>NC_090829.1:145028321-145654571 GCF_028021215.1 Eschrichtius robustus
ATATTTGCCTTATAAGGGTATTTAGGGAAGTAAATCTGTAAATACACATTGCCTGGCACTCCAGGAGTGTTAGGGACCCTTATTTAGTTATCCTCACCCTCTCCCCATCCCCACCCCCGCCGACTGACACCATCTGCTTGCACGTGGCCCGCAGCGACCAGCCGGGATAGCTACCCACCTCTAGCCCGAGACCCACCTCTGATTCCATGGGTTCCTTGGCTCACGTTCTCAAGAGAATAAAGCTGTCTGGTCAAATATCCAACCCTAGTGGGTAGGAGGCCTCCTGAAATACAAACACAGCCCTCTCGGCCACCTCCTTACAGCTTTGGAAGATCTGGGGTTTTACCCTACTTGCAAGTTAATAAGCCAGCGTGTGAGAGTCTCACGGATGCTGGCAGGAGAGACAAGACCCCTGTGTCCAAGGTAAAGAACAGTATTCCTCCACGGCAACAGCCATATCCAGAGGGTCAGCACAGTTCAGTGAGACCCAATTCCACAGGGCCAGGCATATGCCATGGGTTGCATTACAGAAGAGAAACCCCAAGCTCAGGGAACCCAAATCGTTCATAATGGGAGTAATCCTGCCAGACCTTTTCCCCAGAGGGAAGCATTATCCCTACTGCATGAGTGTAAACAAACCCACCCTTTGTTCTGGAGAGAGACAGTATCTCTACCTTCATGGGTATTTACTACATAAGCAGCCTTGAAAAGATAACCAGAAACAAAGGAGGTCAGTTCCTCTGCTCTCCCAACAATATCTAAATAATTGGACATACATATACTATTTCATTGACTGGAAGACTCAGTATTGCTAAAATGTCAATTCTCCCCAAGATGAACTGTTGATTCAACACAATCCTAATAAAAATCCCAACAGGAGTTTTTGTTGTTGTTAGAAAGTGACAAGCTGATCCTCAAAGTCGTATGGAAATGCAAAGGACTTAGAAAGAGTCAAAACAACTATGAAAAATAAGAACAAAGTTGGAGGATTTACACTACCTGACTTTAAGATTTATTATAAAGTATGGTATTGGCATAATGCTACAAAAATGGATCCACAGAACAAACGAATAGAGTCCAAAAACTCACCCTCTCATATAATGTCATTTGATTTTCAACAAAGGTCCAAGGGCAATTCTGTGGAGAAAGGAGAGTCTTCCAAACAAATGGTGTTAGATCAACTAGGTGGCTTTATGCAAAAAAAAAAAAAAAAAAAAACAAAAAACAACTTTGAGTCATACCACTCAACATATATAAATATTAACTCAAAATGGATCACAGACCTAAATGTAAAATGCAAAACTATAAAACTAATAGAAGAAAACACATTTTAAAAATCCGTGTGGCTGGGCTTCCCTGGTGGCGCAGCGGTTGAGAATCTGCCTGCCAATGCAGGGGACACGGGTTCGAGCCCTGGTCTGGGAAGATCCCACATGCCACGGGGCAGCTGGGCCCATGAGCCACAATTACTGAGCCTGCACGTCGGGAGCCTGTGCTCCGCAACAAGAGAGGCCGCGATAGTGAGAGGCCCGTGCACCGCGATGAAGAGTGGCCCCCGCTTGCCACAACTAGAGAAAGCCCTCACACAGAAATGAAAACCCAACACAGCCATAAATAAATAAATAAATAAATAAAAATAAAATGACTAAAAAAATCCGTGTGGCAAAAATTTCTATACCAAAAGCATGATTCATAGAAGAAAAAGAACAATAAATTAAACCTCACCAAAAAAATTAAGAACTTCTGTTCTTTAAAGATGCTCTCAAGAGAATGAAAAGACAAGCAACAAACTGAGAGCAATTATTTGCAAACTACATATCTGACAAAGGATTTGTAGGCAGAATATACAAAGAACCTCAATACTCAATTGAAACAACCCAATTTTTTTTTTTTATACAGCAGGTTCTTATTAGTCATCCATTTTATACACATCAGTGTATACATGTCAATCCCAATCGCCCAATTCATCCCACCACCACCCCCACCCCCGCCGCTTTCCCCCCCCTGGTGTCCATACGTTTGTTCTCTACATTTGTGTCTCTATTTCTGCCCTGCAAACCGGTTCATCTGTGCCATTTTTCTAGGTTCCACATATATGCGTTAATATTCGATATTTGTTTTTCTCCTTCTGACTTACTTCACTCTATATGACAGTCTCTAGATTCATCCACGTCTCTACAAATGACCCAATTTTGTTCCTTTTTATGGCTAAGTAATAACCCAATTTTTTTTAATGGGCAAAAAGGTGTGAACAGACATTTAATCATAGAAGATATATGGATGGGCAAATAAACACAGGAAAAAATGCTCAACATCATTAGTCATAACATAAATGCAAATTAAGACCAAAGTGAGTGAGGTATATCACACCCCTCCCGGAATATCTAAAATTAAGAAGAAGGACCGTGCCGAACACTGACGAGGATATGCACAAGCGAGGCGGTAACTCTCTGCCGGGCGGGGGCTGGGGGTGCAAAGCAGGGCCGCCACTTCGCAGCACAGCCTGGCAGTGCCACAAAAACACCTACTACGCGAGCCAGACAGTCCACTCCCAGGTGCTGACCCAAGAGAAATGAAAGCCGGTGTCCAGGCAAAAACATACAAGAATGTTCACAGCAGCTTTATTTATAAGACCCAAAACCTGGAGACAACCCAAATGTCCATCAACAGCTGAATGCATAAAGCAATTGCAGTCTCTCCACATAACAGAATACTATTTAGTAATAAAAAGGAATCAACTATTAATACACACAGTATGGATAGATCTCAAAATAATTATGCTGAGTGAAAGAAGAGAGGCAAAAAAGAATACACAGTGCATGTTCCATTTATATAAACCTGTAGAAAATGAAAACTAACCTGTAGTACAGAAAGGAGGCAAGCGATTTTCTGGGAAGAGGGGAACAGAGGGACGGGAAGGAGGGACCCAAGAAGCCCAAGGTACCTCTCGAGAGTGACAGGTATGCTCATTATCTTGATTGTGATGATGATTTTACGGGTGTATAACTTACGTCAAAACTTATCAGTCGTTTGCCTTAAATGTGTGCAGTTTATTGCATGTCAATTATACCTCAAAAAACCTGTTACAAAAAATAAGCATTCACTACCAAATGGAACTGAAGCTCAAAAATAGAGATTGACCTGAATTACAAAAAAATAAGGAAAGGTAATTTTTTTGCACACTTGAATGAAATATGTTCCTACTGAAGACATGGTATTAAAAAGTATGATGAACAGGATTTCCCTGGTGGCACAGTGGTTAAGAATCCGCCTGCCAATGTAGGGGACACGGGTTCGATCCCTGGTCCGGGAAGATCCCACATGCCGCGGAGCAACTAAGCCCATGAGCCCCAACTACTGAGCCTATGCTCTAGAACCCGTGAGCCACAACTACTGAGCCTGCGTGCCACAACTACTGAAGCCCGTGAGCCACAACTACTGAGCCCGCGCGCCTAGAGCCCGTGCTCCGCAACAAGAGAAGCCACCACAATAAGAAGCCCGTGCACCGCAACGAAGAGTAGCCCCTGCTCGCCACAACTAGAGAAAGCCCGCATGCAGCAATGAAGACCCAACGCAGCCAAAAATAAACAAATTTATTTTTTAAAAAAGTATGATGAACAGATTGGGACAAAATTTTAGGTTAAATTGGTGGTTAGGGAGAAAAGCAGGAGAAACAGTAAAGACAGCTTTTTATTCCAAAGAAAACAAAAAAAACACATCAGATGGATAGATAGATAGACAGATGGAACTTCAGAGCTGCAATCTCTCAGATTTCTTTTTTCCCCACGTTGGTTAACGAGGGGAATTCCCTATACCTGATGTTCAGAGCCACAGACAACATACATAGTGCTGTATCGTTCACAGTGAAAGGGACAGGTTAACGCCACTTACTAGCTGTTTTATTAGATAATTTTTCTTTGTGTCACAGAATCATAACTAAATTGAAAGCAATACTTCAGAAACAGAACTAGAAATAACTTAGCATACCAGTGAGTTTTCTATAATTTGAAATCTTTTTTTCGGAAGGCATGAGAACACCTTGGGATGACCAACCCTCATCTCTAATACTTTACGACCTCCTCCCGCCACAGGGGAACAGGTGTATAAGGAGACGCACAGGTAAAGCCCCTCCTTACCGCTCAGAAGCCACCACAACAAAGGGATGAATCCTGGACTCTCACTAATGTACTTCAAGCCTTTCAAATTGATGCTCACGTTGTACAGGGACATCAGCATTAACCTGAAATGTAAAAGAAAATGGTGTTGACACGCTGGCCCCTCCACACTGCATCACCCTAAATATATCTCCTGGTTCATAGGACCTTAACATATTTAGGGGTGCCCTTACACTTCAGATGTCCAAGTCTAACACAATCTGGATGACAGGTATAGTAAGCAGAAGTATGTGAAATAATATTTGTCTCTGTGAGGCTACCTGAAAATGGGAAACTTCAGCAATACTGCCACATAACACCACCTCTTATAAGCTCACATAATCAAGAGACACATATGCAAAACGGGCACAGGAAACCTCAAAACCAAATTTATTGAGTAATCTCTTTTAGTACCAATCCTGCATTTATATACAGATAACCCTCCACTCATAAGTATACTATACTCTAAAAGTTCAATTCACTGTTTAAAATCCTACCTTTCATTCAATGAATGCTACCGATGATGTCTGGGTGGCCAGGTCAGGCCATACAATCCTGTTTAATCCACAGCAAAGGGATGAAGAGCACCACAATCCAACCATCCCTAACAACCAACAATCCTACAGACCTGGAGTTAAATAGGGTTTTACAAGTGGTCTTGGGAACTGACCACAACTAGTAATACAGAGTCGAATATTATTAAAAACTGGAAAACTATAGGACTGGTTTCTGATAATACTGCTGAATACAGAGACCCCCAAAACTTCATACTGTACAGTAATAGAAAAGGCTACACAAATATTTTGCAAAGTCTTGAAAAAAATGAATGACCTTGCAAGAAATGAAGGGAAACCATCTCTAATCAGGAACTTAGTGAGAGCTCAAATTCAGAAAGGTGAGCCCTAAAGATGACAGATTCCAGAGACACAGAATGTCAGCGTTAGTGCCTTTGTGCAGAGGGACAGAAAGAAAAGCCTCAGACCAACACAAGACAGGACTTCAGAGCACAGACCCCTTCAGAAAGCCAGGAAAGAGTGAACTGTCAAGCTTGGCATGAATGCATACTTTTTGTATGGCCTGAAAATCCACAAGCCAATAATTTTAATAAGAAAGTAGACCTGGGGTGGGAGCTTCTCCAGCCACCCGGCCACAAGACACATTCTCTTAAAGGAAAGGACCCTCAACTGGGTCCTCAAAGAATTCTCACAAATACAGTGCTAACAATTTTAAGTTCATAATAAAAATCACAAAACACATGAAAAATAAGACCTTAAAGCAACAGCACAAAGAACCAATGACAGAGTCAGCATAAAAAAAATTATCAGATACAAGTATCAATTATCAAATAGAAAACAGCTATGTTTAATAGGTATAAATAATTCAAAAAAGAAATTTAAAACATCATCAATGAGCTACTGAGTATTATAAATAACCAGGCAACTCAAAAAAGAACCTAGTAGAACTTACAAGAATGAAAACTTTAATAATCAAACTGTAAAACTCAAGGGTAACTGACACCTGGGAAAGGAGAAATACTAAACAGAAAAGAGAGCTAAAGAAGGGCTTCCCTGGTGGCCCAGTGGTTAAGAATCCGCCTGCCAATGCAGGGGACACGGGTTCGAGCCCTGGTCCGGGAAGATCTCACATGCCGCGGAGCAACTAAGCCCGTGCACCACAACTACTGAGCCTGCGCTCTAGAGCCCACAAGCCACAACTACTGAGCCTACATGCCACAACTACTGAGCCCACAAGCCACAACTCCTGAAGCCCAGGCGCTTACAGCCCATGCTCTGCAACAAGAGAAGCCACCGCAATGAGAAGCCCACGCACCGCAAAGAAGGGTAGCCCCTGCTCACCGCAACTAGAGAAAGCCCGCGCGCAGCAACGAAGACCCAACGCAGCCAAAAAAGAATAAATTAAATAAACTTTTTAAAAAGAGAGCTAAAGAAATTGCAGCAAATGGAGCAAAGCTAGGGAGGAGGAAGCCCAGAAAGGCAGGTACCAGACAAGGGGAGCACTAGCGAGCATGCAGAATCTGCCCAGGCTGCGGCCCTGACCTGGCCACTGGACGAGGCAGACACTAAGGAGCCCAGCGGAGAGTGAGAGGAAACCACAGAACGAGGCACAGATTTGGCACTGACCACCTCAGGGGAGCCAGGGTTTAGGAGTCAGGAAGAGCTAACTGCCTGTTAGGACAAACACCAGTTCTCTTCAGGAAAAGGTACCAGAGCCCAGAGCCCACAGCCCATCTCCTGCAGTGTCCTATGTGTGCACAACCGAACATTTAACCAGCAGGGCCGGCCAGGGTGAGGAGAGCAAGGCGCTTGCTTTGGTTGCAAATGTAAGGGGTGCCAAAAAAGCTTAGTAACCAAGGTTTTTAAAATATATTGTAATGCAACTTTTTAAAATCAGAACTACTGCAAAAATTCCATAATAAGCAATATATCAAAATTTAAAATCAAGATGGGATCAGTAACAGTACCATGCCAAGACATATTAGAGCCTGAGGCAAAAGGAAAATCAATAATAGCGATTCAGTCCATTAAGAAGGGAGCAATTAAATTATGGTACACGCATACATGCATGCCATGAAAAATGTTTATTACAGTTTTCTGTTAAAATAGCTGGTTTCCCCACTAAGCTTTGTTTGCCAAAAGCAAGCTCCACGGCTGATTTGTCTTTACAGACACATAGGCTGGTACAGTACCTGGGACATGAGAAGCGCTCGGGTTCAACATGGAAAGCGAACCAGCTCCCAGCGACTGAGAGCCTCAGCAGGGCAGCGTGCGGAGACGGTCTGTCTCTCCTCCTACTTCCATGGGCATTTTCAAAGTCAAGGCAATGCTACCGTCCAAGAAGATAACACCAGACTAGCACCCTTGAGAACAGTAATGCCCAGGCCTCAAATTACGATTTTCAACCTCCCCACAGGCCACAAAATGAGCCAAAATTACAAATGTTTTCAAGTTTTCCTGACAATTTTTACACATATCCAAAATCTCTGCACTAGTAACCATTTAATGAGTTATTAAGGGATGTTCAAATGTCATATTCATGAGGAAAATTCAACACATTAACTAGAATTTTCTGAGATCTCTAATCCAGGATCTCAAGAAGAGAAAAGTTCAGATCACCAACACAGATAGTTGGAATTCCTTAAAATTCAATGTATTTCCTATGCTGCTTTCAGGCTACAACAGCAGGAGTGAGTCACTGCAACAGAGATCGCATGGTCCACAGAGCCTAAAATATTCTGTGTGGCCCTTTAGAGGAAAGCTTGCCAACCCCTGCTTTAGAGAATGAAAAGAAAATAAGCCAATCTTCTCCAGATCTTAAAAGGCAAAGTTAATATCTGGGTGATAACTGACATATGGGGCAAACTCCAGATAATATGTCTAGTTGAAATTCTTCATTGACTGCTGTTTAACTTTGAGACGGCAAAAACACAAATTGACAAATGTCTCTAAAATTTCATATTTGGTCACAATCAGCCAACCTTAAGAAGCTAAAATGAGGGACTTCCCTGGTGGTCCAATGGGTAAGACTCTGCGCTCCCAATGCAGGGGGCCCGGGTTTGATCCCTGGTCGGGAAACTAGATCCCACATGCTGCAACTAAGATCCCGTGTGCCACAACTAAAACCCGGCACAGCCAAAATAAATAAATATTAAAAAAAAAAAAAAAAGAAGCTAAAATGGAACAAAAGTAATTGCCACGGCCATGGTGCCACCTGACTTCGTGTTACTGCCAGGCTACATCTTTCGGAAGACCAGACACTCCTCCAAGGTCACACCACGACTTAGCAAACAACAAACCCTGAACCACTTCCTGTTTCTTATGCAAATGCTTTCTATTCCAACATTTCTACTCCAACCAAAAGTACTCTGTAAATAATATATCAAAGTTCCAACTGTCAGGTCAAAAGAGACCGCCCATTCAATTCACTCTTCTGCTACTTCAGTATTAAAAGGAAATGTCATTTCCCAAACTACTGTAGTACTAGGAGTCATTTTTTTCTTCCAATGACAAAAAAAGTAGGTAAATTCTGCTTCCTACCATGAACCTAAGCAGAAGATACATTATAAATGGATTAATGGGCTGCAAAAGAGCAATTTCCCCATCTCTGCAGTCTTGAGAATTTTAGAGGCATCTGACATTGATAACAAAAGGACTGAAAGCAATGCTAAAATAAAGGTAGTAGTAAACTTAAAATGCTACGAAAGTAACTCTCCTTGAATAGACAAGGCCCTCTCTCCACCTAGATACACGAGGCCTGCGCCTGGAAGCTGAGCTGGCTCTCCTGGTGGGAAGTCAGAAAGCCCTCCAGACAGTCTGAAGTCCAAGGCTGAGGCACTCAAAGTAAAGGTGATGCAAGTGAGCTACCTTATTCTTCATTGTAAAAGAAATTATAACTTGTAACCTAGAAGCAACAAAGAATAAACACACCCAGTACTTCAAAACAAACCAACAATAAAAATAAACCAAAAGGCATGACTTGTGATGTCTACTGGCCTGAAACAAAACCCACAAATCAGTCATCCAAAACTGACTAAAATCTAAAGTAGCCAAATTAGCACCATCAAGTAATTTTAAGGAACAAAGAGTAATAAAATTCTTAGAGAAGACTGCACACGTTACATGAGAAAGAAGCAATTGGCTGAGCAATACAGGCAGACACTTCAGACCAAATGACGGACAGCAACTCGCAGTTAGAGGCCCATCGATTTTTAAAGAGGATACAGTAACCGACTAGTGAACATGCTTGTTTTAGACTCGGGCCCCCTCCCCAGTCAAGGCAGAGCTTAAAAATCTGTGGCCTATACCAAACGTAATCCTAATCAAGTACCTTAGATTAATTTTTATCCACTACTTAACAGAGAAGACACACAAAAAGGCAGAACAACACGACACCCACCTCCCTGGTTAAGAAAGAAACCTCCTCACCAGAGTCAAATCCCCTTCGTGAACTCCATCTGAACTCGGACTTCAGGCGGGTGGGAACCACCATCCTCGTTTGCTGCGGGAGAGAGGCGTGCATCTCCACATACCTTTACGGCAGATGCACAGAGCCTGACGAGCCTGTTCGCCGCTTGCATCAGCAGCGCCTACTGCAGTGACCTTCCCCACCACCGTGAGACGCCTGTCCGTGTTGGTTTGTATAGCTCGAATGTATTTTCACTGATGTGTCCCAACCTACTGATCACAATTTATTTCTCTATTCTCCAGCTGACAGAGGTTTAGGTCAGTTCCTAGGGTGTGCTATAACAAACACAGCTGCTACGAGGCTTCTGCACACGTGTCCTGGGGTTTATGGGTAGAACTTTCCCTGAAGTAAGTATGCAGAAGTGGGTTACCTGTCCCAGGCCTGTGTCAATAAGGACTGGTAAAATCATAATGAAGGATGGGCAATGAGACAAAGTTAATGAGAAAGTTAAGTGCAAAAGAAACCAGGGAGAATTTAAAAGGCTGGAAGTAATCCTAATTCCTGAAATCCAGATCTCCGATGAGAAACAAAAATTGTGTTTGTCCAGCTCTTACCGAGTGTCAAGGGGAACGGCAACACCAGTGTCACATGACAGCAGTGGGGAAACAAGCCACAACCAGGAGTTTCTGAGGGTCCATCGTACCAGGCTCAAGGCCAGCATGACACCTGGTGGCCCTCGGAATCCCAAGGTCAGCGTGCAACCCCAGACACAGCACAGAAGCTGCCTGTACCAGACGCTGTGTGTGCCAGGCTGATGCCCCCTGGTTGGAGGTGGAAGGAGAAGGACCGATGCTGGTGAGGACGGGGAATCTCTGGACACTTCACGCCCCGAGTGCTGGCTAAGTAAGAAGAAATGCACAGAGAAGAGGTGGACAAGAGCCCCTGCCAGGCAGCACTGACCTCCCCAGCCTTGGCAGACAGAGCCTGGTCTAGGGCCGGCCTGGGGTTGCCCACAGTCCTATCAAGTGGCCATATGGGGCAGACACCTGAGAGGCTGATGTGAATGTTAAAAATTATCAACAGAGAACACAGAGCTGGTTGGTGTAGCAAGAAGGTCAACCCCTTGGAGGTACGGAAGCCAAGGCTTAAAAGACACACCACCACAGCAAGCAGCGACCCAGCCCTCCTGCTGGCAGCAAAAAGCACCGTGAGAGGCCCTCAGGGCCAGCTGGTGTCTCACCACCAGATGTTGGAAGTTTCTAGATTTGGAGACTTTAAAAAGGGTCTTCCAAAAAAAAGGGCAGATAAACTGGAGCTATCGAGAAATTAAATGGCCTGAGAAGACGTAACCCTGAAAGAACTCACAGAGGCCAAGTCACAATGTCCCACTTGTCACCAAAGAGGTGGCCCTGGGGCCCCTCGGTAGAATCAAGTCTGTTATAAGGGGCCACTAACCCCAAGGGCCCACGGGGACTTCAAGGGAAGCAAAAGGAACAGGGCAACATAAGCCAGCCCTTCATTCCAGGAAAATGTGTCATGTCGTGGAAAATCCAAAGCCACCCAAATCCTAGCAGAGCTGGCAAATGCTCTGATATGGACCCTAGGGCGCTGCTGAAGGTGATCACAGCACAACTGGGAGAAAGTCGGCTGAAAAGGAGCCAGTGGGAGGGAGAACTTGGAAATGCCGAAGCAAGAGATGACAACTAATAGAGCAAAATCCCAGAGGGCAACTAATCAAAAGCACAGCTAATCAAAACTAGAGTTGGAAACCCCAAAAGGCCCCATGAGAGAAGAAAGTGAGGGTGAGAGGGTGTAAACAAGTGAGGCAGTGAGATGAGAAAGCTCAGGCCCACAGCCCTCGGTTCTCCCTGGGGAGCAGGAAGGAAAGCCACCTGCTGGGATAACTGCCCCCGCCCCACAGAGGACCGAAGAACAGTGCAGTGGCTGGCGTCACAGAGAGAGTCTGAGTCTGACCCAGCCACTGTGGAGATTAAAGTGGCCCTGATAAGGATGCAGAGAAGGGTTCCAGGGGGACTCAGGACCAGGCGAGGGTGAAACGGCATGACTCTGTGCGTTTGAAACCTTCTCCTCAAGCATCACCGCAACCAGGAAGGGAGAAGGTGGATGGCTGGTCCAGGGTCAGAGCATCAGGAGGTGGCGGTGAGGGACGCAGGTTAGCTGGGCGGAGGGGAGGCCGTGGAGGAAAGGGAAGCAGGGAGCAGCAGGTGTCTGAGCGAGGCTCGGGGAGTGGTGGGAGGAGGGAGCTGAGCAAGAGAGTACGTGTCCAAGGACCACGGCGGGGCCACCACCTCAGAGGCTGGAGATCCACGTGATGATAAACCCAGGGCCCTCTGTATGCTATTGTAATAATGAATGTGTGTCACAATGTACCTGTCCAAATCCACTGAATGGACAACACCAAGAGTAAACTTCTCAGGTAAACTATGGTCTTTGGGTGACTGTGACGTGCCAAAGTAGGTTCACCCTCGGTAAACAATGCACCATTCTGGTGAGTGATGGTGATAACAGGGAAAGCTACGCATGGGGGGCGGGGGGAGAGGGGTATATGGGAAATCTTTGCATCTTCCTCTCAATTTTGTTGTGAAGCTAAAACTGCTCTAAATAATTATTTTTAAAAATCCCCATCTCTGGGTCTGAGGCACCCAAGCTGCTGAAAATAAGCAGCCTTTGATCATGAAGGTGGCAAGGAAAGCAAAATCCCCAAGAAAAAGGCAAACTACAATCAAGGGGTGGAGAGGCCAAAAAGAAAAGGAAGTTTGCTTGTAGTACAAGAAGGGTCCTAGTTCCGGAGGACTCAAGGCTGGACGTTAGCAGCGATGGAGAAAGTGGGTAAACAGTGTGCATATCAGAAGGTGGCCACAGAGAACGGAGCGGCAAGACCTGCCTCAGGCTGCTTTGCACAGGGATCCCAAGAGGGATCACACGGCTGTGCTCGGGGGACAGATGGAAGACTGTCAAGTAAGCAAGTAAATGTCTCTGCAGGTGGATTGGGAAGAAGACCAGAATTTTAAGAACCACCAAACCAACAGCTTACCACTCAGCCCCCAAACCCAGGGTGGCCCTGACCCCCACAGAGAGAGACATAAAACACCCTGGTCACATTAAGTTGCCTGGTCAAGGCAGTGAGACTCTGCAGATGCAATTAACGTTACTAATCAGCTGACGCTGAGTTAATCAAAAGGGAGTTTATCCAGTTATGCCAAATATAAACCCGTGACCCCATCAAAAACAGAGAGTTGTCTCTGGCGGGTAAAAGAAAAGGAAATCCAAGAGGTTCTGAAGTGTAAGAAAGGTTCGGCGAGCTGTTGTGACTTGAAGATGGGGTGAGGTTACGTGATAAGGAATTCAGTCAGCCCTGGAAGCTAAACGTGGCCCCGCCTGACAGCCAGCAAGGAAACAGGGACCAGAGTCCTATCAACACAGGGAACTGGATTCTTCCAGGAACCTGGATGCACGTGGAAGAGATTCTTGTGCAGAGCCTCTGGAAAGGAGCCCTGCCTGGACAACCCCTGATTTGGGCCACTTGAGACACTGTAGGGAACCCAACCAAGCCCACTCAGACCTCTGACCTACAGACCTTGAAGTAGGTGTTGTTTCAGCCAATAAGTTTGTGGTAATTTGTTAAACACCAGTGGAAAATAAGTCCGGATTCTGGCTCCTGGAAGTGGGGTGCTGTCAAAACCATCACCTATTCTAAGTTCACCCTGAAGTTCACCCATGATAGCATTTGGGACTCAGTGATTGCCCTAAGGCGGGAACATTCCTTTTGTTTATATTATTTTCCTAAAATAGTATTGAATAGAGAGTGCATCCCTTAATTCTCCGGGAAATTTGTTTCTTCTATTTTTTAGAACTATAGCCAAATTAAGTGCATTTGCTTGAAAAAGGGGCCCAATCAGCAAATTCTAACTACTATGTAAATAAACATGAACTTTTAAATATTATCCACCGTACACTTTGAGTTTGGTGCACTGTCCCGGTTTCAAGTCTCCCAGAAGCTGCAGTATGGTGTCCAAGAGCACCCGACTCGAGTTAACCAGGAATTCACGACCACTTGCTATGGCAGCTACATCTGCAACATAAAGATGAAACAAAGCGTCAAAAGTCTGTCCAAGATAGAGGATGTGTTGCTGTTTTTCTCCTAGCAGACCTAATGAACACACAGAATAGTTATCCACAGAGCTGACAGCCCAGATAGGGTAACTGACAACCACAGCAGTTACTAAAACGGTGAGTGACGTCCGCTGTGATTAGCAAATGCCTCGGTAGTGGAACAGAGCACTGGGTCTAAATATGTCTGCAGCCTGACCACAGCACAGCAAGTGGACACCAGGCTCCAGAATACTGGATTAAACAGCTATGGGCAGTCAGGGTCCAAACAGAAGGCAGGGGCTGATTACTTTATCTGGGACCAAGGACACTAAAATCCTCTTTCAACCCTGGGAGTGAAATCCTAATGACCCTAAACCAGAATACCAAACTGAAATCATGAGGTCAAGAGAGAATACAAAAACTGATTCCAAAAAGAAATTTTTCTAAACCGTACATCCTGCTGTGGGTCAGCAAGTATCACGTTTCTTCATGCTTGAGGCCCCACAGAACCAGCACGGGGACCAGACCAAGTCACTACACGGGCTCCCACGGACACCGCTGCAGATAACGCTGGCTCCATCACATTCCCAAATACCTGTGAGGACACGTCAGTGGTCCAGAATATTTACGTATGTGTCGGTAAGATTTTTCTTTAGCTAGGTCTAACAATAAAGCATGATTCAAAGTGACTACAATTCCTAACCCAAATGAGCCGGCCAGGGTGGAGACAAGAAGGGCAGCAGGAGCCTTGTTCTCCTGACTTCAGTGGAAATGCTTCTAGTAATTCACATTTAAGTGTGGTGTCTACTGGATGATTCCAGCAGAGATCCTCTACAAGTTTAAGGAAGTGTTTTCTATTTTTAGTTTGCTAATAACTATCGAGAATGGAAGATGAATTTTATCACTGATTTGTTCTGCTTTGATTAACGGTAACCTAATGGCACAATATAAAATTTCATCTATGCTACCAAAGCAACTTTATGGAATCAGATCCCGGACATTCCTATTTATTTTTGTTTATCTGAGCTGAGGAGGATCAAAAGAGATATATTAAAGTTTCCTAAACCTAACAGATTTTATTTTCCCATTTCTGCTTGTCCTTCCAGCACTTTTTGCCTCTTTCCTTGCATTGGTGCTATTTGGTATATAATTTCATGACAGCTATAACTTTACTGAAGACAGGACCCTTAACTGATACAAATGTAACCTTCTGTGTTCAATGATTTTGAACCTGGTGACTCTATTTTCTACCATATGAAACACTCTAGTTTTACTAAAGAAATACTTGGGGGGAAATGAAGCATTTGGCATCATAAACTCAAAGTCATTTTAAGGTAGTTTTTTGGGGAAGACATTCTTCATGCTAAGACTACATACGGGAACCCCCCAGGAAAACATACATTCTAGCTACATACTTTAGTAGTTTCCAGAGACGACATCCCAGCAAACCACGGCTCTGGTCTGCAGACCTTGGGTTGTTCCTGCCCTAAGACTCAAGTGTGACCAGCAGAAAGCAGCGCAGCTGCTGCGTGACTTTCAAGGCAAGACAGAAAGAGCCTGGCAGCTTCCACCTCCGTCTCTCGCCACTTGCTCTAGGAGCCCTGGGTCGCTAGGAAAGAAATCTGACTCTCCTGAGGCTGCCGTGATGCAGACTACAGAAAAAGCACACAGTGGGAGAAGCCTGGGACTACACTAGGATAGGAAGATGTCCCACTGGCCCCCAGCTGTTCCATCCCTCAGCAGTCTGAGTCACCCCAGCTGAGGCCCCAGACAGCAGAGCAGCAGCAAATCCTCCCTGCCAAGCCCTGAGAAAGCTGCAGGTTCCCGAGCAAAATAAATGACTACTGTTGTTTAAAGACAAAGTTTGGGGGCAGTCTGTTACCCAGCAATAGATAACAGGAACATCACTAATACATCACTGAAGAAAAAAAGTACACTGTATCAGAGCAGGCAACAACACCCAACAAAACACAACAAATTTACTGGTAAATGAAGTCCCCTATCATGTATCCAGTATTATAATAGCAAATGCCAATGCTACATTCCAAGCAAACTATGAAGTAAAATAAACATGAATAAATTCCTGCTCAGATAGCTCCAGTATTTGTCAGTCTGTCTGGGATGCTTATGAGTCAACCATAGGACTACAAAGGATTGCTGGTTTAATTTTCTGTTAAAATGTACTTTTTTTTTCTAGGTTCATTTTTCTTTAAAGTTTATAAATATTCCTAGAAGTTACCATAGTAATTATATAATTTAAGAAATGAAACTAGTGTGAATTATGTATGCTGATAAAAAATATAAAGAGTTGAGACATATTATGTCTGATATTTTTGCTTCAGGTTGTAATAATTCTGTCTTATTTTCGACAATAGAAATAATAATAAGGTACTGGCATAATGACAGTCATACAGATCAATGGTAGAATTGAGAGACCAGAAATAAACACTCAAATTTATGATCAACTGATTTTCAAGAAGGGGATCAGGACAACTGAATGCAGAAAGGATAAAAGAATAATCTTTTTAACAAATGGTGCTGGGACAACTGAATACTCACATGCAAAGAAATAAAAACTGGACCCCTACCTCACACCATACATAAAAATTAACTCAAAATGGATCAAAGACCTAAATGTATGAGCTAAAATTATAAAACTCTTAGAAGAAAACACAGGAGTAAATCTTCATGTCCTTGAATTAGACAATGGTTTCTTAGATATGACAACAAAAACACAAGCAACTAAAGAAAAAACACACTGGATATCATCAAAAATTAAAACTTTTTTGCTTCAAAAGACACTATCAAGAAAGTGAAAAGACAACTACAGAATGAGAAAAGTTTTGCAAATCATATGCCTGATAAGGGACTGGTATCTAGAATATACAAAGAACTCTTATAACTCAATAATAAAAAGACAAATGACAATTTTTTTAACATCTTTATTGGAGTATAATTGCTTTACAATGGTGTGTTAGTTTCTGCTTTATAACAAAGTGAATCAGTTATACATATACATATGTCCCCATATCTCTTCCCTCTTGCATCTCCCTCCCTCTCACCCTCCCTATCCCACCCCTCTAGGTGGTCACAAAGCACTGAGCTGATCTCCCTGTGCTATGTGACTGCTTCCCACTAGCTATCTATTTTATGTTTGGTAGTGTATATGTCCATGCCACTCTCTCACTTTGTCCCAGCTTACTCTTCCCCCTCCCCATGTCCTCAAGTCCATTCTCTAGTAGGTCTGTGTCTTTATTCCCGTCTTGCCCCTAGGTTCTTCATGACCATTTTTTTTTTTTTTAGATTCCATATATATGTGTTAGAATACAGTATCTGTTTTTCTCTTTCTGACTTACTTCACTCTGTATGACAGACTCTAGGTCCATCCACCTCACTACAAATAACTCAATTTCATTTCTTTTTATGGCTGAGTAATATTCCATTGTATATATGTGCCACATCTTCTTTATCCATTCATCTGTTGATGGACACTTAGGTTGCTTCCATGTCGTGGCTATTGTAAATAGAGCTGCGATGAACATTTTGGTACATGACTCTTTTTGAATTATGGTTTTCTCAGGGTATATGTCCAGTAGTGGGATTGCTGGGTCGTATGGTAGTTCTATTTTTAGTTTTTTAAGGAACCTCCACACTGTTCTCCATAGTGGCTGTATCAGACAATTTTTTTTTCTTTTTATTTGGTTGCACTGGGTCTTAGTTGCAGCTCGCGGGCTCCTTAGTTGCGGCTCACCAGCTCCTTAGTTGCGGCATGCGGGCTCCTTAGTTGTGGCATGCGAACTCTTAGTTGCAGCATGCATGTGGGATCTAGTTCCCTGACCAGGAATTGAACCCAGGCCCCCTGCATTGGGAGCAGGGAGTCTTACCCACTGCACCACCAGGGAAGTCCCTCAAATGACTTAATTTTGAAATGGGCAAAGGACTTGAATAGACATTTTTCCAAAGAAGATACACAAATGGCCAATGAATACATGAAAAGATGCTCAATGTCATTAGCTATCAGGGATATGCAAATCAAAACCATGACAAAGTACTACTTCGTACCCACTAGGGATGGCTATAACCAAAAAAATAATTTTAAAGTGTTGGCAAGTAGGTGGAGAAACCTCATGCATTGCTGGTGAGAATGTAAAATGGTGCAGCCACTGTCAAAAAATGGTCTGATAGTTCCTCAAATGCTAAAAGTCATATCATATGACCCAGCAATTCCACTCCTAGCTGTATATCCAAGAGAAATGAAAACATATACCTACACAAAAACTTTTACACAAATTTTCACAGCATCATTATTCATAATAACCAAAAGTAGAAACAACCCAAATGTCCATCGATTGATGAATGGATAAATGTGGTATAGCCAAACAATGGAATATTATTCAGCCATAGAAAGGAATGAAGTACTGGTACATGCTATGACACGGACACCTTGAAAACACTATGCTAAATGAAAGAAGCCAGTCACAAAGGACCCCATGTTATAAGGTCCCATTATATGAAATGTCCAGCACAGGCAAATCTATAGAGACAAAAAGTAGATTGGCTGCCTAAAGCTAGAAGAATGGCAGGATTGGGGAATGATGGCTGAGGTTATTAGCAGGGCTTCTCTTTGGGTGATGAAAATGTTTAAAAATTGATTGTGGAGATGGATGCACAATTACATGAATGTACTAAAGCCATCAAATTATATACTTTAAGTTGGCAAATTGTATGGTATATTTTTATCTCAATAAAGCTGTTAAAAAGTAAATATAGTAATAATAACAGTGGGGATATGATTGTCATGTTCAGTGGATTACTCAGTCTCTACTGCTCATTCTGGACCTGTTCTCTATAAACCACTCATCTGAAGCACTAACACTACATCACATTTTTTGAAAGAAACATAAGAAAGTTTCCTCTATGAATACCGTGACTCTGATTTACTGTTTGGTTTTTGTTTCTTTGCATTTGCTGTGGTACTTTCTTATCAAGTCAATTATTTGGCTGTCAGGGTGGGGAGTGGGCCAAAGGCCATGGGTAATCTCAATCTGGAAACTGCCTCTGTACACTATGTATGGAAACCCCCTTAGAGCTGGAGGGAATGCCCAGTCCCACTGGGAAGTGGCTCCCAGAATCCAGTTTCTCTCCCACTTGAGTGATCTGGCTTCTGTGGTGAGAAGTCAGGCTAGAGAGAAACACCCTGTAACCTGAGGGCCAGCTGAGAGGGGTGAGTCTACTGTCCTTCCCTGCTTGCTGCTGTCAGTCTGCAGCGTCAACATGACTCCTGGGAAATGTTCCCATACCTCCTACGACCTCCTCGCGCTTTCACCTGCCAAACCTGCCTCACCGGGCTGGATACGTTTCCACCGTGGAGTGAGCACGCTCTGACTGTTAGGACGCCCAGTCACAGAAAACTCAAGGCCAAGGCCTATGGTGAGAGAGTGCCACTGCCAGCCAAACGCTATCACCTGTTGACCCACCATGACGGAAACAGCTCCAAGCAGAACCCCCAACTTTCCTACGGTTCATCTACAAGCATATTTCCTGTTCTTTCAATTTGTTCACATTCTTTCCCTTAACATGCAACTGCACCCTCAGGAAAGAAAGACTCCCAGCATCTTTCTTTTCTCCCAACCTGTAACTGTGACTCTGAGACCATTATCAGAAAGATACTCCTCCCTTCTCTGGGACACAGCCCCTGCAAAGTTTAATGGACAGATGTTTATTTTGTAAATGGAACAGATAAAGAAAAGGCACTACAGAAGGATAATTTTTAGAAGTCCCAGAAAATTCTCCTATACACAAATTATAGCCTCTCTAAATATTATTTGCCCATACTATGTATGATTCAAGAAACAACCAAAAAATTAACTATAGTCCCAGAATCCCTATCAGTAAAAGATTCTATGGACAGAGTTAAACAATTGGGGTAAAAGCCAAAAGACTCCAGATGATTCTTCTCATCTTTACCTCATCTTCTCTAGAGCTGAAGCCACGGAAGGCCATAGGCCACCAATGACCAGCTTAATAGAAAAAGGACTAGTAATTCCTTGTATCAGCCCCACAATCACTTAATGCTACCTGTTTAAAAAAACTCTAATGGTTGAGGATATGGATTTGTCCAAAATCTGTGAACAATTCCTCTTCTCTGTCCTGCCTGGAGCCACTTCTTTACAGGAACAGATTAATGCTCAGGTCTCTTTAGTGTCACATTCTATAAAATTGGCCAATTTACTTGCCTTCACCTAGAAAAATCAACAATTCACCCTGAAAGTTATGTCCCCAGGGATTCACTGAAGTTCTATCCTACTTCTCTCAAGTCTTAATCCCAGATCTTAAGGATACAATGGAGCTCTCTGTGAGGTCCTTCTGATCCAACACATACATAACCTCCTCTTACATTCCATTACTCTGGAAAACTCTAAGGCTGACTGTGTTTATCTCCTCACTGAGCTAGATAAAAGGGACATGAGCTTCCAAAGAAACACTCCAATTCCACAAAACAACAGCTCATTATCTAGGCCACACTCTGTCAACTGAAGGAAGGGCATTATCTAAGGAAAGATTACACAGTAACCCAAATTATCCAAGACAAACCACTGAAAGACGATTAAGAGAATTTCTGTGATTAACTGGATATTGTAGATAACAGATACCAAATTCTCCTGAATTAGCAAGACCGTTATATGACTAGACTAAATCAAACATGTCAGAAGCATGCCCAGGGGACAGAGAAACCAAAACAGCCTTCAGCAATCTCAAAATCTCTCTCAACAATTACCTCTAATATCCAGGAGTATCATAAACCTTTCTGTCTATGTACATGACGGGTTAAGGCGGTGCTCTAGGGCAGTAGTCTCAAAGTGGCAAGGGAGGATGATTTTGCCCCCAGGAGACCACTGGCAACATCTGGAGACATTCTCAGTTGTCACACCTGGGGGTTGCTTCTGGCCTCTAACGGGTAGAGTCTAGGGATGTTTCTGAACTCCTACAATGCACAGAACACTCTCCATAACAGAGAATTCTACTGCCAAGGCTGAGAAGCACTGCTCTAGGGACATTAGCTCAATGACATGGCACACACCAACGACCCACTGCCGCTCAGAGCCTGTCACCTGATTCAGGAGGCAAGGCTCACGGCCCCCTTTTCTCAAAGCAGCCACACAAGTCCAGGGCTGGGGCAGACCTTAATCATCATCTGGGGTCTAAGACTCTTTCCTCAGAAGATGAACCTGAGGGTCACAGAGTCAAGAACACAGGGCCGGTCAGTGGCAGAAGCAGAACTGGACACTGGGCCTCAATCCCACCCACCCACCACACTGCTCCCCTGAGGTGGAGGAGCCAGGAGCACTGCTGCTCACTGACCCAGGGTGCTCTGCTGTCAACTCTGTGGGACTGTTACGTCCACAAAAGATAAGCTGGATCCAGTCCTGCCATAAATTATCAACAATCAAGAAGTAATCTGGGGGAGTTCCCTGGCGGTCCAGTGGTTAGGACTCGGTGCTTTCACTGCCAGGGTCTGGGTTCCATCCTGGTCGGGGAACTAAGATCCTGCAAGCCACGCAGTGTGGCAAAAAAGAAAAAAAAAAGGTAATTTTGATTCTGTAATCGTTACCTAACATAGTTTGAATGAATAAACCCAGAATTAAGAGGCAAGGAGTGCAATTATGACTTTCAAATAGTCAAAAAGTAGTTCGAAAAATAAGTTTTCCACTTGCAAGCTAAGCAAGTTAATCTTCACAGGGCTGTGATAATAATTTACCATCTTCTTTTAAGTTCTATATTTGTCCACTTATAAAAGTTGTTGGAGGGACTTCCCTCGTGGCACAGTGGCTAAGAATCCGCCTGCCAATGCAGGGGACACGGGTTCGAGCCCTGGTCTGGGAAGATCCCACATGCCGTGGAGCAACTAAGCCCATGTGCCACAACTACTGAGCCTGCGCGCTAAAGCCCGCGAGCCACAACTACTGAGCCTGCGTGCCACAACTACTGAAGCCCGTGCGCCACAACTACTGAGCCTGCGTGCCACAACTACTGAAGCCCGTGCGCCTACAGCCCAAGCTGTGCAACAAGAGAAGCCACCACAATGAGAAGCCCGCGCACCACAACGCAGAGCAGACCCCACTCGCCACAACTAGAGAAAGCCTGCATGCAGCAATGAAGACCCAACAACAAAGACCCAATGCAGCCATAAATAAATAAATAAATTTATTTTTTTACAAAAGAGTTGTTGGAAACAATCGCACCCCCATGTCAAACAAGACCTTGGTTTACAATGTGTTACCACTTCACCATAGCTCAGTAACATTCACAACAATGTGTAAGGTAGTCAGAGCAGGTATTACTATTCCACTTTGCAGATAAGGAAAATAAAGTCCAGACAATTTACATCCTGGGAAGTGGACTAGCTGGGCCTGAAAATCCAGACACTTTATACTATTTTAATCTATTATTAAGAACAGTGACTATGGATGAGTAAGAAATTTCATAATTTCAATGTTTAAACAAATCCTTGACATCCAGTTTTTGCTTAGGATACAGTAAACTGAAAAGAGCTACACCTCCATTCTTTAAAAGGGGCAGGTTAGATAATTCAAAAAATCACAACTTATCTCGAACACATCAGAGTTGAGGCTGAAGGTCAACCAACTGATATGAAAAATAAGAAAAGGCAGGTGCTGCAAGGAGAGCTGTGAGGCAAGCACTTGCTCACCTGGGGCAGGCGCTGGATGCCAGATAAGCCAGCCAGAAAAATCAACTAAAAGGTGTAGCAAATTGCCAGGCGAGCGGCTGCCTGGGCTGCTGGTGGGCAGAGGGGTTGGCTACAAAATGAAGGGGTAGGGCAGATGGGGAGATGAGGCGGAGGTAGTGGAACTGTTCCATGTCTTCACTGTGGTGGTGACATGACTGCATGCATTTGTCAAAACTCACAGGACTGCAAAAAGGTGAGAAAAAAACTGTAATGGGTGAGTTTACTGTAGGTAAACTTAGAAGAAGAATCGTTGTTTTAGAAGGCAGAGGATCTATCTGACAGCTAACCAAGGTGTCTGCTGTACTGCCTACTCCCCGCGGGACAGAGTCTTGGTATCTGACACACATAAGGCCCCAACGCCTCTGGAGAGCAGCACCAACGTAGTGCGTAATCATCCCATACGATTCACCAGCGTGTAAGGGGAACGTGGACATGCCCACGACCAGGCAAGAAAAAACAAAGCCAGGTTGAGCTTGTCTGCTGGGCAACAGGCTGGCAATTCAAGCAGCTCAAACTCACAACTCAGCAGAATGAAAAGTCACATACATCATAGACCTCTGAGGTCATTTGCAAATAGCAGAAAATCTAACCATCAAATCTGCAAATGCCTTCTGCTAAAAAAGAGACCTTAAAGGAATGTTAAAAGGTGGAGCAGTGCAAGCCTCCACCAGCTGAAGGCGCTATGATGAAAGTGCCTATTGCCGTCCTCCAGCAGATAAAGTGCCGGGCTAAATCAGGACTGGCCTGAACACCATCCGGGTCTTAACGTCTGCCCCAGAAGAATATCACCAATTTCTAAGGGATTATGAAGAAATCATCTACATGAGATCTACTTCGTGAGGATTTCAGTAGATGAAGAAATGTAACATTTCCCCTCTCATTAACAGCAGAGAACAGCATAGCATACAGCAGAGATGAAAAAGCAATGTAAAAAAATAAGTCATAGCTCTTATATTTAACTATTTCATTGACTTTAGAACAAAAAGCCTTAATACTCCCTAGTATATACCACCTCCTACTATATGAAGACATTAGTATTAATTATATAGCCGTCTGGCTTTATCCTTTATAGCAGTTTTGCCATAGAATTCTATCTAACTATAATCTTTGGGAAAAATTTACTAAAGAGACAATTTAGCGTTTTGGAATTCTTTAGTTACAACACCAAAACAACAGCAAGAGTTTAACTTAAGCTCTGCTTAAGGCTTTCACTTTAGCTAGACATTAGGAAATGATGATGATTCCAAATAACAAGTAGCTAAACTTACAGTTTTGACTTCTGTCAACGTAAAGAACTGAACAGAACATGCAAACTCTTCCTGTGCTCCCTAAGACTACTCGTTCTTACTCACCGACACTTATCAGAATCACCTGGAGTGATGTTCCACAACACACACCTGGTCCCTACCCCCAATTTACTGAGTCAGATTCTCCAGGGCATGAGCCTATTTGAAAAGTTCCTGAGAGGTGTTTATGCACACACACCCCGACTGTGATCACTGCTCTGGAACTCACTTCTGAAAGTCACTACGTTTGAAGAGAATTACTCACTTGTTACGATTCCAGCCAAAGCAAAAACAAACTGATTTTCATCAGAATCCAGCTCCTTGACATCCCCATCCAGTGACTTCACAAAACTCTCCATTGTTTGACCAGTGATGTTGAAAAACTTCAAAGCTTTATCCTGAAAGTTCAGAAATGGAAATGTCACACCCTTTCACAAATACCAGTAGGAAAACACTTTCAAAGTGCAGGACACAGAGGAAAGACTCTGGTTTTAATTACAGAAGCCATGTTTTTAAATCTATTCCCTCATTAAAACTTCCCAATGAAAAGATGAGAAAAAAGAAGAAGTTTGGGGCATGTAGAAAAATTACCCTGAAGACTGATATAGTAAAATACATGAGGGAAACAGTTCAAATTTATACAATGATAGAAGTACTGGGTTGAATTCACCCAAAAATATACTAGAAATATACTAGAAAAATATGTTCTCTATTCTAGGCATGAAACCAGAGGTTTTCAAACCTTTGGCAGGAATTGTTTTTCAAATAAAATCTTAACTGAAACCGCAACATGTAAAATACAGCAACAGGCCCATCTGACAGTTTCAGTCTTCATTACTCGGCAAAAAGAGTTTCCAAGTTCGCAGAACCTTGAAAGCGCTTCCTTGGCGGGGGCAGGGTTCTAAGGAATAGTTTGAAAACCAATGCATTTACACGTCACAAGGGAACTGCATGGGGTGATATAAATATCCTAAGACTGGATTATAAGGATGATTACACACCTCCAAAAATTAGCTAGAAAACACTAAGTTGTACACTTACAAAAAAATGAATTTTATGACACGTAAGTTATACCTTAAGAAAGCTCAAGAAACTTTAAAATACATTTAGTCCCTCCACTGTTTTTATTTCTGCAAATGATGAGTAACATACTACTGGCCTCCCGCCAACCATCCGCCCTTGACGGATGGTTTGCCATTCAGGACCACTCGATTCTCCCAGAGTCAGATAACAGTCCTCCCGGGCTCCTTCTGTCCTCTCCGCCATGGAGACCACCCTGTCACGAGTCCTGCCTCACCCACACAGCTCTCCCACCCCCTATTCTATTGGGGGGCGGCCTTCCACGTAGTCTTCCTGGCCAGTCTCCACACCCACAACCCCACCCTCCCTCCATCCTCACTGTCAGGTTGAGCTGCCCAAATTCCCCTCCTGTCCTATCACTTTTTCACTCAAGAAGCCTTAAGGAATCCCGTCCTAGCACCCACTGGACAAATCATCAACCACACTGACCCTCCACCCTGTGTCAGATGACCCACACACTGTCCCTATGTCTCACTCCAGGTCTCTGACTGCTCTACTTCTCCCCTCCTGAGGGACCCTCTTCACTTCCTGCCACTGCTGCCTCTGCAAGTTAATCAAGGTTCATTTAAAATCTCTCTTCCTCTGTGAAGTTCTTTGATGTCTGTGTGCACGCACATGCTATTAACATATAACATATAACATTCAGGCAATTGAATATTATATTACCCCTGGAATAACATACGTAAAAGCACTTTAAACTTTGTTAAATGCATATAATGTCAAGTAATAATACTGAAGTGGAACTATCTCCACAAACACCATACAGATTCTGGGAGAGAAGGGATCTTATTTCATTCATTTTACATATCCCCCGGAGACGAGTTACAGTGGGCCCTACACAGATGGTATTCCAAAACTATCTGATGAACAAAAGAAATGGATTTAGTCTGTAGGCGCCTTAATAGATGCACTGTGTCCTCTAAGTTACACAAGCACTAATCAACAATGTCCAGACAGCCCGCGGGCGTGCTTACTCCTCCCAGAATGGCTTTGACCACTTCCTCACTGCTGGAGACACCCCACAAAATGGTACAGGCTGCTGCGCCCATTTCTGTACAGTACTCTGCCTGCTGCAGGAGTTGCTGCTTTGCTTCATTCAGCTGCTGTCGAAGAGCCAGTTTCTCCTGAAATCAAAACAAAATAAGATCAGAAAAATGGACAGCATTCAACCTCAAAATACCTCTATTGTGTTTCCTCTTTCAAAGATATTTTTAAAAAAAAGAAATGCACACAGAATATAGTAAACAGTTGGCAAATGTAAACTAGCCCTTAGAGAGGCATAATGCATAATTTTTTAAAAAACTTCAGAGGCAAAAATAACAGCCACAGAAAAGAACATACTACCGCATTAGTGTTTATAAATACCGCCAAAGACTTGAATTCATCTTCTTTAAGTAAGATGGACAGTGAGGCATCTCGGGTCCTGGGTGGCTATACCCAGGGCAGCACCACCTAGGACACCCGAAGAAAGTAACACGCTAGCACAGCAGTCCCCACATAGAGCAGTATTCCTAAAAAAGGCGCCGGCCGCCGCCAAGTGGCTCACTCCACTATAAAAGCACCATGTGACACAGCCAAGACCAGGCAGGGAAGACGGGAGCAGAGGCAGGAGAGGAGTGAGAAGGAAGGGCCTCCCTGGCGTGCCCTGAACCAGCAAGCTAAGCACCAGCGTAACAAGAAGACAGAGGCCAGGCAAGATTTCTCAGCCTCCCCCCAGCACTGGGCTTCTGAAGCCAGGGCTCTTAACAAGTGAACTGTCCCCCTGATGTCACCTCTGACCACACAAGCACTCCTAAAGGTTCACCTTCAGGTGGGTCTTGGGTGATGTGGGGCTTCCTGCCCGCCCCAACTGTCAACACCAGTTTCACTATTCCTTGTTACCTGAAGTTCCCTTAAAAGATGAGAGCATTTCCTTACTTAATAATAGGTAAACTCAAAAATACAAAAACCTGGTACCTCCCTGGTGGCGCAGTGGTTAAGAATCTGCCTGCCAATGCAGGGGACCCGCGTTCAAGCCCTGGTCCGGGAAGATCCCACATGCCGCAGAGCAGCTAAGCCCGTGCGCCACAACTACTGAGCCTGTGCTCTAGAGCCCGCCAGCCACAACTACTGAGCCCTCGTGCCACAACTACTGAGCCCGCGTACCTAGAGCCCGTGCTCCACAACGAGAAGCCACCACAATAAGCCCGCGCACCGCAAAGAAGAGTAGCCCCCGCTCGCCGCAACTAGAGAAAGCCTGCACGCAGCGACGAAGACCCAATGCAGTCAAAAATAAATAAACTAATTAATTTTTAAAAAAAGAAAGAGCTATCCCTCTCCTGCAACCGTGCCTATGGCCTTAAAAAAAAAAAAAAATACAAAAACCTAACTACATTTATACCGAAGTATAATTAGCTCAATAGCCCACAAAGTTAAAGCATATGAGATGTTTTAGCTTTTTCTTCTACAGAGGTGAGTGCAGGACAATTAAAGTAGAGGGGGCTTTTCCCCTAGTGGTGAAAAGGGAGCAGCGGACCACAAATCGAACTTTGTTGACTTTGTAACTTGGCCTAGGGTGGCATTCATATCTACCTGGGGACAATGCATTTGGTAGTCAGAGCTTCATACACCTTCATACATATAATCACAATTACTTTAGGAGAAAAATGGTCACTGAGCCTACGACACATGCTAAAACTGCTTTACATGATTTATTAACTCTGGGTTTTTAATATCTGGCTTCATCACAACAGTTGCCTAGATTCCTAGATTTGCGCTTCAGCCACTCAAGCCGAGGTGACATATGCAAAAACTGTATCACAGCATTTCCTTCAGAATTCTGGCTTTTCTCACAGTTGAAGCAGGCTGCATTCTGATTAGTCTGGTTACGGTGGCTCTTCTCTAAGATCAACAAGAACTGTTGAGAGTGACCGTCAGAACTGTCTTCTATGGTCACATTTGGTGGTTACAGGCAGATATGCCCTGACACAGGGCTGCACAAACAGTACAATGATATCAAGAGGAACTCAAAGAAAATAATTCCATTCACAATAACACCAAAAATGAGAAAATACTTAGGAACAAATTTAAGAAAATTAGTTCAAGCCCTATACAGCAAAAACTACAAAGCATTATTGAGAAAAAGTAAAGATCCAAATAAATGGAAAGATATACCATGTTCAAGGGTTGGAAGATTCAATATTGTTAAGAGGGTAATTTTCCCCAAACTGATCTACGGATTCAACACAATCCCTATCAAAATTTCAGCAGGCTTATTTGCACAAAGTGATCATCTGATTCTAAAATTCATATGGAAATGCAAAAAAAAAAAAGTTTGAAAAAGAAAAGCAATGTTAGAGGACTAACACCACCTGATTTAAAAAACAAAACAAAACAAAATAAATCTACAGAAATCAAACCACTGTGGTAATGGCATAAGGATAAACATATAGATCAATGAAACACTGACACATATGGCAATTGATTTTTTAAAAGCTGCCAAGGCAATTCAACGGAAAAAGTAGTATTTTCAACAAATGATGCTGAAACAACTGGATATTCATACGTGAAAAAAAAAACTCAAAATAAATCACAGACCTAAATGTAAAATTTTTAGAAGAAAACCTCTGTGACCTTGCATTAGGCAAATGTTTATTAGATATCACAACAAAATCATACCATTAAAAAATTATAAATAGATGGGAATTCCCTGGTGGTCCTGTGGTTAGGACTCAGTGCTTTCACTGCCAGGGTCCGGGAACTAAGATCCCGCAAGCAGCACAGTACAGCCAAAAAAAAAAAAAATCATAAATTGAACTTCATCAAAATTTAAAACTTTTACTCTTCAAAAGACACGAGTAAGAAGGTAGAAAGACAAGCCATGGACTAAAAGAAAATATTTCTATATCTAAAAAAAAGACTTGTATGAAGAATATATAAAGAACTCTTACAACACAAAAATAAGACAAATTAAATTAAATTAAAAATAGGCGGGACTTCCCTGGTGGCGCAGTGGTTAAGAATCCGCCTGCCAATGCAGGGAACACAGGTTTAAGCCCTGGTCTGGGAAGATCCCACACGCCGCGGAGCAACTAAGCCCATGTACCACAACTACTGAGCCTGTGGTCTAGAGCCTGCAAGCCACAACTCCTGAGCCCTCATGCCACAACTACTGAAGCCCACACGCCTAGAGCCCGTGCTTTGCAACAAGCCACCACAATGAGTAGCCCCCACTCGCTGCAACTAGAGAAAGCCTGCAGGCAGCAACGAAGACCCAACTCAGACAAAGAAAATTTTTTTAAAAAGGCAAAAGATTTAAATAAACATTTAACCCAAGAAAATATATGAATGGATAATAAACACATGAAAAAATGTTCAAGAAAATTAGTCATGAGGAAAATGCAAATTAAAACCACAATGAGATACCATTACATCCACTAAAATGGCTAAAATCTAAAAGACCAAAAATACCATGGACAATCATAGGCGAAAAAAGTAAAAGAAAAGAAAAAGAAAAAAATGTGCCTCAATGTTAAGCTCACATCTTATACAAAAATTAACTCAAAACGAATCATAAACAAAATACATAAAAATATAAAACTGTTAGGAAAAAAAACAGGAGAAAATCTTTGGGACCTAGGGTTAGGTGAAAAGTTCTTAGACATAACACAAAAAGTACAATCCATGAAAACAAAAATCAACAAGTTGAACTTCATCCAAATTTAAAACTTCTGCTCTGTGAAAGATCCCGTGAGGAAGAAGAAAAGACGAGCTACACACTGGGAGAAAATATCTGCAAACCATATATCCAATAAAGGACTTTTATCTAGAATATATTAAGAACACTTTAAATTTAACAGTTTAAAAAAATCCAACTAGAAAATGGGCAAAAGACACAAACAGATATTGCACAGGAGAGAATATATAGACAACAAATAAGTACATGAAAAGATGTTCAACATCATTAGCCAACAGGGAAATGCGAAATCACTACAACACATCTATCAGAACAGCTAAAATAAAAAATAGTGAGAACACCATATGCTAATTAGGGTGTGGAGGAAGTGAATCACTCATGCTTTGCTGGTGAGAATGTAAAAGGGTACAGCCACTCTGGAAAACAATTTGGTAATTTCTTACAAAACTAAACATGCACTTGACATGGAACCCGGCAATCGCACTCTAGGGCATTTATCCCAGAGTAATGAAAACATATATTCACACCAAAACCTATACACACATGTTCACAATAGCAAAAAAAAAAAAAAAAAAAAAAAGGAAACAACCCAAATGTCCTTCAATGGGAAAATATTTAAACTGCGGTATTTCCATACCCTGGGATGCTATGCAGCAATCAAAAGCAGCAAACTATTAATGCATGCCACAGCTTGGAAGGGTCTGAGTGAAAAAAGTCAATATCAAAAGGTTATAGGCGGAATTATCCCATTTCTACGGCATTCTTGAAATAAGAGAATTAGACAGATACCGTGTGGCAACTATGTACATCAGTGGCTGCCAGGAGGCAAGCGTGGGGAAGCAGCTGGGCATGGGTGCACCGGGGTAGCGCGACGGGGTCTCTGTGGTGATGCAACGGTGCTGTATGTTGAGTGCGGAGGTGAGTTCATGGATCTACACATGATAAAACTGCACAGAACTATGCTCACACACATAAGTAAGCGCAGGCAAAACTGGTGAACTTCAAACAAGTCTAGGTAAAACTGGTGAAACCTGCACAAGCACTGTGGATGGCACCGATGTCAGTCTCCTGGTTTCCCTACACTGTAGCTGTGAAAGCTATTTACCACTGGAGGAAACTGGGTAAAGGGTATTGGGCTTCCCTGGACTTTCTGCAACTTTCTGTGAATCTATAATTATTTCAAAAAATGTCTTAACTAAAACACAAACTGGTTTGGGTGACAGTTGTACAATTGCATAAATCTAGTAAAAATTATCAAACTAGACTTTTACAACAGATGAATTTTATGGTATACAAAATACACCTCAATAAAGCTATATTTTAAAAAGAAACAATAATCAAACTCTGATATATCTACCTAAAGCGAATACTCATACATAACAGGGTAGCAAGCACAAAATTTTAAAGATTCCTTTAAAATCTTTGTGTAGTTCATTTCTTTCTTTTTTTTTTTTTTTAATTTATTTATTTATTTATTTTATGGCTGTGTTAGGTCTTCGTTTCTGTGCGAGGGCTTTCTCTAGTTGTGGCAAGCGGAGGCCACTCTTCATCGCGGTGCGCAGGCCTCTCACTATCGCGGCCTCTCCCGTTGCGGAGCACAGGCTCCAGACAGGCAGGCTCAGTAATGGTGGCTCACGGGCCCAGTCGCTCCGCGGCATGTGGGATCTTCCCAGACCAGGGCTCGAACCCGTGTCCCCGGCACTGGCAGGCAGATTCTCAACCACCGCGCCACCAGGGAAGCCCTGTAGTTCATTTCTGATTATAATAACTGAACTATACTATCAGTTAATTTTTCTTTAAAAACTTTCCTGAAATAATATACAATGTTTGCAACAACTTCCCATTTATCATCACAAATGCAGCAACTCTTTCCTAACAAATTAAAAATATAGATAATGAAAAAATAGCAGTCCATATTTAAGTTGGTTTACTGACTATGAAAGATGCTGCCCTAAGAAAACACAGAGCGGATGAAGCCATAGGTAAGCCGGGGAAACACGGCTCCTTAGAGAGAAGGCTGCGACTCTGCCCGTTGTCTGAAACAAGTCCACGCGCACGGGAAAGCCGGCCAGGCACTAAATGCTGTGCCAGCAGAGACGTTGTGGAAGGCCTCAGCTAACCCTACAGTAGCAGCACAGTCCTTCAAATAGTAATTCAGACATCCTCCAACAGCTTCACTGGCGCTTTCTTCTCTTGAGTTCAAAGGCTGCTATTGCCAGGACTCTCCCGGCCCACCCCTTAGATCACAACAAGGCCCAACTAGGCCCAAACTGACCCCATTCGACTGTCACTGAGGAAACACCTCAACGGAGGGCACGAACCAAGCTTTTCTTGTCCCAGTGACGAACCTCTAGAGGGTCAGGCGCTGTTTCTCACCCAGCATCTCCTTTGTAATTTTGAGTCCACACTTCGTTTTCTGATCTTTCCTTACATGCTGGATTCAGTGATGTCTGCCTTCTCCTTAATGACTTTTACCCCAGCTGAAGTACTTACTAGCAATACTGTAATTTAGTATCTAGCCCTGGATTCTTTCCTAGTTCCTCAACTCTAAAATAAGCTTCCAGAGTCCAGCCTCACGATCTGTACAGACCTGGGCAGAAAAGGCCACAGAAAAGGGAACTGCCAGTTCCCTACAGCAGGAAGAGACAGGGCCTTGTCACAGCAAACTTGCAGGGGCTCCAACCTGTATTAAATTGGCGGGACTATTAAGCAGGAGACTTAACTGGAAATAGGTAATGGTTTAACCTAAAATATTCCCACATTTTAACTAAGGTCAAAGTGTCTGGGCAATAACATGCTGATGATCTGACACTACTTTACCACAGCCATTTCTTCCTCTATCCTGGCATTTTCCCTGAATGGCTTATTTTTAAGCATTACATCTAAAATGCCAGCCAAACATGCATTTTTTCCTGTGCTTATCAATTTAAAAAAATAGGATATCTAAGATTCTGCCCAATTTAGGCTTCAACCTTAACAAGAATGTCTTGGCATTTTAAGGAGTTCAGAACCAATGGATTGCATTGTTCACATTTATCAAATTCCTTCTTGCCTGCTGGTCAACTTCCTTCAGACAATGAAACTTTTAGGTCCAGACAAATTAACCATGCGTCCATCTTAATATATCATGATCTGAATAGAACATGACTGAGCTAGAATTTCAGCTTTCAATGTGTGACACTCAACCTAACTCAGTTTCGAGACTAAAACCCTTTCCCTGGTCTTCTCTACTTGCTCGGTATTAAAGTCTACACAGTCCATTTCTCCATCAGTCTGGAAAGACGTTGTTGAGCCCTCTTTTTCAAGGAGAAAAACTACCATGGCTTCCAGTTCTTTGATGAAACCTCAGATGCATGGCCTTCTGGCCAAGTGTCTGCGATTTCATATTGCTGGAGCATTCACTGTATCTTTGGGAGCTGCAGCTTTCTATAAGTTTGCTGTGGCTGAACCAAGAAAGAAGGCATATGCAGATTTCTAGAGAATTTATATGATTCCATAAAAGATTTTGAGGCGATGAGGAAAGCTACTGTCTTTCAGAGTGCAAAATGATTTTGGAATGTAAAGAATGTCTTTGGGTTGATTTCCATGGCAGTTTGTCACTTACCTGTGTTCCTAAACTATGAAACTAAGAACTATGAATATCTGGGCTAAGGAATAGTTTTTCTTGATAAATAAACAATTAACAAATACGTGGGGGAAAAATAAAGGCTACACAAAATCCACCAGTTTTGGAAAACCTCCACTGTAGCCACAAACCTTCAGAACTCCTCCACATGAGGAGGTAGCACGACACAAAGCTTAGCGCGCGGCAGTGGGACCTGGGACCAGCCTCCTCACACTCCTGCAGGCTAACACACATGCTGATCCAGCTGTGCTGGGAGAAACAAGTGAGATGCATGGACAGCTGCTGACCACCTGCCAGCACACAGTTAACAACACATCCTAGCTTCTGTCACTAGTACTATTACTACTTTACTCTTCAAAAATAAAAATTCATTCAAGCTCCAAATTTCAGCAGAAGTGGCAGAAGAGTTCTAGTTTTATAGAAGAGGAAATAATTTATTCCATGCAAAAAAATGTATAATTTTTAAGAAATATTATTAGTCTCCCCAAATATTAAAATGAAATATAATTGGTTATTTCTAAAATATCAGTAAATGATGTGAGAAGTTGATTACAAATATTTCTATTTAATATATCTATCTCTGATTATAAATCATTGTACACATGATTTTTTCAAGATTATTATGAGTTTTAATAACTTGGATCGGGCTTTTAGACACTGAATTAACAGTAAGTGACTATTAAAAGGCACCAAGTAAATAATCCCCCACATTAAATGTTTGTAAATCCAAACGACCAACTATTTTCCAACCCATTCGGGATAAATACATGTAAAAATGCAACGTCTTGAGGCTTAAGGGCTGGAGTGTGGCCTGCACCGCTTTGTGGTCACGGCCACAGAGCTGGCACTTTACACGGACCCTGTGAGCATCGTACCTTCTTCTCGCTCACGCTGTCCTCTTGCACAGACTCCAGGCGGGCTTTGAAGTGCTCACAATCCATTCTCAGTTGCTCTAACTCTTGCTCTTTCCTTTCCAGGTCTAGAAGAGACATAAGAATACTCAGTATTTCAAATCACTAATCTCTCCTAAGCATCCATTTTGCTTAATCTTCTCTTAGGAAAACCTGATTTCTTAGATAGGATTATTCACATAACACCAGTCCTTGAATAACCAATATTCTAAAAGTCCTGCTTTTTAAGTTTTTGTCAGTTTTTTGCCCACGGCAGAAAGCACCTTTTTGTTTTCTGTTTTCTGTTTTTAAGACTTCATTTTACTGCCAGACTTGCACTCAAGGTTTTAAGAAAGCATGTTATTTAAAGGATTGAAGGCAGGGCTGAGCAGCCGACCGTCTCATGGCACAGACTTGTATCTGCTCCATAAAAAGCAGAAGGCAGCTCAGTGAGGAGACGGTGCCAGTCGGGCTGATTCACAAAGCTCGTCTCACCACGGGCAGACTGACTGCACGGGAACAGCTGCCGCCGCAGTCAATGGAGAAGTGAAAGCAGCGGCAATGGAGACAAGAGGTGGCCACAGTGAAAGATGGGAGGTAGGGAACGCTCCCTCTCCACCACATTTGTTCAGGTGATGATTCAAAGGGCCAACAAAAGTCCCAAAAGACATCCGTGTTAATAAATCTGAAATCAACCGTACTGTCAGCTCTAAACAAAAAATATTATGCTACAGAAATACTGACATTCAAAAAGCAAAGAAACAGGTACTTTAAAGTTTTAAGTGCCTTGACTTCAAGGACTAAGATATCATCAGTTTCAATGCTAACATATACCAAGATTTGAGGGGGGCCTTGTGCTCAGAGCTACTGGTGTAACTTCTTAATTAAAGTAGCACTGCTTGGGGGCAGTGACTCTCAAACTTTCCTGTGCATCAGAATCCCCTGGAAGGCTTGTCCAAGCACAGCCTGCCAGGCCCCATCCTCAGTTTCGGACTCTGACGTAGGCCTGAGAATCTGCATTTCTAACAGGTTCCCAGTGAGGCTGATACTGCTGGCCTGGGAACAGACTTTGAGAGTGACTGCTTCAGGGCAACAGCCACATCTCTCACCACCAACAAAATGAGATCAGCACACAGCCAGCAAGAGCAAACAACGGAGCCCAGCCCCAGGGATGTAAAACTGCGGAAAAATGGAGGGCAGTCCAAGGCAGCCTGCCCTGAGGGCGCCTCATCGGGCAGATGCTGGAAGATGGAGTATCACTCCGCCCCAGAGAAGCAGCTCCCAGACACTTCCTCCAACGGACAGAAGAGAAGGGGTGTGGCTTTATGACCTGGGGGTCTGGGACGGCAAGGAAAGCCCAGACGAGACACTGGCGGTGAGGGGCGGGGATCAGTGCCAAGAACAATGCAGGCATTCCAAAAGCTCTGGAACAATAAAGGGAGTCCTACATTTTCTAGAGACCCTTTGCCCTAGAAGGGAGATTAAAACCTAAAGCTGAATATTCAGTTAACGATTGTGAAACAGCTGGCAAAGCTTCTCTTAAAACGGGTTTCTTAGAAACTGGGGTGGGATGTATTATGCCACAACATGACTTTCACTGGAATTCTTTATTTTGTCCCACTAATCCTGGCCACCCAAGAAACCAACTATATCAATCAAGTGCTATACTTTGAAAAATACATATCTGCCTTTTGTAACGATGTTAAAGGAAAACATATATAATTATGAATGACACGTGAACTGCAAATGGTCACAGACAAAAAGAAAAATGAACAAAAGCTAAGATAAGATCATTGGTGGCGTAAAACTTTTTCTTTGCAGTTAATTTTTAATTCTTCTCTTCTATTACTAAACTGTATATTACTCAAACATGGTAAAGAAGACAGGAAATTACATGGCTCACGTGTAAAACTATGTAGGAATTAATTATGACCACCCGAAAGACTCACTATGGTAATTTCATAATCTCTCACTCTATAGAGCTGCTTATGACCTTACTGTAAGTTAACATAACAAAGGGACGGGGTTAAACCATCCCACTCTACCCCCCAGAATTCAAAGGCAGTATCAGGGTGGTCAACCCACCCACCCCAGGCTCTCCGGGAGGCAGGTGGTGGCTTTGTACTGAACAAGGCCACCGCCTTGTGGCAAGAGGGGAGCACTGCCACCACCTTCCTGCATTTTCAACTTGGCCCACACGGCACGCCTGCCGCCTAAAACGTGAGGGCAGGGATCTTCACGTGTTCTAATGCATCTCACGAGCCTAGAACAGTACACGGCACCGAGCAGGCACTTTATAAATACTTGTCACGTAAATGAATTTCACTTCTTTATACAGCCAGAGCTAATCCTTGGATAAAGAAAAAAACTCAGCTATTTTGATTATATGTCTTATTCTTCTACAAGAGGATATACTGCTTTTGCAATTTTTTTAAAAAATCAGGCACAGAAATAATACATATATAGTACATTATACGTGGTCAAGACATCACCTTACCCAGCCTCACTATTAGAACGAGGAAGAGGATGCCACCCAGCCTAGACTGTATTTCACCTGCTAAGCTTTAGCATTCAAAATGAAGGAGAAATCTAACTGAGTAAAAGGGTGGCCTAGACAGACTATCAGTATATAGAAACAACCTAAATCACAGGCCATTTCAACATCTATATATCTTCTGAAACTTAGAATCCTTTTTTGATAGCTTTAATAACATGAGAATGACTATCAACTTATTCACCGGAAGGGTACAGAGAGCCATAAATGAAAAGCGGGGTGACTAAAACCCAGCTAAAGAAATTTAAAGTATAAAAAAAGGGATCGATTTCTCCTACCCTTTACCACGTGGCATGTTTATAATACATTATTAATTGTAATATTTAATAAATTATCAGATATTTCATGTAATAAGAAAAAAGAAAATATTTGTTTTTAATCAAAATAGCTCAGTAAAGAGTCTCAAATCCAAAATAAGGGCTTTTTAATAGCCATCAACTTTTACATTCTTCTCACTAATAGGTTTAGAAAAGCATGTAGAATTAGCTACTGATGGAATCCATCTTTACTATGAGCTGAGATTTGGAGGGTATGTTAGTTTCCTAGATCTGCCATAACAAAGTACCACAAACTGGGTGGCTTAGAACAGAAATGTATTCTCTCATCTTTCTGGAGGCTACAGTGTGAAATCAAGCTGTTGGCAAGGACATGCTCCCTCTGAAATCTGTGGATGAAGGATCCTTCCCCGTCTCTTTCACCTTCTGGTGGCCCCAGACGTCCCTGGGCTTGCAGCAGTGTAACCCCAACCTGCCTCTGCCTCTGTCTGGCCTCCTCCCTGTCTCTTCACATTATTTTCCCTCCGTGTACTTCTGTCTCTGTGTCCAAATTTCCTCTTTTAAGAAGGATACCAGTCACATTGGATTAGGGCCCACCCTAAAGACCTCATTTTAACTTAATCGGCCTGTCAAAAAATGTAAGTTGAAAAAGTGAAAAGATGAGAATATTCCGGGATTCATTTAAACACACAAAAAAACCTCAGTTAAAGAGTTTAAATGCATTTCCAGCCAAACGACACTTTAATTAGCTGTCAAATTTTTAAAACAAACCAAAGGGAGTGGGGGAGGAGAGTTGGAACCAGAATATGGAAATAGAATTTTTTTTTTCCTGCGCTGCCAAAAATCTGCTTCTTTTTCTAACGTAAAGGCCACTGGAGCACTCTTTCATAAGAGGAAGAAAACGTGTGACTAATAGGAATCTGTCCTATGCTGGCACCGTCAATGTACTTGGCACTACCTTTTCACACCTCCACGTTGGAGCTCCTCAGCCTGCCCGTGAATTATCAAGGAAAAGGATCTGATCTTATCCTTTTTATATCCCCATGTCACCTAGCAGAGCTTGACACATACCAGGCATACAGTGAATACCTACCTGACTGATTTTCAACTGAGTTCTATCGCAGAAAACTAAGATCAACCTTGCTGAACTCAAACGAATTCTGTTAAAGTTATTTCCCAAACCAAAGAGTCAGGGACTTCCGCTTTTCACTGACTGGCATAAAATACAATGTTAACAACTGGGTGGTTGGTAGTGATCTGTCCAAGTAACGTATGTCTCCACCCCTCCACCCTGGCTACCTTTCTGCCCCTCAGTCCACTAAGCCCCCAGCAGTAGTCCATCTTCTCCTTTCCCAGTCCCCTGCATTCTGGACAGTCTCCATGCGCCCTTCAGATCCACTCTCCAACCTGCTCTGTCCCGAGAGGTAAGAGGTTGAACTCAACCTCCACAGTGACCGGCTCCCTTGCCTGTTGGATTTGGACAGTGGGTCCCCACAGGAAACAAGGACAGGAGGCAGGGTGGGACATCGACTTCCCCACTACATTACCCCTGCCAGGCTCAAGCAGCAGTGGTTTCCTCCTCTGAGCTGAGGCATGGTCCTGCCCAGCACCCACCCACCTGCCAGTCTGGCCGCTCGCTGGGAGGGCACGGCGCCCCACTCTTCCAGGTTCTGGGCCTTCGCCTCCCTTGTGCTGGTTCCCCAAACCCTGCCCACCTTGGTCTGTCATCTCTTTATGATATGCTCTGTTTACCCCTTCTGTTTCCTGCCAGGAGCTGGACTGGATACACTCTGGTATTTATTATCTCATATGGGCCACAATAAACCTTTGTTCAAATTAAATAATATTTTCTTGGCACTCACTCTTTAATGATTATCCCACTCTCTAATGATTCTCTCTCTAGTTCATGTTTCTTCTTTCTTTTTCCTTTTTTTGGTGGCCGCACCACTCGGCTTGTGGGATCTTAGTTCCCCAACCAGGGATCGAACCCGCGCCCTCAGCAGTGAAAGCACGGAGTCCTAACCACTGGACCGCCAGGGAAGTCCCTAGTTCATATTTCTATGGGCCAGAATAATTCTTCTCTGAGCTGAAACAGAGGTCCCCCTCTCTTCTCATTAATATCAAACTCTTGGGAAATTAATCTCAAAACACCCCACAAATGCTTTAGAAATCATGTAGTGCAGTGCTTTTCAAACCCCACTGCTAAGAACCCAAGTGCCTCAGGGATGCTTATGGTTCTGTAAACATTTAATTAGTATTTCCATTTTACAATATGTTTTTCACTGTTTTATTTGGAAATAATTTCAAACTTACAAAATGTTGCATGAATAAAAATAATACAACGAATACCCACATACCCTTTACCCACACTTACGTACTGTTTAACATTTCACCACATTTGCTCATTTGGACCATACACAAGCATACACACAGTACATTTTTTCAGCCAGTTTAGGGTAAGTTACATATATCATGGTCCTTTACTTCTAAATACTTCAGTGAACATTTTCCAAGAATAGGGATAATGTCTTAGTTACCCAGTATACACAGTTGTCAACCTCAGAGAAATTAACATACCTTTACCTAATCTACCACGGACATTAGAATTTTGTCAAATGATCTAAAATTGCCCTTTACAGCATTTTCTTCCTTCAAGGTACAGCATCTAGTCTAGGATCAGGTATTGCATTTAATCGTCATGTATCTTTAGTCTCCATTAATTTGGAACATCTCCATAGCCTGTCCTTTCTGTATGACATCACAATACATTTTTAACAATTTAAAAGTCATAACAACATACATGGAAGAACCATTTCCAGCTAGCATGGTGATGTAGCAGATCAATCTCCCCCCCCCGCCAAGAATAAGTAGGAAAGCAGAATTTGAACAAACCAGAAAAAAGTTGTTTCAAGGTACTTGAGAGTTACCAAGTCACGTAGGCCTTGAGAGCCAAGACCTAGAGAAGAGGGAAATGCACTGAAGTGAGCAAGCCCAACTTTCCAGCCCACTCTTCCCCAAGGCATCTGCATATTTAAAAGCAGCACAGGCAAAGAGGCAGCAAAGCTAAGCAGAGCATCTCACCACAGAGTACAGAGCTACTAGGCAGCCGAGACCTGGGGCAGGCCATGATCCTGGAGGAGGTAGAAGCTCAGGGAAAGCGCAGAGGGGCTGCAGAGGGAGGCAGGCGGGCAGTGAGTGGAGAGAGGCCAGGAGGCCAGGCAGAGCTGTCATCAACCTCATGGCGCTGGAGAGGTCAGAACAGAAGGTCAGGGCACTTCCCTGGTGCTCCAGCAGGTAAGACTCTGCGCTCCCAGTGCAGGGGGCCTGGGTTTGATCCCTGGTTGGGGAACTAGAACCTGCATGCATGCCGCAACTGAGAGTACGCATACTGCAACTAAGACCTGGTGCAGCCAAATAAATAAATGATAAATAAATAAATATTAAAAAAAAAGAAAAGAAAAAGAAAAAAAACCTGAAGGTCAGGCAGGGCCCACCTAGATGGAAGGACTCTGGGAAATGACTCAAGCTCTCAGTTAGACCCCCTTGAAGAACTAAAACCCTAAGAGGGAGAATGAACTAGAAACAGGCCAGCTCGAACTAAGACTGAAATCAGCCGTGAACCAGCTCAATCCCTAACTGGATTTAGGTGAACTACTCTGACTCCATTCTAACTGACTGAGAGAAGCCAGGGGGAAAAAGTCCTTGCTGGAGAAAAATATCAACATCCAGAGCCTCTACACACTTCATTTTTTAAAATCCATTAATCAATAAAAAAAATTACCAGAACTACCAACAGGAAAAACAGACAATACAAGCAGATCAACAGGTGATCCAGACAATGGATTTATCAGACTCAGACTTTGAAATAACTGTGACCAATACGTTCCAGAAATAGACAACAAGAGAGTTTCACCAGGGAGGTAGAATAAAAAACAACCTAGTAGAAAATGAACACAAAAACTAATAAATACTAGTATTTAAATTTTTATTTATTTATTTATTTATTTTTGGCTGTGTTGGGTCTTCGTTGCTGTGCGCGGGCTTCCTCCAGTTGTGGTGAGCGGGGGCCACTCTTCATCGCGGTGCGCGGGCCCCTCACTGTCGCGGCCTCTCTTGTTGTGGAGCACAAGCTCCAGACACGCAGGCTCAGTAGTTGTGGCTCACAGGCTTAGTTGCTCCGCGGCATGGGGGATCCTCCCAGACCAGGGCTCGAACCCGTGTCCCCTGCATTGGCAGGCGTATTCTCAACCACTGCGCCACAAGAGAAGCCCAAATACTAGTATTTAAAAAAAAATTTTAAATAAATAACAGAGCTAATAAAGAATTGAGAATCAGACCCACATAAAACTAGCTACTATGACAAAAGACACTGTAGCACAGGAGGGAAAGACTGCCTTTTCAATAAATGGCACTGGGTCAGTTGGCCACAGATGGCTAGTGGCTATTTTTAAAACAGACGTAGATAGCATAGATCATACAACACCTTCATCACCACACAGGGTTCTACTGGACAATGCTCACAGAGGTAAGGTGCTGCTGTACAGATCTCAAATTACACAAAGTAACTTTTTTTCTCTGCTAAAAACCGAGTCAAATATCTCTCCAGTATATCATGGCTACACTTCTTTGTATTCATTGCTGATATGCACTCTACTAACATTTAAGTATATTTATTTAAACAAATAAATTTTTTAAGTTAAAACTAATGTTGCAGATTTTAAAATGTCAGTAATGACACTGTAGTTTATGTTTGGCGTCAACATGTAAAATTAAATAATTCCAACGCCTCTGAGACTCTGAGTGAATATCTGACAGACTGCCACTAAGGTGGCAAGTTGTTTTTAAATTATATCATTTAACATCTCAAATGCAACGTAATTCATTTGGAAAGTGTTTTCTATAAGACAATGAAAATTTAAATGGGCTGAGTGGCTTTGCCATCATCTCTCTCCAAAATGAACACCTGCCAACCAAGAAAGGCAAGAAATTCTTAGACTTGGTGACTTAATTGTGAAACAAAAATATCTGACCCCTCTGATTTCAAGCTTCAAGATCAGTTTAATTGAAATCTGTCCTCATGTTGAAAGGTGAGCTGTTTAAAACATTTCTCATTTGCAATTCCTCATCTCTGGGATTTGTCTTTTTCTTGCTACTTAACAACCACAAATGAAAATAGAAACTGGACACTGAGGATGGTACTGCAACCGTCTTCCAAAATGTCTAATGTTGAATTTTTGTTTTCATCAAAACACCGTCATTGGGGACTTCCCTGGTGGCACAGTGGCTAAGAATCCGCCTGCCAATACAGGGGACACAGGTTCAAGCCCTGGTCCGGGAAGATCCCACGTGCCGCGGAGCAACTAAGCCCGTGCGCCACAGCTACTGAGCCTGAGCTCTAGAGCCCGTGAGCCACAACTACTGAGCCCATGTGCCACAACTACTGAAGCCCGCACGCCTAGAGCCCGTGCTCCGCAACAAGAGAAGCCACCGCAATGAGAAGCCCACGCACTGCAATGAAGAGTGGCCCCCACTCACAACTAGAGAAAGCCCGTGCGCGGCAGCAAAGACCCAACACAGCCAAAAATAAATAAATAAATTAAGAAAAACACCTTCATTGTACCCACTGATTTTAAAACTAAATGTTATAAAACTGAATTTTTAAAATAATTATGCAGAAAATACAACTTTCATTTATTTTACATATTGAACAACCATATACCATAAAAAATTTTATTTTTTTAAAAAAAGCAGGATTCTCCCAGTTTAAAACAAACTCGTGCCATGCGCTGATGTAGTAATAAGTCCTTCACTGTTGGAAGAATGTGCACCAGAAGGGATGAGAGAAAAGGGGGGTGAGCGAACTTTTACTGAGTACGGTTGAGCCCTGAACAACACGGGAGTTATGAGTGCTGATCCCACCCCGCCCCCCGAAGTATAGCTCTGCAGTCACCGCGAGGAGGGCCGTGCAGCGCTGCAGCATCACGGGGACCCGCTTACTACGCGAGGGTCCAGGGCCCCTCCACCTGAGGACGTCCTCGTCCTCTCCGTGGAGGGCGCCCCAGCCCCGCCTGTACCAAGCACGTGCCAAAGGGGAGCTCACTGTAAAGCTTGATGCCTCCAGTGAGGCAAGCGCGGCTGTCCTCGTTCTAGACAGGGGAATAGCAGAGACGGCCGACAGCAGCAGCGCACAGGCCGCTCCTACCTCCCCGTACCCCCCGGCTGAGCTCTGCGCCCACCTGCGGAGCCTAACCAGACCAACCATTTCTTCTCACGTCCTGTCCACCCCACCCATGCAGCCACAGTCCACACTCTAACGTCAAGTCCACACCTTCCTTGATGAGCACTTTACGTTAACTTTTCTTCACCTTCCAACCAAGCCCTCAACCTATCCTAACTTAGATGCAAAAATCATTCCCCTGAAAATGTCATTTTAATCACTATTTTGAAGTCATTTCCATGTGCTAATTTCCAACTGCCTCTCCTTCCAAATTTAAAACAATAATCCATGATTATTCTGTCTTGCATAAACTGCTCACATTCACTGACATCTGCTATACCCCAATCTCTGCTCCACGTCAAGCAGAAAAACTAGCTTATTAACCCACAACCAATCCTGCTCGCTCCCATTTGTGACTTTCCTACATGCCTTACCCCAGCCTAAAACATCTTTCCATTTCCCTTCTAATAAATCATGCCTCTGCCCTCAATGTTCATCTATTCCCCAAAGATTCTCAGGCAACACCCTTGGAGGATTATTCCAAACTCCACCACCTACTGCCCAGTTTCCCAAAGGAAACTAAGTTACCGTGCTAGAGGCAGAATTAAGTCCCATTCACGACCGGACACCCATCACACCGTCCTAAGTCCTCTGGTTGGCTTGTACAGCCTGAGCCCATCCACACCATCCAAAGATCCACACCTGTTCTCCTAAAGAAACCTGCCCTGAAGTCAGGTGTATGGCTTCCCTCTCCTTCCTCCCTGCCTGCATCCACTCCTACGTTGCCCTTTCTCATTGCTTAAGACAGGAGGCACACAGCAACTCTGATACTGGTCAAAGCCAAGAACTGTCGGACCACAGGCCAGGGAGAGGGTGGATGAACCCACATGTCAAACAGCTCTTGCTGCCACCGCGTGATCCTTGGATTGACTCTAAGGGACCCATTCTCAAAGCAATGGCTCATGTGATCCCTCTGGGAAGACAGGCCCTTGGGAAGGCCGAGGAAGGGCCATCAGACCTACTCCTCACAAAAAGATAAAGGGGCGGCGGGGGGGGTGATTTTTGTTTTCTTTCATGTCACCTGAGTGATAAGAATTCAAGAGCCAAGGAATTCTCTGGCGGTCCAATGGTTAGGACTCTGCACTTTCACTGCCAAGGGCATAGGTTCGATCCCTGGTCTGGGAACTAAGATCCCACAAGCTGCGCAGTGCAGCCAAAAAAAGAAAAAAAAAAAAAAAAAAAGAATTCAAGAGCCAAAATTAAGTGAAAGATGCCTCTTAGGAGGCCATCTTCTAGGCCAGGCCTCAGACCAGAGAAGCAGAAGTCTTCAAGGGCCAGCTCGTGTTCAAGATTCACAGTGAAGCCTACCACAAGCACCCCGGTCCACTTCGACCCTCCCTTCCTATACACCCAGTGACCTGTAGCACACGCTAGCCTCACGAGATACCACAGCAATTTTAAAAAAAGAGCATGCAGGAACGGGAGGCTGGGTGGTCCCTTAGGACCAAATACTCAGCCAGGCACAGAGAATATAACGGGAGACCCTGCCCTTCCACCAATTTATACTGTAAGATGGGGCTAAAACCATTCTGTCTGAAGGAAAAGTACAGGATGCTATGACAACATCCAACAGGAAGACAAATCTTGTCTAGGCAGTCAGATAAGGAAATGAGTCTGGGCCAGAGCTACGTCCAATAATACAAATCCTTTCAAGCCATGGTACAGTTTTAAAGTTTGGGGTGGTAGGGGGTTTGGGTCAGGGTTTTGTTTGTTTTTTGGTCTTTATCCTAAGAGCAAAGAGAAGCCACTGAAAACTGACTTAAGCAGGGGAATGACATAATCAGACTGAATTGTTAAAAATTACTCAGGCTACAGTACACAAAGCAGACTGGTGAGTGGCAATGAGTTAATGCTATCAGGAGCAGAGATTCAGGCAAAATGACAGGGGCCTGGACTCGGTGGAGGCAGTGGCAATGGAGGTGGCTGATGAATTCTGGATGCATCCATGAGGGGAAACGTACAGGACTTACGGGGAGACAGGCCGGGGCTGGAAGGGGAGAGAACAGTGAAAGGAGAGGTGGCAACAAGGAGGATCCCAGGTCTCTGTCTGGATGGTGGTGCCCTGGGGAGGCTGGGAAAGCCCAGTGTCCAGTGGGGTAGGGGCGGGATAGCATGAGTCAGATGTGAGAAAGTAAAATTAGCCTGCTCTGAGAAAGTGAAAATCTGTCCTGCAATTTGCTAGGCTGGGATAACAGACACAGAAAGCTGGCTGCCAAGTTAACAGGAAACAACATTTCTCCCAAGGACACACTGCAAGAGTAAAGTGTCATGATGAACCCTTCTTTCAGTGGCTACTGATTTCTTGTTCAGAGAAAGTTTACTCTTTAAAATCCTAGACTATCAGAAATTGTGCTGTTTGGAATTATACTAGTAAGAAGGAGGAAACACCCACTCTCGCCTGCAGGGTCGCAGTCACTGTGACACAGAGCAGAGCAGAGCCTTGATAGCCAGCCAGCTGCAGAGCTTCAAATAAAGGATTTCTAGACCTGATGTGCCACCATCGACCTAAATTTTGTAGTTCTCAAGGAAGCAGGACCTGGGGCCACGGCAGTGAGACCTGATGCTGACCCCTTCACACACAGACCTACTCTGCTTGGAACCCATGAAATCACAGCTCCATCTGCACTTCATCTAAACTCGGCCCTGCCTCAAATCCTACAGCAACTCTGTCCTTTCCTTTGTTGGCAAGATGCCCACAGTCCCTCTGGTGTGTGGTCTCGCTCACCGCAACGAACCAATAATCTGCCCTTGTCAGAATACAGGTCCTTCCTGATGGCTGCAGCCTGATAAGGCTAAGACAAACACTTAGAATTTGAAATGAATGTGAAACAAGCGAGAAGAAATGCCAAGTAGGAGTCAGATACAGGGCCCTGAGCCTGGAGAAGAAGTCAGGCTAGAGAAAAACCTATGAGACCCTGGCATCGAGATGGCAACTGAAGCTATGTGTGTGCAGAGATTGCCCACGGAGAGGCCACGGAGTGAGGAGAGAAGGGGGCCTAGGCCTGAGCCTCGAGCACCTCCACGAGCTGAAAGGCTGCTGCAAAGAAGGCTGACTCAGCAAAGCAGACCGAGAAGATCAACAGAAAAGAGGTGATGGCGTGGCTGGGGAAGGCCAAGGACTGTGAGGCAAGATCTCCTAGAGCCTCACTTTGATCAGGTCGCCATGGAGTCATTTGTGGGCCTCGTTTTTGTAACCACCAGCCTGATTTTGACAGAGGACTAATCTCCAAAAATTGACTTGCGCTCACCAACTCATGAGAAGACCCTGATGTATTTTTCAGAATGCCAATTGACTAATTTTCAGTGAGAAATACAACTACCCAGCAGGCTGACATACTCAGCTGCTGGTCAGCACTTTCCTTCCCTAAATGAGCATGAGATCAGGACTAAGGAAATTAAGAAGACCATGACCTGGAGCTACAGTAACCAGTGACAGAGAGCATACCTGGCGGCATCCCAGCAGGAAACAAGGGAACCCTGGTGTGCACTTTATGGAAAGGACTACTTACAGAGGGGAGAGCAGGGGTCAGAGACCCAAAAGGGATGGTAAAGCACCCAGCGACTGGCAGCAGCCCTCCAGCTGAAAGAATGAGGGGGGGAAACAGTACTCCTGGAGGCCAGTGAGAGCTGCGAGTGACTCCTGGGTGCGACATAGCTGTGGAGGGAGCAGGAGGAAACACCCCGAACTCCTTCTATCGGTGAGACCGCTGGCAGCCAGCAAGGAGGCAAGAGGCAGGCAGCCTGCAGGAGCCCACCTCCCAGAGCACACCACAGGGCCGAGAGCGGATCTGAGGATTCCAAAGAGAGAATAAACAGGCAGGAAGCCATGGCAACCATGAGCATTCTCCCCTCTAACTGGATATGGCTGCCCCCTTGACCAGATACTTTTCCACAAACCAGAAACTTGTACTGTTGAGTCCACATACCTTCTTGTCTGGACTAGCGCTAAAGACATGACCTGGGCCTCCGAGATACACCTCTTCTAGAGGCCAAGCAGTGATGGCAAACAATCAAACACAACGGTAAGTTAGCCTTAACCATTGAAGGCTGATTTGATAGTAACTCGACCTCAATCAGGCAAGTACTGAATCAATCCGAAACAGCTCCAGGAACTTCAGTAGGACTCCTAGACTGATACCTGACACGATGGCCAAGCTCAAATCTCAGAGTCTGAATGGACAAGTCCTAGCAACTTAAATCAGTGCTAAAACTGACCCGTTCCTCCATCGAGAGAAGTATCTCTATAGACACACCTGACCCCCTGCAAAGTTGCTGCACGGCAAGATCCTTAAGTTACACAAAAAAGACTTAATTTTTGGAATAGAGCTTTTAAATGATAAAGCATAAAATTCTTCCGCCAAAGATGAAAGGGGGAGAAAGGAGAGCTGGTAGCAGATACTCAGAAAGCTGGCAGCCCTTTCCTCCAACACAAATTTGCACACAGCCAAGTTGCTCATTGTGGGCACCTCCCTCCCTTGTGCCTTATCAGACTCTCCCAAACGTAATTACAAAGACTGTAACAGTACCTTAACGTTTATTTATAGTCACTTCACAGCTACGGAAGGCAAACCTGCTGAAACAGACTGCTGTCACCATCAGACACTGCTAAAGATGAAGTAACACTCACTTTTTTCTACAATCTTTAATCTCTGGAAGCTTTCCAGCACTTCCCCGTTTAGTATTCTGGGTACGAAGTCCCGTATTTGCATCACTTCAGTTGTCAGTCGTTCCAGGTCCTTCTTTCTGACTTTAACAAATTCTTCTTTAGTTCCCATATGCTAAAAGAACAAGCACACCTTAAGATTACTACACTTGACGTCAGATGACTAAGACCAGCAGCCCAAGTGAGCTTGCCTCCTTCAACACCTCCCGGGCTCACAATTGTTTCAAAAGCATGTCTTCACCTGACGTGCCCTCCACTATGTCCATTACAGCTAGAGCGTGAAGCCCCGGCCTTCAAATGGCGAGCCAGTTTTTCCAAGCGCAAACGAGGCCCTACTGCTGAAAGCCCAGGGAAACGCCAGCAACTTTTTCTTAACGCTCCGCCGGCGCCACGCTAATCAGAAGGAAAAGGAATTTGACTGGATTCCTACTGGGTGCGCCAAGCCCCTTGCTGGCCAGCACGCTTCGTGTTGACCACAGCCCTCAAGGCTGTCCCGCTGGGAAACGGGGGCACAGGCAGGCTAGGTGACTCTCAGGAACCCCAGGACCAAGGGACACCAGCAGGATCTGAACCCGAATGCGGCTCCAAAGTCCATCCCCCCGCTCGGGCACCACCACGTGCGGCGGCTGCGACAGCCGGGCAACCGTGAGGCGGAACACGCCCGACCCGGCGACAGGGCCTCGCGGGCGGGGACACAGGAGGCACAGGAGCAAGCCCACCGCCCACCGCGCAGCCTCCCAGACACGCACGCGTGGTTTCCGGGGCTGGGGTCGCTGCCCCCCATACCCGGCCCAGGCCATGCTGCCCGCGGACGACGCCCAGGGCCCTCCCGGGCACACTGGGCAACGCCCAGGCGGGCTGCGGTGCGGCTCAGCGCGGGGGAGCGGAGAGCGCCACAGCCCGGACCCGCGGGCGGCTGGCGGCCCGAGCGCCCACACTGACCCGGCAGGTCTCCTCAGCACCGCCCGCCTCCCCCATGGCCGCCGCAGCCTCAGCTCCGTGCGCCTGCGCAGCGGCGTGCCCTCTGACCCTCACGCCAGAAAGCGCGGGAACGCGTCCACGCCGAGAGTCAGGCACACAGAGCCGCGAGAGTTGGGCACGCAGAGCCGCGAGATTCAGGCCTCGTAGAGTTGGGCCAGCGTTTTCTGCGGGAAACCCGGGGTCTCGGTCGGTAAGATCCCGCGTTGGCTCTTCTGGCTTAGCCGGGATTGTAAACTTAACTGCGAAGTAGAAGGACAGTGAGACCCACGTGTAAGTGTCCTGTGAAATAAATCGAATCAGGCCTTTCCTGTTTGGCGGGGGATGTCAGACCAAGGGGCGATGCGTTCAAGGGAACCAGCGGCCGGCGGCCCGGCACCCACGCTCAGCCCAAGCTCCATGAGCAAAGGCCGAGGCTTTCCGACCACAGGCCGCTCGGGAGGTCTGGCCCGGTAGGGGGCCTTCGTGCAGCCGGCTGCTACGTAACTGAGACGACCACCATGAACTGGGAGACATCACCCAGTCCATTGCCCTGCTCCTACACGCCCACAGAGTTCGCAAAACAAGGTGCAGCCTGTGCGTTCAAAGGTAACGGTTCCCGCACAATTAGGAGTTCGTCTGTCTGAAGCCGGCCGCGAGCCGACACCACCGAGTCCCCGGCGTGCGTGCCCTCCAGGCCCGCGGGCGGACCCACAAGCTCACGCTCTCAATCCTCGCGGCAGGGACCCGGGCACTGGCGGTCGCCGGTCGGAGAGGTGAAGCCCGGCTCCCGCCAGGGCGGCCGGAGAGAGAGCTGCCCGCAACATCCCGCCAAAATCCACAAGGGCGGCCTCTCTCCCCCGCCTCCACCCCGCCCAGGCGGCCCGAGGAGTCCAGTGCGATTAAAGACTCGGTGCCCCGTATCCCGCGGAACAGCTGCCGATCGGATGGGGACTTCGTGGAGTGGGCGCAAAAATGCTAGATGACGTAACACTGGCCATCCGTCTCTTCCTGGCCGACACCCAACGCCGGCTAACCTCGCAGTCAACGGCCCCGACCTTTGGCGACCGAGAGACTGCGGAGCCGGCAAGGCGCGACGCGAACCCGAGCTGCGCAAGTCCGCCCGCTGCCCAGGCAGCCGCGCTTACTCCCAGAACGCGCTGCGAGCGGCGTCCGGCGCCTTTGTGACGCCATCAACCCGCGCGCCGCCGCCCGCCCCGCTGCCTTCTGCGCAGTCGCGGCCCGGGCAGCACGGCGGCTGGCGCTCGGTGGCGGCGGGCTGCGGCCGGGGATGCTCCAGCGGGCGCGATGGCCCCCGCCATGCAGCCGGCCGAGATCCAGTTCGCTCAGCGGCTGGCGTCCCACGAGAAGGGCATCCGGGACCGGGCGGTGAAGAAGCTGCGCCAGTATATCAGCGTGAAGACGCAGAGGGAGACAGGTGGGCTCCGGGCGGTCCGCCGCGCACATGGCGGCCGGGGCTGGGGAGCCCCGGGTGGGCCGGGGCGTGCGGGGAGAGGGGCCGGGCCGGGGGAGCCGCCGGCGGAGCTGGAGGAGCGTGTGCGGCACTGATTCGCACTCCTGCATGTGCTTCTGTGTCCGCTTCCTGCTGGGTCTCGTCCGGTTCTACGGTTGAGGGACTGCGGCCGACAGGGTTAGGTGGTCTGCCGAAAGTCACAGCGAGAGGGGAAGCTGAGAATAGACCCTTTCTGTCCGGTTGGATCAGTGGACTCTCCTACTTGCTTCTGGTGCGCTCTTCATTGAGTTACGTCCTCACTTGACCAACACCTTCAGGTGCTGGGGTTACAGGAGAGAAGATAGAAACCCTACCCTCGAGGAACTTGTCCCGGGAAATCCAGGGAGGAATAGATAACTGAAACAGAGCTCGTATAAGTGAGGTAAAGAAAACGAAAACCAAGGAAAGAGAGAGTTCCTCTATACAGGCTGTTCCACGGAGGCCTCTCGGGGTGACGTTCAACAGGTCTGAGAGGAGGCGAGAGGGAAGAGCTGGAAGGTTAGTAAGAGAGGGTGAGGGTGTTAACAGATGAAGTTGAAAAAGTAGGCAGTTGCCAGGTCACACGGGGCTTTGTGGTTTGGATTTTAACTGCAGTGGGGTGCCATTGACGGATTTTGTTACCTGATCTGTAAACCCTTGAAGGCATGAACTACTGTACGCAGTGGAGGTTTTTATTGCACTGAGATAAAGTCTGATTTGTTTATTGCTAGTATTAATACTTTGAGTCTATTTGAAAGAATTGATATTATTTATCCCTGTACTGACATCCTTCGTTTGTTTTATTTTGACGAGAAATCACGAAAGACTAACCCAGGAAAAAGAAAATACAGTTTCATAGGAAGTCTACTAGGAAGAGGAATGAAGCCAAGCTTTCTGACTTCGATTCTGTTAGGGGTCACCCCGACAGATTTAATTTATTCTTATCCCATATACATATGCTAGAGGTTCCTAACCTTAACCTTCTATCCCAGACCTTTGCTGTTTTCAGCTCAGTTAGGCCCTACTCACCTGACGTCTCCACCTGCATGTCCTCAAACTCAGAATGCCCAAAAGTGACTCATTTTCTTCCCTCCAGAACCTCCTCTTCTGGTGCTTCTCTGCTGCCCGTGGTCTTTTTAACTTTGGGGCACACTGCGCAGCATGCGGAATCTTAGTTCCCTGACCAGGGATCAAACCCACAGCCCCCGCATTGGAAGGCGGAGTCTTAACCACTGGACTGCCGGGGAAGTCTCTCATGCTCTTTTATTTTGGATGCCAGTTCCCATCCTCCACTCAGACTCTAGCTGGACACGTGCATTGGCCTGGGCTACTCTTCCTCATCCTCTCCCTGCAGCCTGCATCCACTGTCCTTTGGTCTTCCCTGTCTCCTCTCCTGAATTACTCTGCCCTGACTGAAGGCCCCTCCATCTCATCTAGACTTACGCACTTGCTTACTTCCTGGCTGATCTGACAACTCCATTTGGGCCTCCCTTGAACCCATGCTCCACAAACCAGCCTGGGCTCATCTTCCTAAAACAGCTGGATCACATCACCACCTTCCTGGAATTCCAGGTCTGCGGACCATGATCTGTCCTCTCTTTCTCCCCACCTCAGCCCCTATGTGACTGCTCCACACCGATTCCTGGTGTACAGTGCACCATTTATCACCTCTACCTTCACTTCTCCTGTTCACTCAGAAAAGGTTCCCAGCCTTGATCCACTCCCAGCATTCAGTTCACCATCGCTTGCCCCTAAATTCCTTACCTATCACCTCACCCTGCTCCTCTAGGATTTGGAGATATCCAGTATGTCTCTGTTGTGGCACCATTCTCCCCCCAAAACACTGTAAGCTTCCGTCTGTTTTCCTAGCCGGAAGTGGGCGCACACCCAGACATACGAGGGCCTTCCTGTGTACAGGAACAGAGGGACCAGATGCAGTACATTCGGGCTGAGGCAGCCAGACAGAGCCTGGTGCTCAAACCCCTTTGGTGAACAGGCTCAGGGTCCAACATGCCAAGGTGATGCTGAGGGAGGAGGCCGGGGGTGTGTACCAGTGCCCGGGGTCCAGTCTGGTTAGCACCCATCCCACCTGAGTTACTTGTCCTGTACTCCTTTTCACCACCACGCCCACTGCAGGGAATGTAGCGGGCCTTCCAAAAAGTAACTGCAAAGTGAATGTCTAGACAGTGATGATGGGACAGAATAAAACTATCTGCCACAGCTGTGCTCGTCAGAATAGAAACACAAGTTTGGAAATAACTTGGCCTGACAGTGAATCTCATTGACAGACTCAAGTTTTCTGTGTCGTCTTCGGCATAGTAAAGGCAGTCTGAAATTTTACTCTTGCTGTCTGTTAGCAACACAGAGAGCTTCGTGATTTCAAAAACAAATTGAAAATCTTTGTAGAACTTAAAGCAACTCAGTGTTGCTCTGCTACTTTAAGTATTCCTGTTGATCACTCACAGTTGTAGAATAACCATGGTTTTATTCACAAGGGCTCATTTCATCCCTGTTTATTTGTTCATATATTCAGCAAAGGTGTGGCGCACCTCCTCTGTGCTACTATTATTTCGTGCACTACTCTTGGCACTGGGAGTGCAGCAGTGAACAAAACAGACAAGCGTCTCTGCCTCTTTTATCCATTCTGCAGCTTTAAGCATTTAACATCCAAAATTGGGATAAATTTTAAAATCAACCTTGTGACAGTTTCGTTTGCGTTCCTGCTTTCTCTTGGCAGCACATAAGATAACAGTACATCTTATAGTTGATGGTGTCTTAGAGCCAATGGCAGTAATGGGGGAAACAAGTGTTTCTTCATACTGGCAGGGTTGGGATCTCTCAACTCAGTAGTTAGAGAAACGGGGAGCTGTGGCTGTTTTCACACAGGCGTGGGGTCACGTGTTACTGGCTAAGCTGCCTCCTGGGCTGATTCGTGATGAGAGCAGCTGTTTTACTTGCTGTATCCACGTCTCACTTTCGTGCTCACCTCATTCATTCTGGAGCAACTAAACCTATATTGTTGTTAGAAACTTAGTTGTATTAAGTTTAAGAAAGTCAATCCCCAAGAAAAAAAGACAAATCCGAAAAGTAATTGTGGGACAAAACTGCTTCAGATATGTCGTACTTCATCTTCAGGGTCTTGAAGGAAATTAGATGATGAGCATTTCTCTGTTTTGCTTTACATGCTTCAAAGATTGGTACCTTGTTTTTACCAGTTAAATTCCTGGGTGAAAATGAGGGATATATATATATATATATATATATGTTGGAAACAGATGTTTTTTAAGGGAGAAGAGCTCTACTAGGCTATGGGTAGAGAACATGGGACGATCACAGTGATACCCGCCCACCACGTAGTGCTTTCCTCTTACAACATGCTTCTCATTTGTACACTTAGTTTTGACCCTAAGCATGAACCTGACACGTGTCACAGGTGAGGAACAGGAGGCTCAAGGCCTTTCTAGGAGTGACAGCCAGGAAAGAGCTGACCAGGGCCTGACCAGTGCTTCACTTCCGCTGTACTTGGTTGCTCCACGTAGGATGAAAGTCAGAATACGCTTTCACGTAAAAAGGGGCTTTCAAGGAAAGCCCCTTTCCTGCCCGCTGTCCAGGATCTGCTCTTACCTGTTTCTTTGTCGAAATGTGCTGTTTTCCCTCACAAAGGCCTCTGTAGTGCATCCTAGCACACCTTTGCCTGGTGCAGGTGTGGGTCATCCAGAGATGTTTGAGCGCCTCCCAGGATCACTTCGAGGTGGTCTGACGTGCTGCTGCCCTTAGCCGGGCCATCTGGAGGTGAACACACACTGTGCTCTGTTTAGTGAAAAGGCTTCTGAGCTGGAGCACACACGCCTGTGCGTTTCTCTATCACACGTGAGTGTTGTGTAAACACACACAGGAAAGATGCCACCAGGCAGAGAGCAGTGGTCCCTCGGGGCGGGGGTGGGGTGGGGACTGGGTTTGGGAAGCAGTGAATAAGCCACTTTCAATTGTGTACTCTGATATAGTATATGACTTTTTTGCCATAAATGTTCTTATTGGTTAGGACTCTTTTTCATTGGTTAGGACTCTTTTTCAGTTGGAACTTGACAATATCCAAGCCACACTAGTTTTCAGGGGAAAAAACCCAAAGCACAGCTTTATGCAGGAGCTCCACTGATGGCACCAGAGCCCAGCTTCTCTGCAGCCAACTCTGCTGCCCCCTGATGCTTCCATTCTCAGACAGGCTCCCAGCCGTGTGGCGGGGTCCAAACCGTGTCTTCTCTTCAGGTCTCCCGGGAGAGATCACGAGTCTTTCCTGAGGCCTGAGCAGGACTATCTTGTCCAGCAGTGGCGTGACCGGTCCTTTCTCGCGCCAGCCCTGTGGGCACGGGGATTCCTGCTGCTTTGGCATAAGCCCAGCTGGCTGCTTCCCGCCACGTAGGTGAGCCCTGCCCAGCCCTGCCTTGAAGGATGCCCAGTCCCAAGCCTCATGCAGGAACTGGTGTCATTTAAATCCTGTTTCATCAGTGGTCGTGCTTTTCCAGTTTCATTATGATGAGTTTTCTAAACAGTAAAAAGAAGAAAGAAAACAGCCCGTGATAACGTTTTGATAATCTCATGCAGTTCTTTTTTTTCTTCTTTTAATTAAGGAATATTTCAAGTACATAATTTCAAACATCAGTACTTAGCTTCAGTATTTATTAGTTACCTGGCCAGGTTGTCTAATCGGCCCACTTCCTCCTTCCCACGAGATTCCTGGGAAGCAAATCCCCAGCATCTCATTTCACCTCCTGATACCTCAGCGTCTGTCTCTAAGATAGGGACCCTTCTAACCTAACCACAGCACCATTATCACACCTTCTGAACGTTTTTCCTTAATATGAAGTATCCAATCTGTTGAGTTTTTCCCATCATTCCGTAGATTCTTTATGACAAATCAGAATCCAGACAAGACCACCCATTGCGTTTGGTCGATATGTCTACAAATATCTTAAATGCCAGCAGGCTTATCCACCTTTTTTTCCCTTGCAGTTTATTCAGTGGAGGAACTGAGTCATTTGTCCTATAGAGTTTCCGACATCTGGGGTTTTGCTGGCTGCATCCCATGGTCTCATTTGACATGTTCCTCTGACCCCTATATTTCCTGCAAACTGGTATTAATAGTTAAGATTTGAAGTGGTGTAGATTAGCTTTTTCGTTTTTGAGAGAATACTTAACAAGTGATGCTGTGTTCTTCCTGTTGCATCACATGGGACATCTAATGGGCTTGGGTGTTGTTGGTCTGATTTATCCATTCATCATTCATCCATTCATCATTCATACGCTCCTCAATATTTTTTCACCTAATGTTTTAGCAGCCATTGATGATCCTTACCCAGATCCACTAATTCATTAGTCTTAACATGATTGGTTATAAACACAGGTGACTATGACAAAGTTACTACGGTCGTGACTGCAGTTGGCTCTGCTCTGGAGGCACTTATCACTTACGCTATAGCTGTGTAGTCAGGTGTGGCTTATTTATTACAAGATGGGGAGGAAACTGGTTGGCACATCATTTGCCCGACCCCTAAAGGAAAGGCACTTTAATAAGCCAACGTTACTGTAGTTTCTGGTGAAGTGAGAGCCTATCACAAAGAATCAAAATGCACTATAATGAAATTGTTGGTATGAGAAAGGTCTTTAGTAACTTGGAAATCAACACCTATAAAGCTCTAAAGCATACTCTGAATAAAATAAATAAACCTCATTCTATCAAAAGGGATCTCTTTGTCACTTTTAACTTAATTATGCTTTGGAGTATTGAAATCACATTGATTCCAAATACATACTTGTTTACACTCACCTAGTTTATCCTTTGCTGCTCCAAAAGGTTCTTCGTAGTACCTAGTAATATTTCTAGTGAAATATTAATAAAGACCATTTGTAACAGTCATCAAGGCTTGAGGATTCTGTTGTTCTCCATAGGCTTGGAAACTGCAAGGGTGTACACTACACTTACCTGATTTTGTGGGTTCTTATTGTTACTCAGCAATTGTTCCGTGACACCTGGGGTCCACCCAGGAGACAGAAGTCTGTGTGCAACTTGTGGCTTGGCCATAGGCGGTTCAGGCACAGGTGGGGGGCTTGAATAATGAGCGAGAACAAGGCTGACCAGGGTGATGCCACTTAAAACAAGACCACGCTTGCCCAGTAAATGAAAACTAACCAGGAGAGAGGGGGATCAAGGTACAGCCGAACGTCCGATCCTTAAAAAGGTCATCTTTGCAAAAATATCCCAAAGCTTTGCCAGTTTCCCTGGGCTAGTTGTACGGGACCTAAGCAAATCCTTCATCTTTTGTAGGATTTGCAGTTCTGCTTTGCAAGACCAGTGAAAATGTTGGTGTGCAGGGTGAGGTGCTAGTTTTAGGCAGAGGGCCACTTGGGGGAACTCGTAAATGACCACTGAATTAGTTAATGTCTTGTTGTGATGACATTTGCTTCTTTCCTCAGATAATAAGAACACGCCACCACTACTGCCCTGCCCCATAGCTGATAAAACTGCCTAATTTATGTGTGTTTGTTTTGTAACAGCAAGAAAATGTATGCTTCACATTTAAAAAGACATTTGCAAGTGAAAGAATGAAAACGTATGCAGTATTATTTTCACGGCTTATGTGGCAGTTCTAAACTTAGACAGGAAATGTTTGGACTCTAAAATAAGATTTTTATGCTGTTTTACCCTCTAGGAGGTTTCAGCCAAGAAGAACTTCTAAAAATATGGAAAGGGCTCTTCTATTGCATGTGGGTGCAGGATGAACCCCTTCTACAGGTAATCTACAGTTCCCTTTGTCATATGACTGGATTTTTGGCACAGGTGGATAAGAGACCTGCCCATTTTATGCTGTATCCATCCCTAATGTACGGAAACAAACTGAAAACCATTGCTTCAGGGGTTCACTTTCTGACCTCTTGTCCGTGTAGAAAGGGATGCAAGCAGTGAGGTTAATTATCTCTTCAAAGAACAAAGAAGACACATAAATTAGATTATTTCTCTGTCACAGTTTCATAGGTTCCACGGTAGGTTTTATTTACATTACTTATTTTAAAGTTTCTGTTATATCTTTTATTATTTGTGGTCAGAAACAGCATGGCACTAGTCTAAGATCTTGTGAGCTACCCCAGCTCCAGGCCCACCTCTGCCACAGCTAAGTGGGTGTCCGGGACTGGGCAGCCCCCATGCTGGGGGCAGGGTCTTTGTAGAGTGAGCAGCGGCCCCGGATCTGATGGCCTCACCCGCAAAGGCAGTGGAGACTTGTCACCGGTGTGCGTGCTCACCTGGACCCCTGTCTGCCGAGCACACCGAGCCCCGCCACCAAAACTATCAAAGAAAATGGTTTAGGCTCTTTAAGAGCTTTGTTCTGACGTGTAAAAGCAGACCTGCCTTTGCAACAGTAGAGGGTCAGCCTTAGGAAACGCTGTTTGCAGCCCCCTGACACGTCGTGGGTAGGTTTTACTCGGCTGGGTTTTACCATGCGGCTTTGCCACTTCCCCTAAGCCGTGTAATGACTCACTTTGATTTATTGCCTTTATTCCGCTGAACATGTTTTGAGTAGGATAGCGGAGCAAAATATTTTTAAGTTACATTCAAAGTAACAACCAACAGCTTTAGTGGAGGAAGAAAACAGATGAAAAGGAACATCACTTGCAAGTCTGGGAGTTCATTCAAAATGCGTAAGAAAGACTTGAGTCCAGGTAATATCGACAAGGATTGTTCTTTCTTTCTGTAACTCATAAACAGTTATTTTGTTGACACTCCCCAAGGCAGGTTTCTTCATAGACCGAGACACCAAATTCTCCCCAGCGAGCTTGTGTGGCTCAGCAGGACGGGCTCTGCACGTGGCATTGGATGCCCTTAACCTTTCCCACCGCCCTGCCTCTGCAGCCTGTCTCTGAGCAGGCCAACGAGAGGACTTCTGGGTTCCACACGGAGCCTTGTGGAGCGACAGTCCCGGTGTCTGCCTGCCGGCAACTCCCCCTCGTTGGCACCTGTGTTTCCATTATTTGGGGGTTTGGATGGAATCTCAATTCAAGTTGTATTTTGACAGCCAGGACTTGTTGACAGCTAGTGTGTTTCTTCTGTAGGTCATTTGAGCGCATAGCTAGAGATGACTTGTGTAAGCGTGCGGCTTAGACAGTTCTCAAAGGCATGTTGAGTTGGCACAGTGGTCCGTCGAAATTGGGAATTTCACATTTGGTGAAATCCAGATATCCAGATACACTCTTCTTAGTGGAAGTGACATTGAGAACAAGAGCTAGAGACGCCCCTCCCCTCAGGCCGTGATGCTGTCGTCTCAGTGGTACCACGCAATAACCCCGATGTTTTTCCCCAACCCCACCTTTGCAGGAGGAGCTAGCGAACACTATTTCCCAACTCATCCATGTTGTTAACAACTCAGAGGCTCGTAAGTCCTGATATTTTCATGACTTTCAAAACTTCCTTGTTCATCAGATTTGGTAACTTGCCTAAGAAATCTAGTCAATATTGTTTCTTCTCCTTCCTTCAAAGTTTCCGTTTTCCAATGGGCTAGCTTCACGTGAACCTGGGCTACTTGTGTGTAAATGTCAGGAGACAAACCATCCCATGGGGAAGCTGTGTTAAACACACTGAGGGGGTGACGAAGGAGGTGTCCTGTGGGACACCACATTTGGCATCTCAAAAATTTCAAAAAAATATTTTAAGAAATAGCAGTCTTCCAGAGTTTCCAAATCCTGAGTTACTTTAGCACTCTTAGAGGCTATGTGTGAATATGCTGGTGTTTGCAGTAACCTCTGGATGTAGAGGATGGCTTATCCTCCTTAAGACTAGAGCCGTTTAAGGTCATCACTGGTAACAAGCTGTAAAGTAACCCCTCTTGACCAAAAAGAATAAACCAAGGGAGGAATTAATTATTTCTGAGACATTCAGGCTTTGATAAGTTACAGAGGAAGAGAAAGCAGAATTCGCTTCTTTTGCTCAGCCCTCCTCAGAACACAGCCATCCACTGGCCTTATTAACCCTCAGTGGTTCTCTGGATTTTAGCAGGGTCTCAGCTGACTTCGTAAGGACCAAAATTCTACACATGGAGTATACTGTAGCTTTTCATATATCAAGAGAGAATTGTGCAAAAAGAAGTAAATCAAAAAAACCAAATTATTTTGGGGTGAAAAAGTGCTAATTTCATGGCTCAGAAGAGAAGAATAGAATGTTTTGTTAGAGCTCACCCAGCTGACACTGAACATGAAAAAAAAAAAAAAAGCCGAGTTTCTACATGGATCCTCCAAGTGTTCATCAGAATTAATGGCTTTGGATTGACTGTTAGGTAGAGATGGGCTTTGAAAAAGGGCCAGTAGCGTGGCTCAGGAAATCTTTTGATTTTTAACAGAAACGTGGCTTTGCAGTGGATAATGAAACACTCTCCAGACAGCATTCAAGTTGAACATTAAGATATTACCAGCCTTCCTGTTATTAAAATATGCTTTTATTTAAATAAGTAAAAGAAGTTATTGAGCATACTTAGTTACTGACCAGATTTTCTAGCTGCCCAAGAATTCTTGAGAAGAGTGAATAAACAATCCTAGTCTGTTTCCCTTCGTTACTTTCTTGCTCTGTGGTAACATGGTACCCTGTAAACCAAGCGTTCAGAGCCTCTTGTTCACTGCAGAGCACCTGTTCCTCCAGACCTTCTGGCAAACCGTGAACCGGGAGTGGCCAGACATCGACGGGCTGCGCCTGGACAAGTACCACATGGTGAGGGCCCGGCCACAGCCCCTTTTCTCGGGGGCGGGGGCGGGCGGCGGCTGGCGGACTGTGCCAGGGTTGCTTGGTGCGGCGCACAGTGAGGTGACCAGCGGAGAGCGTTGGAAGATGTGCTCAGAGCCATCTGTTTTGTCTCTTTCAGCTGTTGGGGATGAGTTTGGGGATCCTTAGTGAGCAGTTTTTGTTCTAGAAGCTAAATATGATTATTGCAGAAGCTTTTTCACTTGGGGGATGCAGGCTATACCAGTCACTCCGCTCAGCTGATGGGTATTTCTCACTTTCCCTTTCTTTGTAACAAAAGTTGTCTGTCTCTGTAGCTGATCCGTCTGGTCCTGAGGCAGTCCTTTGAAGTTCTGAAGCGAAACGGCTGGGAAGAAAGGTTGGTAAACTATTTGGGTTAGCGTTTGGGGGCCTTAAAACTTTTAAGGCACTAGTGTGGTTTCAGGTGTTTCAATTAACAAGTTTGAATTGCCTGATCCACGCCTTCCACTCTGCGTACCAAGAGCAAGACATCCTTACGCGTGGAGAACTTCAAATCCAGCAGAGCTGAGCACACGTGACAGTTAGCGTTTTATACTCCTTACAGTGGTTGTCAAACTTTTTCCGCCTCGCATTGCTTGTTAAGCAGGGGGGCATGAGAGTGTTGCCAGTTTCCCTGGGGGAAGAGGGGATGTTGGCAGCTGGGGTTAACAGAACCATGTGTGTTGTTTCCTTTAGCCGAATCAAGCTTTTCCTAGATGTCTTGATGAAGGAGATCCTACATCCTGAGAGTCAGTCTCCGAACGGAGTGAAATTCCACTTCATTGATATTTATCTGGATGAACTGTCCAAGGTGGGAGGGAAAGAGGTAAGAAGTGGGCAGACACCCTGCAGCAGTGTAATGTGGCCACAGCTCCCCCGAACAGGCAGGGCCTTGGCCCTGCTCTGAATGTTCTGTGAGCTGGGGGTGAAAACGCTTTTTGCTGGCGCTCAGGGTTACCAGCCACAGTAGCAGCATGGATGGGTCAGCCTTTCTTTTGACGTAGTTCTTCCCCCATCTAGGAATGTGTCCTAAGCAGGTGATGGGTCATGTGGATAAAGATTTATGCAGTAAGGGTGTACATGGCAGTCTTATAAAACAGAATTGAAAACAGCTTATGCAGTCCAACGAAGGATTCTGGAACGTGAGGAAATGCTCGTGATGTTGAGTTTTTAAAAAGCATTGAGGGGGGACTTCCCTGGTGGCGCAGTGGTTAAGGATCCGCCTGCCAGTGCAGGGGACACGGGTTCGAGCCCTGCTCCGGGAAGATCCCACATGCCGCGGAGCAACTAAGCTCGTGCACCACGACTGCTGAGCCCGTGCTCTAGAGCCCGCGAGCCACAACTACTGAAGCCCGCGCACCTAGAGCCCGTGCTCCGCAACAAGAGAAGCCACCGCAATGAGAAGCCTGTGCACCGCAGCGAAGAGTAGCCCCCACTTACCGCAACTAGAGAAAGCCCACGCGCAGCAACAAAGACCCAACGCGGCCAAAAATAAATTAATTAATTAATTATTTTTAAAAAATTAGTAGGGAGACTTCCCTGGCGGTCCAGTAGTTAGGACTTGGCGTTTCCAACTGCAGGGAGCACGGGTTCCATCCCTGGTCGGGGAGCTAAGATCCTGCAAGCCATGGGGTGCAGCCAAAAAATAAAAATAAAAAGCAGTAGGGAAAAAAGGCCACAGACAAAGCTGGGCAAATGGCGTGGCTTTTTCAGTATATATTCATCTGTGAACAGACAGAGGGCTAGAAAGGAAATACACAATTTTTAGCACGCCGGTGATTATCTGAATTTGGGATTAGGAGCAGTGGTTTACTCTCTTCTTTCACGAGTGTTCTGCGGTGAACATTTGTTTTTTAATTCCTTCACCTTAGTGTCTGGGAGTGTCTGAGTAGGACTTCTCTGTGGAGGAGGGAGTATGTGTTGGGAATGCTGGGAGGGGCTCTCTGGTCACTGCGCCGAGATGCCCAGGTGGCTGGATGGCGGCCATGACCTTCAGCGGAGTGTGTTTCAGGTGTTATGAGATACATGTGGGTCTGATTCAGTCTGTGTGAGAAACGCGAATGGTTCCTTTCTCAAGGACACATCAGAAAGGAGAAAGGCTCTTTTTCTCCCCCTCATTGTTTTTCCTCTTTCTAAATTACAGCTGCTGGCCGATCAGAACCTCAAGTTTATTGACCCATTCTGCAAGGTGGCCGCCAAGACTAAGGAGTAAGTAGTCCACGTGTGTTTTTACTGCTTCGGTTGGTGCTTCATTATGGGAGGTGGTGGTAAAATTGTAGGTGCAGCATGGCGCACAGGCCCTCCAAAGCTAAGAACAGCTGCGCGGCGTTGGAAGGAAGCTCTGAGTCATGGCTGGGCCCCCCAGCGGCTCCGGGGACCTCGCCCTCCCATCACCCGGGCTTCCTCCCACCCCCGGGCCCTCCGCCTCGGCACACGGCGCCGAGCTGGCCCCTGGCGGCTGCAGCTGGTTGGCGCGGGGGTGTGGTTAGAAACGCGGGTGCCGGCCGCTGGTCCCAGCGGGTCCCCGGGGGGCTGGACGGGGTGTGCGGTGACTTCCTCCACCTCCCGGCCCTCTGTGCTCCTTTAGGGAACCAAGTCCAGGCCGACTGTTAACCACACTCTCTCTGCTGTGCTTCCGCCCTCAGCCAGACTCTGGTACAGACTATAGCTAGGGGTGTTTTTGAAGTCATTGTAGATCAGTCTCCTTTTGCACCTGAAGAGATGGTCGAGGAACAGAAAACCAAAGTGAGTGACAGTGACCTCTCTGAGGAAGAGACGTCTGGAAAGGAGATGACGTGGAGAAAAGCAATCAGGAGAAAGAAAACAGGTAACAGAATTTACCTGAAGAGTCTTTCTTAGGTAAAGTTCACTCAAAGGAACACTTTTTAATACATTTGTTGCCAGCTCACTGACTACACCCTGGAATTCATCAGAGGTGCCTCTGCCTTGGCCGCCACCTGAGAAAGGAAGTAGGGCTGTGTTTAGACACTCGTGGGGTCCAGGGCCCCTGGTTACACTGGGGCTCATGCACAGTTCTGCAGTTCCCAGGGTCACCGGGCTTTCTTCGAGGGTTTTGTCATTTTCGTTGCCGTTGCTTTGGGTTTTGTGTGTCTTTGTTGTTTCGGCTTTTTTTTTTTTTTTTGGCTGCGTTGCAAGGCTTGTGGGATCTTCGTTCCCCGAACAGGATTGAACCCAGGCCCTCGGCAGTGAAACCACCGAGTCTTAACCAGTCTTAACCACTTGGCTGCCAGGGAATTCCTTCGGCTCTTTTGATGTGTTTAAAAATCCTAATGTGGCCTCGTGTCTGTAAGAGGGTCCCTGACGGGAGACCTGATTTACTGTTGCATTGGGAACGCATGCTTGTTTGTGCGGCCCTCCTTTCTGTCTCCGAGTTCCTCCAGGGTTCTTTTCCTTCGGGTGTATAAATAAGCACTGTGGATGGACCCTGTTCTCAGTGCCGTTTGTATCCGTGGGAATTGCGCGGGGCATTTAAAATGCAGCCTAATCAGAGCTCACGGTGGTTTTCAGCATCTTGGTGCCACGGTGTCAGGTAAAGGGCTAGTTCAGGTTGTACCCGTGCTTTTGAAATGTTCTAGAGCCATTGAAAAGGAAAGTTTTCAAAAACTAATAGAGAAAATATAATTTTTAAATTTTTTTATAGCAGGACCAAAAAACTGTGTAGAAGGTGCCTGATTTGTATATTTAAACATATGCATATAAACACGTATGTATGTATCTGGAAGGATATGCACCAAGGTGGTAAGAGCTAGCCCTGCATGGCAAAATTGTGGGTGATTTCTATTTTCTTTGTACTTTTGTCTGTTTTTTCTAAGTTTTCTTCAATGATCATATATTCTTTAGTCAGGAAAAGACAAATCTTTAAAAAAGAAAAGATAAAATATTCTAATTGTAAGTTCAGCACGAGAGACAACTCACTGAATGGCCTTGAGCACATTTTGACTTGGCTGTGGCCCGCACTAGAGCCGTTCCCCCTCTTCCCTGAGCGCTTCCCAAGATTCCCCCCCAGGTTCTTCATCAGACGCTTGTGGGACCCGCCCAGTCTTCGCCCAGTCTTCTCCGGGCTCTGCCCTGAGGCCACACCACTCAGGAGCTGATAGGATTCCAGAGACGGGACACCTTTGAGAGCTTGTGTGATTTCAGTAGTAATTTCTCTCTGCTTCTCCATGGGCTTTAATGCTCTTTGGATTATTTCTTAAATGCCGGAGTCACGTAAACATCAGCCTGTTGTGTTTCCTGAGGCGGCCCCCTGAGAGTCAGTGTCCTACTATAGAGAGCTCACCACAGCCTCAGCTTTCCTGAGACTAGCGACAGACCCTGTCTGCCCTCCTCCCACTGGCCTGAGCCCCGGCCCACAGGTTTCCCGTCCACCTCCACTGCACTCCACAGTGGGGTTTTGTCTACGATGTAATTAAAAGGCAAAATGTGTGATTTCTCCCAGGTTTTTTTTTTTTTTTTAATGTCCCAGGACTGAAAAACCAAAACATCTTTGGGAGATTATAAATGTACTTGCAGGGTTTTGTCTGTAAAGAAATGTCCTTTTTGGGACTTCCCTGGTGGTCCAGTGGATAAGACTCCAAGCTCCCAATGCAGGGGGCCCAGGTTCCATCCCTGGTCGGGGAACTAGATCCCAAGTGCCTCAACTAAGACCTGGCGCAGCCAAATAAATAAATAACTTTTTCTTTTTAAAGAAAAGAAAAAGAAATGTTGTTTTTCACTAAGAGGCACCTAATTGGACGGTAGGTGGCTCCTTTGGGGGTAGCCATGGCCATGTATTTGAGTTGTGTCTGTGGATGTGTTCCTTGATAGCACTGGGCAGATATCACTCCAGAAAAGAGGAAGTCGGTGAGGAAGGCGGATGGGACGGCGGCGGAAGCGTGGAGGACGCCGGGCTGCTTCTCCAGGTTGGTAGCAGGTGTTGCTTTTTGTAGAATATAGGTTTGCTGTGGAGCCGCCTGGCTGCTGGGGAATTGGGGTCAGAGCTGATTAAACCACATGCCTAATGCGTAAGGTTTTTTTTTTAATCCCTCAGTCACTGGTGTCGCCTTTCTTGTAATGAGCTTATTGGAGACAAAGAGATTTAAGTACAATGGCAATTGGAAAGATGTCAGTCTTCGTTCTGGCCTGAATTACGAAGATCTGTTCTGTTCCATACAACAAAGCGAGCCCAATGGTACTTTTCAAATAAAGGAGGTTTACTACGTTACCAAGTACAAATTGAACATCTAGATTAAATTTACAGAACAGCATACCCAACTAAATTTTCAGGAAGAAGAAATAGAACAAATAAAGAGTAGCTTCTTCTGAGAACAAATAGAAGGAAGTTTTCAAAGGTAGTGCTTAGGCTTCTGGCTGGCAGGCCTTAGGCATGCTGTGCACACCATCCTGTTGGGGGATGCTTCCAGAATCCCGAGCTCTGGGTTTCCTGTCTCTAGTTGATGTGACTTCCAAGTCAGGCAGCGTTGTGCTTCGGGCTGATGTTCAGTTTTTCTTCTCACGTAGTTTGACTACAAGGCAGTTGCTGACCGACTCCTGGAAATAACCAACAGGAAAAACATCCCTCCCTTCAACAGGAAACGTCTCTCCAAGCTCATCAAAAAGTAAGTGATGGGGGAAGAAGGTTTCACCTGATCTTCGTTCGTGTTCAAGTCCAGCGCTTTGGTTTCTTGGCGTGAGATGAGCTGTCCCCGTGCTTACCTTTCTTCTGGGCCCTTTAATGTTATCACTCATAGCCTTGCAGTGCCCATACGCTGAAAGAGTCTGTGAACACAGCCGCCCCCTGCCCCTCAGGTTCATTCTGCAGAGGCGGCTAAACCCACCTCTTAGCTGTTTTGTGACGATGTAGATGGAAGCGTGTGGAGAATGTGTAAAGTCTACTAATCAAGAAGTTGCAGTGTGGTTGGGGTAGCGGTTCAGCCATTTCCCCGTCCCCACCCCCCAGCTCCCAGTTTGTCTGCCAGAAGTGTGGTGGTGACACCATTACAACCATTCAGGTAGTTCACCGTGCAGCCCCGGGGCTTGTGACTGATGACAGGTAACAGATGACCTTGATCACACACTCTGTGAGCTGGCCCTGTTCTGAGCACTGCACGTAAATCGTTTCATGTTCAGGAGAGCGCCCCAGGCCAGCTTCTGTCACGGCCCCACTTAACAGATGAGTTAGCTGGGGCACGGGAGGCGACCGATGGCCCGGGCTCGCAGCTGCCAGACGCAGCTGGACGCGGGCGTGTCTGCTCCCCGGCGCTGCCATGCAGCCCACGCGCCCCCCACACGCACATGCCCCCTCACGGCACACGCATCCTCACAGGACACGCCCCCTCACGGCACACACCCCCTCAGGGCACACGCCTCCTCACGGCACACGCCCCACACCTCCTTTTGTTCTAACGCAGCTGTCGTGTAGAGCAAAACACGGCTAGGCTGTCTCCACTTGGTAACAAAGCAGAGAATGGAATGTAAGTAGAGATGTAAGCTTTTTCAGCCTTAAGAAACAAGAAGAAGATTTTAATTTCTCCCTTTCACTTGGATGTGCCAAGACAAATCTTTAGATCCTTGTGTCGTTGATGATATGATGACACTTGAGGGCAGTTTTGTCCTTTGTTTCTCGCCCTTGCCTCACACCACCTTCCTCTTCCACCTCCCCTTCTGGAAGAGAAGGAAGCTGAGTTAACAAACTCCAAATGTCGCTTACCCTTTAAGCTTGTATATATAAGATGGAAAACAACAAGGCCCTACTGTATAGCACAGGGAACTATATTCAGTATCGTATTATAAATCATAACGGTAAAGAATGTAAAAAAAGAATGTATATACGTGTATAATTGAATCACTTTGCTGTATAGCAGAAATTAGTAACGTAAATCAACTATACTTCAGTAAAAATATATTGATAATAAAGCATTCAGTTGTACGCTTTAAATGGGTGAATTGTTTGGTATGTGAATTATATCTCAATAAAGATTTTACTTTAAGAAAAGACAAGTATCACTTATATTTTAAAAGGTTAGTGCATATGTTTATAGAAGACAGAAAGACGGGGTTTCTCTAGGAACCTTTCTTGTTTTCTGTTTCAGATTCCAAGATCTCTCTGAAGGTGAGGAAAATGAGAAGATTATAATTGGTGATGTTCTTAATAAGCATGGACCCCACAGAGGGCGCTTGTGCCAAATATTGAAAAACAGGGTTGAGAGACATGAATTGAAAGCATGAGAAAGTAGCCTGCTCAGCTGAGCAGAGGCCCTCGCAGGAACCCGGCGTCGGGTCTTTTCCAGTCCGCCGCCCACTCCCCATCCAGAGACCAGCGCGGAGCCAGACGCGGGCTCTCCTGGTGGGCGCCAGGGCGAGGGCTCGAGCCCCTGGGGCAGGGTGGATTCTTCATGAAGAAGACAAGCTGATCTCTCAGAGTCCCTTTCATTTGCTGTGTGATCAGTCGTCCCCCAGGGGAAGCTGCTGCCTGTGAGCTTGGTTACATTTGAGCCAAGTGGATGGTCTGCTGCCCCCGTCCCTCGTGCACGCGGGGAGCTTAGAATTGGAGGGCCCTGCAGACCTGGCTGAAGTGTGGAGGGTGTCACCCCAGGTCTGCAGTCCCTTGCCTCTTCTGAGAGATCCACAAAACTTTTTTTTTTTTTTTTAATATATAAATTTATTTATTTATTTATTTTTGGCTGTGTTGGGTCTTCGTTGCTGCATGCGGGCTTTCTCTAGTTGCGGCGAGCGCGGGCTACTCTTCGTTGCAGTGTGCGGGCTTCTCATTGCGGTGGCTTCTCTTGTTGCGGAGCATGGGCTCTAGGCACGCCGGCTTCAGTAGTTGTGGCACGTGGGCTCAGTAGTTGTGGCTCGCGGGCTCTAGAGCGCAGGCTCAGTAGTTGTGGCGCACAGGCTTAGTTGCTCTGCAGCATGTGGGATCTTCCCGGAGCTGGGCTCGAACCCGTGTCCCCTTCATTGGCAGGCGGATTCTTAACCACTGCGCCACCAGGGAAGTCCCCACAAAGCGTTTTTTTTTTTTTTTTTTTTTTTAATTTTATTTATTTATTTATTTATTTATTTATGGCTGTGTTGGGTCTTCGTTTCTGTGCAAGGGCTTTCTCTAGTTGCGGCAAGCGGGGGCCACTCTTCATCGCGATGCGCGGGCCTCTCAGTATCGCGGCCTCTCTTGTTGTGGAGCACGGGCTCCAGACGCGCAGGCTCAGTAATTGTGGCTCACGGGCCTAGCTGCTCCGTGGCATGTGGGATCTTCCCAGACCAGGGCTCGAACCCGTGTCCCCTGCATTGGCAGGCGGATTCTCAACCACTGCGCCACCAGGGAAGCCCCCCACGAAGCGTTTTTAAGTCTGTACTTCCTGTGTCCCAGCTTTCGGGGTTGGGGTCGGAAGAGTAGTGAGGGCCTTATGGCAGAAATCAGGGTTAAAACTCTCCCCGTTGGGCTTCCCTGGTGGCGCAGTGGTTGAGAATCTGCCTGCCAATGCAGGGGACACGGGTTCGAGCCCTGGTCTGGGAAGATCCCACATGCCACGGAGCAACTAGGCCCGTGAGCCACAATTACTGAGCCTGCGCGTCTGGAGCCCGTGCTCCGCAACAAGGGAGGCCGTGATAGTGAGAGGCCCGCGCACCGCGATGAAGAGTGGCCCCCGCTTGCCGCAACTAGAGAAAGCCCTCGCACAGAAACGAAGACCCAACACAGCCATAAAAAAAAAAAAAAAAAAAAAAAAAAACTCTCCCCGCGTGATATGGGGAGGGGCGTGGCTTGGAGGCCCTGGGGACAGAGCGGTGCCGGTCTCAGAAAGCTGACCAGAAGGGGCTTTGGTGTCCAGCAGGCAGTATCTCTCACCTCAGTTTTGCCGAGGACACTTCGGCTGATGAAGATGACCAAACCCTCAGTCAAGGGAGGCATAAGAAGAAAGGGAAAAAACTTTTGGAGAAAACGGACTTGGAAAGAGGGAGAGGTGAGCCGCCAAGCCCGCAGCCTGCGAGGGCGGGGGTGAAAGGGGGGCGGCGCGGGGACTGCCTTTGCCATCCACCCGGGTCATCGCAGAGCGGAAGCCGTCGCTCTGAGGGGCTGGCTGAGACAGAAGGTCTGTCCGAGTGTTTTGCTGTTTCCTGTGGAACCACGTTGAGCCTCCCTAAAGTAAAGGCATTTACTGACTCCTAGTGGAGGAAGTGGGTGGGGACGTGGAGATGCTGGGTGGACACTGCCCTTCGGAGCATTTGTTTTATTACTGGGTCTGGGCCTGAAAATTAGTAGAAGTCTGAGTACTATTTCAGATCCATTTATATCGAAGCAGGCCTCGGGAAGGCTTCCGGTCACAGCTGGCGCAGGGAAGAGATGGGGCCAGGGGAGAAAGCTCGTGGGGTTCGAGGGCACGGAGGAGGACCTGCTGGGAGACCGTGGGGACATACCCTGGGACCCCCCGCGAGGGCGGTCTGGGCGCCGGGGCACTCACTGACCGTTTTGTGTCTCTAGGAACGAAGTTCTCGCCTGCCGAAGAGGAGGAGGGCGCTGGCAGTATTCCAAAGAGAAAAAGGAAAAAGAAGAAGAAGAACCACCTCCGGCCCGAACACTTCGGGCCCGGTGGTGAGGCCACGTGTCCGGAGCAGAACGGCAGCCGGGAGCCGGAGGCCGGTCCCGGGAGAGCCCGGGAAGCGAGTGCCCAGGAAGAGAGAGCCCAGGAAGCGGGTGCGGCTGAGCTGGGGACGGTGGCCACACCCGGCCCCCAGGAGCAGAGCGGCTTGGAGCCCACCTCCCTGCACAGCCGGAGGAAACGACTGAGGAAGAGGAGCCTGAGGGTCCAGGTGGAGGGCCCGGAGGGAGCGGCCCCGGCCCCGGCTGGCGGCGCCCCAGTCCTGAAGAGGAGGCGGGAGCTCGGGGCCCTCCTGGTCAACGGCAGCGGCCCGCCCACACCGGCCTGGCCCCTGCCCCGGAGGGAGGGCCCTCCAGCGAGCCCAGCAGACAGAGGGGACTGCCCTGCCATCCCACCCCAGGGCGGGAAACTGAAGAAAAGGATGGGGGAGCCTGGCGGCCTTGACCTCTATGACCCGTCTGCTCAGAAAGCTGCCATTTTGAAAAAAAGGAAGAAAATGAAAGAGATGTCAAAGTTGGCAGAGCACGGAGGGGTCAAGCTCGTCCAGGCTCTGGTAAGGCGGCCGCACCCAGGGTGGGGGGGGGCTGGAGCTCCCCGGCAGGAGTGTCAGCGCCCTACCTCCTCAGCCGCATGGATGGGCAGGGCAGGGGACAGCCAGCCCCTGGCCCAGGGAGCGGTCATGGCTCCGGACAGCCTCTACCAAGGAGCAAGCAGTGACCCACCTCGGTGGCTTCCTCTGCTTCCCCCCCAGCCCCCACCCCTCCGGCTACGCAGAGGCCAGGGCGGGGCCAGCCTCAGGCTGGGGAACTGTCCCAGTGGCCAGTCCTAGCAGATAAACAGGCAGGTGTGTGTCTCCATTACACGCTGATCTCATTTTTCTTCTTCAACTCATGGCCAGCCCTGGGCTCCTTTGGCAAAGGCAGAAGCCCCAAATTCTCTTATCTCACTGATGTTTTGAATGAAAAAACTTTTTGTCCACTTGGATCTCTAGAGCAACCTATAGACGGGGACCTGGGCTCTAGGTCTGCGTCTCACACCCTCCTCTCTGGACGTGCAGTGCGTCTGTGCCAGTGGTTGGCAGACGTCGTCTCCCTAGCACACAGCCCGCCAGCGGCGCCCGTGCCGGCCTGGCTGCTTCTGCGTCTCGCGGCAGAGCTGAGGAGTGTGACGGAGACCTCACGGCCTGCAGAGCCAGAATCGTTTACTCCCTGGCCCTTTCCAGAACAAGCTAGCTGACCCCTGCCCAGCGCGTGTATCTGCATCTCCTGCTTTGCAGCAGTTATGACATCAAGGCCCTTGTCTACGGAGCTTGTGTGGACGGGGTTAAACGCTGCTTTCAGGCCTCAGAGTGCAGGATGCCGAAGTGGGTCCGTAGTCGGTCTGAGCCAGGGCAGCAGGGCACTCAGCTCGGATTCAGGAAGTCTGTTCTCACCTCAGACCTTCCCTGACTGCCAGGTCACCTGTGTCACCTTCTGTGGGCTCTGCAGCCTCTGCCCTTCACCCACTAGTCACTGATGCTCTTTCTTCACTAAGAATATCAGAGGAATTTCCTTCTCCAAGTCTCGTTTCTCTGGCCCCCAGTAGCCCTCCTCGGAGAGGATTGGAGTGGCTGCTAAATAAGTCACAGGGTCGAGGGAGGTTTTCCTCCCCAAGGGGTGGCGTGTCTCGTCCATGTCTGCGACACCGTGGGTCCTGGCCAGGAACACCACGGACTTGCCAAAACCACCAGTGGGCTGCCTTGGGCTTCCCAGACCTCTGAGACCCCAGGAATAGAGTGGGGCCGCCGTGGGGTTGTCAGTGTAAAACATCCAGGGGACACTCTGTGTCTGCCTGTCATGGACCCACAGAACCTGGTAGCCTCACACTCTCCCTCCCATGCCAAGCTTTCCGTGGGCAGCGATGTCTGATCAGAAATGAGAGAGCGAATTACCGCTTAGTAGATGGTCTCTGAAAGGCAGAAATCTTCAGAACGTGGGCATAAGTTTGAAGATGGGTAAAAATGGGTTCTCGTGGCTGAGAAGGTAGACCTCTAGCCGTCGGCATGGTGCCAGCACGGGGAGGCGGGCATTTGTGTGTGTGTGGCGTCTGCTCAGGAAGCGAGGTGTTTGCACACCTGGAACAGGAAACGGGGGGCTTGGGGTGAGCTGGTAAGCGGGTCCCGCGTTGTGTCTGCTCGCTTCCCACATTCACGGGTGGCGTGACCCGCATCTCGCCCTCTGCACGCAGGGGAGCGGTGGGGCGCTCAGCCCTTTGAAGAAGCAGCTGAGGACCCAGAAGGACTTCGTGAAGTTTGACGCCGCCTCCTCCCCAAAGCCCCTGTTCTTCAGGAAGGCCAAGGGCAGCGGGGCCGCCACCTTGCCAGGCCCCGGGCTACAGGTACCCGCCCCGCTGTCCCTCTGCCCCCCGGCCCACCACGGCCACCCGAGGCACGGACAGGGGCCCCGCTTCCGGCCTCTGCTGCTTCCCGCAGCGTGCCGGCCTTGTTCAGGCAGCCATTCCGGCCCCGGACAGCCCCAGGGCTCAGCGGGGAGCTTGAGGTGCGGTCAGTGACACCGTTCCGCATCGGCGGGCCTGGGGTTCCATGTCCGGGCATGTCCGGGAAGTCGCGGGACTAGGCAGCGAGGGGGAGGACGGAAGCTCTGGGGAGTCTGGGTCTGCAGATCCGCCTGGGACACGAGGGGAGTGGTCAGAGCGAGTCGTGGCGGTGGGAGAGGGCGGTCCCTGTTTCAGGGCTCAGGAAGGCAGGGCCAGCCGTGCCAATGCCCAGGCCGGGCCGCTGGGCGTGCGTCCGGCCCACCCCCAGGAGACAGAGGTCCTGGCGGAGCCGTTGTGGCGGGCGGGCCGAGCTGGCCCTGCTGGGGACACCCCGGCAAGTTCACATTTAAATAGCATCCACTCGAACCAGCAGGGTGACCGCTGCCTGTGTTTTTTTTTGTTTGTTTGTTTGTTTTTAAAGCAGAGGTTCTTCTTTTTTTTTTTTAATTAATTAATTTATTTATTTTTGGCTGTGTTGGGTCTTCGTTTCTGTGCGAGGGCTTTCTCTAGTTGCGGCAAGCAGGGGCCACTCTTCATCGCGGTGCGCGGGCCTCTCACTATCGTGGCCTCTCTTGTTGCGGAGCACAGGCTCCAGACGCGCAGGCTCAGTAATTGTGGCTCACGGGCCTAGTTGCTCCGCGGCATGTGGGATCTTTCCAGACCAGGGCTCGAACCCGTGTCCCCTGCATTAGCAGGCAGATTCTCAACCACTGCGCCACCAGGGAAGCCCTTGCCTGTGTTTATTTTAAGGTATTTTAGGGATATTAGTTCAATGACTCAAGGCTCACACAAGCCAAGTCCCTCTCTTAAAATGTTGATATTAAAGCAAAAATGGTATAAAGTAGAATTATGGGATTCACACAAATTTAGAATCCTGAGAAGGATTTGATAAAGTGCTTCATAACGCAGAAGGGGGACGCTTCTAGGAATTTGGCAGATAGGAAGCAGTTATTTAATTTTGATGAATTGTTAGAAGATCCAATCTGCTTGGAGTCCGCCTGCACAAGAAGTTGGGAAGTGCCCATCCATTGCCCCCAGAAGTCAGGTGCCATGACGGGAGCGGGCCCATCGCTCCCCTTACGGGTCACGGCGGGGCTCTGGGACGAGGTGGATGGAGTTAATGGTGAGCTTTCTTTCGTTCCCGGGAGGTTTCAAGCACCGTAATTTTGCTCTGCTCTCCTCCCTGGGGCCCCAGTGACAGGCGGTTACTGCAGAGCGGGGCTGGCCCGCCAGTGTTGGGCCTGCGAGGCGGCCCCATGGGCTCTCGGGGCGGCTCAGCCGCTATCCTTTACTCCTCTCGGTGTCATTTTCTTCCGCAGCCACACGGGACACCGTCCAGCTCCAAAAAGGTGACGTTCGGGCTGAGCAGGAACACGACGGCGGGTGAGTCGGCGTCCGCTCTGCGGGGTGGGGAGGGCCTGCGCCCGTTGCTGGGTCAGCGGGCAGCCCCCGGCTGGGCTGCTCACGGGGCGGCGGGAGGGCCTCGGCTTCCAGGCCTGCCTGCCCTGATGCAGAAGCCCTGTCAGCCCGCGGTCTGGCGGTCTGTCCTGCCTCCGCGAAGGTCTGCAGGCTGCCTGCCCGCGGGGAGAGGGGAAGAGGGGCACGCTTGTCTTACCGCTTTCAATACGGGTGTGATTCACTTGCTTTGCTTTGTCTTTCAAAGGAGGAAACTAAGGTTTTTACAAGTACATAATGAGTTTAGGTCCTGTTTTTAAGGACCGCAAGTAAACTGTGTGTGCACGCACGTGCGTGTGTGTGTGTGCATACACACACACACGTGCAGAAGGGAGGGGCTGTCTGGAGAGGACCTGAGACGCTCTCATCTTCAGCGCTGGAGAAAATGGGGGGAACAAATCCAAGAAGGAAAGGCTCCTCCTTCAACTGTCTAAACCTGGGGTTCATCCCAGACCCAAACTGGGGGTTCACCGAGTGCCCATGTTCCGTAACCACCCCCCGCGACCTGGCCCGCCTGGCACTCCCCCACGTCCATGCAGGCGGCCTCAGGGCGTTTTCTGTGGAGGATTAAAGTCCGAGGGAAGGAGCCCCCCTGGTGACTCCATTTCCTCCCGGGCTCTCGGGCCCTCTCTGCGGGCCTGGCAAGGGCACCGCCCTGCCCGGGAGTGAGCTCACGGCTCGGGGCCTGCGGGAGCCTGCGCTGCCGGCAGCACCAAGGTGGGCGGATCGGCAGGAGAGAGGAGGCGTGCGGACCCTGTTAACCTGTGGCCTTGCTTTCATCCGGGGCAGAATTCAAGAAGACGGACAAGAGCATCTTGGTCAGTCCCACGGGCCCCTCCCGGGTGGCCTTCAACCCTGAGCAGAGACCCCTCCACGGAGTGCTGAAGACCCCCAGCAGCTCGCCGGCCAGCACGCCCCTGGGGACCAAGAAGCCACTGACCAGCGTGCCAAAGAGGAGGCCGACGGCTATAGACTTCTTCTAGGGTAGTCAGTCCTTTCAGAGACTGCTTTTGTACAGAGTATTCTATAAATTATAACGTTTAAAAGGTGAGGCCTTTTTATTGTTTTATAGATTCCTGTGAGTTGTGTGTACGAGGTTCTGGGTGAGCCGCGGGGCCGCGGGCGTCTGGGTTGAGCTTCTGCTGCAGACGTCCGTGCTCGAGCTCTCCACTCCCCGGGTGTTCCCAGCTGTGGGCGACCTCAGGGCCCCCCGCCGTGGCGGCGAGGCCCGTGGGCTGAGAGCACGCTGCCCGGTGCCCCTGCACTGATGCCGCGCGCGGTGGCATCCCGGGGCTCCGTTCCTCGCCAGCCCCGCCCTGCGCATGTGGAACTGCCAAGCGAGGCTGGTTTTCTGGTGGTCTTGGGTCTAACAGTCTGTCTTTTTTCTTTTTCAAAGCATGTAGGGCTTTGTTCCCGTGTTCTGGGGGTGTTTGGCAGTTTGGGGTAGAGGTGACTTGTAACCACATCAGCAATACCGCGCTTTTTCTATGCGCTCTCAGTGCGTGCTCAGCGGGGGTGACCCTGCGAGTTGGGGGCACCGGGGTTGGAGAGAAGAGCCTCTGCCCTCGGGGGGTCAGGCACTTCCTTCCCTCTACCTTGGCCTGGTCTCCTCCCTGGTTTCCTACCTCTGGGCCAGCCTAGGGTGTCCTCCCTGGGCGCCCGGGTCCTCGTGCTGTGTGAGCCGACACCCTCCCTGGCTGGCGGCCCCAAGAGCAGCTTCCCCATCTTCAGTCCCAACTCACGTCTTTAGAGGCACGGCCGCCGTGTCTGAAACCTGGGTTCCTGCTGGAAGGCAAAAGAAGCAGCCTTTAAGAATTGTCTGTGCTTATTTATTTGTTCGTAGCTACCTTTTTTCAAATGTTGAAGCTTGCACTTACAGATCTTTATAAAGCTCTAATTTTAGCTAATTACAGCAATCAGAGGTGGAAGGCGCTCAGACTTCAGTTGGAAAAACAGAAATGCAGCTTAGAGCAGTGCTGGCTAGGCGTTTGATCTGTCTTGGGAAGCTGTGTCTGTCCCTCGAGCCTGAGTGGCAGGTGGGACACAGACCCAGAAACCTTTTAGAGAAGCCCCTGGGGCCCCTCCCGGCTCTGTCTGGAGCTTACAGCCCTAAGGAGGTGGTGCAGAATTTGCGGGGAACATAGTTTCAGCTCTTGGCTCAGGGGACCTCGGGCCTTCTCCCTCCCCCTGTGCAGGAGCCCCAGTTTCTCACCACAACCCAAGCCAGCCCCCTTCGCTACTCCCCAGCAGAGGACCCCAGCGTTGCCTTGGTGGTCCCAGCTACAACTTGGGGTGACAGGGCCTCACTGGGGTTTCAGGGCTGATGTGACTTTGGTTTCCTCGATCATGTGATCAGGGTGGGGTCCTCTGCAGAGACCACAGCTGACAACTTGCAGGTCAGGTGGGCTGGCCTGCGGGGGCCCTGGTGAGAAGGAGGACGTGTGAACTTTGTTCTTTGCCCGCTCTCTAATAAAGCTTTATCATAATCAGGCCACGAGAAAAGAAATCATTAACATCATGCTGTTAAATAGTCATTGTAACCTTGTGGTGGTTGCATGGTTTTTAGTGTGCTGCCTTTGATATAATCCATCGAAACCAAAACTGATAGTGTGAAAAGGTTAGATTTGAATACTCAGATATTTTTAACTTTTTGTTTTTAAAAAAAATGTTTCGTTATCCTTGGTCAAATTATTTTTCTAACAATTTTTATTTCAGCGTTCAAGATGGGTCATATAGCCAAATGGGCCGTATAATCCAACGATGTTAAGATGTCTTAGCAAGACATCCAACGGCAAAAATGGCTCGCTTGTCCTGCAATTGAGGGCGGGGGCTTTCTTCCTCGCTCTGATATGTCATCTGTCGCTCCTGAGGCCCCAGTGGGGCGTCCTGGGGACGTCCTGCCTGGGGACTGGAGCCCAGGAGTGACAGTGTGTCTTGGATTCCATCTGTCCTTCTCTGAATCTGTCCTGACTTACTCCATTTTGTGGGTAAGCTCAGTAGGTTTACTGTGGCTTATTTCTAAAGCCTAAATTTTGGCAACAAAGAAAGAAAAAATACAATTTTTTAAAACTCTCATTCCATGCACTCCAAGAATGTATCACATAAGGAAGGTGTCTTTAGAATACCAGTTTTCTATTGGATGCATGTTATTTTCCTAGCTAAAGTTGCCAGGGGGACTTCGAAGTCCAGAAAAAGAAATAATTTAAATTAATGCTGGTGATGTTACAGTCTTTTGTAAAATGATCATCTTCCCTCTTACCCCATAGGACTGATCAGTTTTGTACAATTTGGTATCACACTTTGCAAATGTCTTGTCCTTTCTAACTTTTGCTGAACTGAAAGCACAAAGAAAAGCATAAAGAAAATCGGGAAGCAGTTGCTAGTGTTGGAAGGAATATGGAATTGAATCTGTCTTTTGACTAAGTGTGTGTGTGTTTTCTCTGAATTTTCCTGACTGCTGGCAAGGCCTGTTTGTTTACAATCATTTTGTATTCGTGTCTGCAGGGTTTGTCAGTACTCGTCAAAGCCAAATCCAATAAAAAATCAGTCTTTGCCCTCAGGTTTGTACTTGACCTTGACTGTCAGCGTATGTAAAAATACACCTCTTTGGGAACTATTAGAATGCAGCCAGGGTTCGCCGACGTTGGGGACAGTGGTAAGTGTTTGAAAACAAGCGTCCTTGGGCACCTGTCCTTCTGTTGTGCATCCGCCGCCCAGAGCCGTCAAGGGGGTGTGTGGCGAGGCTTGCCCTGCGGCTGCTCACAGACACCCTCACTGCCAGGCCTGAAGCACCTGCTCCTCAGGCCTCGGCCCGTGAGGATGGTTGCAGGGGACGCCGGTGTCCTGGGCGGGGACTCCCATCTGCACCGCAGAGAGCTGCCTGCCGCGGCTCACCTTCCCCGAGGGGAAGGGTAGACAGCCCTGTCCTGCTGGGCGTCGGCGTGGCCCGCGCCCAGGCAAGCAGGACACCGCCATCTGCTCTTGGCCTTGATACACACGTGTTCCCCGAACAGACGCTCCTCGGTCGCGGGTTGGATCCCAGACACGTCCACAGAGGGTCACTCAACCCATAAAATAACACCTGGAACACCCGTGAGACCCCCACGCCCTCATACGTCCTCCCCGAGCCCCGTCTCAGCAGCAGGACCACGAGATGCCTGTATCCACCCGTTCCTCCAGCGACGGGCGTTTGGTGCCAGGCTCTTGCTGTTATGAATGGAGCTCAGGTGTCAGCCAAGCTTTCCAGTCTGCCTGGTGCCAGTGGGGACTTTTCCCCGAGGTGAATGCAAAGTCCCAGCAGGGTCTGTGTCCTCGGGCGCCCACACCCACTGTCCGCCTCTGCCTGTGTCTTGTTCCCCATCCCTTCAACTGAGTGTGGGGCACGGGGCCTGAGCCCGGCCCACCCCTCCTGAGATGCTGCAGGCACCAGGGAGCCAACCTGTTCTTGCAGGTTCGGGGTTAGGGGCAGGGTTACGTCACTCAGCCACCACTACCTAAGATCACCTTGAAACACGGCAGTTCTCAGGGTGGGGTTTCTGGGGATCTCTCACCGTGTCCATGCCTACAGCTCTGAGCCAGTACCCACGCCCTCACCCACAGACTCATCCATCTGTTCAGCTCCTGTCAGCACCCCCTGGCATGCTCAGTGCCCTCCCCTTTCCTACGTGGCAGACGATAGGCTTGCAGGAGCCACCCTCCTTAGAAGACGGACTTCGGAAGTTCCCTGGCGGTCCAGTGGTTAGGATTCGACACCTGGGCAGGGAACTAAAATCCTGCGAGTCGCACAACGCGGCCCAAAAAAAAAGACTGCGAAATGGGTATCTTTCCCTCCAGTACTGACACTGTGTATCCTCCATAGCAAATCACTCATTCATTCAGCAAATGTTGAGTGCCTGCTGTGTGCCAGGCCGTGTTCTGTGCTACATGCTGCAGCGGCAACAGTCAACACAAAGTCAGTGCCTGACGATGCTGACCCAGGGGCCGGGGGGAGGGGGGGGTGAACAAACAGATAAAAGGCATGCCTGTCACCTGGGGACAAGAGCTCCATGTGGACAAAAATAAAGCGGGGAATAAAAATAAAGCATGTGGGACTTCCCTGGTGGCACAGTGGTTAAGAATCCGCCTGCCAATGCAGGGAACACGGGTTCAAGCCCTTCTTCAGGAAGATCCCACGTGCCGCGGAGCAACTAAGCCCGTGCGCCACAACTACTGAGCCTGCGCTCTAGAGCCCGCGAGCCACAACTACTGAGCCCGTGTGCCACAACTATTGAGCCCATGCGCCTACAGCCCGTGCTCTACAACAAGAGAAGCCACCGCGGTGAGAAGCCTGTACCGCACAACGAAGAGTATCCCCCTCTCGCAGCAACTAGAGAAAGCCCGCGCACAGCAATGAACACCCAACACAGCCAAAAAAATAAAACCGTTTTTTTCTTAATTTACCTGACTCTGCTAGGAAGAAGGAAACATTTGAACAGAGACCGAAAGAGATTGAAAAGTGAGCCATGGTATGTGAAGAAAGTCTAGCCAGCAGAAGGAACAGCCCGTACAAAGGCCCTGGGGCAGGTGCACGTGCAGGGAATTGAAAGAGCAGCCAGGACAGCTGGGACCTGTAGAACAGTCATGCCAGGAGCTCAGGGAAACCGCTCCCAGGAGAGACCCGACAAGCTGGTCACACTTAGTAAAGAACCATTCAGAGTCCCTAGAGATTGATCAAAGGGCATAGGACAAACTGAAAAGCGTTTGTTTGATAATATGTACAGAAGCTCGTGAGAACAGTGGAAGCCATGGCGCTGGAGCTGGGGCCGCACCCACGCCTCACAGGGACGGCTTCAGTGTGTCGGCAGCCGCCTGGCAGTTCCCAGCTCCCTGCTGCCCTGGGGTGGAGGAGCTTTTCCTGGGAGACTTGGCAGCTGAAGAGTAACCTTTACCTTCGCTGCTTCCACAGCTCCAGGGAGCACAGGGAGGGCCAGGGCTGCTGGAGTGCTGGTGTAAGGGCTCTGGGGGTAGCACCTTCTAAAACTCGGACAGAGGGGGACTCTGCCGCTCGGGGCAAAAGCCTGGGTCTCCCTCCAGCCCCAGGAGGTGTAGGAGCTTCTCCCGGGGGGCCCTCTTCTGCCAGGCTCTGTGCCTTACAGATGTCCCTGCATCCGGTCCTCAGCGTCCCGGCAGGTGCATTGTGATGGGTCCCCGTCACAGACGAGGAAATGAGGCCTGGAGACGCACGTGCAGAGCAGGGCTCTGATCCCAGCTCACCTGTCCCCCACGCCGCCAAACCCTGACTCCACGGTGTGGGCCCCAGCCGGCACTTAGGGGTTAGTCGCCCCCAGGCCCAGTGAATCGGCGCCAGGGGATTAGGGCACACGCAGTGGGAGGAGCCGTGGTGCACAGATCAGCGTCAGCGCAGGGCTCTCGACGCAGGAGGTTCCTCGGCAAACGCGCTGACCTGAGTCGACCCCAGCTGCAAACCTACAAAAGCAGAGGGGTTTTCTCTGCTCTGCATCCACCAGGTCCAAGCTAGGGAAACCCCGCCAGAGCCCTGGGCCTCAGCCCTCCACTCAACCTTGAAGTTTTTGAGCTACATGAGAGCACAACAAATAACCCCACAATCTTCCCGAGAGCCACCGTCTGCAGTGAAGTGATGCTGACATTGGCCGCGGGTTTGTTTATGTTCTTTTGGACTGAACCCTCTCAAACGATGGACAACATGACGTTTTATCCCGAACAGCCCAGCCTGCTCTGCCGGAGAATGACGCTCTCTGTAACCACATCACCGCAGTCCCGCCAACACAAACGAGACCCCCAGCATCCTCTCACACAAGCCCACAGTCAAATTGCCCCCCAGCTGTCCCCAGACATGCTTTTTCTAACCGGGAAATCACCAAGGATCCCACGTGGCGTTTGCTTGTCGTGTCATAAAGGTTCTTATTCTAGAGCATCTCCTCCCTTACTTTTTTCTCACGACCTTGGATTTGGGAAGAGTGTGTCTAAGCTTGACCCTACAGCTCCCAGGTAGACTGTGATTGTTCTGGGGATGGTCTGGCAGGGGTTGTGACCTTTCTGCTTGGTCTCGGGACCCCAGGGTGGGAAGCCCCCGGCATCGCTGGCCAGGTGAAGCCTTGGATTGATGGGCCGGTTGCTGTGATCTCCAACATCAGCCTTCCAGCTTTCTCAGGAAGCTGATAACAGTGAAAGGCTTTATTTTCAACTCCGGGAAAGGATGAGTTCCCCCAGCCCAGAGCCAGGACTGGGTCCCCAGAGCACAGGCTGGTTTTCTCTGAGAGCTGGGCCCAGGGGCAGCCCAGGACCGGCGCACGGTCTGGCCCAGTTCTCTATCTCTGGGGAAACAAACCCAACGAGGAGGCCAGTTCTCACCTGGCCAGGCGCTGAACCAAGCGCCGTGGGGACATGGCAGACCCCAAAGAAATCATCTCCCCGAGACGTCCTGCCTCCACATGCACAGATTATCACCTGATTTTCATCCTTAAGCTGTGGATCCACCTAGGACGTCGGATAAATTCTGGGCTTAGCACATGGGGCAGCAGACCCGGACGCGGCTGGACTGTACAAGGAGTCAACGGAACCCTGGAATAAACTTGATTATTTTACCAGCACCCTGACTAAATACACGAAACATAAGCCAAGTCAAAGTTCTGTTTACAATCACAACATGAATGCAGAGAAGTGACAAGGCTCAGCTCTGTTTGCTGAGCCTGCACAGCCTGCTAGAGCCAGGTCTGCACACTCAGGTAGTGACCCTGCTGGGGGGTTCAGAAGGTGGGAGAAGGCCCAGCTCCCACCCTGCGCCGTCACCACCCCGGCCACGTGCAGAAGCTCAAGATGCCCCCCCAAGCTCCCTCGCTGAAGGAAAGGCCCCGCAGAGGCTGGCAGAGGGGAGGGCTCTCTGTCTCCCCCAAGACCCCCTCGCCCTTCCTTCCGCGAGGGCTGGGAGCCAGGCGGCAGGCGGGCCTGGTCCTCACCTGACTTACAGAACAGACTGGCCTTTCGACCGGCACCGTCAGCTCCCAGCCTGGTCGAGCAGCAGGCCTGAGGCCACTCCCTGTGGAGCTTGTGAGATAACATCCATATTTTATGGTAAGAAAGACAAGAAAAATTTAAACAAAAAATTCTTCTCTGCCCTTTGGCGTCCTCTTGCCCGCACTGTGCATCGTGTATCCGTGTTAGGAATCGACCAAAGCTGCCATCGGCAGAAATACCTGCTCAGCCAAGAAGAGCAACATTCTCCAGCATCCACAAGACAACTCCTTAAAGATAACATTCCTTCCTGATCTTGTAAGGGACCACACGGCCCAGCACAATGATGCTTAGACCTGGATTACGTAAAGTGTCAATAATAGGTCATTTGACGTACAGCCCTCTGTCTCAAAAACCTTAACGTAACTGTGCCTTGACTTCTAATGGGCGGAACAGTCCCCAGAGCTTTCTGAGATGCTCTTCCCGGGTTAGAGTCCTCAAATTTGGCTCAAAACTTTCCATTTCTTTCTTAGATCGACTGATTAACTTTTTTGTCGACAGGATTTGGGGGGAAGTGACAGGTGAGGGGCTTCCAGAGGGAGGTCCCTTTCAGGGCCAGCAGGTGTATGCACCTCGGCGCCCTCTGACCTTTCTCTGGGAACAGCTACCCGAAGAGGGCTGTCTCCACACTGCCCACGAGGACGGGCCTGGCTGCCGGGGGCTGGCGAGGGCAGGAGCCGGGGCCTGGCGTGTGCGTGGCAGGGGGGCTTGCTCTAGTCCCGACGGCAGGGGCTGCAGGTGGGCGAGACTCTGGCTGACTCAGCCATCTCCTCTCTGCGGGTTCTGACGGTACGTTTCCCTTTGGGGAAGCAGCTCTCACTGAGCCCCGAACTCAGCCCGTGGAAGCAAGTGGCATGGGGGCCGAGCCGCCTGCATTTAGACTCAGTTCAGCCTCGTGTTCATCAGATGCCTGGACAGCCCTTTGTTCCCAGGACTCACGGCCTCTGCGGCCCCATCTAAAAACGACTGCAGTTCTTCCTGGCATTAGTCACTGCCAGCTGACTAAGGCTTCAGGCCGTCAATCTTTTCTTTTTTTTTTTTTTTAACATCTTTATTGGAGTATAATTGCTTTGCAATACTGTTTTAGTTTCTGTCGTACACCAAAGTGAATCAGCTATACGTATACATATATCCCCATATCTCCTCCCTCTTGCGTCTCCCTCCCACCCTCCCTATCCCACCCCTCTAGGTGGTCACTAAGCACCGGGCTGATCTCCCCATACTACGCGGCTGCTTCCCACTAGCTATCTATTTTACATTTGGTAGTGTATATATGTCCATGCCACTCTCTCACTTCGTCCCAGTTTACCCTCCCCCCTCCCCGTGCCCTCAAGTGCATTCTCTACATCTGCGTCTTTATTCCTGTCCTGCCCCCACGTTCTTCAGAACGATTTTTTTTAGATTCCATATATATGTGTTAGCATACAGTATTTGTTTTTCTCTTTCTGACTTACTTCACTCTGTATGACAGTCTCTAGGTCCATCCACCTCACTACAAATACCTCAATTTCGTTTCTTTTTATGGCTAAGTAATATGCCATTGTATTCATGTGTCACATCTTCTTTATCCATTCATCTGTCGATGGACATTTAGGTTGCTTCCATGTCCTGGCTATTGTAAATAGAGCTGCAATGAACACTGTAGTACGTGACTCTTTTTTTTGTGTGTGTCTTTTTTTTTTTTATTATTTATTATTTATGGCTGTGTTGGGTCTTCGTTTCTGTGCGAGGGCTTTCTCTAGTTGTGGCAAGCGGGGGCCACTCTTCATCGCGGTGCGCGGGCCTCTCACTGTCGTGGCCTCTCCTGTTGCGGAGCACAAGCTCCAGACGCGCAGGCTCAGTAGTTGTGGCTCACGGGCCCAGTTGCTCCGCGGCATGTGGGATCTTCCCAGACCAGGGCTCGAACCTGTGTTCCCTGCATTGGCAGGCAGATTCTCAACCACTGCGCCACCAGGGAAGCCCATGACTCTTTTTGAATTATGGTTTTCTCAGGGTATATGCCCAGTAGTGGGATTGCTGGGTCGTATGGTAGTTCTATTTTTAGTTTTTTAAGGAACTTCCATACTGTTCTCCATAGTGGCTGTACCAATTTACATTCCCACCAACAGTGCAAGAGGGTTCCCTTTTCTCCACACCCTCTCCAAGGCCGTCAATCTTGAAACCCTATTAGTACTTCTCAACCTAGGATTTTAAGAATAAAAGTTGACAATATACTCAACTGGCAGCTCGCGGTTTGAAACCTGTTTTATAGGCACCTTCCCTCGAACGCCACTGGTAGCCGTCACAACGCGGATGTCCTGGCCCGTGGCTCACACTGACAGTGACTCCAAAAAGATAGCAGATTCTACACTCAGACTTTTCCCCAATAACTGGCTTCCTGTCCGTGAGAGGAGACATTGCTCTTTCTTCCCCAGGAGCAATTCTGCCAACGCTATTTACTTATTTTGGTTTTTTTTTTTTTTTGGTTGCATTGGGTCTTTGTTGCTGTGCACGGGCTTTCTCTAGTTGCGGCGAGTGGAGGCTACTCTTCGTTGCAGTGCGCGGGCTTTTCTTGTTGCGGAGCACGGGCTCTAGGCATGCGGGCTTCAGTAGTTGTGGCACGAGGGCTCAGTAGTTGTGGCACACGGGCTCAGTTGCTCCGCAGCATGCGAGATCTTCCCGGACCAGGGCTCAAACTCGTGTCCCCTGCATTGGCAGGCGGATTCTTAACCACTGCGCCACCAGGGAAGTCCCAACACTATTTACTTTTAACACAGTTAAGCTGGCAGCTTTATCTTAAATGATGGTTGCATAAATACGTGGTGAAATCTGCCAATGAAAATGCTGCATAGAATGGGGATGAGACCGGATGGCACTCAGGTGTGTTATGCCACAATTTGTTCCTAAGGTGCTGGACAGAGTCCCCCTTCTTTGCCTTCAGAGCCATCGAGCTCCCCACACTCAGTCACAGCCTCACCTACCCCGTTTTAACTACACAGCTCACCTTCTGTTCCCCAAACACGCTGTGCTCTTTACCCACCGGGTTCCTGGGGATCCCGTGGCTGGAAGGCCTTCCCGCTCTTCCTGGCCAGTTCTGAATCCTGGGACCACTTGGGATGTGCCGTGGGCTCCATGGGCACCTCCCAGATGAGCGAAGACCCCCACCCTTGCCTCCGGCTTCCGTGAACTGTTTGAATAGGTGCATCTGAGATGACTTCTGGGAGCCCAGTGAGTCTATGAAATCAGCCTCAAATCATTCCCATTTCATCCCCCATATGATGATGATGATTATTTTTTTTTTTTTTTGGAATAGAAAAGAGTTTTATTTGAGCCAAAGTGAGGACTCTAGCCCAGAAGACAGTCTCTCGGATAACGCTGAGGAACTGCTCCGGAGAAGCAGGGTTTCCTCTCAGAACAAAGAACATCAAACGAGTCAGGGATACATTCCCTGAAGGTTTCAAAAAAAAGCAGGCCAGCACATACACAGCGAGTCATTGTGGCCTTGGCACCTGGGAAGGGAATCTTATCATGGAAGGAGTACCAGCTTTGGTTTTCCAGGAAGGAAGGCATTTAATCTTTATTTTTAATATGGATATTCTTTACTTCTGGTCAGTGTGCCCTTTTCTTTAATAATTAAAGCAGATGTACAATATATGTTTCAGGCCACAAATAGGCTAGTCTAGTTAGCATAAACTTCAAGTTAACTCGTGTATAAGGCAGAACGATTTCCCATACATCAATGTGTGAAAATTTCTTCTATCATTTCCCCCCTTTGGTCATAAATCTTTTGATAGAAAGCATTGATAATTAAAATATTTGTCCCTTGATGGTGGTTGCAGCCTGCCCTGCTCCGTCATGTCCCTTGGTGCTATGACTACTTTTATCTTCTTCCTTTCTCTCTCTCTCTTTCTTTCTTTCTTCCTTCCTTTTTTTTTTTTTTTTTTTTAATAGGAATAGATGTGCCTAGTTATCCTTGTTTAGGGGTAATTAATTGAGGTAGTTGACAAACACAGTGGTATATGCTGTCAGGGAAACATTTTATAGGTTATACACATTATCAATCATATCCAGTTATCACACAAACATTGTATGTGTGCTTTTAGCAGTAGACTGAAAGCAAGCTGTGATACATGTCATGAATAGCTTTCATCCCCCATATTATTAAACCCACGTTATGCATTGAATTGTGTCCCCAAAATAATGCTGAAGTCCTAACCCCCAGCACCTGTGTTTGTGACCTTATGTGGAGATAGGGTCTTTGCAGATGATCAAGGTAATATGAGCTCGTTAGGGAGGGCCCTAATCCATTATGACTGTGTCCTTATACAAAGGGAACATTTGGACACAGACAAGGCACACAGGGAGAACGCCATGTAAAAACGAAGGCAGAGGGGCTTCCCAGGTGGCGCAGTGGTTAAGAATCCACCTGCCAATGCAGGGGACACGGGTTCGATCCTTGGTCTGGGAGGACCCCACATGCCGCAGAGCAACTAAGCCCGTGCACCACAACTACTGAGCCTGTGTGCTGCAACTACTGAAGCCCACGAGCCTAGAGCCCGCGCTCTGCAACAAGAGAAGCCACCACAATGACAAGCCTGCGCACCTCAACGAAGAGTAGCCCCCGCTCGCCTCAACTAGAGAAAGCCTGCACGCAGCAACAAAGACCCAATGCAGCCAAAAATAAAAAATTAAATTAAAAAAAAAAAAGGCAGAGATCAGAGTGATGCTTCTACAAGCCAAAAAACCCCGAAGATTGCCAGCACACCACCAGAAAGCTGGGGGAGAAGCCTGCAACAAATTCTCCCTCAGAGGCCTCAGAAGGAACCAGCCCTGCCCACACCTCGATCTTGGACTTCCAGCCTCCAGAACTGAGAGAGAACAAATCTCTGTTGTTTCAGCCACCCAGTTTGTTATAGCAGCCCTCAAAACTATAGACCCCATTTTTACAACTGAGGAGACTGTGGCAGAGAAAGGTCGTGTAAGTTAGTGAGTGGTGAGGCTGGTTTTGAACGCAGGCCGTGGCATAACTGCCTGTCTGCATTCCCTCTTAAGGAAGATTTGCTGAAATGCATCAAAACAAATTGGCCTGCATTTGGGATGGAGCCAAATTTGGGAGGTGAGCTTCTTAGGATCCTGTGTCTGATGGGGAGGAGGTTATTCCTGAATAAAATATTTCCTCCTGTCAGACCCAAGTCCCCCTTTATAACAAAAATGAACACCTCCATCCTGAAATGAACCTAGTACATTCATATACTTTAAAAATTAATATTATGCCCTGTCTATAATATAAAGAAGAAATACATTTATATCTACATCAACTGATTTCGACACGTACGTGCATGGGTGAGGGCCATGCTTGGGCTGACACACAGACCCATCAAAATGAACAATTACAAAAGCCACAGACGCAGATACAGACGCACGGAATGGACCACTCAGGTCCCATCTGACGTTGCCATTGGAAACATGATTTTATGAAATGGTGAGCAACTCTAGGTAAAGGTCAAAACAAAACAAAATGTAATCTGTCAATTTGCATGGCATTTGTACTCCTGGAAAATTATGTTAAAGCCATGCAAAAATGTCTTTGTGTTTATATTGGTCAACTCAGGCAGCCAGAACAGAATACCACACACAAGGGGCAGTTTAAACCACAGACATTCATTTCTCACGGTTTTGGAGGCTGGACGTCCAGGACCTGGGTGCCAGCACAGAAGGGGTTCTTTGTAAGCCCCTCTTCCTGGCTTATGGATGGCCATCTTCTCACTGTGACCTCACATGGTGGAGGGAGGGGGGAGAGCTCTCCAGTGTTATAAGGACACTAATCCCATAGGATCAGGGCCCCCACCCTTATGACCTCATTTAACCTTAATTATTTCCCTGGTCCAAATACAGCACACTGGAGTTTCAGGACCTCAACATATGGCTCTGGGGGGACACAGTTCAGCCCATACAGTGTTTAGATGTAAAACGCACTTAGGATCTAGATTAGGCTCGTAATTTTAAAAATTTTGCACACTTGAACATGTGCCAGGGTCTTTTGTGTCTGTGAGACCACCCTGCACTTTGCCGGGTAGAAAGCACCCCGAGCTGGGTACGCCCAGCCGAGCACCACTGTCCACAGGAAGTCACGGAAGACGCTAATGTTGGGAGGTCGTGGGGTGGGGAGGATTATTCTAGGGTGGACCTGGGGATGGTTTTCTTTTTATTTGTCCTGCTTGGGGATCACTGTGTTTCTTCAGTTAATGGGTTGGTGTCTTTTGGAAGCTTCTCAGCTACTGTTGCTTCAAATATTGTTCCCACCCCATTCTCTCTCCTGTCCACGTAGGGCTCTTTACTCATGTACTGGGCCTTCTCACTACCTTCCACGTGTCGTTTAAGCTCCTCCTATGGTTTTTATTTATTTATTTATAATTAAATACTATTGGAGTATAGTTGCTTTACAATGTTGTGTTAGTTTCTGCTGTACAGCAAAGTGAATCAGCTATACGTATACACATATCCCCTCTTTTCTGGATTTCCTTCCCACTTAGGTCACCACAGAGCACTGAGTAGAGTTCCCTGTGCTATACAGTAGGTTCTCATTAGCTCCCATGGTTTTTTGTTCTTTCGTTTTTGTTTTTTAATAGTTATTTATTTATTTATTTATTTATTTATTTATTTATTTATTTAAGCTGCGCTGGGTCTTAGTTGTGGCATGCAGGATCTAGTTCCCTCACCAGGGATTGAACCCAGGCCCCCTGCATTGGGAGCACAGAGTCTTGCCCAATGGACTGCCAGGGAAGTCCCCCTATGGTTTTTTGTTTGTTTGTTTGTTTGGTTTTTATAAGTATATTTCATTTATTTATTTTTGGCTGCTTTTTGTCTTCACTGCTGCGTGCTTGCTTTCTCTAGCTGCGGCGAGCGGGGTCTACTCTTCGTTGCGATGTGCGGGCTTCTCACTGTGGTGGCTTCTCTTGTTGCAGAGCACGGGCTCCAGGCATGCGGGCTTCAGTAGTTGTGGCTCAAGGGCTCTAGAGCGCAGGCTCAGTAGTTGTGGCGCACGGGCTTAGTTGCTCTGTGGCACGTGGGATCTTCCCGGAGCTGGGCTCGAACCCGTGTCCCCTGCATTGGCAGGCGGATTCCTAACCACCACGCCACCAGGGAAGTCCCCCCCTGTGGTTTTTAAAAGTTCCGTTTTCTCTGTGTGCTTGGCTTGGACATTTCCTGTTAATGTCTTCCCGTTCATTCATCATGCCCATGTCCAATCTCCCATCAAATCCCCCACTGACTTCATTTCAGATGTTGCCTTTTTCCACATGGTTCTCATACACAGCTGGTAGTCATTTCCTTGGCACACATTTATACAAGTATGGTTTGACAATATGCATCCAGATTCTCACACATGTGCACACCTCTTAACCCCAAAATTCCACTGCTTGGAATTTGACATTAGGCAATACTTAGGAGGGTGTGCAAAGGCTGTGCAAGTTTGCACTCCCAGAGCTGTTCATAACTCAGGGGCTGAGTCTATAGTTACCTCACTGGCGAAACTTGGGTGGAACCAAAATTGGCCTGGGAGTTCCACGAAGGCTGTCCCTCTAATGTTGGGACAGGGCACTGTCACTCTGGTCGATGGCCAGAAGAAATGTCTGACTTGTGTTTCCAGGCCACATTGCTCAGAAAGTCTGTCTTTGGACACGAGAGACTGGCTCAGCTGGCCTGTGCTCCCCCTGGGCAATCAGGGGAAGGGAGAGGAGCTTGGGGGTGGGGTGGGGGAGGCAGCCCCCTTCTCACAGGGACACCAGCCCTGGCCCAGACTACCAGCCACACCCACACCCACTGCCTTTACTTTTTTTTTTTTTAACTGAAGTATAGTTGATTTACAATGTTGTGATAATTTATGCTGTACAGCAAAATGATTCCATTATACATGTATATACATTCTTTTTATATATATTTTCTTTTCCATTATGGTTTATCCCAGGATATTGATTATAGTTCCCTGTGTTATACAGTAGGACCTTGTTGTTTATCCATCCTATACGTAATAGTTTGCATCTGCTAATCCCAAACTCCCACTCCATTCCTTTCCCACTGCACTCCCCCCTGGCAACCACAATTCTGTTTTCTATGTCTGTTGAGTCTGTTTCTGTTTTGTAAATAAGTTCATTTGTTTTTGTTTTTTTTTAGATTCCACACATAAGCGACATCATATGATATTTATCTTTGTCTGGCTTACTTCACTTAGTATGATAATCTCTAGGTCCTTCCATGATGCTGTAAATGGCATTATTTCATTCTTTTTTATGGCTGAGTAATATTCCATTGCATGCATGTAGCACATCTTCTTTTTATTATTATTATCATTGTTTTAATTTTGGCTATGCTGGGTCTTCGTTGTGGTGCGTGAGCTCTTCGTTGCAGGCTCCTCTCTAGTTGTGGCGAGAGCCCACAGGCTCAGTAGTAGCGGCATGCAAGCTCTCCAGTTGTAGCGTGCGGGTTTAGTTGCCCTGCGGCATGTGGGATCTTAGTTCCTGGACCAAGGATTAAACACGCGTCCCCTGCATTGGAAGGAGGATTCTTAACCACTGGACCACTAGGGAAGTCCCTGTACCACATCTTTATCCATTCATCTGTTAATGGACATTTAGGTTGTTTCCATGTCTTGCCTTTCCTTTCTTTAATAGGTGGTTTCACTCTCTTTTCTTAGGCTGAGCACTTGGAGTTGAATTCACACAGCTTAAATGAGACTCTACTCTTGTGAAAAAGTAGCAACCTAAACATCCATTAACTGAGACAAGGATGTGCTGAAGAAAAAACTAAATATCCCTCTATTTGAGTAAAATACAGTCATGAAAAATGATGATATAAAATAATTATTGATGTGGAAAGATGCGCACTGTCATGCATTAATGAAAATGGTAGGTTATAAAATAGCATGAGAGATCTGACTCTTCAACTCTTAAAAAAAACATTAAAATTCTAGATTTAAATCAAAATGTTACCGATGGGTCATAGAATTACACACGATTTTTATTTATAAACTTGTATCATTTTAATTCATAGATCTTATTTTTTTAGAATAGTTCTAAGTTTGTAGAAAAATTGAGCAGATAGTACAGAGAATTTTGATCCACCACCTCTCACATACACAGTTTCCCCTATTATTAACCTCTGGAATTAGTGTAGTACATTTGTTACAATTAATGAACCAGCGTTATAACATTGTTATTAAGTGAAGTCCATAGTTCACAATAGGGTTCACTCTTGGTGTTGTACATTCTGTGGATTTGGACAAACGTGTGATGACACACGTCCACCATTTACAGTCTCACATAGAGTAGTTTCTCTGCCCTAAAAATCCTCTGCACTCCGCCTATTCATGCCTCTCTCCCCTCCCCGTTGGCAACCACTGATTCTCTTTTACTACCTGTGTAGTCTTACCCTCTCCAGATGTCACACAGTTGGAATCATACAGTCTGTAGACTTCTCAGATTGGCTTTTTCCACTCAGCAATGCATTCAGGTTTCCTGCATGTCTTGTCTTTTCGTGTTTTGATAGCTTATTTATTTAACTTCTAAATAACAGTCCACTTTGTGGACATACCTTGGTTTGTTTATCCATTCGTCTACTGAGGGGTGTCTCGGTTGTTTCCATTCCTGGCAATTGTGAGTAAAGCTGCTATAGGGACTTCCCTGGTGGTCCAGTGATTAAGACTCTACACTTCCAATGCAGAGGGTGTGGGTTTGATCCCTGGTCAGGGAACTAGGATCCCACATGCTGTGTGGCATGGCCAGAAAAAAAAAAGGCGGCTATAAAGTCTGTGTACAGGTTTCCATGTGGACATAATTTTTCAACTTATTAGGTAAATATCAAGGAATGCAATTGCTAGATTGTATGGTAAAACTATGTGTAGCTTTATTAAGCTTTATTAGCCAAACAGTGTTCCAAAGTGGCTGTACCATTTTGGATTCCCACCAGCAATGAATGAGAGTTCCTGTTGCTCTACACCCTCGTCATCACTTGGTGTTGTCAGGGTTCTGGACTTCAGCTATTCTAAAAGGTGATATCGTTGTTTTAATTTGCATTTCCCTGATGACATACAATGTTGAGAAATTTTCACATGCGTACCTTCTTGGGTGAGGTTTCTGTTCAGATCTTTGGCCCATTGTATTTTATTTATTTATTTATTGGCCACACCATGATCCTAGTTCCCTGACCAGGGATCGAACCTGCACCCCTTGCAGTGGAAGTGTGGAGTCCTAACCACTGGACTGCCAGAGAATTCCCTTGTTTATTTTTAATTGGAGTGCTTGTTTTCTTATTATTGAGTTTTAAGAATTCTTTGTGTATTTTGGACACTGGTCCTTTATCAGTGTTTTATAAGATGTAAAGATTTTCTTTGATGGTGGGACACAACACACTGATACTCAGGCAGATGAAAGGCAGGACTCTCCATTACTTAGAGGTCCAAACAGGAATAGGCTGCCGCACAGGGCCACACAGAGGTTGCACCTGGGGACATCAGTAGACTGACGTGACCAAGGAAAGACTCAATGAGCTTGAAGTTATGTCAGTAGAAACCAACTCAAATGCAGAGAGAAAAAGGAATGAAAAACATTGAACAGAAGATCCAAGAACCGTGGGACAATTGCAAAAGGTGTAGCACACACACAGTGGAAATACCAGGAAACAAAAGAAAGGAACAGATGAAATAACTGAAGTAACAATGGCTGGTACTTTTCCAAAATCAATAACAGACACCAAACCACAGATCCAGGAAGCTGAGAGAACACCAAACAGGATAAATGCCAGAAAAAACTACACCCAGGCATATCATATTCAAACTGCAGGAAATCAAAGACAGAGAAAACGTTAAAATAGGTCAGAGGGAAAAGCCACCTTACCTATAGAAGCACAAGGATAGGGATTACATCTGACGTGTCCTCAGAAACCACGCAAGCAGGAGGGTGGAGTGAAACATCCAATGTGCTCAAAGAAAAAACCACCAACGAGATTCCGTATCCAGTGAACTCTTCCTTCAAAAGTGAAGGAGCAATAAAGACTTTCTCTGACAAACAAAACCTGAGGGCATTTGTTGCTGGTAGATCTGCCTTGCAAGAAATGTTAAGAGAAGTTCTCTGGGTATCCACTCAGAAGCATTTCTGGGTCTTTTCTTCCTCCCCTCACTTGGGACAGCAAGCTGGGGGCTTCCCTCCCCCTTGGTCAGGCAGGCTCAGGGAAGGAAGGAAGGAAGGAAGGAAGGAGAGAGAGAGAGAGAGGAAGGAAGGAAGGAAGGAAGGAAGGAAGGAAGGAAGGAAGGAAGGAAGGAAGGAAGGAAGGAAGGAAGGAAGGAAGAAAGAAGAAAGAAAGAGAGAGAGAAAGAAAGAGAGGAAGAAAGGGACAAAGAAAGGAAGGAAGAAAGAAAGAGGAAGGAAGGGGGGAGGGAAGGAAGGAAGGAGGAAAGAAAAAAAGAAAGGGAGGGAGGAAGGAAGGAAGGAAGGAAGGAAAAAGAAAGAAAACAGTTTTGAAAGAATGACCTCCCTGTGCATCTCTTTTCTAAGTTTGGATTTTTCCTTGAAGAATTCAGTTTTCTTTTTTCTTTTTGTTTTGCTTTGAATGTCCTTTTCTTAAAAAATTTAAAAACAGCTTTATTGAAATATAATTCATATGACAGAGTTCAACCATTGAAAATGTACATTTTGGGACTGCCCTGGTGGCGCAGTGGTTAAGAATCCGCCTGCCAATGCAGGGTACACGGGTTCGAGCCCTGGTCCGGGAAGATCCCACATGCCACGGAGCAACTAAGCCCTTGCACCACAACTACTGAGCCTGTGCTCTAGAGCCCACGAGCTTCAACTACTGAGCCCACGTGCCACAACTACTGAAGCCCGCGCACCTAGAGCCCGTACTCCTCAACAAGAGAAATCACCGCAATGAAAAGCCCGCGCACCGCAACGAAGAGTAGCCCACGCTCGCCGCAACTAGAGAAAGTCCACGTGTAGCAACAAAGACCCAACGCAGCCAAAAATAAATAAATGTTTATAAATTAAAAAAAAAAAGAAAATGTACATTTTGATGATTTTTAGTATATTGACAGAATTGTGCATGCATAGAATAATCTAATTTTAGAACATTTTCAGCATAACCCTTCAAAATCATGTCCGTATTTAGCCATCACTCCCATTCTCTGCCCAAACCTCAGCCGTGAGCAACCACTGATCTGCTTTCTGTCTCTATGGATCTGTAGAGTTGCCTATTCTGGACGTTTCGTAGAAATGCAGCCTACAGTCTGTGACCTTGTGACGGGCACCAGTGTTGTCTGGGGAAAAAACTCCTCTGCCACCTCCCCTCCAGTCTGCTCCGAAGGGCAGGGCCTGGCTGGCCCCGCACTTTCTTGGCCTGGTCCTCACCCAGTGGCAAGGCAGCTCCCGTGCTACAGCCGAGCTCCTGGCTCACCCTGGGCAGTGTCCAGAGGAGCCTGAGAGCCCCGGTCACAGATGCATGGGCCACGGGGGTGCCGCCGGGTGCTGTTCCCGTGTCGAGGAGCCTGCGGGCCAGTGCGGATGCCCCACCCGGGAGGCGGCGCCTGCCTCTTGTCCGACGGGCGCCCTGTGTTGGTGCCCCGGGAGCTGGACAGCAGGAGAGTCAGCACGGGTCAGAGGAGGAAGGAGGCCAGGCTGGAGCTTCCGAGAAAGGAGGGAAGTCACTGGGAAGAGGATGGGGAAGACGAAGGGGAGGGAAGCTGAGGGTGCAGCACCAGAGACAGCACCCTGGGTCCCCCTCCATCCGGGGGCCTCACAGCTGGGGACACCCTCTGGAGACTGGTTGCCAAGAGGAGCAGGAACAGGCCTCAGCACCAGGCCACCCCAGCCGCTCGGGGGGCCCTCTGGTTGGGGTGAGGTGTCCAGGCCCCGCCTCAGCTTCCCAGCATCTGGAATGAATCAGAACCCCCGGCCACACCTCTAGCTTTGTGTTTTGTTCTATATGAACGTTATGTTTTACCACCCTTGGCTTGTCACTCGGTTTGTTCTGCTTAAATTTGATGTGTCAGCTCCTAGAATGGAGAGTTTGCTTTCATGACATTTGATAACGCAGTGAGCTTGCTTGTCTTTTTCTTTTTTTTGCAGTAAAGTATACAGAATGTAGATTTACCACTTTAACCATTTTTAAGTATACAGTTCAGCGATATTAAATATAGTCATAATGTCGTGCAACCATCGCCACTGTTCCTCTCCATAACTCTTTCCATCTCGTAAACCTGAAACTCTACCCCCATTACATGCTCACTCCCCATTCCCACCCACCCCTGGCACCCACCACTCTACTTTCTGTCTCTACAATTTTGACTAATCTAAGTACCTCACGTACGAGGAATCATACAGTATTTGTCGTTTTGTGACTGGTTTATGTCACTGAGCATAATGTCCTCAAGGTTCATCCATGCTGCGTACGTCAGGATTTCCTTCTTTTTTAAGGCTGAAGAGTATTCCATTCTATGTATACACCACATTTAGTCTATCCATTCATGCCTTGAGGGATATCTGAGTTGTTTCCACTGTTTGGCTTTGTAAATAATGCTGTTATGGAACATGGGTGTGCAAATATCCATTTGAGTCTCTGCTTTCAATCTTTGGGGCATATACCCAGACATGGGATTGCTGGTCGTATGGTAATTTTATATTTAATTTTTTGAGACTTGCCTTTTTTATTACCAGTTGGTTGATTTATCCATCCACCCCTCCACTCCTCCCTCCTTCCCTCCCTGCATCCAACGTTTATTGACTACCACCGGCCAGGCACAGTGTGGATGTTGTGGTGTAAGACAGACAGCACTGGTCCCTGCCTTAATGGAGTTAACAGTCAAGTGGGGGAAGCTGATTTTATTAACCACCAGCATTTATCGTGTGCCCCCATGTGATTCCCCCAGGAAATACGTGGGAGGGATGCTGCTATTACCCCTGTTTTCCAGATGAGGTGCTACTGAGCTGAGGGCGCACCTTGGCCAGCGCAGACCTTAATAAAGGACTGCAGTTGTGTGAGCCAGTGGCTCTCGTAGGCTCTGATGCTGCATGACCAGGTCTGGGTCAGCCCTGGGCTGAGGAGGACTGGCCTGTTTGGCACAATCTCAGAAGCAAACAGAAGACCCTGTAGCTTCTGATGACACATTTAAGATCATTTAAAAATCTAAACGGAGTAACTGGACTTCTCTGGTGGTGCAGTGGTTAAGAATCTGCCTGCCAACGCAGGGGACACGGGTTCGAGCCCTGGTCCGGGAAGATCCCACATGCCGCGGAGCAACTAAGCCCGTGCTCCACAACTACTGAGCCTGTGCACCACAACAAGAGAAGCCACCGCAATGAGAAGCCCGAGCACTGCAACGAAGAGTAGCCCCCGCTCGCCACAACTAGAGAAAACCTGTGTGCAGCAATGAAGACCTATCGCAGCCAATAAATAAATAAAATAAAATAAAATTTAAATGGCGTAACTATGGTTCAGGCAACCAAAATGGAGCCGGGTGGCCATTGTGGATGTGGCTTCAGAAACATTCCTGCATCACTGAGAACCTGAATTTTTGAACTGTATCAAACTCAAGCACACGACAAACCATTTCCAAAACAACAGCTGCCGGCAGCTGCCAGCAGCAACCTTGTAGTTTCAAAGTCCTGCCATTTCTCAACTGTGCAATCGTTTGGAACCCCAGCCAATTATTTTTTTTAAGATGATTTGATTTTTTTACCTAGTGATCTATTGTTTTATTTATTTATTTACTTTTGGCTGCGTTGGGTCTTCGTTGCTGCGCGTGGGCTTTCTCTAGTTGTGGCGCGTGGGGGCTACTCTTCGTTGTGGTGCACGGGCTTCTCATTGCGGTGGCTTCTCTTGTTGCAGAGCACGGGCTCTAGACGCATGGGCTTCAGTAGTTGTGGCACACGGGCTCAGTAGTTGTAGCTCGTGGGCTCTAGAGCGCAGGCTCAGTAGTTGTGGTGCACGGGCTTAGTTGCTCCGTGGCATGTGGGATCTTCCCGGACCAGGGCTCGAACCCGTGTCCCCAGCCTTGGCAGGTGGATTCTTAACCACTGTGCCACCAGGGATGCCCCCCAACCAATTACTGTTTAACAAGCGCCCTTACTTCTAGCCAGATCCAGTCCTAGTTCTTGGCAAACAAGTTTTGTAACCTTGCGGTTTTGGGCCCTTATAAGCCTCCCCCATTTTGTAGTCCTGCAGAACACAATTCAAGTGCTTCTTGAATCTGTGTCTCCCAGGCTGCAGTCCTAACAAACCCCAAATAAACTCCTCTTTATTTCAACCATGTCTCCATTCTTGGAATTCTTGGTTAGCACTCTAAAAATCCAGCTTCTACAATTAGATCAATCCGTTTTATTTGCACATATAACTTCTATAAAACTCTAGGGAGACGTTACACAAGTTCTTATCTAAAAATGTCTCATGTGTTTTTTATTTTCCAATTTTCAAGGATTCTTTAAAAATACAGATACCTAGTCCTGACGAGTCTGTGCTAATTATCATCAGCTGCTGACAGGAGTGTCAATTACACACCTTCCTAGAGTATAATTTGGCAATATATATTAGTAATTTAAGATAAACTACCCTTTTACCTGTCATTCCACTTCAAGGAATCTATGCTAAGAAAGTAACCAGACAACAAGGTCCTACTGCATAGGAGAGGGAACTATATTCAATATCCTGTGGTAAACCATAATGGAAAAGAATATGGAAAAGAATATGAAAAAGACTATGTATAACTGAGTAACTTTACTGTACAGCAGAAATTAACACAACATTGTAAATCAACTATACTTCAATAAAATTTAAAAAATAATAAATTGATAAATCTTTTTTAAAAAAGTAACCAGAAATTCACACAAAGATTTACTTACAAGTAAGTCCAATGAAATATTTATAACACTGAAAAGCTGGAGACAACCTGACTATCAAATAATAGAGGATTAAAGAAATTCTTGTAACTCCATATGATGGAAATAATGTAGCCATGAAAGACTACGGAGAAATATTGGAGGACACCATTGATAGTATGAAAATATGGCTGATTCGCTTTGTTGTGCAACAGAAACTAACACAGTAATGTGAAGCAATTATACTCCAATAAAGATCTATTAAAATAAAAAAAAGGAAAAGAAAATATAATATTACATATACACATAGTACATTACAATCCCAATGTTTAAAATATCTAACATCAATATGTTTCTTGAGCACTTACCATGTGTCAGATACTTACCAGGTATCATGTAAAACCAGGCAGATATGCATAGAAATAAGGCCAGAAAGCTACACACCCTCAAGATAATGGGACGCTGAGGAGTTTTGGTTTTCTTCTTTGTAGTGTTTGTAATCTTCCCCAGCTTTCTACAACACGAGTTTCTCTTATAACTAGAGACACAGTGAATGATGTTTAAGAAACTCTGTGGGGCACAGTGCATAGAAAGAAAAGCAGCCGTTGCAGCAAAGTTAATCCCAAACCATCTAGGACAGCAAACTTTGCTTCCAGTTAGATGGCAGGAGAATCCAAACGCCCATGGAAGATGAATTCACAGTAAAAGAGAGAATTCCCTTGCTCTCTCTCTTTTCTTTCTTGGTGAATCATTTGCCCCAAGAGGCCCCTTGAGGGTCTAAAATTCTTGTGTTTTGGCCCAGATTTTGAATCTTTTCTTAATTAGAGTATCACTAGGGAGAGAGAGGAAACACTTCCAATGAAGGTTGGCTGGGAAGAGGGTAAGGCTTGAAGTTATTTCTGTGGGTGGGGATTCTGAGCAGTGATAACCCCTCACAGACTAGCCCTGAAACTCAGCACACACTTCCATGGCCTCCTGGGGGAGGACTGTCCAGGTGGCCTGGAGCTGTTTCAGGTGGAGCCTGAGAGGCTGTCAGATGGGTCAGCTCAGTGACCCGAAGACAGCGAGGTGAGCTTCAAACCAGACAAGGACTGAGGATTAAAAAGTCAAATGACACCCGGACAGCCCAGGAAAGAATCTAGGGGATCTTCTAGTGTTTTGAAGACACTAGCCCGAAGTGTTTTAAAGGTTCAGAAAATCTTGGCTATTCCCAAGATTAAGCAAAAAATAAGTAAATAACCTACTCTAATTAAAAGTAAACAAAAAAAATGAAACTTGTAATCTAGGCTTCAAGTTCAGCTGTTGTCTCTTAAGACATTCTGAAACTGGGAAACATCCCAAAGCCTGTTCCCAAAAGGATGGAGCAACTTTGTAAATACGGAAGGATTTCAAACTAGATTCTTCATCCCATAAAAATGGCTCCCGGAGTCCATTAGTCATGAGAGCAAGCGGACTTTCCCACCAGCTTCTGTTCCAGCAGGGCCAGGGGAATCCTGGGTAAGTATCAAAGAGGAAACTCTTATTGAACACTCACGCACGCCGGGCCCTGTTCTCAGCTCCATGTGGGCCAATCTGCTGACTCCCCTTAACATCACTTGGACATGGTTACTATGATCACGTCTCTGCTTGAGGAAATGGGGAAACTGAGTCCAAGGGTTGATCTAACTTGTCACTCCGAGGTGATACGGCCATCAGAGGCGCTGGGATCCAACCCGGGATGTGTGGCTCTGAAACCCACAACCCAGATTGGAACTCGAACCCACTGTCTTTTAATTGAGGTCACACACCTGGTCTCAGGACTTAATGAAGCTCAGGTCCTTTATGTCTGGTCACAGAAAGAATTCAGTGAGAGACAAAGTGATAGGTAAGAAGTGGTTTTATTTAGAGAGATACACAATGCATAGACAGAATGCAGTCTGTCTCAAAAGGCAAGAGCGACGCCAGGGCGTGGGGTCATCTGGCAAGTGAGAGCGGCCCTGGGAGAAACACCCTCCACAGACAGAGGGTGGGCCATCTCAGAAGTCGAGAGACCCTGAAATATGGGGTGGTTAGTTTTTATGGGTTGGATAATTTCATAGGCTAATGAGTGGGAGGATTATTCCAACTATTTGGGGGAAGGGGAAGAGATTTCCAGGAATTGGGCCATTGCCCAATTTTTGACCTTTTATGGTCGGCCTATGACCTATCATGGTGCCTGTAGGTGTGTCATTTAGCATATGCTAACGCATTACAATCAGTTTAAAATGAGGCTCAAGGTCTACTGGAAGTCAAATCTTCCACCGTCTTGGACCTAGTTGGTTCTAGGCAGGTTATGCCTAACCTCAAGGGCTATGTCATTCTTTTAGAGGTTGTGCCCTGCCCCCTTCCCTCCTGTTTCAGCTCCAGAGTCCAGAGCTCACCCTAGTGTATTAACTACATTTTCTTAGGTTCTGTATTCTTTTTTTTTTTTTTTTGGCTGCGTTGGGTCTTCATTGCTGCGCGCGGGCTTTCTCTAGTTGCGGAGAGTGGGGGCTGCTCTTCTGTGCGTGTGTGGGCTTCTCATCGTGGTGGCTTCTCTCCTTGTGGAGCACGGGCTCTAGGCACGCAGGCTTCAGTAGTTGCGGTGTGTGGGCTCAGCAGATGTGGCTCGCGGGCTCTAGAGCCCAGGCTCAGTAGTTGTGGTGAACGGGCTTCGTTGCTCCGCGGCATGTGGGATCTTCCCGGACCAGGGCTCAAACCTGTGTCCCCTGCATTGGCAGGCGGATTCTTAACCACTGTGCCATCAGGGAAGCCCAGGTTCTGTATTCTTGATGTTGTGGCATCTGGGCCTCGCTGACTGGGGGAGAGACCCTCCTCCCAGTGCCAGCCCATTCTTAGAGATGGCAAACATGCCTTCCACCTGCAAACTCACCAGTCCAGGGCCCAGGCTCCAAACCACTCCTCTGCCTGGCTTACATGGTGGGAGGCACTGTCTCTCGGCTGTGATTGTCCCAGGGCCAGGAACCGCACAACCAGAGACAGCTCCGATGCCCCAGAGCTGGCCACAGTTATTCAAATGAGTCAATATTCAGCCTGCTTACCTGCCTTGCCTTGGCTTTCTCATAGAAACAGCAATAAAGATTCCTGCCTGGGGTTTCCCCCTGTGCCCTTCTGCTTCCTGACCCAACCTGGTGCTTCCCCACATGGCCCTGCCTGGAGTGGCATTGTCACCCGAAAAACTGGGTTCGCCTCTTGGAGCGTGTGGAGCCAAAAGACGCAACCAAGGCAAAGATAGAGAGAAGGAAGGATTTATTATTACTTGCAGCAAGTGAGGGGAACACAGGATTTTTCCGAAAGCACTGTATCCCTGAACAGCAAAATTGGGGAAGTTTTAAGCTAAGGGTACATGCATATTCATGAAGGGGCTTGGGCAGAGGAGAATTCCGTATAGAATTGGGGTCAAGGCTGACAGAGTCCAAGCTTCAGTTGATTAAAGTCACGGGGGTCAGAAAAGGTACAACTGATTTATTATCTTTGCTATTGTTACTTCTCTTGCTTAATAATGGTTTGTTCCTGCATTCTTTTGTTCCTTTAAGATCATTAATTGCTGAGACCTGTTCAAGGGCAAGCACTGTGACCAGGCTTTGGTTACAAAATGGTTTAGACCAAAAATGGCTTCTCTTGTGTCAAGAAAGCTGTGCCTGATTCTCTTTCTCTGGGGACGCCCCCCACCCCCACCCCGCCTGCTTACAGTATGCCCCCACCTCTTAGGAACCCTGAGTGACAAACTGTCTTTAGTGGCAAGTGTCTCCTGATCTGTCGACCTCACCCTATCTGAATAATAATACAGGCTACTTTTTTTTTTTTAATTTATTTTTGGCTGCTTTGGGTCTTTGTTGCAGCTCACAGGCTTTCTCTAGTTGCGGTGAGCGGGGGCTACTCTTCGTTGCAGTGCGCAGGCTTCTCATTGCGGTGGCTTCTCTTGTTGCGGAGCATGGGCTCTAGGCACGCGGGATCGGTAGTTGTGGCTCGTGGGCTCTAGAGCACAGGCTCAGTAGTTGTGGTGCACGGGCTTAGTTGCTCCACGGCATGTGGGGATCTTCCCGGACCATGGATCGAACCTGTGTCCCCTGCATTGGCAGGCAGATTCTTAACCACTGTGCCACCAGGGAAGTCCCCTGATCTTTTTTAAAATTATTATTATTTTTATTTTTTGACCACGCTGCGCAGCATGTGGGATCTTAGTTCCCCAACCAGGAATTGAACGCGGGCCCTTGGCAGTGAAAGTGCCGTGTCCTAACCACTGGACCGCCAGGGAATTCCCTTAGCTATTATTAATCAACAATTAACTATTATTAACTATGATGTGCTTCCTCTTTAAAATCTGGATGGCTAAGACCCTGCCCCTTTCCTCAATGTCCCAGGCAGAAGCCGGGTCACTGCATCCAGTGTTCTCACCAGGCTAGAGAGGTTTAAACTTGCTGACTTGGGTCACCAGAGGGACGGAAATAACTGTGTCTGCAAGGGTGAAACCCCAGAGGCAGCAGGTTGGGAGTGAGAGATAAAAGGGCAGGGTCATGACCACCGCGCTTGAAACCCAGCAGGACCCTGTGGGGTCTTCCCAGTTACAAATCTTTTCTGTGCCCCTCATTTCTGGTTTGTAGGAAATAGGCTTCATTCAGCCTCCTAGACCTTCCTGAATATCAAAGAGCAGATTCAAACGGTTGCTAATCAGGGAAGTAAGGAATGCAGAAACAAAGGAGGAAAATCAAGAAACTATAGTGCAGCGAATAAAGCAGGATCCTGGTTTCTCCTCAGGGGACAATATCTTTGAGTTCTTCTGCAGGAACTAAGGCCCCAACCCAGGTGGAGGATGGTAACTTCAGGCTGAGCACAAGATCCCTGGATCACCCCCCCACCCCCCCCTTACCTCACCACCAACCAATCAGAAGGAAGTCACACACCCTGCAGCCCTCACCCCAAACTTTTCCTATAAAGCTTCTCCTTGAAAACCATGGAGGAGTTTAGAGTTTTGAGCACCAGCCACCCTGTTCTCCTTGTTGGGCTCTGCAATAAACCTTTCTTTACCCCAAACTCCAACTTTTCCCTTTGTTTGGCCTCACTGTGCATGGGGCACAGGAACTTGCCTTCAGTAACAGGCTGGGCTCCCACCACGTGGGTTTGCCCTTGCCTGCAGGTTCTGAAAGAGGACATTGCACAGGGGTGGTGCGGTGCACACTGGCCAGGTGGCCAGGCCCAGAACACCCTGAGGCAGAGGGCCAGCCACGTGTCAGGGGTTGGGGAACTGGGCCCCTGGGGGTCCCCAAGGGTCTCATGGCACCGTGGAGGTGTCCGCCCCCCGGGCCTCTGCGGGGTAGTTTGGGTCCCCGCTAGCCGGGTAACACCGCGTGGATCAGGTCTGCGTGCCCTAGGCGGGGGCGCCCCCGTGGACAAGGTGGGCCTGGATCCTTGGTCCTGCGGGGCGGTCGCGGGGCTCGTGCGTCCTAGCGCTGGTCCGCGCGGTGGCCGCAGGGGCCATGGACCGCGCGGGGGTTCCAGGACCTGCAGGCCCTGGAGTGGGGACCAGGCACTGCGCGCCACGGGGCCCTAGGGAGGGCTCTCCCGGTAACTCCCAGCCCGGCCGCCCCTCTGCTGGCACCCCTGCTCGCGCCCAGTCTCGGGGCGCCGCACCAGTGCGTTTCCTCCGTGGGAGTCCTTGTCGGACCGCCTCGTAGTCCAGCGGCGCCGGGAAGTGTGGGTTAGAGGCGTGGCGCAGGGCCGGGGGGCGGACCTCAGTGGAGTGAATGAATGGCCCGAGGAACCGAAGGATGAAGGCCGGCCGGCGCTGCAGTGCCCTACGGGGTAAAATTGAAAGTGCACGCCTGGTTTTGGAGGGTGGCCGCCCACATGCCAGGAGCGCTGAGTGACGTGCCTGGGTCGCCCGGGCCGGGAGTGCGGTCTGCATTTTCCCTGTCCCCCGGGAGGGGCGGGGGGCGGGCCCCGCACGGATGCCCCGCCCCGGCCCCGCCCCCGGCCCGCCCCGGCGCAGCGCCGGACCCGCGGGTTTCCAGCCGCGCTGAGGTCAGAGGGAGGCGGCCTGTCGCCCGAGCGGAGCGCCTGCGCCGAGCGGGGCGGTAGCGGAGCAGAGCCGGAGCGTGGCCGGAGCCGAGCGGAGCGCAGCCCCAGCGCGCGGCGGAGACGCTGACCCCGCCCGGCCCCGCGCCGCCGCGGCAGGCCCGGCATGGAGGAGGAGTGCCGGGTGCTCTCCATTCAGAGCCACGTCGTCCGCGGCTACGTGGGCAACCGGGCGGCCACGTTCCCGCTGCAGGTACGCTTACGTAACCCGGCGGTGTCCCCGCGCCCGGCCGTGCGGGCCCGCGAAGGGGTGGCCGCAGCCGGGCCGCGTGACCTTGGCCGGGCAGCCCAAGGGTCTGGAGCGCGGGGTGCCCGACGCGAGCGGGGGAGGCAGGCGCTTTGCGGGGGCGGGGCTCGGGGCAGCACTTGGGCCCTTGCGGGTGGGATGGGGCGGGGAAGCGGGCCCTTGGTTTGAATGAAGCCCCCGGCGCGAGTGGTGCGCACCCACCGGCCCGACCCTGGGGACGAGGAAATGCGGCGTCGCGGCCGGAGACCCTGCGAAGGAGGGCGCTGGGTAGGCAGGTGTAGGCACTGCTCACCTGGTGGGCTCCCCATTCCGTCCCCGCCCCCTGTGGGTCAGGATGCTGGGAGGGAGGAGGAGGAGGAGGAACCCCGCAGTGAGGCCCCGGGCGGCAAGGGTGGGCTCCATCCTGCGAGTGACCGTTCCGGGGAGGTGGTCGCCGGGCAGGGGATGGGGCGGAGAAGGCCTACCTGCCGGTGTTGGCTCTGGAGAAGAAAAGCCCAGCGGCCAGTTCGGGCCCGTGCAGGGTCTGGCTTTAGAAGCCGCTTGTTACATGTGTCAGCCTTTCCTTACTGGGGTGCCCACGGGCTTCCTCCCGCCTCCCGCGCCTGTCCTCGGTCAGGGGCTCACCGTCTCTCTGGCTCATCAGCCGGCACCTGCTGCTTCCTGTCGCAGCCCCGAGGTTACGGTTGGGCGGCCCTTGGAGGGGCAGGGGGAGGCCCGGGTGCAGTGGGGTGTCATGCTGGGGTGTCAGCATTGGGGTCCCTGGCACTTCCTTGCCCTGTGGGCTCAGGAGGAGGCTGGGCGTCCGGGCAAGGTGGTGGCTCTCTTGGACCACTCACCTTTGGTCCATGTCCCTGGGCCCCATCCCTGAGTAAGGAGCCGGTGTCGGGCCCCTGCTGTGTGTGCTAGGTCCCTGTTCTGGGCCCTCAAGGACGTGAAGGGCCCCCCCACTCACAGTGGCCTGTGGGGTGCCGGCTGGCTGGAGGGACCCTGGGGAGGGTTGGAACCACCTCAGTAGAGATTGAGGGCTGATCTGAGGCTAGCATGCCCGTCGCCCGAGGAGGAAGCAGTGGAATGAAGACTGAAGGTGGAAAGGTACAGGGGTTCAAGTCCAAGGGACCTGCCTGGCCGCCACTGATCTGTGAGCACCTGTGGAGATCATGTGAGGTCCTTGGCCCTCCTGTTCTGACCAGTGGGGCTGCAGACCGCAGGGGCAGTCAGGGTGCGCGCTTGCACCTGTCCGGAGGCCCCAGCTCTTCTTGGTCACTGATTGCTTGGGCAGGGCCAGTGCGGTGGGACGGTGCTGGGGGGAAGCGCAGGGTCCCTGAAGCAGGGGCAGACGGGAAGGTGGAAACAGGCAGTTCCCCGGCAGATACCGGTGGCCGCCGCCCCCCACTGGGAGGGAGCATGGGGAGCCCCCCTTCCCAGAGGTGTGCAGAGGTGCCGCAAGCCTCTGCTGGCTTCCCTGAGCCTCTGCCTCTCCCTCCTCCCCCTCTCCCTCCTCCCCCTCTCCCTCCTCCCCACCCGCCTGCGGGCCACTCCCTTCTTTCTCTTTCCCCGGGGCAAACTGTTCCTCTGCTCACCTCGTTCGTGAATTTCCCGGCACTTAGCCTCAACTTCCACACCAAAATGTCCTTTTCCAGTTACTTGACGGGGTGCTTCTCCAGACCCCACCCACTTGGGGAAGTGCCTCTTAAGGACTGAACCTCAGTTCTTACCTGGGGTCTCCCCAGTGCCCAGCATCCAGCATCTTTACCTGTGGGCTTGAGGGACATAGGTAGGGGGTTGTCATCTCCCTCCTGTCATCCCTGGGGTGGGGGTGACACCTCTGCCTCTGATTTAATCCATCCCTGCACTTCCTTCTGTCTACTTAAAGAAAAACACACAACATGAGGCTTGTGAGTTTAAGGTTTTTTTCCCCTTGCGGACTTACTGAGGACTGTAGCCCGGGAGACAGCCTCTCAGGGCGCCGCTCTGAAGAGGTTGGGGAGAAACCAGTTTATATGTGATGTTTTTTTGGCTGGGAAATACATGCAGTCAAGCATACATCTTGGTAGAAGGTTACTGCTAATCAGGAAGAACAGATATCTTAAGTTAATGATTTTAGCGCTTTTCTAATAAGTATAGGAAGTTGCAGGAATTTGGCGTCATTGAAATTCTTTCTGAGATATGCATCGAACTATCTTAGGGCCTGTTTACCTAAAGCACAGAGTGCCTCCCAGGTTTTTTTTTTTATCCTGAATTCTTCAGGTGAGCGACTGAAGTGGGTTAGACTTAGGCTTGTATCAGTTGAACCGGAAGTGAGCCAGGCTCTTTGTTTTTTCTTTGTTCACACTCCCCTGGAGGCTTATGAGGCCCAGGAAGAGGGGCAGTTCTTTAGCCCGTGACCTTGAAGAAGCTACCTTCCGCCTTGAGCCCTCTGGTGCTCAGTTGCCTCATCTGTAGAATGGACACAACGCCTGCCTCACGTCATTTTTGGGCCAGGGAACATGGGGAGGGCGAACGTCTCCGGGAGATGCCTGGGAGGTGCTGGCTGCTGAATGAGTGGCCCCAGTGCCCGGGGGTGCTTTTCGTACCCCTCACTGTGCAGAAAGACCAGACAGGAAGGTGGTAGGGCTGGTGGCAGCGAGCGTGCCTGGCGCATCTCAGGGAGGTCAGGACCCCCATCAGGACTGGATGTGGGTTAGGGTTCCTTACCCATGCCCTTTGCCCTCATTACCTCCTCCTCCTAATTACAGAAATAAGACGTAGTCTTGGAGGATGGAAAGAGCTGAGGAGAGGGAGAAAGTCAGAGAGGGTGGCCCTCAAAACATGTTCCACCGAACCATGCCCACCTTGATGGTGGACTTCCAGCCTCTAGATTTGTGAGACAGTAAACTTTATTTTGCGGCTTGAGCACTAACACGGTCCCTGTTTGAGGTCCAGCTTGGGGCACACAGTTCAGCCCGTGACAAGAACAATTTCCAGAGATTCCTTAGCCCGCTAACCACTGAGGGCTTCCTTGTCTGGAGTCCAGATTTCTCATGGGTCTTCCTCTTGCTTGGGCCCAGGCTGCGGAGCTCCATGGGGTCCCATGCAGGCATTTTGCTCCCCTCCCCACGTGTGAGCCCTGCTGGATCAGGGAGAGGCAGGGAGATGGGTGGCGCTGGCCCGCAGACCCGGCTTGCACCCACCAGCCTTAGCCCAGGATGGGCTGGGGTGGGTGGAGCCTGGAAGTGGCCTCTCCCTGCACGGTTCCAGCCAGCCATCCCTTAACTCCCAGAGCTGTGCTGAGTGGGGAATATATTCTGAATTCAGCTGGAGACTCCAAAGGCGTGGTTATCCGCAGAGCTGAGTATGGGATGAGAACTTGGAAATGGCAGGAGAAGATGGGGTCTGGCTGGGTCCCACAGACTTGGGGAGATGGGAAGATGCACTTGGGGGAGGAGAGGCCGCCTGGGGGGATACCCGGTGCCCCTGGTATTGGAGGTCCGACTCGGGGACCGTGCCTCCTGAGACTTTCTAAGCCTTGTCTGCACAGCGAGAACAGTCCTCTTGGCGATCAGATGGTGCCAGGCTCCCAGGACACTGCCCGGGTGTAGCTCTGCCGTGGTGGGGCGCAGCGGGGGCTGATCCAGGGGGACCCCCACTCCCCACTCCCAGGTGGACGTGGCCCAGAGTTGTCCCGGCTGGATGCCTGCGAGCCTGGGCTTCAGGGCTCTGGTTCCCAAACTGCTTTTTGCCAGGTCCCCGCAGCGCACTGGTGGGCAGCCTGTGAGCAGCTGCCTTCCCTGGGCAGAGGAAAACATACAGAAGAGAAAGGACCAGAACCTTGACCCTGGTTGTGGATTTGTTTCTGGCCTCGAGTCCAGAGTCCACCTTAGGGGCCGAGGGGAGCATGGCGCTGTGACCAGCGACACAGCAGGTAGAGCCCGTGGGCAAGATGATCCTGCGTTTGCAGTGAGCAAGGAAAGCGAGGGCGGGCTCGTGGTCTTCGCGCCCCCGTCCCTGGAGAGGGCGCTGCTGAGTCAAGGGCGTCAGGCCATGCGATGCATCTGGGGCGCCCTCCCTGCGCAGGGCCAGGGACCTCCCGCTGCTCAGGCCTTGATTCTGGGGAAAGAAAAGGGAAGGAGTGATGGACCCAGTGAGGCCTCCTGCCACCCCAAACGCTGGGGGGCTTGTTTCTTCCTGGAAGTAGAAAACCTCGCGTGCTTCCCTGCTGGGAGTGTGGTTCTTCGGAGCCCCAGCGCGCGGGCGCGTGCGCGCGCGCTTGTGTGTGTGTGTGTGTGTGTGTGTGTGTGTACACAGTCTGCCAGGCCCATTGATCCAGCAGCTCCTCCCTTGTTTTTGCAGCCGCACAGACCCTCTTCTGCCCTGTTGCTTCCCATTTTGGTGAAAATCCAGCAGGTACATGAAGCTTAGGCTTATGTATGCGTTTTCCAGGGCGGCCGCAACAAAGTGCCACAGACTGGGGGCTTAAAACCACAGATTTATTCTCCCGCAGCTCTAGTGGCCAGAAGTCTGAAATCAAGATGTTGGCGGGACTGCATCCCCTCCAGAGGCTGGAGGGGAGGGTCCTTCCTGCCTCCTCCAGCTTCTGGGGGCTCCGGGCACTCCTTAGCTTGTGACAGCATCACTCCAATCCCTGCCTCCTGTCACATGTCCCCCTCCTGTGTGTCTCTTATAAGGACCTCTGTCATTGGGTGTATCTGGGTCCACCCAGATAATCCAGGATGATCTTATCTCGAGATGTTTAACTTGATTATGTCTCAAAGGACCATATTTCCAATTTGGTATGTGCGTGCGTCCCCAGCCAACATGTATTTTAAGGGCCACAGTTCAATCCACTGTAGGTTAGAAGGAGCCTGTTCGGAGAACTTTAAAAGTGGCACAAATTGGAGGTTTAATTAAAGGCCCAGAAGTTGACACAACATCCCAAAGGTGTCCTTTTTGGGAAGGATGGCACCGGCGGGCGTCAGGCTGCCTGTTCAGCTGCGGCTCTTGCGTCTCCCTCCCAGCCCGGCCGCCAGGTGCTTCTCCTGCCAGCAGCCGCTCTGCTGGGCGGACAAGCCCGTCTGAAGGTGTCCAGCTGACTAGGTAGCTGGCTTTGGGCCGGCTCTGTGGTGCGCCCTTCCTTCTGAGGCTGTGTCTGGAGTTTGGCACCGCTGCTTTAGGCACATGTGACTTCTGTGGTAGGGGTCACCAGAGGCTCACGGTGCCTCCTTGAAGGGCCATGCTGGGGGCAGAGACATTAAATTATGGAATTCTGTGGCCTTGAGAATCTGACTTGGGACCTTAGCTCAGAACCCATTTAAACACCACGTCACCAAGATGGGAAGGCAAGACCACAGGCGGCCCCGGAAGATGGTTTAGGGGGACATCTCAGTTTGGGGCCTGCAGAAATCCACTTCATTCTCTGAGTTTCCTGGCCCCTCGGTACAGAAGCAGAACTGAGACATCTAAGAGGGCTGGGTGGAGACTCTGTTTCTTTGTACAGGGACCCCAAAGCCAGTCCTGATTGCCCGCGGATTGGCTCAGACACCCCGCAGGAAGAGGCAGGCTGGTGGCAGTGGGTGTGCTGAGAGGCCCCTGGCCTGGAAACCTGGATACAGGCCCCTCCCTTGCCTAGTGACTTGGCCACAGGAGCTGAGCAGAGGTGGACGGTCCTGGGGTGTTAGAAGCACGTGTGCACGTGTGGACGACTCACCCCAGCGTCTCCTAGAGGCTCGTGACTGCGTCCCAAGGAGGCGCTTCAGACCATAAAGCGCTTATTTCCAGCCTCTCACATTTAAGAACCCTCTGAGCCACAGGGTGGTCTTCTTCAGAGGGTGTCTTGATTTGTGGTTAAAATACCTGGTCCTTTGGAAAATCTTTACATTTTTCCCTTAGAATTCCTGGGATAAAAATGACCTTTGCAGCAGAACTGCATTTGGAAGATACTGGAAGAATGTCACCTGCCCTTTAAAAGACATAGTTCTTGCCTTCGCATCTTTCACGGTGACACACGCATTGGCAAACAGTGCAAGGGAGCCGACGCCCAAAAGCACACCTCCCTCTGGCTCCGCTCAGGCCACCCAGCACTTCCTGGGTGGGACGCACTGGGGCTGGAACCCTGTGACCGCCCTCTGGGACGTTCTGTGCTCTGCAGGCCACATAGATCTGCTTGCTTCCCTCTGGCCTCTGGAAGTCCCCATCTCATCCACAGTGTGTCCCAGTCCTGGAACTTGGGTGTTGCTTCATTATTTCTCCGACCTTTTATTTTCCCAAGAAGGTCCAGAATTGCGTAATATCTTGATTTTCTAACTCTCTTAGTTTGGGACTGAGATTTCTGTTATTCTTCTTTGCCTGTCATGCAGAAAAGCAAGAACTTAATTGTCTGTGGTGTGTGTGGGTGTATGCATGTGCGTGAGCGTATACGTGTGCATGCTCAGGTGTGGGTGTGTACGTGTGTGGACACCCGTGCGGTTGTGTCGTGCGGCATTGCTGTACTCTTCGTGGCACCCTGTCTTGTGCTGCAGTGACCGCCCCTCACAGGGACCTCTCTGGAAGGGGCGGGAGCGTCTGCGAGCAGGTGGCTTCCGGGGCTGCACGCAGCAGGGACCGTTGGCCGTGTGGCTCGTGGGCTTGGATGTCCCCTGGTGCTCAGCCACTCGGAGCTTCTGAAATAAGATCACAGAGTGATCCGGAAGAGTGACGCCGAGGAGTAGAATAAATGGAGTTCCTCAAGAAGAAGGGAAGGAGGTGTGCGGCCATGCGCCTTGGGCTGGAATCGCATGGTCAGCCGAGGAGGGGCAACTCCTCCCTCCCTGCTGACCCAGGGCTGCTCTCCTGTCCCCCGTCTGATCCCATTGCCGCTGGGAACTTGGGGTGAAACCCCTTCTCTTATTTAGGGCTTTGCAGTGCAGCCCAGCTGAACGTGACCGGCTAGTGTGCGGGGCCTGGGAGCCGGGGCGCGTGCACTGTGCTGGGAGCAGGGCTGGGGCTGGGGTGATGGGGTCCAGGGCTGTGATGCTGAGGTGAGAGTGCCCATGGGGCGCAGGTGGCCTTGGGACTTAAGGCTTCTTCGGGGGACACAGGGCTGTTTCCAGGAGGAGCTCCCATTGGAGACTAGAGGTTGGGGGTTGAGCTGAGAGGTAGGGCTGACCAGGGGTGGGTGGAGTAAGGGACGCCAGGCACCCAGCCCTGAGGCTAATCAGGCCGATCATAGGCATGGGGCTTTCTTGTGTCCCCTCTTTCCTAAAGCTGATTTCCTAGGAGAGTGACTAAAGGTCTTGCAAAATAAGCCACAGTGAGGGTTTCTGAAGATGGCGAAGTGGCCGCTCTCGCTGCCCAGCACTGACCCTGGAGGAACCAGGGAGATCTGAGCTCCCCCGCCCCTGCCCTCTGCGTGCTCTGCTGAGTTAACGACCGACTGGGCCTCACTGTGTCCGCCTGGCTGTCAGCAGTGGGTTGATGACGCAGCAGCAAGGCGGGCAGCCGGGAGCACATATCCCCCCCAGGCTGCGGGATCCGAGCATGGCTCCCCGCCCCCCAGCACGTGTAGCTGCCCTCGGGGAGGGATGCTCTGCCCGCAGAGGTGGACAGGGGTCTGCGTGGGGCGGGAGGCGGGGGCCTGTGTGGATGGCGTCTTTGGCGCCCCTGGTCTTTGTGGCCGGACGCCTCCGGCGCATCTCGCCGTGCTCTCCCCGTCCCCGGGTGTGCTTGTGCATCGGTCGTTGGGGTCTCCCCTGCCCCGCGGGAGGGGTGGGAAGCTGGAGCGTGGGGTTGAGGAGCGGCGCCTGACGCTGGGACCTCACCCAAGTGCCTCGATTTTGCCTGTGCATCTCGGTGGGCCTCTCGGGTCTGAGACCGCGTCCCCGGCATTAGCTGTGCTCGCGTGGTCGCGTGCGGACTTGCACGAACCCAGTGGGCAGCAGGCCGGCTGGGTGTGGTGCTTCTCGGCTGAGGCTCTAGTTCTTTCTGCTCTCGGAGCCTGAGGCCCGGCTTTGGCCCCCGGCCTGCATCCCGAGGCCCACGGGTCACAGTTGGCGGGGAGCTCAAACTCCTAAAATCCCCGCAAGTCCAGGTGCTCCAGCAGAGGCAGAGAAAGCAAGGTTTCCAGCTGGGGCTTGGGGCCAAGAGACCTTTTTCTACACTGAGGAGGGGAGCTCACAGAGGCCAGAGGCGACAGAGCTTTGGGGGCTTCAGAAAGCGGCATGGAATTCACAGGCGGTGGGGCGTGCAGCCTGGGGTCTGGGCTTCATCCCACGGCAGCCCTCGAAGGTTGGGGGTCACCGAGGTGCATCTGGGGCCCCGGGGCCAGGGGAATATGGCGGCACAGAGGCTCCCGGGATGGGAGTGAGGACTTGAAACAGGCCCTCTTGGGCCATCTCCACAGAGAATTCCAGGAGCATCTGCCCCTGGCTGGCGCCGGGCTGGGGACGGTGGAGGAGGGGCATGCACCGGAGGGGGGAAAGGGGGGAGGGGAGAGGCCAGAGGGGGTGTTTCTCCTTATCTCGCGAGGCCTCACTTCCCCTCCCCTCCCCTCCCCGCGCTGAACAAGTCAATTCTTCCTCTTTTTTCTTAAAATGAATCTTGTTGCTGGTAAATGGTGAAAATGGCAGGGGTGGGGCAGGGCCAGTTTCCCCGGTGTGAGTAATTCCACCGGCTGACCACCAGCTGCCAAGCTGAGTGGGAAGGCAGGCTTGTTGGTTCCAGAGCCTAGGATGCGGCCACAGCAGCGAGTGAGCCTTGCCGTGAAATGCAGTAACTGATGGAGGAGTGTGCGCTGGGATAGTTACCAGACCTGCTGATGTAAATAGAATTGACATCAGCGTGAGCGTTATGGCTGCACGGTTGCATCGCTCCTCGAGGGGCCTCCGAGTTCAGGGCCAGCAGTGCACGGTGTCTTCTCGTTCAGAGCACGCCGACTTCCTCTTCCGCCCCAGCCAGAGAACTCTGCTTTGCTTTTTTTTAATTGAAGCATAGTTGATTTACGATATTGTGTTAGTTTCAGGTGTACAGCACAGTGACTCGGTTATACATATATGTTCTTTCAGATTATTTTCCATTATAGTCTATTACAAGATATTGAGTATAGTTACCTGTGTTATACAGTAAATCCTTGTGGTTTATCTGTTTTATATGTAGTGACGTGTTCCCATATTCCTAATTTATCCCTTCCCCGCCTTCCTTTCCCCTTCTCTAACCATACATTTGTTTCCTGTGTCCGTGAGTCTATTTCTGGTTTTGTATTATTTTTTAGTATCCATATATATGTGATATTATCTAATATTTGTCTTTCTCTGTCTGACTTCACTTAGTATGATAATCTCTAGAGCCATCCCCATTGCTGCAAATGGCAGTATTTCATTCTTTTTTATGTCTGAGTAATATTCCAGTGTGTGTGTGTGTGTGTGTGTGTGTGTGTGTGTGTGTGCACGCATAAATAAGCTCTAAGAGAACAAAAAACTTTACTTTGTTCAACTCTATTTCACAAGACCTAGAAAAGTGCCCAGCACTGAGTAGGCTCCTAATAAATCTGAGTTAAGTAGAAGAATGAATGAATGAATGAATATATATACACACACCACATCTTCCTAAACCAGTCATCTCTTGATGGACACTTAGGTTGCTTCTGTTGACGAAAAATTAATCCGTCAATCTAAGAAGGAAATGGAAAATTTTATTCAAGCCAAATTTGAGGATTATGACCCAGGAAGAGCATCTCAGAAAGCTCTGAGACCTGTTAGGCCTGTTAGAAGTCAAGGCACAGTTACATAAATTTTTGGAGACAGCTGGGCATCAAATGTCATATTATTGACAGTTTACGTGATCCATGTGACCCCTTAAAGATCAAGAAGGAATGTTATCTTTTAAGGAATCGTAGATGCTGGGAGAATGTTGCTCTTTATGGTTGAGCAGGTATTTCTGCCGACTGGGAGGTTTGCAGATGCAGATGTACGATGCAAAGTGCGGGGAGAGAGGAGGCCAAAGGGCAGAGAACATTCTTTTTAGGTTTAAATTTTTCTTGTCTTGCCATAAAATATGAATTTTATTTCACACTTCCGTATCTTGGCTATTGTAAATAGTGCTGCTGTAAACATTGGGGTGCATGTATCCTTTCGGATTAGAGTTTTCGTCTTTTCTGGCTTTATACCCAGGACTGGAATTGCTGGATCATATGGCAACTCTATTTTTCGTTCTTTAAGGACCCTTCATACTGTTCTCCATAGTTACTGCACCAATATACATTCCCACCAACAGTGTAGGAGGGTTCCCTTTTCTCCACACCCTCTCCAGCATTTGTTATTTGTAGACTTTTTAATGATGGCCATTCTTTTTTTTTTTTTTTTTAATTTATTTATTTTTATTTTTGGCTGCGTTGGGTCTTCACTGCTGCATGCAGTCTTTCTCTAGTTGCGGCGAGCGGAGGCTACTCTTCATTGCGGTGCGTGGGCTTCTCATTGTCGTGGCCTCTCTTGTTGCAGAGCATGGGCTCCAGGCACGCAGGCTTCAGTAGTTGTGGCATGTGGGCTCAGTAGTTGTGGCTTGCGGGCTCTAGAGCTCAGGCTCAGCAGTTGTGGCGCACGGGCTCAGTTGCTCCGCGGCATGTGGGATCTTCCCGGGCCAGGGCTCGAACCCGTGTCCCTTGCATTGGCAGGCGGATTCTTAACCACTACACCACCAGGGAAGCCCTAATGATGGCCATTCTGACCCATGTGAGGTGGTACCTCATTGTACTTTTGATTTGCATTTCTCTAATAATTTGCGATGTTGAGCATCTTTTCATGTGCTTGTTGGCCGTTTGTATGTTTTCTTTGGAGAAATGGCTATTTAGGTCTCCTGCTCATTTTCTGTTTGGCTTGTTTGGATTTTTTTTTTTTTTTTTTTTTTGCTATTGAGCTGTGTGAGCTGTTTGTGTATTTTGGAAGTTAAACCCTTGTTGGTCGCATCGTTTGCAAATGTTTTTCCCATTCTGAGGTTGTGTTTTTGGTTTGTTGATGGTTTCCGTTGCTGTGCAAAAGCATTTAAGTTTGACTAGGTCCCATTTGTTTATTTTTGCTTTTATTTCTTTTGTCTCGGGAGAAGAGAACTCTGCTCCTAAAGGGTGCATGTAAGTAGACTGGACTCTCCTGGAGGTTCCACCCACACTCGATGGGGTTGTGCAAGGGTGAGCCAGGGGTGAGCTAGGGGAAACAGAACTGGGCGTCTTGACAGCTGATTGATTTCCTTTGATATTGTTACTCCTCTTGCTTAATAACGGTTTGTTCCTACATTCTTTTGTTCCCTTAAGATCATTAATTGCTGAGAACTGTTCAGGGGCAAGCACTGTGACCAGGCTTAGGTCACAACATGGCTTAGACCAGAAGTGGGTTCTCTTGTGTCAAGAAAGCCATGCCTGGTCCTCTTCCTCCTGGGACTCCCCCACCCTATCTGTCTACGGTTGGGACTTAAAGCTGAGGGGGCGGGGGGATGTGTAGGGCTGTGTAGTACGGGTGCTGGGAGCAACGGAAAGACCACAGCTGCTTCTGGGGGCCCCCCTTCTGCAGGTGAAGAGCGGTGCTGGGGTAGAGTGACCAGCAGGGGCAGGACCCTCCCCGTCTCCCAGTCTCTCCCCCTCAGTGCTCAGTTGGGAGCCCCTGGCTGAGCAGGGATGTGATGTCCAGGGTCGCAGCCCCAGATCCCAGAGCTGAGCGCAAAAGGTGGGGGGGTGTTGAGCTGAAGACTAGGTTTTTTTTTTTTTTCTAAGTGGGATGAATATCAGGAGTCCCACTTTTTTTTTTTTTTAATTAATTAATTTATTTATGGCTGTGTTGGGTCTTCGTTTCTGTGCGAGGGCTTTCTCTAGTTGTGGCAAGCGGAGGCCACTCTTCATCGCGGTGCCCGGGCCTCTCACTATCGCGGCCTCTCTTGTTGCAGAGCACAGGCTCCAGACGCGCAGGCTCAGTAATTGTGGCTCACGGGCCCAGCTGCTCTGCGGCATGTGGGATCTTCCCAGACCAGGGCTCGAACCCGTGTCCCCTGCATTAGCAGGCAGATTCTCAACCACTGCGCCACCAGGGAAGCCCCTGAAGACTAGGTTTTAACAACAGGCACTTCCTTTTTCTGGGGTCCAGGGGCTCCCATGTTGGAGCCTGGCCCTGTGCCCTGTCTTCCTGCTGCGTCCCCCGGCCCTGCCCTCACGCTAGCCTGTGGTGCCAATTCATAAGCTGCTGGTAGGTGAAATGGAGATGCCAGCCCAGGGGCTTAGCGCTATCATTTAAAAGCAGAGAACAGTGGCTTCGAATGTGCGAGCCTAAAGGATTAATTACCTCTGCATCCAGAAGCAGTGGAGCAGGATATTTTGACAGGATTTTCAGGATGTGTGTCATCGTTGCTTCAAATCTTGTTTCTTTGAAGTTGATTAGAATTTAGGGACCTGGAATACTGCAAGCTCTGTCTAGGAGGCCATGAAATGTGGCAAGTAAAGTTGCAAAGTGCCAATTTTTTTTTTAATTTATTTATTTATGGCTGCGTTGCGTCTTCGTCTCTGTGCGAGGGCTTTCTCTAGTTGCGGCGAGCGGGGGCCACTCTTCATCGCGGTGCGCGGGCCTCTCACTATCGCGGCCTCTCTTGTTGCGGGGCACGGGCTCCAGACACGCAGGCTCAGTAGGTGTGGCTCACGGGCCTAGTTGCTCCGCGGCATGTGGGATCTTCCCAGACCAGGGCTCGAACCCGTGTCGCCTGCATTGGCAGGCAGATTCTCAACCACTGCGCCACCAGGGAAGCCCGCAAAGTGCCAATTTTAAGTTTCTATTTTAAGAAGACTGTTGATTTTTGCTTTATTACTTTACGTCCTCATCATACTGGCTTGAAATTTTTAGAAAGACTTTGAAATACACGTCATAAGCGTGTAGCTCCACGTGTTCACAAAGGGAGCATGCCTGGGTAACCACCGCCCCCGTGGAGAGCTGGGGTGTGGTCCTCGCCTGCACCCAGGGCCCCCCGAGTCACTACCCTCACTGCCCGGAGAGACGCTTTCCTGGTGGCCCGGGAGCTTTGCCTGTTTGCGATATTGAGGTGAGACCTGAAGGTTGGTTGGTGCTGTTCAGGTGAAGGAGGGAGGGAGGGTTTGGGAAGTCACTGGTGCACGGGCAGGCGTGGACGGCCAGGGCAAGGTGGCAGACGATGGGGCCCCTGGGGCAGCCACGGCCCTGGGTTTCCATGCTCTCTCCCCGACTCCGTCTCCCACACTCTGTCTCTCCGAGAGGTTCTGCAGGTGGGGGCCCCGCTCTCACCTGCGTCCCCTCCTCAGGTGCTGAGATTCTCAGTTACCTGGGCTGTGCAGTGTCTGTTTCCAGAGTTGGTGGAATTGCTCACCTGCTGCGTCTCCTCCTTTTCTCTGTCCTTGAGAATCAGTTATAAAAGGGTCCCTTGTTCTCATTTTTGTGGTTTCCAGGAGGGAGAGGGCCCGAAGGTCAGGGGCCACGTCTCGCTGGGAGTCCCCAGTGGGCGGCATCTCCTCCTGCATCAGTGAGCTCAGCGGTTGAGCTCAGGGGCCGGCCCCACTTCCCACCCCGCAGGGCACCGTCTCCTGCTTCCGCCGGTGGCTGCCGGCTTCCCGGGCTTGTGTGGCTCCTTTGGTGGGGTCTCTGGTGGCCCGTGTGGAAGTGAACTTCCCAGCTGAGACCCGGCTGGGGGTGGGGAGAGGACGGAGGGGACTGGGCACCAGGGCCGGGGTGTGGAGCGGGGCGCGCGTGACACCGATGTGTGTGTCCAATGAGCGAATACCCATCGGGCCCCGCTCTGTGCTGCACGTCCCACAGGACAGGGTCACAGCCTCCCTGGGGGGGGAGGGCAGGAGAGGCGTAGAGGTGGGAGGGGCGAGTCCAGGAGAGGAGGAGGGACCCTTCCGGGCAGGTGCCAGGGTGGCTTAGCGCCAGCCCCTGGGGAGCCGTGTGCGAGGTGGGGAGGGGGCCGGCGGGGGTGCCCTCCCCTCAGGGAGGGTCGCGTGGGAGGTTCCGCGGGGCCGCGCTGGTGGCCTGGGGTGGGGGGCAGGGGCGGGAGCAGATGCACGAGGAGGCAGAGGTGCCAGGGCCGCCGCCCGCGCTTTCCAGGCGCGCCTGATCCTGGTGGACGACGTGGGCTTCAGCTCAGCCCCCTCCCCAGAACCCGTGGGTGGGAAGACCCTCCCCCAGCGGTGGCGCCCACGGGAGGCTCGGCTCCCGGCAGGCAGCGAATCCGACATGAATCCCTGTCCTGACGCGGTGTCGGTTGGGGTGGCGGCTCCAGAGTCAGGCTGGCCCTGAGCTTGTTTGGACTGAGTGTGGGAAGGCGGCCGTGGTCAAGAGTCCATGCACGAGCCCCTTGCCTCCCCGGGGTGGGGGGACACGAAAGAAGGCCTGAGTTGGTCATCTGTGCTCTGCCCCTCGGGGGTGGCCGCCTGGTGCCGCAGGACGCGGCCGGGCCCTGGGTGCCGCTCACGCTGGGTGGACTCCTGGGTGTCTGGCCTCGCCCGGGTGGGTGGTGCCTCCCGGCTGTACCCTGAGCACCGGGCCCTGCACAGGGGTCTTGGTGCCGTGCTGGCCGCGATCCTTGGGCAGCTGGGGTGGCCGGCCATGTGGAGCGATGCAGTGGGCGCTCTGAGAGGCGGGGAGGGGACCACACCACGGGGCCCTCGTCCGGGGTCTGCCCACGGCGATGGCGGCGGGGCCATCCTGGAAGAGGCCGGTGGGGCCTGGCGGGGGTTCTGGGCCCTGATGCCCACCACCTCTGAGGGCCGAGGGGCAAGCGGGCCCCAAAGGGAATGTGACTTTGTCCCCCCGAGGGATCTGCGATGTCCTGTACCTCAGTTCACCCGAAGGAACCAAGACCTATTCAATGCAGAAAAATAGGAAAGTAGAGATAAGCACAAGGAAAAGCCACTGTGGGACTTTCCGTGTCACGAGTGCACAGCTGTCAGCCTCGACTTGTGGAGACGTCCGGCCGTTTTAGACACAACCTTTTGTCCCCTTCATTAAGAAGGGGGGCTTCTACTTCATAAACTTGACTTTAGCTCCATGCTGGCTTTACCTTTTCTCCAGTCACCTGCTCTGACTGCTGGAAGTGAACTTTCTAGACCTTGTGTTCGGGCTCTCTCGGCACCAGAGCGCCACCCCTCCCCTCCCTTAACCGCTCTGCCCCCAGCGCCTCTGGAGAGGCTGGTGGCCCAGGTGACCTGAGCCGGGACCGCATGAGGCTGGCCCTCTGGGGTGGGGTCCCTCCCTTGTGCGGGAGCGGGTCTGTGGCTGCGATCGTTTAGGACCTTTGGCTCCGGGCTGGGTGCCTTCTTTCTCCCCAGCTGGCACGTGACGATGCAGGGGCTACAAGCCAGGCTCCCAGGGAGGGACTGGGGGCCCTTGGCCTTGCCCCCCCAATTGGGCTGGGGGCCGGAACATAGACGGCCTCACTGCCCTCTTTGTGTCCCAACAGATGGATGCCTTGCTGGTCTCTCTGAGCACTTTCATTTGGTGGCATTTCCAGAAGTGACGCGCTGAGTTCCAGCGGGCGGGCAGTGGCCTCTGAGCCCCGGCCCTTCAGGGGTGCCTACTCCCCAACATGTTTCCCGTCACCTCTACGCACATCACTGGAAGTGCGGGTGCTGAGGCTGACCTGGGGAGACACCCCCCTCCTGTCCTCCGTGTCGGGGACCCTCCAGCCTGCCCCAGGCTGTGTCAGGCACCTGCCGTGGGTCCGTGGAAGCCCACCAGCTCTCTTACACCGGCTCCTTCTCTGTCCGTCTTGCAGGTTTTGGGGTTTGAGGTCGATGCAGTGAACTCTGTCCAGTTTTCAAACCACACAGGTAAGGCGTTGGCCTCAGCGGTCCTCGCAGAGCTGAGTGTGGGCATAGGAAGTGGTCCCTTAGAAATCGGGGGCCACCCCTCACCTTACAGACGGGAAATGGAGCCGGGGGTGTGGTCCTGGCCAAGGCTGCGCAGCACGTGCAGACGGGGGTCGGGGGGCCTGGGTTTGCCGGCTGCGTGTTTAAATCAGCGTGGCTGCTTTGGAGCTGGATGACCTAGCGGGTGACATGACCTCTCGGCCCCCCGCTTTCCTCCGTGAACCAAGGGTGGTGATCCTCGTACCTGCTCTGGGCCCCTCCACCTGTGTGACACTGGACTGGGAGGAGAGCAGATCCCAACTTTCTCTTAAAAGCCAGAGCCTCGGGGAGCTCGTGTGTGTGTCTCTTCGTGCACGGGGACCCCAAGGATTTCTGTGCACAGAAAGCTGTGTGATTGCTGCCTCGGGTTCGTGAGGGTCACAGCCCTTGGAAAGCCCCCACGGTGTCAGGCGAGGGCCCTGGGCTCCCCACCCCCATGGCCTCAGAGCCACCCTGACCTGGGATCCCTGAGCTAATGCTGTCAGGGGGACAAAGCCTCTCAGTTCTTGGAAACATCTCCACATCCCTTCTTTGAAATTACTCTGAACCCTGACGGAATCTCAGAGCACAGAAGGTCCCAGAAACTGCTGGCACAGTGCTGACCAGATACGCGGAAGGGTGCTTGCTTCCCCTTAGCCCGATTCTTCCTGGTAGGGTTCTTGGAATGGAGGGGGTGTTACAAGTCATCAGCCGAGGAGGAACTACACTGAATTCAGATGAGAAGGCTACAGTTCCCACTAAGAATCCTTTCCTGCTTTTGCTTTCAGAGTGCTGGGCACAGTGACATTTGGACACGTCCCCAAAAGTTGTCAATCCAGTGAACCTCCTCAGAGCTTATGGGTTTTACTGGCTGTTTTAACTACCCTCTTTTTTTTTTTTTTTAAAGTAAAAGAGCCAAGTTGGCTTAGACATTAGATGATGATCCCTCCCCCACACACCCCCCCCCCCCACCGCTCCAGGGCAGCGCTGGGCTCTGAAGCAGCAGCCGGTGTTCTGTGGCTGCTCCTTTAGCAAGAGTTTCCTGTTACCCAAGATCCGAGCCCTTGGATGGGCGGCTGGAAGAAACTGGACGGGGCTGGAGGTTGGCGGGTGGGGCAGGGCCAGCCTTCCAGGCACGTAGGGTTTGGGGTGTGACCTGCTGCCAGGCCTGGTGGTGACCCCCTGGGAGAGCAGGACCAGGTGCCTGCAGCAGACGTGCAGGGAGGAGCTGGGTCCCTCGGCCTCGCCGGCTCGGCGGAGTTTGTTTTTTCATCTGTAAACTGTAAATTGGGTGGGTTGGACAGAGGACCAGAGTGCCCCTGTGTTTCAGGAGGGTCTCCTGAGTTTGGAGAGGAGAGGCTGGGTTGGGGGGGTGGGCAGTAAAAGGAGTGGGCCCGAACCTTCTCATCATGTTAGGAAGCTGGCCTGCCGGGCGGGGGGTGACCCGTGCTTGAGACCTGGCGGGTGCTGACTGCACATCACAGGCTGCACTGTGTCCCCTCAGTTCACGTGTCAGAGTCCTAACTCCCAGGACCTCAGATGTGATAGGGCTTTAAAGAGGCAGTTAAAAGGTACATGAGGTCATTGGTGTGCCCCTGCTCCAATCTGATTGGTGCCCATGGAGGAGATTAGGACACAGACACATGCCCAGAGGGACAACCACGTGAGGACACAGGAGAAGCCGGCCGTGGAGCTCTCAGAGCAACCAGCCCTGTGACACTGTGATCCCGGACGCCGGCCTCCAGAACTGTGGGAGCCCCTGTGGTTCTTGGTCACAGCAGCCCTAGGACAAGAGAGCAGTACATGTGCAATGGAGTCAAACCGCACGGTGTTGGGAATTCCCTGGCGGTCCAGTGGTTAGGACTCGGCGCTTTCACCGCTGAGAGCCCCGTTTCAATCCCTGGTCAGGGAACTGAGATCCCGCAAGCCACGCAGCGCAGCCAAAAGAAAAAAAGAAAAAGAAAAAACCACCATGTCTGGAATGATGTTCGGAAAACCAAGGGGCAGGAAGGGCCGTTGTTCCTCCCACCTGGGCCGGTGGGATTTTGTGGCAGCAACACCTGCGGGACACAGCCAGAGGCTGCCGGCTCTTAGCAGACACCTGAGCCTTGGCGGACAGGCCTGCGAGAGATGGGTCACCTTGCCTCGGTGGACCCTCCTTGCCTCTGGCCCTCCCGACTGGTTAATGGGCATCCACCAGAGGCCGCGCCGTCCTGGAGAACTGCTGACAGGTGTTGTCGGGTGTTGGCCCCTCTGCGGCAGGAGAGCCCTCGCCCCACGTGCACAGAGGGCGCCGCGGCCGCTTCTCCAGGCCCACAGCCCAGCCGGTGCGGGACCTGCAGGACAACACCCGAGACGGCAGGGAGGGTCTGGGGCTGTGGCCGGGATCTGCTTCCCGTGGTCTGGACTTGACTTTGCTGTCATAGAAATCAGCCCTCTGGAGGCTTTTATTTATGTGCTTAGGAACCCATCCGTTGGAGTGGTCCCTCTTGGCGTAAGGGCTGCCAGGATGGACTTGCCGTGGGCGGACTGCGGGGTGTCCCTGGTGGGGTGCGCCTGCCCCGAGTGACCTCGAGCGGGCCCCCTGCCTGCCCTGTGGGCGCTTCACCCGGGTGCCTGTCGGGTCAGGAACCCGGGCCGCAGCCTCTTTCTAGTTCACATTTGGCTCTTGGTCAGGATTTGGCCCGAGACTTGGATCAGTTGCAACTCATCTTGGATGGAGGTGGGGATGCGAGGAGCCCCTACCTGCCAGGGTGTGCAGGTAATAGTCTTCAAGCAACTCAGCCTGGATGGGGGACGTGCACAGGAGAGGCTGGCAAAGCCAGGGACCGTGACACGATGGGGACGCTCCCAGGTGCCCCGCCGAGGACAGGGAGAAGTTTCGCAGCCCTGTGTCCTGTCTGTCGGTGCAATGCCGGCTGTACAGGTGTCCTCAGGCGGCCTGCAGAGCTGGGCCCTCGCTGCACGGTGGGAGGGTGGACCCCGGACGCAGTAATAACCCCAGAACGTGTCGGAGCCAGATGTGCTTTCGGGGGGGGGACCTGCCGAGGGCCGTGTCACCCGCGTGCCCCACGCGTCAGGGCCTGCGTGTTCTGCTCTCCCCCCACCAGGCTACTCGCACTGGAAGGGCCAAGTGCTGAACTCGGATGAGCTCCACGAGCTATACGACGGGCTGAAGCTGAATGACGTGAACAAGTATGACTACGTGCTCACGGGTGAGGCCCAGGGGAGGGGGTGCCGAAACCGGGGCCTGGCGCCCGCCTGGGGTGGGCTGGGGAGGCCCAGAGCACCCCTGACCTGGGCTGCTCCCTGGTCCCTGCCTCCCTCGAGGAGGGATGGTCCTGCCATCAGGAACTCAGTGGGGCCCTAGTGACCGCCACGTCCAGGTAGCATGACCTTGGGGGTCTTGGCTGTGCCACGTCTCCGTACTGGGGTTTCCATGCCCGTGGCGGGGGACAGGTGGGGTGTTGGGAAGGGGTCTGGGACAAAAACACCCAGATAAGCAACACGCTGCCACCTGGTGTGTTGGTTTCATTTACAAACCCACATGGTTGCATTTATTTATATACGTGGTTAGAAGTGAACATGCTGATTCTGGAAAATGGAAAAGAGGAAGGAGAACATTCCTCGTACACCCACGGCTTCTCCCTTTCATGTAAAAGTTAACGTTTCTTCTGGGAAATGCCCGGTGTCCCCTGTGCCTATAGTTGTGGGGAGCACTTGTCTTGGCCCCGGCCGCGGGGTCTGGGCACTGCCTGCCATTCTCTGGGCAGATGGGCTTGATGGCGCTGTTTCCGCGGTTGGGTGACGAGAGTTCTCTGTCCCTCCCAAAGGTTACACGCGAGACAAGTCCTTCCTGGCCACGGTGGTGGACATCGTGCAGGAGCTGAAGCAGCAGAACCCCAGGCTCGTGTACGGTAGGTGCCGGGAGCCCCACGAATGGACAGCTCAGCCTCCTCCCTTCTGCGCGCCCCGTCTGCACGTTCTGCTCCTCCCAGCACGTGCGGGCCTCTGGGGACGAGAGCCTCACAGGCGTTCTCACGGTGAACCTGGCGTCTGTCTGGGGCGGGTGAGAGAAGCCGGTGACACAGGGCTGTGATCGGTGTCAGGGTGGGGTGAGGGACTCCCCAGGTGGGGCCCGGACAGCAAAATGCAAAATGCCAGGTAAGGAGGTAAATGAGGACGGGAGGCCGTGCTTTTCCCATTTTAGTTGCGCGTGTGAAACTTAACAACAAGTCAGACGTGGGGCGCTCCTCTCAGCGCCGCCGCTTTTGCTGATAAGATGCCCTTTGTCCCGCAGTGTGCGACCCCGTGATGGGAGACAAGTGGAACGGAGAAGGCTCCATGGTTAGTGCTTTCCCGCGTTGGGGTGCGGGCCGTGGGGCTGTTGACAGCAGCACTCTGAAAGTGTCTGCCTGGGCGAGACACCGCTCTCGGGCCAGAGACACGTCCTTGTCCCTTGTCGGGAAGGAGGGGCCGGGGCTGGCAGAAGAGGTTTCCGCGAAGGGCCCCAGAGGAGGTATTTCAGGGCCGTGCATCCCTGTTGCAGCTCAAGCAGCCGCAGATGATTTGCAAAGAACGAACGTGGCCGTTTTCTAATCGAATTTCAGGTGTGGACACTGAGCTTTGAATTTCCTCTAATTTCCACGTGTCACAAAATACTGTTTTTCTTTTGACTTTCCCCCCAACCATTTAAAAACATAAAAGTCACTCTCAGCCCACCAGCCACACACCAACAGACTGTGGGCCTGGGTTCCCGACGCCGATGTGGGTTGAGCGGGTGGTGTCATCACACGGATACGGTGGAAAGCCACTAGTGGGGACCTGACCCGGATCGTCAGGGTGGAAGGGCTGCCCCAGCCCTGCCTCGGGACCCCTTGGAGCCTTGGGGTCCCCACAGCACGAGCCGCCCTGGCCTCCCTCCCTCACCCCTCATGCGTCAGCCTGTTCCTGTCTTTTTCCCGCAGTACGTCCCCGAGGACCTCCTTCCGGTTTACAGAGAGAAGATCGTGCCCGTTGCAGACATCATCACCCCCAACCAGTTTGAGGCTGAGTAAGTCATTTGAATCGGCTGCAGCAGTCAGACCCACCCCCCATGCCCATGGGGAGAGTGACAGGGACCCTGCTGGAGAGCCCCAGTCTGCGGGGCAGGGAGCTGCCAGCCCACCGGAGTGCCAGGGCGGGCACTGGTTGTCAGCAGCCGTGGGCACTCATTTCCCCCCGACTCCCTGTGGTCACGCCGGTCCCCAAGCAGCAAGAGCCTCTGGGGACAGAAGGGGGCAGAGGCGCTGTGGCAAAGCCGGGGGTGCACGTGGCTGACACGGGCGATGGGACGGGGAGCCCACGCCAGCTGACGCAGGCCACTGCCCCAGAGCTCTGAAACCCACATCCCAAATCTCTGCACGAGGTTACAAGGACCATGCCTGCCCCGCTGCCCAGTGCCATGTTTCCAGGGGCCTTTCTTGGATGCCCGGCCCACCCCCCCCCCCCCCCCCCGCCGATGGACAGGAGAGCTGGGCACCCAGGGAGTTGAGGCGCGGCTCCTGGGGCCTCGGGGCGTGAGCGCTGCGGTGGGTGTGTCCCCATCGCGTCGGGCTCTGTTAAGCCAGCAGTGATAACCCCTCCGGCCCCAGGGCCGCCCTATAAAGTAGGGATGGGGCCCCTGGACTCTTGGGGGCCTGGGGTTCCCTAACCTGGGCCTATCGATGCTGGGGGATGGCGGCTCACCTGGAGGTCCCTGATGGTTGATGGCTCAAGAACGTAGTGCACTGAGATTTGCAGCTGTTTGCGAGGACGCTGGCTGCCCTCAGTGGCACCGTGTGCTGTGACCGTGCACGGCCGTCCTTCCTTGTTGTTATGTGTAAACGTTTACCACGATCTGGAACTTCACCCCACTCCCATGATGTGTGAGTCCCTTCTTATTTTTTAAATTTATTTTTATTTATTTTATTATTTATTTGGTTACGCTGGGTCCGAGTTGCGGCCCGCGGGCTCCTTAGTTGTGCCATGCGAAGGCTTAGTTGCGGCACCCATGTGGGATCTGGTTCCCTGACCAGGGATCGAACCCGGGCCCCCTACATTGGGAGTGCGGAGTCTTACCCACTGTGCCACCAGGGAAGTCCTGTGAGTCCCCTTTCAAACTGACTCTTGACTGGTCCCCAGACACGGTGGCCACCTGGTCCGCGATGGCGGACAGATGCCAGCCAGTTCCCTGTGGGGCAGGGGGGGTCACCAGTGCACCGTATGTAGCCCTGGGGCTCTTATAGGCGATGGCTCAGCTGTGCTTGTCTGCCTTCCAGGTTGCTGAGCGGGAGAAAGATCCACAGTCAAGAAGAAGCCTTAGAGGTAAGGAGGCCTTCCCGTACCTGGCGTGGGACAGGCAGCCTTGCTCATGGTGGGAGGGGACAGCCACACGCCCTCCAGCATAGGAGATGGGCACCTGTGTGGCCAGCATTTGGCTTCCCATCAGCCGGCCACCCAAGGCCCGGGGGACCTTTGTAAATTCCGTTTCGGCCCCTTGGTTGGTCGCCTGCAGCTTAGTGCCTGCTGGGTCTGGGTTCACCCGCTGCTCGCCACAGCTGTCTCTGAATGAGCGTCCGGGGCCATCTCAAAGTGCCGCAGACGGGGTGGCGCAGAGCAGCAGAGGTTTGCTCTCATAGTTTCAGAGGCCAGAAGTCCAGAATGGCCGGCTGGCCCGTGCTCTGTCAGAAGGCTGTAGGAAGAATCCTCTCCTGCCCCACCCTCTGGCGGCGGCTGGCAGTCCTTGGTGTTCCCGGGCTTGTGGGCGTCACCCCAGGCTCTGTGTGCGTATGCGGGGTGTGTCTGCATGCACGTGTTGAGAGTGCGTGTGGGGTTTGTGCGTGTGTGTGTGTGTGTGTGTGTGTGTGAGTGGGAGGATTTCTTGCACAGAATGCACCCGTATCTTTGGGGGCTGGCTGGGCGTTTCTGGAGTCCACAAGTCAGGATTCCAGACGGGAAGGGCGGGCTGGGCCTCTCAGGCAGGAGCTGACACCGCAGCCCTGGGCGAGATTTCTTCAAAGCTCTTTTCAACCTTCTCTCGGCACTTGCTGAGGGTCCATAGGTCTGCTGGGATTTAGCCTTAGGTGGGGTCTACCACTCCTGCGCTGCATGTCCAGAGCACCAGGGGCTGCCAGGGCCTCACACCTTCCGCGTCTGGGCCTCTTCAGAGGCCGAGCTCCCTTCACGGTCCAGGAAACACACACTTGGAGGAGCCAGGTCCCCGGGTCAGAGCTGGCGGCGGCCAGTCGTGGTCACACCTGGGCCCGTAGGGCTGTGTGTCTGTTTCCCCCAGAGGCGGAGGGCTCACTGGGGCAGGAGAGCAGGCTGGGAGGACCCCCCACTTCCCTGCTCTGAGGGCCTTGCTCTGAGCTGGCACAGCGGTTGGTGGGTCTCAGAGCCAGGTGACCCTGGGGCGGGAAAGAAGCAGGGCCGCGGGCACATTGACCCCACCTCTACACACCCGCCCAGCTTGGGAACCAGAGGAAACTCATGGTACCCAGTGCAGGGTGGGTGCTGGGTTGGTGGCATGCCTCGTGTGTGTGTGGGGCGGTGTGCGTGTGATGTGTGTGCGTGCGTGTGGTGGAGGGGGTGTGTATGCTTGTGCTTGGGGCATGTGCACGCGTTGTGTGTGTGTGCATGTGGCGTGTGGGAGTACACGTACGTGCATGTGTGTGCTGGGGGTATACGTGTGCGTGCAGTGTGTGCGCATGTGTGGGGTCTTTGGGTGTGCGTGTGTGCACACATGTGTGAGTGTGTGGCCGGGGACAGCCTGTGCTCGCAGGGCGTGTTCACAGGCACTTCTCTGAGGCATTTGCACGAGGAAAACAGGACCACCTACGGCTGCTTTAAAAAAAAAGCCACCCAAAGCGATGTCTGTTCCTCAGTACCCTGTGACCCTCTGGCCTGTTACCTCCCCAGCCTGCAGGCCCCGGGCCAATGACGGGAGGGTTAGTGGTGGCGTCGCCTCCTGCCTGATACGAGGCCCCCCACCTCCCACCCCTCCTGAGCCCCAGTTCACCCCAGTGAGCATTTTGCCCCGGCGTGCTGCTGGGAGGGGGCAGTAGACGTTTGTTGAACGGGTAAAGGAGGGCACAGTTCCCCAGGATGGGCAGCGTGGAAGCGCCCATCGCTTGGCGGTTGCCGGGCACGGCTCCTGCCGCCCCGGAGCCCCGGCGAGAGGAGACGGTGCCCTGGCTGGTTGGCTCCTCCCTCCGGGGTTCGGGCACAGGCGGGGTGCAGGGTGGGACCAGTAGACATGCACCCTTGGACTTGAGGCTGGAGGGAACTGGGACGGCTGTGGCCTGGCAGAGCTGTCACTGCCGGGCAGGGGCGGGGCCCAGAGTGTGGCTCCCCTGAGCGGCCGCGGTCCCATCCAGGCAGACTCTGTAAGAAGCTGAGGGGCGGTGGGAGACGGGGCGAGGGCCGCCAGGGCCCCGTCTCGGGTGGCCAAGGAGCGGCTGACGTGCTCCCCGTGCCCGGCAGGTGATGGACGTGCTGCACTCGATGGGCCCCGACACGGTGGTCATCACCAGCTCGGACCTGCCGTCCCCGAGGGGCAGCAACTACTTGATCGCGCTGGGGAGCCAGAGGACACGTAAGTCCCCGCCCGGCGCTGGGCTCCCTCTCGCCTTCCTGCCGCGCGTCCCTTCGAGGCTTCCGAGGTTTGGGTTCAATGGAAAGAAAATCAAGCCTGACTCGGCAGGTGGCCAGTCTCCTCAACTCCCGACACCTCGAAGAAAGATCAGACTGAAAACAGAACCAGGAGAGGTTTCCGTGAAGCGGGGTGCGGTGAACGTGGGGTGCAGGCTGCTCCCCCCACGGTCACCACGCAGGTGTCTGGGACCGTGCTGGCAGCACACGGATGACATCCCGTCTTTCGGGCTCGGGGGTCACGTGGACCAGCCCAGCTGGAGCCCGGCTCCCGGGGAACCAGGTGTCCCCAGGCCTACCTCCCCCCATCCCCCCCACCTCAGAGCTGATGCCGACATCGCTGGGAGGACCGTTAACGCTCTGCTGTGTCAGTCGTTTAATTATGCTGACGCCGCAGCGTAAAATGACACAGAAGGCTGGGGTCACACCCGCTGCCCCGGAGAGCCGTCCCAGGTGTACCTGTCACCACCCCCTCTGTGTCTGTGCAAAAGGACACTTACACACCCAGATACACTCACAGATGCACGTGCATCCACACACACTCACGCCCATGCACGCACCCCAACCTCAGTGAGTGAGCACGGCCCCTCCAGCTCTACCTCCACCCCCATGGCTCCCATCACACATCATCACACGTTCCGGCCCCTTGTCTTCAGGCTGCGTGGTGTCCCCCAGGCCGCCCTGACCCTGTGGCCCTCCGGGGCTCCAGTCTCTCACTTTCTCACTTGGGACGCGGGCAGCCACTGGGGGGCATGGGCGATCCCTGCAGGCTGAGCCCCCTGACGCTGTGCAGGGGAGGGCAAGCCGGTTCCCGGGCCACGGGGCCTCTGCCGGCTGAGGGTCTGGGGTCCCAGCTGCCGTACGCTTCCCCCCAGGGACCCCCGACGGCTCCGTCGTGACACAGCGCATCCGCATGGAGATGCGCAAGGTGGACGCAGTCTTCGTGGGCACCGGGGACCTCTTTGCCGCCATGCTGTTGGCGTGGACGCACAAGCACCCCAACAATCTCAAGGTCAGTGGGGCGCAAACGGGAGAATGTGTTAAGAGCTGGAGTCCGCCAGGCCCAGGCCCAGGCCCAGGAGGGGTCCTGAGGCAGGTGGAAAGGGAGGGCTTTGCTGAGGATGCCAGGGGAGCTGTAGCCCCAGCACCTCGGGGTCTAGAAGCATCACGCAGGAGGGAAATCCAGTGACAACTCGTCCTAAAACACAGCCGCTGCAGTCAGACTTGCTGGAGACCCCTCTCTTCCTGGGGATTGTCCCCCGTCCCCCCGCTTTGTGTGTGAATGTCCACAGTGCTCTAGCGTGCTCAGGCGCAGCTGTGCCCTTTGACCTCCCTCTGGGCGGCCGTCCTTCCCCTGTGGGGCAGGCACACACCCTCCCCAGCAGTCAGCTCCATGTTGTGAAATGCACGGCTGGGATGGGGCCCTTCCCCTCACCTGCGGGCTCAGGGGCGAGCGCTGAAATGCTGCGGTCTCTCCACCCCCCTTCCCTCGAGGGCGGAGGGTGAGCAGGGACCTGCTTCACGGCCAGCTGGTGCCCAGACGAGGCCTCGCTGGGTCGCCCTCAGCCAACCCCGGATTCAGTTCTGCCCTGGGTCCCAGCGTCGGGGAGGGAGTCCACTTGCCTCCCCAGCACCTGAGAAGCCCTGAGTTTTTAACTTGGAGAGGCCAGCAGGCAATGACTTTGGCCAGCTCTGGGGCAGGAGCTCTTTCCCGTGTAGATTCTTTATAACTGATTCCTTCCAGAAATGCTTATTAAGCACCTACTACATGCCAGGCAGTATTGACAGAGTTGCCTGTGGTCCACTTAGTACCCAGGCCTCTCTGCTCAGCTCTCCTGGGATCTTTGCAGCGACTGCTCCGTGATGGGGGGAGCGTGTGATTGTGGATCCCCAGTGCCTGGTCAGTGGACAGTCCATCCAGGCAGCCTGGGGGCGGGGGGGCTCAGCGTCCTCTCCTCCGTGCAGGTGGCCTGTGAGAAGACCGTGTCGGCCATGCACCATGTTCTGCAGCGGACCATCAAGTGTGCAAAAGGTACCACCTCACGGGCCGGCAGGGGTGCAGTGCTGCATTGTGAACAGGGCTGTGGCTCCCGCCATCTCCCTGGCGTTGGCCTTTAGGTCTGGGGCAGGGGGCAGCGTTGTGGAGCTCCCTGCTGAGATGGGAACTCAGTGGTGATCCAGAGCATTGGGGGCTCTCACGAAGGCGAGGGAAGGAGGAGACAGATTCGGGATAACTTCCGCTGGCTCTGTTCCCATCATTAATGCTCTGCCTGTTCTGCAGCCAGGGCTGGGGAAGGACTGAAGCCCAGCCCGGCCCAGCTGGAGCTGAGGATGGTCCAGAGCAAGAAGGACATCGAGAACCCGGAGATCGTCGTCCAAGCCACAGTGCTGTGAGGGCCGCGCGAACCCGCCTCCTTAACGCCCAGTGTTAGGTGTCTCCGTTTCCATCCTTGTGAAAAATGTAATGTCTGCCTTAGAGCTGTGACCGAAACTTGATATTTTTTTCTTCTTTCATGAGTGTCCAGCATCCACTGGTCTTCATTGTGAAAATGTGCTGGTCATGCTTTTTAAAAATAACAAAGCGATCACAGAAATTTGTAATTCGGGACCCCAGCTCCCCTCCCACAGGGCTCCTGGAAAACCAGCTCCGTGTTTACGTCTCGAGGGCGTCCTCCCCAGGCTGGCTTGGGATACATGGTGTACCCCCGTCCTTTGTGCAAGGCCCAGGGAGGCCCCTGTGTCTGCATCTCTGAGAGCGAGTCGGGGGTTAGTGTTCATGTCCAGAAAGATGGTGCCAAATGTCTTTATTCTGGGTCCGACCTCACCTTCTGTGTTCCTGCTTCAGAACTTTTTGCCTCGTACTTTGCTGCAGGGTAGGCCCCTGGGGGTTTCAGATTCTCCACTTCTGTTCACGGTGTGGACGGGCTCATGCAGCTCAGATGCACAGACGCTGCACAGTCACTTTGGCGGGGACCTTCCCAGGACCCCGAAAATCTGCACGTCTCACGCGTGTCGGGGGACTGCCTTGTAACTCGGAGCGTCTCTAGGGACCGCCTGGGCGACAGGACAGAAGCTGGCACGCGGCCGAGCGCGCCTGTGGGGAGATCACTGTGTCGGGCTCCTTTTGGAAAAGTCACCCAGTTTAGGGCAGAACAGGTCAGGTGCTGTGTGTTTGCCACCTACAGCTGGTGACAACCGTGTCGTGTCAGTGTGCAGGTACAGAGGGCAGGGGTGGGCTCCTGCCCCACCCCCCGTTGGTGTGCTTAACCCCACCGGCCAGTTATCTGACCCTCCTGCCCCCATTCCCCCCGCAGTCCCGCAGTCCCGCGTCCTGTGCCAGCCAGGTGCCGGAAGCGAGACTTCCCAAAGCCGCCGCAGCTCCGCCCCTCCCCACAGCAGGCGGGGGCAGAGCTTCACAGCAGCGGCTGTCAGACACCTTGGGCTGGGGCAGCGCCGGCCGTGGCGCAGGCCCTGTCACCAGTCTAGCTGTCTGCTGCGGGGGTGACCTCCCTGGCCCCACTTTACCCAGAACTTTGAGGACCCCTAGGCATGGATACAGGCAGGGTTGCCCATCCTCAGCACCCACCCCCGACTCTGGGGGCTGCAGAGGTTTGCATCTCTCAGGAGCCCACAGTCTGGAGGAGAGCGGGGAGGCTGCAGGAGGCTGGGGCCCGGATGTGGTCCCTGGGGAAGCTCCCAGGGCAGCCCTTGTCCCCGACCCCCAGCCTCGCCCCACAGGCAGGCCCTCTCCTGGAGCCTCCACCCTTGTCTGGCTGTGCCCACGTCTCTAGGACTCTCACCTCCTTGGTACTGCCTTCTGCCTTTTGTTGGAAATGCCCCCGGACGAAGGCAGGCCAGTCTCCACTGGACTCTCTGCACCCTCTTCTTTTCTTTCTTCCCCGCTCCGCTCACATTCCAAATGTCGTCAGCCTCAGGCGTTAGTGCCCGCACGCAGGGTCAGGGGGCCTCAGCTCCCCTCAGCGGCCGGCGGGTCAGGGCATCTGTGTCCCTGTCATGTTTACTGGTCCCTGCAGGGCCCGCTGGCCCAGGAGGAGGGGGAAGCCTGTGGCCTGGTGGGGGACAGCCCCCCAACAGGGCAGCCCAGGGACCAGCCATCGCCCCCCAGGGCCCTGGGCCTCCGCAGAGCCTTTAATGGAAAATACTGTCACTGCCAAGTAGAGCTGGGGAGACGGCCACACCTCCAGCCAGCGGGAAATCTTCATGTTCTTCTCTTTCCTTGTTCCTTTTTTTAAACCTTGGAGAGCAAGTGTAAGACCAGGGAAAGAGCCAGAGTATCTCTCTCTCTTCAATGAGACGGTGAAGACCCACCCTGAAAACATGGTGCTGGGGGTAGTGGCTTGTTCTGTGTGCGCCGTGAACTTGAAGGAAAATGCACTCTGGTTCTTTCAGTTTTATGTCAGAGTCCTGGCCCCCGCTGTGGGTTTTACCCTCAATTCTCGATATCATACACAGAACAATGAGAATTGTTCCTCCCGTAAAATCATGAACTCTTCTATCTCCTCCAGCCGTAAAGCCCCAGCCATCTGGAGAGCTGTGGCCTGAATCCCCTGTCCTAAGAGAAGGAGATTGAGGCTCTGGAACCTTAGCTTCTGTGGGAAAGCACGTTCGACCTCCCCACCCGAGCAAAGTGTGCTTTTTGTCGTGATGTGGCTGAACCTGTGTATCTCAGGCTCGTTTCTGCTGGGACCCGGTCCATCTGTCACGATGACAGCAGAGGCCCCCGGTTGTCTCTGTTCAGAATTTCCCGTCTAGAAGTTATCCATGGCCAGTCGCAGTGGGTTTTGATACAGTTTGGGTCCAAGTTAGAATTAACCTTTTTTTTTATATTCACTTTCCACAGTTTAGTAACATGGAAACTAATCATTTATTTTAAGATGAGAGATATTTTGGCCCTGAATTGCTTGCCCATTACCAGAGTATAGATTTCAGACCTTCTCCTGGAGACCTTAAAGATGGATTCCAAAATGTGGTCCTTGTTTTTTAGCCAGTCTTGAATCATTGCCAAGTGCTGCAGAGGTAACCAGGTTAGTCTGCACTGCTTTTGCCATGCAGGCCAGTGGGGGTGGAACAACGATGCTTTGCTTTTTGTCCTGTCCTTAAACTGTTAGGACCAGTCTTCAGAGCATGTTTCATTTTGCAGTGGCCGAGCCTGGCTTGGCGCTTCTGACCTCATCGCTTGAACCTCACGTTCACTCATCAGTTGAAAGGCAGAGAAGAGGGGGGACGGTGTTCCATCTGGAGGCCGCTGGACCCCCAGTGTGCACACGCCCTCTCAGGACCACCTGCCTGCGGCGGCGGGGCCCGTGTCTGTGAATCAATACCCGTGACCACGGGGCTGGGCTGTGCTCCGCTCCGCTCCGGCGCCAGAATCACCTGGAATCCCTGCCTCGGCCACCTGCCTGGTCTCAGGCCTCGTTACGCACACACGTCTCCCCATGGGCAGGGGTTGGCTCGGGAGCCCCCAGCGCCTGCCTGGGCCGGAAGGAGGGCAATTGGGAGTGAGCGGAGCAGGTTATGTGCCAGCAGGGACGCGGTGAATGTGGTCCGTCCTGGCTTTCTGAGCGGGTGGGAGCCCCGTGGCCCCCAGACTCACGTCTCAGATCCTGAGCCCACCCATTTCCATTCCATGCCAGGCTGCAGGGGGCTTCCCTTCACATCACCTCGTGTGGTTCTTTGCATCGGGACCCCCGGGAGAGCTGCTCCCGTGTCTATAGAGGGAGCAACGTCAGTTGGTGGGCACTTGGGGCGAGGCGGCTCTGGGAGCCCAGGTCCACGGCCCTAGGCCAGGAAGCCTTGAACTTGGGCCTGTTGGTCAGGGTGCATGTCCACCCAGGAGACCCTCCCTTGTTCTCCAGGTCGGCCTATGGGCGTCGGTCAGGCTGGGCCCCCGCAGAGCAGGGACCGAGCATCGCCCGCACAAGGGTGGCCTTGGAGCTGTGTGCAGAGCTGGTGCACCCTTGCGTGTGTTTGCTTCTGCAGCCAACAGTGTCATGAACTCCTGCCTGTTTTTACAGACAGCGCTGTGGTTTCAGAATCCAGTCACGCGCTTCTGGCCTGCGCCAGAAGCGGGCAACGAGGGCAGAGGTCCCTGCCCCCGCCCTGGTAGGTGACACACAGCAGCTGCCCTTCTAGGGGCTTTTTCTTTGGGGCATTAGTATTTCCTGTCCGGTGATTGGAACCAGGCTTTGTAGTCTGTGCTGCACTGCACGGGGCGGAGGCCCGTGAATGTGTCCCGCTGCCACGTGGCCTGGGGCCCTAGTTCCTAAAACTGAGCTCTCCGTAGCGCGTGTCTTCCCGTGGACTCCTGTAGTTCATTCTTGGTGCAGAACGTTTTCTGTTGTTAATGTGCAAAGACACCGATTAAGAAATGATGTCTTACAAACTACATTCCTGCCTTTCGTTAGAGGTTTGCGCTCACGACACGGTGTGTTCGTTTGGTCATTTGATGAGTAATCTTAGGTCTGACTTAGAGACTATTTTACAACTTTATATGATTGGAAAGTTATTCCTAGAATTTTCTTTTTAACTTCTGGCAGAGTAAACAGGTGTGTTTTAAGCTTTCCACTGTCCGAGCTGAGCAGAGGCCTGTGCTCAGAGCGGGAGACCTTGTGTCCATCTCTGACCCTCAGGGAGGGACCCCAAGCTCCAGGGTTGCAGTGAAGGAAGCTCCCAGCCCCACATCAGCATGGGGCAGGTCCCCGATCTTCTGCAGCAGGAAACCCGTTCTGGGAGGACATACCTTCGTGAGGCCACGGGCCACTCACCCTGGCCTGGGGCATCACTGCCCTGCAAGGGCCAGGACTGGGCAGACAGAGAGGAGGGCACGCCACCCTAGGCCCCTGTGCTCGTGAAGCCCCCAGGCAGGACTTAGTCCTTGTGCATCCGAGGATGCAGAGCTGGGCCCCCTCCCCCATGCTTTTCTGAGCCGGAGCTGGGTCAGCGGGTTTTGGACCACTAGTTGCTTTCTCACCGAGGACCCAACTTCTGGCACAAGGAGGGTGGGTGTAGGGCATGGTGGGGGGTCAGGGGACAGAAAGGGGGAATCAGTAAGCCTGGCAGCAACCCCCCCCAGTGTGCCCCAAAACTCCAGCCTTGGTGCATTCCTGCAAAATATCTGGGACCGTCATCTTGATGATGGGAGGTGTAGATGTTGATATATGGGGAAATGGAAGTGAAATCTTAATTTACTCCATGCAGCCCCTGAAGGATAAGAAGTATGTGGGTGGCGTTTTGAATGTTTTGAGATTTAAAGCTGCATACTTTCTAATTTAGAATTTTCGTTGGGATTCCCCCCAACCGTTGCAAAACTGGACCCACTGGCGGACTGAGGCACTGACTCAGGCCAGTCGATGCCAACCCAGGCCTTCCCTAATTGAGCCCAGATTTTGGAGGCTTCTCAGGGGAATTGATGCAGCCTTGGGACACAGCTCGATCCCGGCTGCAAGTTGGCGGGGGGCGGGGGGATCTCTGTGTTTCTGGCAGTGGTTTCACTAGCTCCGTGCTCTACCAACCCCACCTGTGTGCGTGTGGACGTGTTCTAAACGTAAAACTCGTTCCAGTGCCGTAGAGGCCGTGTCTGTACTGGTCTTACTGACTTGTGATTATCACAAATAAATATTTTCATGGTGATTGTGTTGAAGTGTGATTTCTTTTTTTCCAGAGGAGCTCCCTTCTGTGAACTAGGACCTAAAGCTGTGTTAAACAGCCAACCAAGCAGTGGTTACTGCTGGGGACGGAGGGCAGCCAATTCCCTCGGGAAAGGACCTGACACCCCTCTTTCGGGAAAGGACCTGCACTGTCCTGCCCGCCGTGGCCGGATGCCCTCTCCTGCTCTGTTCTCTGCCCTGGGAGGGCTGGTTTGGATGCTCTGGGCAGTGGGCTCCAGGCGGGCTTCCCGCAGGATTGGGCTCCCTCTCCCAGCCCCTCCCTGCCCGATTCTGAGGACCAGCTTCAGCCACTGACCAAGCCTCACGCTCCTTCCGGCTTCCTTCACACCTGGGTGGTGACAGCGCTGGTCCTGTGAGCCCGGCAGGTACCTGCTCTCCCCAGGATCAGCCCACACCTCTGTAAATAAGTCCTCAGGTCGCCTCCGGGCAGCACCTGGCCCTGCTGGACAGGCAGGGAGCGGTGGGGGAGGACGCGGGATCCTGTCCCAAGTGCCTCTGACTCGACCTCTCAGATCCGCTTCTGCCAACCCTGTGCTGCTCTGCTCGCCAGCAAGGCCCTCCTGGCCCAGACTCCCCCTCCTGGTGACAGTCTCCTGTGGCTGCTGTGACACGTTCCCACTAGTTGAGGAGCTTAAAGTAACACAGATGTATTCTTTCACAGTCTGGAGGTCAGATGTCTGAAAACGGGTGGGCAGAGCTGGCTCCTTCCGCAGGCTCCGGAGAGACTCTTCCCTGCCTGCCTTTTCCAGCTTCTGGAGGCACCTGTGTTGCTTGGCTCGTGGCCCCTCCTCCACCTTCAGTCTCTCTGACACTGACCCTCCTGCCTCCCTCTCATGGGGACCCTGTGATGACGCTGGGCCCACCCGGCTACGCCAAGACCATCTCCCCATCTTAAGACCCTTAGCTTAACCACACCTGTCAAGTCCCTTTTGCTGTATAAAGTAACATCCACAGGTTTCGGGCACTGGGACACGTGTTGCATGGAACTTTCCAGGGGCCTCTGGGATCTCAGCCACACAGCCTCGTCCTATCTGTAATTCTGCCTAAATTAGGACACTGAAGAAATTCCCCATGAGGTGCAGACTCAGGCTGGCCCCTGCAGCAGTCTTAGCCTGCACGAGGCTGTCCCAGGCCCCTTCCATCGTGTTGTTCTGCTTTCCCTGGAATGTGGCTGTCATCCACGACCTTGGGGTACGGGGTAGAGGGGATAGGGGAAAGGAAGGGAGAGGAGAGTAGGCACTTTCCTCTCTCTCCCATCCATCCCTTTCCCCACTGCTAAAGATTTATTCAGATATGATTCACATTACACAGTTTGCCCACTTTGAGTGTAGAATTCAGGGTCTCGTTGTAAAGGTAGCACCCTTGAAAAGGATGCTAAATTTAGCTTTGACTGGTGTCTCCCCCAAAATCAATGGTGTCCTCCAGTAAGTCAGGGCCACCAGAACCTCAGAATGTGACCTTATTTGGAAATAGGATCTTTGCAGATGTACTAGTTGAGGTCACACTGCATTAGGGTGGACCTAAATCTGGTAACTGGGGTCCTGATGGGATGAGGAGGCACACAGACACACAGAGGCAGACGCGTGATGCAGCCACAAGCCCTGGGACGCCTGGGGCCTGGCAGCCCTGGGAAACCAAGAAAATGGGTTGCATTGAAAGTAGGGTCCTTAAAGGGGAGGAGTGGGCCCGAGGCCTGGGATAGGGACGTTTGGAAGGACAGGTCTGAGGATCTTGAATCCCTAATTCCTCCAGATGCCCAGCAGCCCACCACACTCGCCTTGGCTGAAAACCAGCTCCCGCACCTGGAGACCAAGCAACAGCCACACACCTGAGGCAGGTGCCTCACAGACCGACACTTTTCCCTTCCAGATGCACCTCTACCACCTCTGGAGCTCCAGGCCAGTCCCCAGCCAGGTCTCAGCCAAGCGGAGGGGGAAGCATAGGCCTGAGCGGCCAGGAATGCCCTACGTGCCCAGGAAGTGCAGGACTGGCTCCCGGGTGCCGGTGGGCATGGGGAGCGTCAGGTGGGCAGGGGTCTCAGGGGTGGGAGACGGTGCAGACCACGTGCAGCCCAGAGGCTGAGCTCACGACAGCCTTGCAGGCTGATGGCGCTCGGCGGTACCTGCAGGGTTACCACCTCTCCTGCCCGCACCTGGCCATCTCTATACCGGAGCCAGAAATGTGCCAATGTGTCTGAGGACATCTCGAGCTAATGCTCTAGAATCGGATTTGCTGAAAAAAATGTATTCATGTATTTATGTATTTATTCATTTTTGGCCGCACCACGCAGCTTGCGAGATCTTAGTTCCCCAACCGGGATTGACCCTCGCGCTCGGCAGCGAAGGCCCGGAGTCCTAACCACTGGACCGCCAGGGAATTCCCTCAAATCTTGTATTTCAGAGACAGCATACAGAGTCACAGCAACGGAGGCGTGTGGAGCTGCGGTTAGAACACAGGCTCCTGGAATCCTGGGTCTACAGCCGGCCTGCTGTGACCTGGGCATTCCCGGCCCCCTGCTCAGCTCCTCAGGCCGGAGGGGTCTCAGGCCGCACGCAGCCCAGCGGGGGCTCCACCCTGGACAGCTCTCACCTCGTGACCCCTCTCTACTGTGATTACGGCTTCAGATGAAGAAAAAACCCCAGAACAGAGAAAATTTGTGAACACTGAAAAAATAACATATATTTAAATATAACACAAGCCCTCCTTGAAAGTAATTTACTTAAGATCATTGACTGGGAGAAAAAAATGAACACAATGAAAGTGAAGAACAGAGACACCGGAGAGGTGCGTCCCACCCCCACCCTGAGTGGCACCGCGTGAGCTCCCAGACACAGGCTGGCAGTGCAGAGACCCACGTGGGCGACGGGCTCTGTGCAAGAGCAGGACTAGAAGTAGGTCAGCTCGTCATGTCTGCCTTTGTGGGTCTGGTAGCCGACCAAGGCCAAGGGCTTTCTCTCATGCGGGAGGCTTTCAAATGCTCGAATGTGCACGAAGTTGTCCTCGTCCACTTGAACCTGGAAAAAGAGTCCAGTGATGGGCGGGTGCGGCCTCTGACCCCAAGCCCCCCTGCTCCCCTGGACTCGGCTGGACTCGGAGAAAGGCCCTGGGTGCCTGGAGGCCACGTCCCTTCAGGTGACCAGCAACTGGGCTGAGGACATTCCCACCTTCCTCCTTCGAGTGCAGGGGACGCCCTCGTTGCCCCAGCCAGCACCTGGCACCCACACGCATTCCGTCAGAGCCCCGAGTCCCCGAAAGGCTCGGTCCTCCCCTCCAGGAGGCTGTGCACACACGTGCACACACACACACGCGCACGCACACACGTGCTCATTTTTGATGGCCAGCAACCCCCTGAAGCTGGGGGCTGCCACTCGACCCTCTTAAGCACCCCTGCCCAGGCACCTAGGAGCCCCCAATTCAGGCCAGACCCTCCGAAGAGGCTGACATCCCACCTTGATGAAGAAGACCATCCCGGCGACCACCTGGCTCTTGAACTCCACAGCCTTGAACATCGGGAACTTCTTCTCCTTCTCTTCCAGCTGGGACCTCACCTGGGGGAGGAGAGAACGGAGAGACACGTGCACTTACTTGAATTAAATGTCACAGCTGAACTCTGACGCCGGCCCTCTACAGACTTTCTATAACACGACTGTTCTTCACAACTGAGCAGACACATTAAATTGTCAGCTCTGCTGATAAAGTATAGAAAACAGCTCTCTCATTCTGCCGAGTTTCAACGGTACTATTTCTCTGTGTCATTTTCCCTTTCTTTTCCAGGCATGGAATAGTTTGATATTTTCATCATCACGACAACGTATGTAAGTTCATACCCTGTTTTCCTCTTTTACTTAACAAACAGTTCATTGCAAAGAGTATATATAGTTTTTTAATTACTCTTTTAAATTCTGTTTTTTAATTTTAATTTTTGCTGCATCGAGTCTCAGTTGCCGCATGCGGGCTCTCCCTTGCGGCGTGCGGGCTCTGTAGTTGTGGCGCACAGGCTCAGCAGTTGTGGCGCACAGGCTCAGCAGTTGTGGCATGCGGGCTTAGTTGCTCTGCGGCATGTGGGATCTTAGTTGCCTGACCAGGGCTCGAACCTGCGTCCCCTGCATTGGAAGCAGGATTCTTGACCACTGGACCACCAGGGAAGTTCCTAATTACACTTTTATTTGTCTATTTTTAAATAAATTATATTTATTTATTTATTAATTTATTTTTGGCTGCGTTGGGTCTTCGTTGCTGCTTGCGGGCTTTCTCTAGTTGCAGCGAGTGGGGGCTACTCTTCGTTGCGGAGCACGGCCTCTAGGCACGCGGGCTTCAGTAGCTGTGTCACACGGGCTTCAGTATTGTGGCACACGGGCTCAGTAGTTGTGGCGCACGGGCTTAGTTGCTCCGCGGCATGTCAATCTTCCCAGACCAGGGATTGAACCTGTGTCCCCTGCATTGGCAGGAGGATTTTTAACCACTGCACCACCATGGAAGTCCCTAATTACTCCTTTACAATTGAAAGCTAAAACAGTTAAAAATGTTAAACTAAATTTAATATTAAATTTAATCTTCCATCTTCTAGATGTGCCTTAATTCTCTTAAGTATTCCCAATTTCTTGTGTGACAGATCATGCAGCAGATAACACACTTTTGCAGGGAAAAATGCTTTGCTGCATTTTTAGATGATTTCTCTAGGATGCAATGCCTTTGGGCAGAGGCTGATCCTGATGCTTGGTGTCAAACAGTAATCACACTTTCGGATCAGTCCTGTTTTCCAGGGTCTTGGCCTTTTGGGAACTGAGCATTCTTATGGAGGAAGCGGGGAGCAGGTTGTTTTGTCCTGACTTTAAAACGTAATCTAGTTTCAAAGTGCTCTGGCTGCTCTCTGGATTACTGGCAGGCACTAGAGCACGCTGCCTCTGCACTGCAGTCCCAGGACCAGTTCTAGAGGGTCAGAGGATTTCAGTGAAGCCCGGAAGCATGCTGCTTTGGGAGCTGAGGGGGTCACCGCCATGCATGCCAGCGAGTCCCTGTGGCAAAGGCCTTCAGGGAGGGGGGCTCCCTGTGGATAAGGTGGGCAGAAAGGGCAGGAGGGTGGGTCAGGAAGTGAGAAGGCGGGCCACCTTCTCTCCACGCAGCTGCCACGGCTCTCACGGCGGTGCGCGTGTCCCCCTGGGGCTGGTGCCACCTGCGTCTGAACACTCCCCCGTGGGGCCCTTCTTCCTGCCAGGTGCCTGCCAGGTCTGCAGGGAACTGACCCTGCAGACAGTTTACAAGGCCAGCGGGGTGAGTGACACCCACAGACCCTCCTGGGAGTCTGAGATGGAATCGTCTCTTTCTCTGCTTCAGGGGGGCTTGCACAGAGCCCCCGCCCTGTGCAAGGCCTGATTGGCTTGAGAAAACCCTAAAGGAGGTGGTGGAACAGAGCATGTGGAGGCGGCGAATGCCAGGCCAGGCCACGCCACGGCCTGCGGGATGGCAGGTCACCGACACCGCTGCCTGCCGGCCAGGAGAAAGATGAGCTGGGCTGTAGCCAGGGGGTGTGCAGAAGGCCCCGGTCACTACGGAAGCTGCCAGTTCCCAGCCCTGAGGGGACCAGGTGGGGCAGAGGGCCAGGGAGGGCCCTAGGACGGGACTGGAGGAGATGGGGGCGGAGTGCAGCACCGCGACGTCCTTCTGACCGGGGCCAGTCTCTGGCCTCTGATCTTCTCATGTGCAGCCCAGACTGTCCCAAAAGCGTCAGTACAAAGGGCCACCAGATGGTGACCATGCCCCTCACAGAGACCACCCAGCACACAGGCAGCCTCCTTGTTCCCAGGGGCAGTGAGAACGGTCCACTAACATATCACTTTCAAGGGACTGACCCCAAACGAAGGGGCCCTTTTAGACAGTAACTCTTCCCTCCCAAGTGAGCTGACACACATTTAAAGTTCACATGACAAGCGGGGAATTCTCAGGCCCGGAAAACCACGAAGAGGCGGGAAGGGGTCTTGCTTGTCAAGAGCCGACTTTGCTGACACACGAGGCTAGGCAGGGCAGGCCCCGCTCCTCCCACCCTCACCTGATCCTTGGGTGCAGGTGCCTTCCTCGGAACCCGGCCCGACAGCTGCCCAGGGCCCGAACCAGGCTCTGCCTCCGCGACCCAGGCTGGATTGCGTTTCGAAGACGTTCGTTTGGAGAGAACTTCAAACGTACACGAAAGTGCTAGAATAACAGCCTAAGTCTAGGACGCCTGTGGACCCTGTCCCCGGACTCACTCAGGGTGACTTCACCCCTCCTACTGTACCGTTTGCTCTCTAAGTGCTTTTCCCCGACGGGCACGTCGCGGCCCTGCCCCTGTGGACACCTCCGCTCGCGGGCGCGCTTCCCAGGCGGGGAGGTGCATCGGCCCGCGCCCAGCCCGGCCCACGGCGGGATGCGCTCGGGCGCACCGCCTCCGTCCCAGCGGCGATGCCTGCGGACTGCCCGGCCCCCCAGGACCCCATCCGCCCCCCGCGGCCCTGACCCGGTCGGCGATGGCCTGGATGTCGGCCGTGGCCGGCTGCGTGGCGGTGGGCGCGCCGCACATCATCTCGGCGGCGGGCGGGGCGGGCGGGCGTGGACCCCAGGCGGCGGTGACTCGGAAGCAGCGGGCGCGCTGGAGCAGCGGACTGGGGCGGGAGCAGCTGACCGAAACCGAGCCCCCGGACCTGGCGCGGCGGTCACGTGACGCGCGGGCGGAACCACGGCGCGCGGCTGGGGGGGAATCCGGGACCGGAAATGGGGTGCCGGGAGCCCGGGACGGGAATGGGGCGCGGGGCGTCCTGATAGGGATGCACCGTGGGCGGGAGCAGGCCGCAGCCTGGGACCCCCGGCAGGCAGGCACCTTCTCGGGACCAAGGGTCGTGTGCTGTAGGGCTGTCCCCCCTCCCTGGGTTTGGTGTCGGCCACCCCCGTCGGCTGAGTCAGAGGGCGGGATGGCGGCGCGGCCGCTGGACCCGCGGAGAGGGTGGGCGGGGCCCTGCAGGATGTGGGTGGGAGTGCGGGCGCGGTCCGCAGGTTCCCGGGAAGGGAGGTGCTTCGAGTCTCGCGGGGGCTGGGCGGACGCTGCCCGGGGCACTGCCCTGCGGGGAACCTCGGGGGCACCGGGCCGGTGCGGGGCAGGGCGCGGGATGGAGTTGGCCCATCCTGACTCCTCCCTGGCCTCCCGGACCACAGTGCCCCCAGACCCCACTGTCCTGTCTTGGTCTCCGGGTCCCCACAGTTTGACCCCCTGCGTGAGATGACAGTAGTGGGTCCTGAAACGACAGGGGCGTTTGGGGTCCGGAGAGCAGCGGGCAGCTGGACCGAGGACGGAGGGGAGAGAAGCCCCCGCCCAGCGCGGGAGCTGGAGGAGCTGGGGGAGAGGGCCAGGGGCTGGCTGGCAGGCCCTCCCTCCCGCGGGCATCTGCCTGCCTGGCGCCCCTCATCCCATGGCCCGGCCCAGCGCCCCACCTGGGCCGGCCTGTCGTGTGGGCTGCTGTGAACATCATGGGCGTGTGACCCGGGGACACAGTGAAGGGCTGACGTGGGTGGACAGAAGAGGCACAAAGGAGTCCAGTGGTGGGGAGGTGATGACTCCTAGGGCCTCAGGCTGGGGTGGGGTCAGGTGGATGGAGTTAGTTAAGGGCTTGGTTCTGACGGGGTTTGGTTTGGGATTGAGACATTCTGGGATGAGAAGTTTCAACATCCTGGGAAGGGAAGGGTCCCCGTCTTATTGGGGCAGGGTGGGGCCTGTGCTGGGAGCTGTCTGGACAGGACTGGCCTTTCCGAAAGATCCAGCTGCCCCCCACCCGACAGGGCTGCACCTCAGTGGGCACTGGGCCTCTCCCATCACTGGGCGCTGACTCTGCAGGCAGAGGCCCAGCCTCGCCTCCTGGTGGGCCCAGTGGGAGTGGCCCGTGAGCAAGTGTGTGGGGAGGTGAGCCTTTCTGGTACTTTCTAGGGCAGAGCCTGGTCTGTAAGTTCAGGGAAGCATGGGAGGTCGTGTGTGGTTGAGCCCTGGGGGGAGGGGAAGGAGAGACTGACACCCATCAAAGGCCCCAGCACAGAAAGCCAAACCCTGACAGCGGGGTTTGCAGCAAAGTAACGGCTCCAAGCAAGGGAGGAGACAAGCCTCACATCCACTCCTCATTGGTCTGAGTTAGCAGTTTTTATTTTTTTTAATTGATCATTTGCATTTAATGAAAAGAAAGAACTATTCATTGAAAGGCATTTTTACGAGAATGAAAAAACAAACCACCCACTGGGATAAATATTCTCATTACACATATCTGACAATATATAAATAACTCCTACCAATGAATAAATAAAAGGTCATTAAAAATAGGCAGTGTACTTGAACTGGCACTTCCAATTTACATTTAGAAAAATTGAGTTAGCAGTTTTTAAAGGGGAAGAACAGAGGAGCTGGGGTGAATCATCTGAATCATCTGCCGTCTACGTGTCTTTGGTCTGGTGGTCTGTGACTCCAGAGTCTGTGTCAACATACTCTGTAGAGGTCATCTTGCCCTGGAAGATGACTCAGAACAGCACATAAACAGTGCTGCATATTGGAGCGCTGTGGCTCCAAGCCCCTGACCTTCACTACTCCTTATTGATTAGGCAAAAATGTGATCAAACAGGTATGGGCTGGACAAGAGGGAAAAACAAGAACAGACACCCGGGCATGAGTGTTAATTATAAACCAGTCACAGGACTGGGTTTCAAGACTCCCACAATTCATAATTGAATAAATGAATGAATGAGAGATAGATTTGACCCCATCAAAATGGAAAACTCCTCTGTGTCAAAAACAAAGCATCAGAAAATAATGACCCAGAGGGCAAGGCAGGCGGTTCTGTGGCTTTTGTCATCCTGCAGCTCGGGGCGGTGGCGGGGGGCACCTTGAGGCGCCTCTCACGCCTGACCCTCTCACCCTGCTGGACCTGGGTCTGCAGGTGCTCACATTTTAGAACTAGGAGGGTAACACCTGTGGAAAGGCTGTTTTTTCAGAGCTGGCTGTAGCAGGGCATCCACCACCATCACTTGGGTTTTGACAGAGACTCACAGGCAGGCAGAGGAGGGGGCGGCTTATACTAGAAAAAAGGAAAGCTTAGGTGTACCCTGATGGAGTCTTTGGGCCCGGGGAGGCTGTGGGCAGGCTAACTACAAGCTGGGCGTCCTGTGTGATTGCGTTCAGGGGCGTATTTGGCCTTCTCTGGTTGTCCTGAGTTAGAAGGGGGATGGGGCAAAAATTAGGGAAGGTGACTGTCACGGCCACCTCCTGACATTCTGGGCCAATGGCTGCAGAGGCTGTGGTTTGGCTTCTGGATGATTGTTGCACAGGTGATGGGTCTCTTGTCACATGTACATGGTCTGGCCATTGTCTGTCTGTATAGTCCTGGTCTCATGCTGCTTTATGAAGTCAATGTTGCTTTATTGCTGCAGGTTTGGGTCCAGACATGTTTTCAAGCTGCCACGGAAGGCAGGTTCTGAAGGTCAGACTCTTGCATGCTGATCCCCCCTTTCCTTGTACCTGCTGTGTGGCCTAGGAGTAACTGCTGCACCTCTCTGTGCTTAAATGAAGCACTAAGTGAATTAATGAGCATAAAATGCTTGGGACGGTGTCTGAGCCCTAGGGTGAGTTGATGATGTCACCACTGTCATTGCCTATAATTACTAGACTAACATAAGTCTAACCCATAATTAGCATTACTTTTCCTACCCAAATGCCCTGAAAAATGTTGACATTCATCTCATTCCTTGACGACACAGCTTTTTATCCTACTAGACCCAGGGGAAGAGACCTAGTCTCCCGTCTCCCCACCTAGAGTCCTGAGGCCATTCACTTCAATTTGAGATCCCTATTCAGAAGGATCAAAATTTTAAATTCAAGCAATTTTGAAGTTTCACTTGTGATCTCTGATTTTCTCAGAGTCAGTAGAAGCCAAGGTGTTTTATTTATTTTTTTCTCAGTGTCTCCTGGTCCCTTCTACCCCAGCAAGACAGCTGTAGAGCTGCAGACATTTTCCCTTCTTCCCTTCTGGATTCTTTGGCTGGACTAATAATTAAATTGATATAAGACAGATTAACAGGAGAAAACCAAATTTAATTTCTTACATATAGGAACCCCAAAGATATGAGACCAAGGGCGAGCCTGGCAATTGAGGCTTATATGCCTCAAGGAATGGGATGGGGGCCTGGGGCTCCCAAGGGGAGGAGGGCCCTTCACGGGGCGATACAGAGAGCTGAGTTTGGTAATTAATGTTTGCCCTGCTGTGCAGGGAAGTCTTTCAGATAAAAAAGTTATCTCTGGTAATAGCTCTTCTTCTGGTACAGGCCCCCTATCTCAATTCTTTTAGGTAGTTAAGGAAGAGGTCATAGTTTTTCCTGAGCCTGCTGGCTCCTGATTGCCTACAGCTCAAAATAGTCCACATGCCAAAGGGGCGTATTCTGTTCTCCTCATAACCTGGCTTGTGTGTTTCCCTGTTGGCACGCTTAGGCAGGTGACTCATACACCTGTGCCCCATTCTATTCAGTTGCTTGTGTTTCATACTGCAAAAATTTCATCACCAGAATTTGTTGCTAATTAAATTCTAGCCCAAGAGACCCTTTGGGTGGGGGGAGAAAAAAAAGAAAAAGATGAAACATTTAAACCAGTAAGCATTTATTACATTTACCTATTCACCTTCAATAACAAGGGAAATAGCAGTGGAGGTAAACCTGAAAATAGGTGCCCCACGTGGGCACATTGCTGCCCAGCCTCCTGCATCAGGATCCATCACAGGCCTGGCTGCCTGGCCGAGCTGGAAGCAAAGCGGCCAGTGGCTTTACCTCCAAACCAGGCCCCTTGAAGCAGCCAGCTCGAGCAGAGACAGCCCTGAGCCCCCTCTGAAAGGTGGAAGGAGGTGCAGAAATTGGGACGACTCAAGGGAGGGAACAGATGTACATCTTGAAGAGCCGTTGCTATAAACTAATGTAGGCAAAGGATTTTCTAAGCTTAGAAGCATCGGAAGAATCAGAATGGAAAGGCCGGGACCCACGTGGGGGCAGGTGACTCTGTGGGTGCACCTGTTGACCTGTCCTCGGCCATCCAGCTGTTCTCTCTGTGTCTCCTAATGACCTAGGGACGCTTGTCCAGGTCCCCAGCAGACAGGCAGCAGTGGGACTGTTCCCTGCCTCCGTCCCTGTCACATAGGAGGCATTAAATAAATATTTGACTCCTTATGTTATGGAACTCTCGTGCGGCTGCTCGTCACTCAGGAATACAATACTAAGAGCCAAGTGTTGGGTAAGAGGAAAGGCAGCTTTACTGAGGGAGCTGGCAATCCTGGGGAGAAGGTGGGTTCATGTCCCAAAGAATCAACTCCCCCTTGCTGATCAGGGGACAAGAGATTTTAAAGGGGAGTTTCAGGGGTGCACAGGCCCGGGTTGGGGGGAGCTACATGCAGAAGAGCACAGTCAGCTCTGATAGTCATCTTGAAATTAGTCATGCGGTGATGTGATCAGTGTCCCTCGATTGTTTTAAGTACAGTTAATCTTCAGTTCCGGAACTGGTTTGTTCCCATCTCCTTGAGGCCAGTTCTTGGAACTGTGTAAGATGGACCAGCGGTTCATGTCACGGCTATAGTCTTGTCATCATGTAATTAACTTCTTCCATCTGGTGAGGATTTCAGTATCTGCAAAATAGCTCAAAGGACGTGGCTCAGAATATTATCTACAGACTTTGAGGAGGAATTAAAGGTCCTTGACTTTTTTTTTTTGTCATACCACGAGGCTTGCGAGCTCTTAGTTCCCTGACCAGGGATTGCACACAGGCCCTGGCAGTGAAAGCGCCAAGTCCTAACAACTGGACCTCCAGGGAAGTCCCAAAAGGTCCTTGTCTTTTTCTTTTTTAAAGTACTTTTTAAAAATTATACTTCTATAACTTAAAATTTTACTTATTTATTTATTTATTTTTGGCTGCGTTGTGTCTTCGTTGCTGCGTGCGGGCTTTCTCTAGTTGCGGCAAGCGGGGGCTACTCTTCGTTGCAGTGCGTGGGCTTCTCATTGCGGTGGCTTCTCTTGTTGCGGAGCACGGGCTCTAGGCGCACGGGCTCCAGTAGTTGTGGCTCGTGGGCTCAGTAGTTGTGGCTCGCGGGCTCTAGAGCGCAGGCTCAGTAGTTGTGGCGCGCAGGCTTAGTTGCTCCGTGGCATGTGGGATCTTCCTGGACCAGGGATCGAACCTGTGTCCCCTGCATTGGCAGGCGGATTGTTAACCAGTGTGCCACCAGGGAAGTCTCAGGTCCTTGTCTTTAATGCCTAAACTACATTATTTTGTCTTGTTTGACAGCTTTCCTTTGCTTCTGCATGTTGTCTCTTCTCTGATTAAATTTATTCTTTGGCTAAAGGTTTTCTACAGACAAGAGGCAGGCAGAGGACGCTGGGGGGATGACAGTCTGTCCTGGGAAGGCCCCATAGGGTCCTGCTCAGTTACACTTACACACTTCTGTAAATCAAAAACAAAACTGCAAATTAAAGCAATCGAGGGACTTCCCTGACGGTCCAGTGGTTAAGACTTCGCCTTCCAATGCAGGGGGTGCGGGTTCGATCCCTGGTTGGGGAGCTAAGATCCCACATGCCTCAAGGCCAAAAAACCAAAACATAAAACAGAAGCAATATTGTAACAATCAGTAAAGACTTTAAAAGTGGTCCACATCAAAAAAAAAAAATCTAAAAGGGACTTCCCTGGTGGCCAGTGGTTAAGACTCCTCACTTCCAATGCAGGGGATGCAGGTTCGATCCCTGGTCGGGGAGCTAAGATCCCACATGCCATGTGGTGTGGCCAATAAAAACAAAGCAGTCAATGCCAGGAATTTATTGTAAGGAAAATTAATATAATGGATGGACAGAAGATTTATCTATAAAAATGTCCATCCCAGAATTTAGAAGCCACCTCCATGCCCAGCCTCCGTCCATAGCAAGGAGCCCTGTGTAGTTGGGAAGAAGTGTTTATAAAAGCGTGTCTGCCAGGGCCCTGATGTTGGCAGCACTGGGTGCGTGTTGAAATGCTGAGTTCCCAGCCCTTTTCCCTGGAGATTCCGAGTCCCTGGGGCTCAGTGGGGTCCAGGCACCTTCAGGATTGATGGATATTCACCGATGTTAACAGTAGCCATCACTAGGGGGTGGGGAATGGGTATTTAACAACTTTCTGTGATTTTCAGTATTTTCCCAAACTTTTACTTAAAGGCCTTTTTGCTTTTAGAAGAAAGGTTTTTTTTTGGAATATTGCATATTCTTGAGAAATTAATATCATGGGAAAATGCTAGATATGTTATTGAAAAGCAGTTTCAAAACTGTCAATATAGTGTGATTACTATAATATAGTAACATATAATTAATACAAATCTTATGCACAGAAAATAAAGAACAGATCTGTCAGAAATTTTTCTTTTAGGCCATGAGACCATGATTGGTTTCCTCCCCTAACTTTTTTTATTTCCCTGATTTTCTATAATAACAGTTGAGGGATAAATATGGGGGGAGAAGCACACAATATGGAGAGAATGGGTTTGGGTCTGGAGAGCAGCTCTGAGCAGCAGGGGGCCCAGAGGACGTGGTGGGGGTCCCGGAGGGGGAGCGGCTGCGCCACGACAACGGACAGGCTGTCTAATGTATGTGCAAAATGAATCTTCGGGCCCTTGTTCAAAATGTATTAAGAATTTCAAGAAGGCAGCACCAGCGCTATACCAGGCGCAGCCCTTCTGCTTGGGGCCGCGCTGCTAACTGCACACGTGGACCACCTGCCACCCGTGAGGTGGTGCTGGTCCCGACATAGGGCGCTCACGGCTGTGCTGGGCAGGCGGGCTGGCCTGGGGGTTACCTTTGCCTTGTCTTTTTCAGACTCTGGGCAAGAGCATAACCTGTAAGCCTCTTTGCTCACCTACAAAAGGGCAAAAGCCACCCCTCCCTTGCAGGGTTGTTTTAAGATTTATAAAGTCCTCGCACATAGTAGGCCCTCATTAGATGGTAGTGACTGTTACTTATTTTATCTTCTTTACACTTTCTGTAGTGCGTTCAGTAGTGTCCTCCAAAATCACATCTACCCAGAGCCTCAGAATGTGACCTTAATTTGGAAATAAGTTCTTTGCAGATGTAATTAGTTAAGATGAGGTTAATAGTGGATTAGGGCGGGCCCTAATTCCAATGACTGGTGTCCTTATAAGAAAACAAGCAGCGGCATAGCACAGGGAGATCAGCTCGGTGCTTTGTGACCACCTAGAGGGGTGGGATAGGGAGGGTGGGAGGGAGGGAGATGCAAGAGGGAAGAGATATGGGAACATATGTATATGTGTAACTGATTCACTTTGTTATAAAGCAGAAACTAACACACCATTGTAAAGCAATTATACTCCAATAAAGATGTTTATTAAAAAAAAAAAAAAGAAAACAAGAGGACACAGAGAGACAGACAAGAAGAACAGCATGTAAAGACAGAGCTACAGGGGAGGAGGCCACGTGAGGACAGAGGCAGACATGGCATGACGCAGCCACAGGCCCAGGATCACCAGGAGCCCCAGAAGCAGGAAGGACCCTCCCCTGGAGCCTTCGGAGGGAGCATGGCCCTGTGGACACATGGATTTCAGACTTCTGGCCTCTAGAACTGGGAGACAATAACTTTCTATTGCTCTAAGCCACCAGTTTTGGGCACTTTGTTACAGCAGCTCCAGGAAACTGAGTCACCTCCCTTGCACATCACGTACACGCTTCCTAGCACAGATGCAAAATTATGCTTCAAAGATGGGCCTACCCTTCTTCACCAAGTTGAGCCTGGAATTGAAAGACTATGACCCAGGAAAACACACAGGATCCACGAACAGGGGTTTTTCTACAGAAAACAAACGCAAGCAGGACAACCTCAGGATGAGAAGTGGATCCCATGATGCTGCAGGAAATGAGAGATGCTGGTCTTTGTTATTTGTGGAAGACATGAGCACACGCCTATTGCTAATTGGTACCTAGTGAGCTAGTCACAGCTGTTCCACACACTGTCACCTCCTAGGCACCGTCCTGGGTGCAGATGAGTAGGACAGAGAAAAACCCTGCCCTCAGGGTGGGATGGGGTGGAGGGTGTGTAATGTTTGTAGAAGTGGGAAAATACATCCTACCCCAAGTCCTGTCACACTTTCTGTTTTTGCTTTTCAAATTTTTAAAACCTTTTATATTGGAATAATTTTAGGTTGCAAAAATACTGTAAAGGTTTTGTAAACTCTTCATCCAGTTTCCCTAAATGTTAATGTCTCACACAAACCTAAACATAGCATAGTTACCAAAAGCAGGAAATGAGCCTTGAGATGCGCTGTGATGAGCTCGTGTCCAGAATCCACGCATGTTTCACTGCGTCCCACCACAGTCCTCTGTCTGACCCAGGCTCCTCCCACGTGGTCCTTCCCGGTAACGTCTCCTGAGCCGGCTTCGACCTGGGACAGGTTCCCGGTCTTTGTCTTTCATGACCTTGACACATTTAAAGGGTATGGATTGTTTATTTTGAGGAAGATCCTAGTTTGGGCTCGTCTGATGTTTCTCCTGAACAGGTAGAGGTTGTGTGTTTGGGGCAGGAACACCACCAAAGTGATGCTGTCCTTTCAGTGCATCACTTCAAGGGCACGTGATGTCCATACGCCTTGCACTGGTGATGTAGCTCTCCATCTTGAGTGAAGGCGTGTCTACCAGCTTTCTCCATTGTAAAGTTACTATTTTCCCCATTGTAACCAATAAGTACTTTTGAGGCTACGCAAATATCATGTCTGTCATCATCCTTTTGGCACTAATTTTAGTATCCATGGGTGGTTCTTGCCTGCGATGCACAGCAGACTTTGAAAAGTCTCCTAAAGAAGGATAATTTTGCATTTAGAATTGTCGATTAAAATTCAATTGACAAGAAGAAAAAAGAATTTTATTTGAGCCAAATTGAGGATTATAACCCAGGAGGAATTCTTTCAGAAAATTCTGAAAGACTCTTCTGCCTGTAAGAAGTCGAAGGCGTGGTCATATACATTTTCGAGACAAAGGATCATACATCAAAATGACGTACTGACATTTTAAATAAAGTTCACCAAGGATACATAGTCCAGGTAGCACGTATAAAGCCAGCAGCAGGTCACCGTGACCCCCTACGAAGTGGGGAAAGTACACTATTCTTCTAAGAAGTTACGTTGCCGGCGTCAGAAGAAAGGAAAAAAATTGATCTTTACGGTCGAGCAGGCATTCCCACCTTTGAGGAGGTCCAGTTAATGTATAATGCGGATGCACACTGCCATCAAAGGGGGAGTGAGGAGGCCCTAATGGACAGAGAGAATTTTATGCTTCATTTTCTCGTCCTGCCTTAAAATATAAATTTTACTTCGTCTGAACAAAAACATGTATTTTTTAGTTACACTGAATATGCAACAAATCTTTCATTAGCTGTCAGTGTCTAATAGCTGTATAGGCTGTCAAGTATTGGTATATTTTTAAAGTATATGTTGGTGCATTTCATTGCATTCTTTTGGTGAAATTCCGTCAGAAATTCACTGAATGTCTATTAACATTGCTCTTTTCTTTAGGCTTTGTTGTCTTCTTTTTCCTGCTTTAGGAGAAAGCACGTAGCGCCCCCCTCTCTGGAGTGCATGGATTTGTTATTTCACTGCCCCGCGCCTCCGCTGAGACATAGCTGGTGAGGCAGGGATCTTGTCCTGTTCAACAGCGCCACTGCTGGTGAAAGAACTTAAATAGCTTTTTCAAACAGAAAAAGTTGGACGAATGGGGCAATGAACACTTGTATTCCTGCCACTGGAGTCAACCATTGTTAACATTTTGCCGTATTTGCTTGTGTGCCCTGTGTGTGATTGTTTCTCTATTTATTGACACGACACTTCACCCCCACCAAACACTTTGCAGTTATTTCCTAAAAGTAGAGACATTCTTCTCCATCACTTGTTGGCAAACTATGATCATTGGGCCTAATCTGGCCCATCACCTGTTTTTGTAAATAAAGTTTTATTAGAACACAGCCACACCCATTCATTTGCATGTTGCCTGTAGCTGCTTTTGCACTAAAGGAGCAGTTGTTTTGGCTCACAAAGCCGAAAATATGTACTACCTCACCTGTGCAGAAAAGCATTTACCTAAGGCCTGAACGCTATCCTTACAAAGTCCTGCTTATGAGTTTGGCCCTTAGCTGGCACCTGGGAATGTGGATTTGGGGAGGGTCCCCATCACCGTAACTGTGATAAGAGTGCCTCACTGGGCCTGAACCGTTTGTACAAACAACACAGCATGTGCTGAACATCTGTTCTCTCTCTGGAAGTCCCGAGTTTCCGTGCGTGTCTGTGACTAGCTCATAATAAAAACTGGGCGCTTTTTTTTTTTTTTTAATTAACGTTTTGGCTGTGCCGCTCAGCATTTGGGAGCTTAGACCACCTCCTACAGTGGGATCGCAGAGTCTTAACCACTGGACCACCAGGGAAGTCCCAAAAAACCCTGGGCTCTGGTCTCTAACAAGCTCCTTCTAACATTTAATGTGTTGTCACAGCTCTTTGCTGGGACGTTAGCTCGCTCTACAAGCCTTTTCCCTGTGCCTTGAATCCTTTTGCCATAATAAATCATAGCCATGGGTCTTCCTAGCGAATCAATGAATCTGGGCGTCTTGGGTCCCCCTGACACATGGCCCTTTACAGAAAACGTCTGCTGAGGCCCATTCTACATAAACACCATTGTTATACCTAAGAAAACAAACAATAATTCTGCAATACAACCTAACCTCTAGTTTCTATGCAAGCTTTCCAGCTGTCCCCCAAATGATTTTTTAGCTTATTTAAAAAAATCAAGAGTCCAGTCAAGATTTGTATATTGCATCCCCTCCTTTACACATGCTTCACCCATGCCTTCGTTCATGACACTAACTGTGAAGCGATGCGGACTGTCTCAGATCGGGTTCGCGATTCCCTCCTCGTGCCCCGTGCGCGGCCTTCCTGTGTCCAGAGGCCGGGCGCGGACCTACAGGCGGGACGAGGCCAGTGCAGCCTGCCCCATGGGTGATGCTGCCGCAGGGTGGGGCACCGGCCGGCAGCGGCAGGCCACTGAGGGCGGGGGCGATACTCGCGCCCCGCCCCCCCCGCCCCGACCACCTTCTCCCGGCCGTCGTGGCATTGTGTGATGACCTTGGCTGACCCAACATTCACTGGATTCACTGGGGGCTTTCCTCTGCCTGTGCTCGCTGGCGTTCTTTGCTAACGAAGTGCCTTCCCTCAGCAGCCGGGGGGGAACTACAGCATCCCCCCACTCCCCAAAAGGCGGGCAAACGCTCAATGACCTCCTTTTAATTGCCTGTGTCCAGAGTGACTGTCCGCCAAGACAGAGCCTGATGGACCTGCCATTCCGGGCCCTGCCACTAGAGGGCGGTGGCGTGCGGCCCGGGCGAGGCCGGCGCGGGCACGTGACGTCACGCCGAGTCCGAGAGAGGCCGGCGCGGGCGTGTGATGTCACGCTGCGCCTGGGAGAAGCCGGCGCGGTCGTGTGACGTCACGTCGTGCGGCCAGGCGAAGCGGTGCGGTAGGTGATACCCTGGGGTCTCGGCGCGGTCGCCATGGGTCCGCGGGTGCAGCTCCCGCCAGAAATCCAGCTGGCGCAGCGCCTGGCAGGGAACGAGCAGGTGACCCGAGACCGGGCGGTGAGGAAACTCCGGAAATACATTGTCGCCAGGACTCAGCGGGCCGAAGGTGGGCACGGGGTTGGCGGCATGTGGGCGGGGGCGCCTCGGCGGCCCGGCTGGGTGGGGGGCGCGGGGCGGCCACCCGGGCTAGGGGACCTTCCAACCTCGTGGAGCCTCCACGTGGTCGGGCCGAGTGGATGGGGCCTGCGGCGGTGCTTCCACCCGTCCCCTGCTTCCCGCTCGCGCTCCCGCCTGAGCGCTTGGCCCTCCGCCCTTTCCCCACCTTGGCTGCCCTGAAGGTGCGCGGCGCTCACCTCCTGCTGCGGTGGCCACGTGTCCCTATGCGGAGGCTCCCCCTCCCCAGCCCCTTATTTCCTCTTCCCAGTCAAGACCTGCCTTTCTCTGGGAACCGGCCCCCGCATCAGCCCATATATCCCGCTATCCCTGCTACCCACTGTTTGGGCACCCTGCGTTTTTTCCTCAGAGCGGCATTTATCACTGTTGGTAGTCTTTTTCTTGTATAATTATTGGGTTGTCGTCTGAGTTTCACGTAGTGTACAGTCCTCAGAGAACATGCTTCCTAATTGATTCTCAAAATGTGGGTCTCAAAACGTGGCCCCATCAGCAGCTTCGGCATCACCTGGACATTTGTTAGAAATGCACATTCTTGGGTCCCATCCCCGTACTGCTGAATCAGAAACTCTTGACAAGTGGGCCAGAAATCCGTTTTAAGAAGCCCTCTGGGTGATGTGATCCTGTTGCTAAGTCTGAGAACCACTGCTCTGGAACAGGGTGCCAGACACGTAGTTAGGACCTCAGTACATACTCGTTGGGTGATTTTATATGTTCAGTGTCTGCCTTCATAACGACCCTGAATGAGGTAACTTGTAATTTTAAAATTTGAAAAGCGCACAAAGCCCAGGTGTAACGCCGGGTGAATTGTTGCCAACAGACTCACCTGAGTAGGCACCATCCAGACCAGGAAATGGTGATTCACTCAATTTTGAATCTACAGAAATGGAGTACAGCGCCTGTTACTTGTAGATTCTCGGTAAACGTTTATTGAATGAATGAAATGACAGTTATCTGGGGGAGTCCTTCCAGCCACAGGCGCAGCAGGTTCTGAGTTGGGAGGATGGCTTGAGAGGGAGGTCCAGGTACCTTTACAGTAAGATGACTTTGGTCTAATTCAGGCGTTCACATTTCTCTGGCTGTGTTCTGGCACTAAAAAGTTGGGTTCATCTGTTGTGAGTGTTGCTGTTTTTGGTGCAGGTGGTTTCACTCATGACGAGCTGCTGAAGGTGTGGAAAGGACTGTTCTATTGTATGTGGATGCAGGACAAGCCACTCCTCCAGGTGAGTGCCTGGGAGGGTACAGAAGGAGCTAGGGCAGCAGTAACAGTGGGAGGACAGGCGAGCACGTTGTCGACCCTCATTTTACTACTGCAGACATGCTGGGCACAGTTTTACAGCTTCGATACTTTTTTTGCTTTTAATGGCCGGAGGGTCCAGGGCCTTGGGTTAAAGTGAGTCTTGCGCTGGCTGAGTCGAGCGCCGCAGCAACACTGTTGATTGCCAGTGTACGTCATGGCTGAACACCGGGTTGTCTGTTCTGTGTTTGTCAGAGATGGCAATTAAGTGCTGAAATGCTGGAAACCAGGGGACAGAATTCAAGTCTTCTGAGACAAGTATTTTTTCTGCTAGCCTTTTTTAGAAAAACAGACTTTATTCTTTAGAGCAGTTTTGGGCTCACAGCAAAACGAGAGGAGGAGGTTCTGAGTTTTCTCACGTGCCCCCTGACCCCCGCCCCCCCAGGCACAGCCTCCCCCGTCATCACCCGTACCAGCGTGGGACCTTTGTCCCAGTCCATGGACCTCCGTGACACGTGGTCATCACCCAGAGTCCACAGCTTACCTTAAGGTTCACTCTTGGTGATGTACAGTCCGTGGGTTTGGATAAATGTACAATGACGTGCATTGTCATTATGGTATTTTACAGAGTAGTTTCACTGCCCTAAGGTACTAGCCTTTTTAGAAATGTTTCCCAGTGGGAATTGTTTACTGTTCAAAATCACCTGGGTGGTGAGGGTACTTATTTAAAATGCAGATTCCTGCGCTGTATTCCACGCCTGCTCAACTAGAAGCTCTCGGGGGAGGCTCTGGAGTCGTCTGTTTGGCCAGCGCGCCAGGTGATGGCTGGCACAGTGACACAGGCAGGCAGCCGGTAGCTCACAGGGGTCCCGCCAGCCCCCTTTCTGCTGGTCAGGTGGCTGTGCGCTCCCAGGCTCCTGCTCTCCCGCCCCTCCCTTCTCAGCCTCCGCCGCGCGGGGTTCAGCGTCGGTCACGCGGGCAGTCCCTGCCCTTGCTTGTTGTGAGGTCCTGTGGGCCCTGGCCTTCAGGGCAGGCCTCTCGCAGCCAGTGTGAGACTTGCAAGCCCCAAGCTCGCTGGGCTGCGAGGCCCCGTGGAGCCGGATCCCGCGACGAGTGAGGACAGTTGAATGTTTGTCTTACCGCCGTTGCTCGTCGCTGTGGGATCATGTTCGTTCAGGACTGAGGGCGTGCGTTCTGTTTCCTGCGCAGGAGGAGCTTGGCAGGACCATTTCCCAGCTCATCCACGCTTTCCAGACCACAGAGGCACGTGAGTATCCCCGCCAGCCCCTGGACACGAGGCCTGCGTTCCGAGAGCGGGAGTGAGGGCCCCGTCCCAGCTGGCGTCTGCTGTGCTGCTCTGTTCGTCCTGCACGTGTTCGCTCACTTGCCCGGAGTAGACTCGGTTCAGGGGTCTAGAGGGCTATCCCTTATATTTCACAATTACGGGGGAAGCGGTGTAGTGCCAGCAGCTGTGTGACTGAACCCCGCCTGATGGTGGTGAGGGCCCTGCAGAGCGTCTTTTTGACTCGTGCGTTCTTGTTCTGACCAACTTCAGCCGTTCTCAACCCTGCGGCCTGCCCGTTGTGTCTTTAGAAATCCCGATGTCTAGACCCTGGTCCCATCAGGTCAAGCTCTGGGGGTGGGGCCTGGGCGCTAGCATCTGCGACACCCCCTGCCCTGCTCCGAGGGCAGCTAGGGCTGGGCAGCATCGCTGGCATGGACCCCGGGACCGATGCTGGTGGTGCCCCGGCTGTGTGGGCGGGTTTAGTGCAGTTATGCTTAAGCTGGCAAAGTAGTCAAAAGTAGGGAGTGTGTGCAGTTACAGTAACTACTTTCTCCATTCGGGAGAGTCTCTTAACTGCATTTGAGCAGTCACTGGAGGAGATCCATTCTCTATAATTTTTACCTTCTAAGAACCTTCAGAAGCGTTTCTGTGCTCAGTAGAAGGCCAGGTACAGAGCGTTCACTTGGTGACACTTGAATGAGGTAGTGAACGCAGGCCTGTCCTGTGGGAGATAAGAGGTGCCCTTTGGGGACTTCCCTGGTGGTCCAGTGGGTAAGGCTCCGCGCTCCCAAGGCAGAGGGCTCGGGTTCCATCCCTGGTCAGATCCCACGTGCTGCAACTAAGAAGTCCGCATGACGCAATGAAGAACCCGAGTGCCGCAACTAAGAGCTGGTGCAAGCAAAATAATAAATACATAAATAAATATTAAAAGAAAAGGTGGGGGGCCCTTTGTGTCCCGAGGTCAGGGCGTCAGCAGGGTCGGGGCCTCCCAAGGGCTCTCTCCTGGGCGTATAGACGGCCGTCTCCTCCTCTGTCCTCACGTGGTCGTCCTTCTGTGTGTCTGTGTCCTGATCTCCTCTTAACGACACCAGTCAGATGGGATTAGGACCACCCCACTGACCTTTTATCTTAACCACCTCTTTAAAGACTGTGTCTCCGAATAAAGTCATATTCCGAGGGATTGGGGGTTAGGGATTCAAGGTATGGGCTGGGGACCTGGCTGAGCCCGTAGCACTCCGGTTCTGACATACTGTTATTGGCAGGGTTTTGTGTTTGATCAGGTCAGTGGATTCAGTGGGGCGAGTGCTGGGGCAGGGCATGGGTGCCTGGCAGGGTCCTTAGCCCCAGCCGAGGTGGGGCAGTGACAGTGGCTGAGTGGGGAGAAGCGGCCTGAGCGCTGATCAGATCATCCTCTGCCTGATCTTCAGAGGATGTGGCTTCAGTTTGCGGTTGTAGCTGGGATTTGCTTTTCTTTCCAAGGTTCCTAAAAGCCCCGTTTTTAAGCCAAATCCATAGCACTGCTCTCAGCTCAGCACACTCAGGGGCTCAGCACCCCCGAGGCCGGTGCCATGCGAGGTCCTGACAGGGCTTCTTCATGGTCTCTCCCCTCCCCTCCTGAGGCAGCTGCCGCTTTCCCCTGCCCACCCCCCGCCCCCCGACTCTCTTCTGGCCTTTTCTTTCCACCAGAGCACCTGTTCCTTCAGACATTCTGGCAAACCATGAACCGCGAGTGGATGGGCATCGATAGGCTGCGCCTGGACAAGTTCTACATGGTGAGGAAGCTGCCTGCTCCCCGCGGGGGTCCCTGCGGTGCTGGGGCACGGCGTCCAGCATCCCGGCCCCTGAGCCCCCCACTGCCCCAGCAGTGCCAAGGACCAAGGCTGCTGGCTGGCGAGCGCCCTGCGGTCTGTTCCCTGTGAGCCTAGTTGGGCCGTGAGGGGAGCCTCGGCCTCACGTGGGGTGCGCATGCCAGGGTTCTGCACAAACTGTCGGTTCAGGGGAGGAGGGTCACAGTTGCCCCTGGGGGAGACTCGGTGGCGAAGCCCTTGCTTCTTTGCTGCCGTGAAAGCAAAGCTTAGAGCTCGGGCCCTGGACAGAGACCCATGGGCAGGGACAGTTTATATAATAGCGTGCAGAATCTTCCTTGTCTTTCTCCTTTCCTGCGCTGCATTCTGGTGAATTTAGGTTATTGATCTGCGCTCAGAAATGCAGGAAAAACTGGACTGTGTGTTGCTGCTGCCCCGTTGAGCTGCAGCTTTGTTACTGCGCTGGTGTCCCCTGGGACTGGGGACAGTCCCCAGATGAGTGCTGCTGTCCGAGAGCAGGTGGCCCGATGCGGACACTGGACGGGGCAGCGGCCAGGCCTCGCTGAGCACAGGTCCCTGTGATCTGCCCCTCAGGCCGGTCACCCGCTCCGTCTCGGTCCAGGGTTACGCGGTCACCACGTGTGTGATGTCAGGTGTTAAAGTGAGGACAGCTGGTGGGCGAGCGCGGGGCTCAGGAGAGAAGCAGGACGGGCGCTGATGCGTGTGGGCGGGCGGGGGGTCGGGCGCCGGGCTTTGCACGGTTACAGAACGCCCGCTCATAAGACACGGGGCTGTGTCCCAGGATGCGGTGCTGGGCCTTAGGTCGGGGGTTCTGCTGCTGTCCGCGGCCTGTTTCCCACGACCCCCCTGTGGCCACGTCTGGCAGCGCAGCCCTGCTCTAGAGGCTGGTCCTCTTGGCGGCACCGCAGGTGTCCTCTGTCACCTTTCACCACTACGGGTCCCCCCTGCAGGCTTGTTGGGTTCATGCCTGGAGCCCAACATGGGTAGGGAAACCGGGCAGTCAGCCGCTGTGCTGGGGATTGTGGGCAGAGAAGGAAACTGGTTTCTCCCTTGGTTGGGGAGGAGCTCAGAGGAAACGGGAGCTCAGAGGAAACAGTCTCCAGTGCAGACCTGGTGTTTCCGAGGCTCCGCTCTCCTGGGGGAGCTCCACGTCGCGTCCCGTTTTCACTCTGGAAACAAGCCCGTCCCTCATAGCCGTCGATTGTGGTGTGTGGTCACTCCCCGTGTCCCTGCTGTGAGCCCGACGTCCTGCTGCTCTTGGGAGGCTGGGCGCCTCCCGCAGGCCCAGGTCCCCAGCAGCTCTCCAGGGCCTGCCGTGTGCAGTGCGATGCCCAGACGACCCGGGGCAGAGGGGAGGTCTGGGTGGTGCCACTAACGGGGTCCCCTCCTGTGTCACAGCTCATGCGGTTGGTCCTGCACGAGTCACTGAAGGCCCTGAAGACGCGCGGATGGGACGAGAGGTCAGTGTCCCAGAGCGGCCTGCGGCAGCCTGTGCCACTCGGGCCGGTCTGGGTCTCTCCTCTACTCGTTTGCCAGCTTTATGTTGAAGGGTGACTTAGTGCTGGAAACAAAGGCATTTTTTAAATTAAGTTTGTGCACGTGTTCGTGGGAATGTTTGTTTCAGCCTTGACGGTGGGCTCTTATGGATCAGAACTAAGTCCTCACCAAAGGAGGCGCAGCTGAGCGGGTGTTCTTGTAAACCGCGGCGCCTTCAGCTCTGTCGTCCACGGTCATTGCTCTCAGCTCTGTCGTCAGCGGTCATTGCTCTCAGCTCTGCAAATACTTGAGCTGTCCAGACTTCACATTTTTGACAGTGGTGCTTGTGTGTGTCCCCCCAAACTGGAAGGGCCTGTGTTTTCTGGCTGACCTCAGGCCTCCCCTGGCACCTGGCAGCCGGGTGGGATCCTCAGGTGGGGCTGGGCTGGGCTCTGCTGCGTCTTAGCTCCTCCCACAACCCCTCCTGGAGACCAGGCAGGGGCGGGGCTCCTGCAGCCTGGACCTGCCCCTTCACCTGAAGCTCTGCATCCAGGTTATAGCAGCAGGTTTCCAAACCTCCCGGGGGCAGTCTGAGATCACAACAGAAAGTGGGTTTCTGAGCATTCACGTTTTAAAGTTTTTGGAATTAATTAAAATTTTAAAAAAAACCTTTTTTCTACTTATGAGAGTGATGGATGTTCAATATAAAGAACTCAGGAAACTTTTTATAAACATTGAAAAGCAATTTTAACTCCAGCAGACAATTACTTTTTTTTTTTTTTTTTAATATATACATGTATTTTTTATGGCTGCGCTGCGCGGCTTGTGGGATCTCAGTTCCTCGACCAGGGATTGAACCCGGGCCACGGCAGTGAAAGTGTGGAATCCTAACCACTAGGCTACCAGGGGACTCCCCGACAGTTATTGATACTTTTAAAGTGTTGCCTGATTGCATGGTCCAAAAGTGGTGTAGCAGACTGCTTATTCATTTTACTGAGAATGTGTCAGAAACATCTCACATCAGTGTCCTGATGCTGCATGATTTGGGGAGGGCGGGCACTGGGGGAGAGGGCTTAGAAACAGTATATTTTGAATTGGTTTGTGATTAAAAAGTGATGGTAAAAGAGTTTATTTTTAAGCCCAAGGATAATAAATCTAGGACCCAGATGTCAGAATAGCTGCCAGACTAGAGAATGCAGCTTACGGCCATGTTATTCTAGGACTTTCTCATTTTCTGAATGGCGGAGTTAACAAACTCTTAGTCCCTGGCCTCACAGCCCCCCGGCCCCCATAGAAGGTCAGCAGGATTTGGACTGCAGTTACAGGAGTTGCTGTTATACGTTGAGAATGGCTGTGGTGACTACATTTTGGTCAGCAGGATTTGGACTGCAGTTACTGGAGTTGCTGTTATAGGTTGAGAATGGCTGTGGCGACTGCATTTTGGGCAAGGGCGCCTCTTCTAGTGGTTTTCATCCTTCAAGTTCTGTGGAGACCTGAGGCTGGCGTCTCACTCATTTCCGCGTTTAGGGTCATGTTATCCCGGGGTGGCTGGTGACTGAAGCCGGGCTCAGTGTTAAAGGGACGATTTTATTTCTGTTAATTTTGGAGGTGTGGTTGTTACCGTGAAAGTAGTTCCATCCTCACTGTCACTGGCAATTCAGTGCAGAGATCCTTTTGAAGAAACCGGTAACCTCCCATTGCCCTGGGGTAACCAGCCCTGCTCGTTGTATCTGCTCTTGTAGCCCTTTTCCGTTCTTACGAGTAGCAGGCTGTAAGTGTAACATTTTTGCCCGTGTGAATGTGAGTGTTGTCAGCAGCCTGGCAGAGGAGGTCCCTGGCCCCTGGCCTGCCTCCCTTCCGCTGAGTCATGGAAGGCACCCCGGTGTTGCCAGCGTCAGCACTGTCCAGGGAGCTTTCTGAAGGGTACACGCTTTACAGTTCAGGTGGAGGTATCTGTATATTAACAAGCACCCAGGAGTTTCTGGTGCGTCTGGGCCACTAAAGACCGGTCTCTGGAGCTCTCCGATCTGGGATCCCCAGGCCTCTGAGACCGTTGAGACCCACGTGCCTGGGTGAGGTCTGATATGTGATGTGTGACCATCCACAGGCCCGGTCCAGCAGGACCCGGGAGGCAAACTCGTCCCCTTCTCTGGCATCTGTCTCCCTTTGCGTTTGCTCTGTCCTGGTGAGCCTTCCCGCGCAGTTCCCAGCGGGGACAGGAGGGACACCAGACACGGTGGGCTCTTGCTTTATAGCCAAGGTTCAGTCCTGCCCTGTGTCGTGGTCCTGGCTGTTGCCCATGGATCCACGATCGCAGGAGTCCTCTGTGCCGCCACAGACCCAGGTCATTGGGTCTTCCTGTGTTGGTGGACGGGGCGCCTGCCTGTGACTGTGTCCCGTCAGAGCCCCCCGCTCAGGCAGAGTGAACCCATCACCTTGTTGCCCCTCGTGGTGCTGCTGGACTTGCCTCTTCTTTCCCCAGACAGACCGAGCAGCTGCTGGAGCTGCTGATGACAGAGATCCTGCACCCTGACAGCCAGGCCCCCAACGGAGTGAAGAGCCACTTCATCGAGATCTTCCTGGAGGAGCTGACCAAAGTGGGCGCCCGCGAGGTACGTGGTAGGCGGCAGGGCGAGTGCAGCGGCCGGGCCGCTCGGGTGCCTGCGGCCCAGGAACTGAGCCCCCGCTCTGTCCCCGCAGCTGACGGCGGACCAGAACCTCAGGTTCATTGGGCCCTTCTGCATGGTCGCCGCCCGGACTCAGGAGTGAGTGCGGTTCCCTCCTGCTCGCCTCTTCTGTTCCGCTGCGTCCCCGAGGGGACAGCCCTTAGGAAATGCTACGGGCCAGCAGGGGGCCGGCGGGGCTGAGGGGCTGGGGTCAGGAGAGACGGGCACGGGGAGGCGGCGTTTCTTCCCTGCAGGGTCCAGCCTGACGGGTGGCTCTGCTGCGGCTGCCCCTTAGCTCCCTGGTTTTGCACAACATCACTCGAGGCGTCTTCGAGGCGATTGTGGAACAGGCCCCGCTGGCCATCGAGGAGCTCATGAATGAACTGGAGGAGGAGGAGGAGGAGGAGCGGGACGGGGACACGCCGTCCAGGGAGCCCCCTGAGGGTGAGGACCGCACTGACCGGGGTGACGGGCCTGTCCTGGCTTGAGCCCGCGGTGGCTCTGCGGGGCCCCTGCCTTCATCTCCTGTCCCGTCCCCTCGGTTCTGCCCTCCCCACCGAAGTCTGTTCTCGGCTCTGCAGCCAGGGTGACCTTGGAAACAAGCACACATGTTGTTCACTCTCCTCACCCTTGCCCCGTGGCCGTCCGTGTCCTCATGGCTTCCTGGGCTCTGCTCCTGCCCCGGGGCGTCTGCCCTGTTCTCCCCTCCCTGGCAGGGTCTCTGCCCTCTGTCCCTCCAGGCCCTACCCTGACCACCCTGTTTAAAGTGCAGCCTCCCAGCCCCGACCCTGCCTCGCTCACTGGGCGTTTCCATGGTGATTCTCACTTTCTGGCGTAAGTCACTTGAAGTTACGTAAATCACTTGTTCATCTTTCTGGCCCGGCTTCCGCCGCTGGATGTCAGCTCCGCCAGGACGGGGACTGTTGACCATGTTGTGTACCTGGTGTTCGGAGCAGCACCTGGCATGGAGGAGGCGCCCGCTCGATCGCGCTGGATGAGTGAGTGAGTGGGTGAACGAACGAGTAGAAGGTAGCACTTGTGAACGTCCCCCTGAAGCCTTTGGGGGCGGGGCCTGTGGGCTCCGCATCAGTGGTGTCCAGTCTGGCCTGTGCACCTTGATGCTAAAGTGGGTCTTCGTGGGACGCCAGCTGGTCTCGTGACTGTCCTCCGGGTGACCTGCGCACTGTGTCCTGTGGCCTTAGGGGTGTGTGTTGTCCACCAGCTTCAGGACTTTTCTGCTCTTGCCTTTTGTGGTAAAATACACATAACGTAAGGTTTACCACCTTGACCATGCGTAAGTGCGCTTGTGCAGCCGTCACCGCTGTCCATCCACAGAACTTTGCATCTTCCCAAAGTGAAGCTGTCCCCGTTAAACACTCCCCGTTCCTCCCTCTGCCCAGCTCAGCTCCTGGCACCCACCGTTCTGCCTCCTGTCTCTGTGAATCTGACCGCTGACGACTCTGTGGTTCCTGTCAGTAGGACCAGACAGTATTTGTCTTTGTGTCTGTCTCATTTCACTCAGCATAACGTCTTCAGGGTTCATCCATGCCGTATCATGTGTCAGAACGTTCCTCCCGTTTGAGGTCTGATAATATTCCATTGTACGTATTTCGCATTTTGTTCTCCATTCATTGGTAGGTGGAGTCTTGGGTTGCTTCCATGTTTTAGCTTTCGTGGTTAACGCTGCTGTGAACATGGGTGTACAGATATCTGTTTTGAGACCCTGCTTTCAATTCTTTTTGGTCTATACCCAGAAGTGGAATTGCTGGATCATATGGTACTTCTGTGTTTAACTTTTTAGGAACTGCCATACTGTTTTCCATAGCGGCTGCATTGTTTTACGTTCCCACCAACAGTGCACAAGGGTTCCAGTTTCTCCACATCCTCACCAGTATTTGTTGTTGTCTTTTTTTGGTAGTGGCCATCCTTGTGGGTGCTAAGTAGTATCATTGTGGTTTTGATTTGCATTTCCCTGATGATTATTGGTGTCAAGCACCTTTTCATGTGTTTATTGGCCGTCCATACATCTTTGGAGAAATGTCTGTTCAAGTCCTTTGCGCATTTTTGAATCAGATTTCTTTGCTGTTGAGTTTTAGGAGTTCTTTCTATATTCTGGATAATAACCCCTCCCCAGATACCTGATTTGCCGGTATCTTCTCCCGCTCTGTGGGTGGCCTTTTTACTCTGTTGCTAGTCCCTTTTGATGCACAAAATTTAAAGGTCTTATCAAGTCTGGTTTGTCTAATTTTTCTTGTTACCTGTGCCTTCAGCGTCATATCCAAGAAATCGTGGCCAAATCCAATCTCCTGAAGTTTTTGCCCTACATTTTCCTCTGAGTTTTATTGTTTCTTTAGGTCTTTGATCCATTTTGAGTTAATTTTAGTATATGGTGGTAGGTAAGGGTCCAACTTCATTCCTCTGCATGTGAATGTCCAGTGTTTCCCCCACCGTTTGTTGAGGGGATAGTCCTTTCCCCACTGACCGGTCCTGTGCCCTCGTGGAAGGTAGTTTGATGGTAGAAGCCAGGGCTGACTTCTGTGGCCTCTGACTCCCGTGCCCTTGCTGGAGCGCCCCTGGGCTTTCTCGTCGGTCAGCACCCCGGCCACACTGTCCGGCTGTCTTGGACGTCCTTCCTGGCCCTGCCTTCCCCTCCTCCTCTTCCTCAGTAGCCCGAGTCGCCGGCACAGGCTGACCCAGGGGCCCATGGCGGCCTAGGGCCTGCCTGCAGCCCTGCTGTCGTCATTCTGCGCCACACATGCCTGTCCCTCTCGGCCACCTGTTGACCGAATCTGTCTTCTGTAGGTAGTGATGTCAGGGCCCCAGATGTCTGGCCAGCAAAAGCTTCCTCACCGGAAGCTTCATCTCCCGTCGCCCCTCAATCCAGGCTGCGCCGTGGCTGGACCAGCCACCCTTCTTCCTCATCCTGGGACTTCTGGCCCTGCGATTTCTGCCTAAGATGCCCACTCATGATCCCCTCCTGGTTTCACTTTTAGGACTGGTCGGGCCCCACCTTCTCTAGGATGGCTCCCGTGTTTCCAGGCCAGTGTGGGCACTGCTGCCCTCGGGGCGAGGCCGTCAGTGCCCCTGCTATCCCGTGCTATGGGCTCCCCTGCCCAGGTGTGGGCCCTGGCAGGCAGGGCTTCTGGTTCCCAGGTGCTGGGGCCCCGTGACACCTGCAGCACCAGGCGTGTCTGAGTCCCTGGGGCCCTTTCGTTCTAGGCTCCGTCAGTGGGGCTGAGCCCGACCTGGGCAAGGAGCAGGCGGGAGACGACGAGGAGGAGGAGGAGGAGGACAGCGCCGGCACCATCCTCCAGGTGGGTGGCCGGGCTCCACGTGGGCTGAGCTCTCGGCCTCTGGAAGGCGGAGCGGGGTGGCATCCGTCCAGCCGGGACTCGGAGGAGCACAGGTGCCCCGGAGCCTCGTCTGCAGAAAGAAGCGCAGATTTGTTGAAAGTGGAGTTGGGGGCTGGGCTCCGGCAGGCTGGGCTCCGGCTTCACTGCTCGACAGCTGCCCCAGGTCTGCCTGCGGCTCCCCTCGAGGGCGCTGGGGCCGCCAGGGTGGCGTGTGCTGAGTGGGGGGTTTTTGGGTGCCCACTCGGGGTCAGAGCTCAGCGGACAGGATCTGTGACTTCAGGCGAGTTGGACACGTAGGGTCCTTCCTGATACATTTCAGAAGTTGATTACTTGATGAATTAATAAGAATTTAGGTAGCTTGGGTTAAATTTATCAGATTAGTTTTACTTGTTTCTCCCGGAGGGTTTACAGTCGTGCAGAGGCTCGCCTTGCGGCCCCTCACGATCCACTGGGCGGCGCTGCCCCGGAGCGTCTGCTGCCGCGTGTGCTGGGGACAGCGCTTGCGGGGGACCTGGGGGCACAGCCTTGGCGTGTGGTCCTCGGGCTCGTTCTCTCTGTTGGTTCCCGTCCTGGGAGCACCTGAGGGGGGCTGACTTTGGCCTCCACGGTGTCTGTCTGTGAAACAGTTCGACTATGAGGCCGTTGCCAACAGACTGTTCGAGATGGCCAGTCGCCAGGATACCCCTCCGCAGAACCGGAAGCGCCTCTACAAAGTGATCCGGAAGTGAGTAGCCCGGGCCCTCTGCTGTGTCCGTGCCCCTCCGCTCTCTGGTGGCCTCAGCCAGGTGGGAGGGCAGCCGTCTTCAGAGCTCGGGTGTGAAGGGGCTTCCCGGGGGCTGCTCCCCCCTCTCCAGAGGCCATGGCGGGTGACTGTCTCTTGTTCTTTCAGGTTGCAGGCCCTCTCGGAAGGTGAGCATTGGGCCGCCAGGCCTAGACGGCATCTCGTCCTCTTGGGAGTGGATCGGGTGGCGTGTTCTCCCACAGCGCGGATGGGTGCAGAGAGGCCGGAGGTGGTGTTTCTCCAAGGGAGGCAGGCTGCAGGCCTCTGCGGCCCTTGTCCTAGTGAAGCCCAGGGGACCTCAGGGCTGAGTGTGCGGGAGGGCTGACCTGGCGCCCAAGAACCCGCATTTCCAGTAAGTGCCCCGGCCTGCCGCCCTGCTGCTCGGTGCTGCAGCACCCAGCTCCACTTCTCAGTGTGTGGCTGGCGGAGCCGGCGTGGCTTGTTCTGAAAGACAGTTTCCTAGAAGGTTTAAGGTAGAAGATGTAAGCGTTTTTCCCCCCAACATTTCATTATGAAAAATTTTAGACACGTGGCGAAGTTGAAAAGGATTTTACAGTGAATACCTGCATGTCCGCCACCTTGGTTCCGCCATCAGTTTAGTGTCCTTGTTTTACCGTGTTTCTGCCTCCCCCCGCCCACCCCTCAGTCAGGTTGTACTCCCAAATACTTCACGCTGGGGTAGTGGTTTTTAGGTGAAATGTACGTTCAGTGGAACGCATGAATACTGGGTGCATCTGGTGGGCTTAGACTGACGCACACACCTGTGTGACTCGGACCCACCGGGACTCAGAAAGGTCACCAGCCCTTTCCCGACATAAGCGTCTGTAGGATGGAGCGAGACGTGTCCCAGCGCCCCAGGAACCGGCTCTTCCGGGCGCCGTCTCTTGGTGCCCAATGAGCTGCCCGCAGCTGTGGCGGAGTCCGGCCGGGGCCTCCTTGCCCGGAGCTCGAGGCCATGGTGCTGGTGGCCATGGATGCACAGACCGTAGCCTCCCAGCCCACAGCCTCCTGATGGCCCGCCTTGGTCTTTAGGCCTCTTCCCCGAGGACGACATCCCAGAAAAAGCCTACAGGAATCCGCGGGGTGGGAGACGGGTGAGGATGAAGAAGCGCTTGTTCGAATCCCAGCTGCAGAACAAGATAGGTAGGCCTGGCGGGTGGGCTGCTGGCCTGGGGCTTCGTTACCTGCGTTCTTTCCTCCCTGCTCGTGTCACGTGTGACTGAGGCCTGTCTCCAGGCGTGATTCCCCCTCCCCAGCCTGCTGCCCCCCAGCACCCACTGCCTGTGTGTCCTGGAGATGTGGCGCCCTGGCCCCGACGCCCCACTGCACGGGGGCTGTTTCTGCTGTCTGGCCCATGGGCCACTCTCTGTGTTCCCCACTCTCCTTCCCTGTGGCTCCGGTCTGGTGCCTCTTCCTGACCCTTTTCCATCTTTGATCTGACCTGGACCGTGCCTCCTCTTCCACCTCCCGTGGCGTCCTCCAGGGAGCCCCTGACGTCGCTGCGCTCTCCTCCTTGATTTTAGAGGCTTCCCCCGCTCCCGTCTTCCCTCCCCTCCCCCTTCCTCCCCCTCCCCCTTCCTCCCCCTCCCCCTTCCTGCCCCTCCCCCCTTCCTGCCTCTCCCCCTTCTCTCCCCTCCCTCCCCCAGCTTGTCTACAGTCTTGTGGTTAGAACGTGACTGACCTCGCTAAGCGCTGTCCGTGCGCTCCTGTCACACCCCAAGCCCTGTATCCACTGTAGACCCCTGGGGCTGCCCCCTGCAGTGGGATGGGCTGTGCCCACAGCACCGAGCGGGGCAGGAGCCAGAGGCACCCCTGGCTGGAAGGGGACACAGAAGAGGGAGAGATGGTGGCTCCACCCCCCACCGAGACCCCTCCTGTGTCATCCGTGTGTGGTCAACTGGCCCCAAGTCCTGGGGATGCGCCCTTTGAAGGGTCTCTCCATTCACCCCTGCTCCGGCCCGGGCCAGCCCTGTCCAGCTCGTTGCACGCCAGGGCCGCTTAGCAGGCGTGGACTGGCTCGCGTACTCACGCCAGGCTGGGCCCTGGACGCTGACTGTCGGCTGTCACGTTGACTGAGAGGCCCGGCCCTGCTTTCCCAGCGGCCCCTTCCGACCAGCGTACCCTCTGGCCCCGTGTGCACTGAGCCTGGGCCCGCCCGCCCGCCCCAGAGGTCCTGCCTTTGCACAGTTCCCTTTCTTCTTGTTCTGTCCTCGTGCCGGTCGTCCTAAAGGCCCACCTCCTGGTCAGCCTCCCTGGCGTCGGGAGCCCGAGTAGGTTTCGCCTGCCTGACGGCCGTGGAACTCACAACCTCGCTGGCACAGGCCTCTGTGGGGCTGACGCGGGTCCACTCCCGAGGCCGTCGGTGCCTCTGCTGAGCGCTGTGTGTCCTCTGCCGCCCTGGGGCTGGCACCTCAGTCAGCACCACAGCAGTTGGAGCCGGCCTTCTCGACGCCTCTTTTACTAGGCCTTGCCATTTCAGGGAGAGCTGCAGAGGAGGCCTCGTGTCCAGACCCGAGCCCGGCATCCGGGAGGCGGCGCCGGAGTGCAGGGGCTGACCCCGCCGTGCCCCGGGAGCAGCCCGGGGGCTGTGGCAGGAGAGGGGCCCCCAGGAGGCGGCGGCGGCCTTGGGCGGGGGCCAGAGCGAAGGCGGCCGATGGCCAGGCGCCAAAGACAAAAAGGAAGCGGACCCTGGAGGGCCAGAAGTGACGTCCGCCAGGCGCTCCAGGGAGGATGAGGGGACAGGACAGTCAGGCTGGGTTCCCGAGACTCTGGACACCGACTGCTCCCCGACTACTGTGTCGGGAAGTGGCAGAGGTCAGGACTAAAGGGGGTTGGGCCCTCACTGAGCGCCTGCGTCCCAGAAAGTGCTGCGGCTGTGCTGACCTCGGTCAGGCCGGCGGACCCCCGGGACTGGAGCCTCCCTGCAGGCACCCTCCCTGGGCAGGGTACCGGCTGCCCGCCGGGCGTCTGTAAATAAAGTGCCACGCGGTGCCTACAAACCAGTCCTGCCCTGGTGTGTTTATGCGGGTTCTCTGGGGGTGTTTGTGTCTTGCACCCGAAGTCTGTTGATGCGGTCCTCAGACACGCTCGGCAAGATGAGGCCGAGGGTTAACAGCGTCGTCTGGACATGCACTTTATCGGCTCGGGTTGGGAGCTGACAGTGAACCGGTGCTTTGGGCCAACCCCGTTGCCTGGGCAGGAGGGTCGGCTCCCTGCCCGCCCCTTGTCCGTGACTGAGGCAGAGCTGGATCTGAGGTCCCTGTGGGCGTCTGCATGCCTCCCCTCGGCTCCTTTGGATCCCGTTTCAGCCCTTGGCCCGAGTCCCAGTTAGATGGAAAATAGAAACGGGACATAGTGCCGTGTGGGCTCCGGTGGCTCCCAGGCAGGGCTGTGGCCGTGGCGAGGGCTGCCCGGGTGACGGGTGCGTGCCGCCTCAGTCAGCCAGGCCGGCCTCTGCTGGGCCGAGGTGTGTGCAGCCCGGCAACAGGCCCAGCCTGGGGGGGACCCGTAGAGGCCGGAGCCAAACCTCAGTTTCCAAAGCCCAGCCGTGTGTGAGCACGGCCCCCCTGGAGTAGATGCCCGGGGACCCCGTTTTGGTCCAGCTGTGAGGTGGGTGGGGCTGGTGGGGTGCAGGAGCGGGCAGGGTAGTGACAAGTCCCAGAGTCTACGTCCCTTAAAGTTTCAGTGCCTTTCCCCGTTGGCAAAAATAATCAGTAAACAATCTGCGATAGGGATAGAAAAGGGTTTTATCTGAGCCAGACTGAGGACTCTGACCCGGAAGGCAGCCTGTCGTAACTCTGAGGACCGCTCCGGAGAAGCAGGCTTTCAGCACAGTTTTCTGTCCTGTCAGAACAGAACGTGAAGTCAGGGGTACATTCCTTCAGGGTTTCAAAAACCAGACCAGCAGGTACACAGCGAGTCAGCGTGGCCTTGGCACCTGGGAGGGAGGCTTATCGTCAGAGGAGGACCAGCGTTGGCCTCCCAGGAAGGGAGGCATTTCATCTTTATGTTTAACATGGACATTCTTCCGGTCAGTGCGCCCTCTGCTTTAATAATTGCAGCAGGTGGACAGTGTGTGTTTGATGGGCCACAAACAGGCTGTTCTAGTCAACATCAAATGCAAGTTAGCTCATGCATAAGCCAGAACGCCTTCCCCAGGCCTCAGTATGTGAACATTCCTTTCACCACCCCAAAGCGGCTTCAGGAGACGCCCACCACAGACTGCCGGCGGGCAGGGCTGGCTAAGGGGCGAGGTGACCTGGCTGACACCCTCGAGCCGTCACTTCCTCCCCAACAGGGACCCTGGGAGGGAGGGCGCTGCTGCTGTTAGCGCTGTTTTGTGGGTGCGGGCAGGTATTTTTTTTGTTTTTATTGAAATTCCTTTGATCGAAAAGTATGGAAGCAGCCATACTATAGAAGTTTCTGGGGGGAAAGAAGCAGCAGTCATTCCTGATTGCAGTTCTTAAACCAGTGCCATTCTCCTGTCACCGTTTTCAGGCCACGTTGTATGAACACCTCCCGTGTCTTCAGGATCCTTCAACTGTAACCGCGTTAACGTAGCTGCAGGCACTGGTGGGCTGTGGGTTGCAGTTGCTCTGACAGCGTTTCTGGCAGCGTTTCTCCGGTGTGAGGAAACGTTCCCATCGGGCAAAATGAGGAAATGAAATACAACCGCCAGCCATTGTGCCCCAGGAAAGCTTGTGTTCCAAAGGGGGCATCGTTATTTTAAGCGCCTTACTGAGATACGATTCACACTCCATACAACGTTTTCACCCCTGAGGATGCCTGGGCCCCTCCCAGCCCCTGGCAACCGCTAACTACTTTCTGTGCTGCTTTCTCGATTTTCAGATAGTGAAAATCAGTGTGTGGCTTCCTTCAGCGTGTGTTCAGCGTTCACGCGCCTTGGGACGTATGTCGGAATTTCCTTCCCTTTATGGCTGAGTAGTAAATACCCCGCTGTGCGGATAGGCCCTCTTGGGCGGGAGCATCGCAGAAGCGACGTCGGCTCTCCCTCGGTCCTGCCCAGGCCACCGGCTTTCCACCTGCCCTGCAGCTGGGAGGGGGGGGTCTTGAGAAAGTGACCTTCCCCCTGGGGGCTAACACAGTGTTGTAGGAGGGGGCTCTGGAATTCTGGTGCCCAGTTTCTCATCAGACTTCCACTTACTCATTGATCCGTGTCAGCAGCCCATGGTTTCCTGTCTGATCCAGTGGTTGTACGTAATCCCTTACTGTCACTTGCGTTACTGCTCGGTGCAGTCTCTGGTGGGAGCCCTCAGGCCGGCTCCTGAGACCCTTCCCCAGGCGCTCGCTCCCTTGCCCTCGTTACGGCAGGAAGCCCCAGCCCTGAACCAGCCGTGTCTCCAGAGAGCGCTGGCTCCTTTGAGGGCCTGGCCCTGCACGGCCCTGGAGGAGCTGGTGTGGATGAGGGTCTTCTGGGCCCCTCGTCTTTCTTATTGAGATTTACTTTACAGACCATACGATCCAGTGGTTCTTAGTATATTCATAGGGTTGTGTGTCTGTCACCTCAGTCCATCTTAGGACATTTTCATTTACCCCCAAAGAAACCCTGTGCTCAGGGCCTCCTGTACACTGGGGAGAAAGCCTGAGGGAGGCTTTTGGACCCCCAGGGGCCCCCACCGTGGGATTATTGATCACCAGGCTAAGACATTCAGTTACAGTTTCCTGGAGCAGTTGGGGTCTAGGACAGATATCACTGTGTCTGAGGGACCTCAGAGCTTCCAGTAGCAAGTGTGTTTTTATAGCTTTGCGGTTACGATTGGCTCTGCTAAAGGTTCTCTTCCCGGGAGACTGGATGGTCGCTCGAGCTAGTTCACTAGCAGTGTCTCGGGAACCCCCCCCCCCCACCGCCGTGTGCCGGTACACGTGGACCGACCCACGTCCTGATGACGAGATGGCAGCCGTGCCGTGGGCTTCTTGGCTCTTCGCCCTGGCTTGCTGAGAAAGGTCCAGAACAACAGCCCGAAGTTCTTAAAGCGCTTACATCAGCCTATTTGCTCATCAGACACTCCTGTGGCCCAAAGCTCCGTCGTTGCCGGGACCAGTTGGAGCCAGGCTGGCTACTTTGATTCCTTAGCGCTGGCAGGGTAGCTCTGGCCCAGGCTGAGTCTAAGGGCTGCATGGGAAGGTCTTGTTCCAGGAGGGGTGGGCGTGAGGAGGGGCCTGTGTGCTGCAGACAGTTCACACAGGGGAGGCACCTGCCAGGGCGGTTTGGGACCCCCCTCGGGTAGTGCGGTGGGGTGGATTTGGGGGCCCCCCGGCAGCTGAGACCGGGTCCTGGTCCCTCCCCAGGAGAGTCCCCGCCTGCTCTGGGCCTGTTTCCTCATCTGTACATGGGGTGTGGCCAGTGGTATCAGGCGACATCACAGGGCATCCCTGACAAGTGGGCAGTGGCCTGCCCCTGGCGCCAGCACGACGGAGCATGGGGTGCCGGGGGAGGGACGATGGAAACCAGCCTCACCTCTGCCCTCCTTTCCTGGGAGGCGTTCACCTGAGTTAGGATTTGCACAGCGTCTTGCAACAGCTGCCCCAGTGCCCGTAGAGGACAGGAGGCGGGCAGTCTGCGCCCGGCCCCTCCTGGTGGTTCCAGGGCAGCGCCCGCCCCCAGCCCCTGGGGTCCGGCCACACGTGGGTGCCTGCACACCTCCCGGCGCCCCCTATCGCCCTTTCCCCTCCTCCATCTCGCTTGGGGGTCCGAGCTGCATGATTTCCAGTTTTGACGTTCGGTGTTTTGGGGGCTGTACTCCCTGGCTGGACCTGAGACCTTCGGGTGTCCCGTGCCCCTGGCAGCCCAGCTCCCTGCCCCTCTTCGTAGTCACCCCCTCTCCCTTTTTCCCTCCCCCCTCCCCTCCCCCCTTTCCTGCCTAAATGTTTATTCAGTCTCGCAGGAGATAGCTGCAGGACTATCCTGTACGGGATAGCTGCTGCGTCAGGAACTACTGCAAACTTGGTGGTGGAAGTGGCAGCTCTGTAGGTTAGGAGTCAGGGCGTGGGTAGTGGGGCCCCTGCTCGGGGTCTCACAGGCTGAGATCAGGTGTCGCGGGGCTGCCACCACACTCGAGGCTCAGGTCTCCTTCCCGGCTCACTGCTTGTTGGCAGAATGAGGCCAAGGTCCCCGTTTTCTTGCTGGCTGTCAGCCAGCGTGGCTCTGAGCTCCTCGGCACTGCCCACAGCTCCTGGCCACGTGCCCAAGGCCAGCAGGAGAAATGCTCACGCTTCGAACCTCTGACTTTGTCCCCAGCTCCAACTCACCTGATGAGGTCGGGCCCTCCCACGCTGGGGGAGGGGACATGGAGGGTGTGCACACCTAGGGGTGGGCACCCAGGGGCCGGCTGAGAATCCACCCGCACAGTCCCCATGTCCCGTCCCTCTTTCTCTCCTGAGTCTTAACCCTCAGAGCTTGACCCAGGAGCAGAAGACTGAGGGGCCCTTTCCCTCTCCTGCCCCTGGAAAGTTCCTTGCCCTGGGAGGCCTGCCAGAGAGTGAAAGGATAGAAAACACTGCACCGTTGGGGAGCAGCTTAGGGTCGACTGAGCCAGAAAGGGGCCCAGAGCCCCTGACACCCAGACTGGTCTGCCTCGTCCTGCAGTGCTGCTAATTCCCTGGCGGGGGTCCAGGGTGATGAGGGGGCAGGGGGAGATGTTCCAGGTCTTCCTGTCACCACCTGCCCCCCCGTGACTCTTGGCCCTGCTGCCCCTGCCTCACAGCCAGCGCTTCCCTGTTGGTCCTCACCCTGCGCTGCCCCCGCCCTGGGCTCTGCCCTGCCTGCTGCCCCCAGAGCACCTGGGGCGTGGCAGGAGCTGGTGACGCCTGCAGGACCAGCGGTGGCTGCTGCGCCGTCTGCTGGGCCTGGGCCCACGTCACCCTGAGGGCCGGCGGCCGGCCCTGGCCTCCCCTGTAGTGTGGGGCCGCCTGGACCGGCTCCTTCCCCACCTGCTCCAGGCTGGAGGGCATCCCTGATGCGGTTCTGAGCCTGAGCTCCGCGGCGGCTGGTGGCGGGGACGGCGCTGCTCTCTGAGCCCCCAGCGCCCCTCGGTCCTCTCCTGACCGATGGGAGAGGATGATGGCCCCACGGCCCTGGCGTGTGTGGGGTGTCCCTTGGGCATCCCCGGCACCCCATTTGCTTCGTGGCACTTCAGCGGCCTGGGCCTTGCCCTGGAGGTGTCCCTCCGGGGAGGGGGTGGGGACCTCCCACTGTGGGGACGGAAGGTCCTGCTCTCACCTAAGGGCTCCATGTCACCTGCACACGGAGAAACCCCCCACCGTCCCCGAGGCGGCCTGAGGTCTGCACACCCCGCAGCTCCCCATCCAGGGGCCGCCCCCCGGAGCAGGGCCCCCACCCTGCCGGCCAGACCCCGTCTTCTGGAGCCGAGACCCCTAAAGCTGAGTTCCTTTGCCGAGTTTACGATTCATCTCTCATCCAAAACTTCATCCCCTTTCTGTCCCCTCTGACCTCAAGCCTGGGCTAACAGCACTGGTCACCAGAGTCAGATGCTTTAGGTTGCTGTTGCCCATAGCATCGTTAACGTACTAAAATTGCTATTATAGAGTCGTCATTAACGTACAAACTCGGGTTGTTTCTCCAGGGCAAGGTGAGCTCACAGACCCCTGAGCCGGGGACCACCTGGGACACCCTGACTCCCGAAACCGTGATTCAGAAATGTCACAAGACACAGGTTCACCCCAGCTTCTTTGTTCTTCCCCTTAAACACATCCCCCAACCCAAAGACCAGGTGGGAGTGGCTCTGAGGCTTGTCTCCCCGTCCCTCGCTCCGGGCCTGCAGTAAACCCTTAACTTTGCTGCAAACCCCACTGTCGGAGTGCGGCTCTGCGCCTGGGCACGCGGCTTGCTACATGTCTCTCAGCAACGTGGTTTCCAAGGAAACGGGCCTTCCAGGTCAGTCCGACCGGCTCTGACTTGCTCACAGCCCCCTTCACTTGGCACCAAGCAGGGTCATCGGGATCCCCGTCCAAGCCTGGGCCTCTGGCTCCAGCCCCACCCCCTACCCCTGGAGGAGCGGCCTCAGCTGCTCTCAGGCCGAGGGGTTTGTGCCTTGGGCTTTTGGCATTGCAGTCTGTCTCTGTCCTTTTATTTTTTAATTTTTAAATTAAAAAAAAATTTTGGCCACGCCTCGTGGCGTGTGGGATCTTAGTCCCCCGCCAGGGATCGAACCTGTGCGCCCTGCAGTGGAAGCGTGGTGTCCTGACCACTGGACTGCCAGGGAAGTCCCTCTCCTTTTAATAACTAAGTAAATTCTGCCTTGATGTGAATTGAAGATGTGGTTGAATTTCAAAACTAGGGGCATTTGGATTCGGAATGCTTCAGCTCCCAGAACCCAGACTCACACTGGCTTATGCAGGGGAGGGGGGTCACGGGCCTTGCCCTGGAGAATTCTGGGAGTGGGCTGGCCTCAGGTGAGGTCACCAACCGTCAAGTCCCTTTTCCTCCCTGCATGGCTGGTGCCCCCTGACCGAGCGGCCGCTCCTGGGGCTTCCGTGCCCTCAGTCGCCCCACTGGGGAGGGTCTCGTGTTCGCAGCCTGAGTCCTGAGGCTCACGCTGCCCTGACCCACCGCTGGTCAGAGGAGGGTGCCACAGCCTGACACCCACAGGCCACGGAACCTCTGCGACCACAACATAGTGATGGAGGCGTCGGGCAGGTGGAGCGCAGAACACCTACTCCCCCGTCCCCCAGGGTTTCCTGTCTTCGCCTTTTCTTAGGGCAAAAACTCCGGACAAAGTAGAGAAGTGCCGGCTAGTCAGGGGCGGTTGGCTCTGAAGCTGAGTATCATTGATAACACATGGTGGCCTGGTGTCCCTCTGTCTCCCAAAGCCCCTCGGTGCAGGACTCACGTGGGTTTTCTGGTCCGCCTGCCTCCCCTCTTCCCCACGTGGGCAGCGTGGGAACTGCGGCCGGGGCCTGATCCTTCACAGCTCTGCTTGTGCCTGCTTGAAAGTGACGTGACGATGAGCTTTTACTTTCCTGGCTGGAAGCAGCTGAGAGGCCTGGTGAGATTTTATTATTTTGTTGTTGTTTTTCCTTTGAAAGAATTTCTTTTTAGAAAGTTCCGGTGAAAGGCACGCATTTCTCTCTAGATGAGAGCAAAAGTCCCCTCGGAGTAACGACCCTGTAGGAGTCCGAGCACGTTCCAGAAGGTCCTGGGAGGGAGGAAATGAGCTGACACAGGAGGAAAGGCTGTCGCCCGGAAGCCGGGCTCAGGCCAGGATGAGGCCCCTGTGAGTGCAGGGGCAGCTGCGTCCAGGTCTGTAGGTGCTGTCGAAGGGCCCCATTTTCTGCGTGAACTTGGGCTAAAGCACACGCAGCCCAGGGTGGATGTGGAGCCCAGGTTTGCCCGCAGGGGTCCCAGGGGGTCATTGACAGCTGGCTCTCGGAAGCAGAGCCTGAGACGGGGGTTCTCATCCACGTGACTGATGGCACAGCTCTCGGGAGGAGGGGGCAGGCAGGACGGGCTGGGAAGGAGTGCCTGGCTTGTGGGCTCGGCTGGGGACCTTCCACCTGGTCCCACGGGAGCCCCGGAGCAGGGCCGCCATAGAGTCGGGCGTCTTAAGGCCAGGCTGGCCTGTTGGGGGAAGCCCCCAAATCAGTCGTTGGCTGTGGGGTTAGGGTAAAACCTTGACGAGAGTGTTCAAGGTGTACAGTGTCCAGGAGTCTGCGTCCACGTGTCTAGAACTGGGTGAGGGCCCCGAGGCCCACAGTTTGCAGGACCCTGTCTAAAATAATGAGCCTGTGGGGCGGGGCCCCTCTTTAAAATCATGTGGAATTCCGAGCAGGACGTGAACCCAAACGCAGGGTCTCTGAGTGCAGGACCCTGAGCAACCGTGCAGGCCACAGCCATGGAGCCGGGCCCCCGCCGCTGACGGGAGCTCCTGGCATCCCTGCTGTGGGCTTCGCGGGTTTGGGCTCCTATCTGAGCCTCACCTGAGGGCCTACCACGTGCTAGGCTCTGTCCTCACGGAACCCGCATTCTAGAGGCAGAGACCACGGGCTTGGAGAAAGTAGAGCAAGGTGAAGGGTCGGGTGTGGAGGGCGAGGGGTGGTCCAGTGAGGTCACCTTTGGGCAAAGCCGTGAGTTGAGGGATATTAGGGGCAGAGGGGACCCCGTGCAGACGCCCTGAGTGGTGAGCATGCTGGCTTGTGGAGCGGCGAGGAGGCCAGTGGGCTGGAGAGGCCAGATGGGTGGTAACAGGTGGCCCAGTCACGGGACCACCTTAACAGTTACCGCGGACTCGGGGCTCAGGCAACAGAAATTTATCTTCTCAGGGTCTGGAGGCTGGACGTCTGAGATCCAGGTCTTCAACATATGGATTTTGGGGGTCACAGGTCAGCCCGTGGCAGCCGCCAGCACCTAATGAGCCCAGAGGTGTGCAGTAACCGAGTGTTATTTGAGGAGACTGAATAAGAGACAGAGGGTCCCTCCTGCCTTGGCAAGGATGTTGAAAATAATCTTAAGGTATTTCTCAACATCTGGGGATTGTTGTTTTTCCCTTCATAGCAGCGACCAGATGGACACTTGTAGATTCTTTTTTTTTTTAAGATTTTTTTTTAAGATTTTATAATTTAATTAATTAATTAATTTTATTTATTTATTTTTGGCTGCGTTGGTTTAGGAGATGTGATTTGGGGTGTGAGAAGGACGTTTATAAGGCGTGTCCAGTGACCCAGTTCTGAGCTGGGCAGTTTGCTCCCAAGGATGTCACAGGACCCGGGGAACTAGAGTGGGAATGAGGGCTGGACAACATGTGCGCCACGTCCCCTGACCTCCAGGCCGTGCAGCGGAGGTGGGAGAGCATCCTTGTGGGAAGGACACACTCAAGGGTTCAAGGGTGGGAACCACTGAGGTTGTCAGGGGTTTATCCTATGATTCTTTCTTCTTTCATCTGTTTGAGATGTCACCTACTTCTCTATGAGAAGTAAAAGAAAAGTAAAAGAAATCTTTGGAAAACATCATTTCCATGATTTCTGTTTTATTGCCACCTTTAGGGCTTTAGAAATGGGATGTGTTTAATAAGCCAGGCATTTATATGAGAACAAAGTAGATCAGTTGGTTACGTTATGTTGTAAATTGAAATCATTTTGCTTTAAATTATCCTGTTCTGGTTTATACACAGAGTCTAAATCTAGATGCAGCATTTGTGTGCTATGTGGGTCCAGCCCCTTGCTTACTCACGAACCTACAGTCCACACACGTGGGGCCCTCCTGGGGTACAGGCTGAGGCGTCCCCTGGGGACAGGGACCTACCCTGGCAGGCGGCCTCCTCCTTCCAAACCTGCCCTGGAGGTAAATGTGTGCGTTCTCATGGTTAACCATTTTAGCTCCCCGCTCCCCCTCATGCCTTCTTGCCTCACCACGGTCACCCCAATGCTCAGTATCAGCACCACAGTCACGGCCTCGACGGCCGCCACTCACCCTGACCCTTTCACTGGACGCCCTGCCACCGCGACACCCACATGGGAGCCAGGGGGCCGGGGTGCTGAGGAACTGGCCAGACTCTGGGCATAGCCCTGTGTTCCCCACCCTCCCCTGCCCGGCTGTCCCCCACTCCCGGCCCCCGCCCTGTGTCCTCAGCTCCATACCCACAGGAGGGCAGGGGTCTCTGAAGGACTCCCAGCCTTCCTCACCAGCCAGCTTCCTGCTGGTTCTGCCCACAGGAACCCACGGACACGGGAGGCTGGGAGCAGGGGCTGGGCCTCCTCCTCCCATTTCCAGTAGCCCCAGGGGGCTCAGAGGCGCCAGCTGGCCATGCCCCTGGCGGTCACACAGCCACTTCGCAGCACCCATGGATGGGCAAGTCCTCAGGGGGAGCCGGGGGAGGGAGCAGGTGAGGGGCGGCAGGTGAGGGGCAAGCAGCCGTCCTGTGCAATGTTCAGGGCCATCAGGGCATGTCTGAAAGTCTTTTGTCCTAGAAACCAGAGGATGCAGAGACCACGCAAAAGCAGGTGAAGAAGAGGGAAGCCCACCCAGGTCAGGCAGGAGCACCAAGCACCCCCCAGAGGCCCCTCCACATGCCCCTCCCAGTCACACAGGTAACCACCATCCTGGCTTCTTGTGGTCCACGAGAATTCAGTTAACAATCAAGTTACGAATCAAAAAGGGAATTTTATTCCAAACTGAGGATTCTAACCCGGGAAGCAGATTCTCAGAAGCTCTGAGCGCTGTTCTCCTGCTCGAAGTCCAAGGCACAGTCATACACATTTCCGAGACAAAGGATCGTATGTCAAAAGGACATGCTGGTATCTTGCATAAAGTTCACCAGGAATACACAGTCCCGGTAGCACGTACCCAGCGAGCAGCAGGTCACCATGACTTCCTAGAGTTGGGAAAGACGCCATCCTTCTAAGAAGTTACAGTGCCAGCGTCAGAAGGGAGAAAATAAATTGATCTTTGCGGTGAACAGGACTTCCCACCTTTGAGGAGGTCGGCCTCATGTGTAATGCAGAGGCCCAAACAAACACACGGAGAGGATCTTACGTTTAATTTTTCTTGTCCTGCCTTCACATATAAATTTTATTTCATCATAGTTATCACCGCCTGTGTGTTTAAATAGGGTCACCACCCAAGTGTGCTTCCCTAGAGCCTATAGTTTACTCTGGTCTGTCTCTTGTTTTTCTACATGGTTTTTATTGTGCTAAAATACACATAACATGAACTTTACCATTAGTGGCATTTAGTCCACTCCCAGTGCGGTGCAGCCATCATCTCTATGTAGTTCCAGAACATTCTCACCACCCCAACAGGAGCCCTGCACCATTACCCGTCACTCCCCACCCCCAGCCTCAGCCCCTGACACCCACTAAGCTACTTCTGCCTCTGTGGATTTGTTATTCTGGGAATTTCCTCTAAATGGGAGTGTACAGTACGTGGCCTTTTGTGTCTGGCTTCTTTCACTGACCAGAGTGTTTTCAAGGCTCGTCCCTGTTGTCCCGTGTGTCAGTACTTCCTTCCTTTTTGTAGTTGAACACTGTTCCACTGAGCGGGGGGGGCGACCACGTTGTGTTTATCCATCATCTGCCGATGGACACTTGGGTTGTTCCCACATTTTGCTGTTGTGCATCGTGCTGCTGTGAACACTGGAGTGTGTTTTTCTCTTCCAGTTTTATTGAGATGTAGTTGACATGCGACACTGTACAAGTTGAAGGTGGACAGCGTAATGATTTGACGTACACCCGTCATGAAATGACGACCACAATGAGTTTCATCAACATCCTTCGTCTCGTATAGATGCAGCATTAAAGAAGTAGAAAAAAATTATTTTTCGTTGTGATGCGAGCTCTGAGGATTTATCCTCTGAACAACTTTCATGTATAGCGTACAGCAGTGTAAGTTATATTTATCATGTTGTACATTATATCCCTGGTACTTATAATGGGAGTCTGTACCTTTTGACCACTTTCATCCAATTCCCCTGCCCCTTCCCGCCCCTGGTAACCACAAATCTGATCTCTTTTTCTATGAGTTTGTTTGTTTCTGAAGTATAATTGACCTATAACACTATGTTAGTTCCTGTTACACAACGTAGCGATTCGATATTTCTATACATTCCAAAATGATCACCACGCTAAGTCTAGTTCCGATCTGTCACCACACAAAGTTAGTATATAGTAACTGACTGTATTCCCCACACTGTGCATTTCATACCTGTGACTCATTTATTTTGCAGCTGGAAGTTTGTACCTCTTCATCTCCCTCACTATTTCTCTCCTCCTCTCCACCAGCCCCCCTCCCTCGGCAACCTGTTTGTTCTCTGTATCTACAACTCTGTATCTCATAAGTTTGTCACGTTTGTTCATTTGTTTTGTTTTTTAGATTCCACATATAAGCGAAATCATACAGTATTTGTCTTTCTCTGTCTGACTTATTTCACTCAGCGTAATACCCTCTTGGTTCATCCATGTTATCACAAATGGCAAGATTTCATTCTTTTTTATGGCTGAGTAGTATTCTGCTGTATATATATGGGCAGCATTACGGGTCTTGTTTTTGGATCCATTTAGCCACTCTTGATTGGGGCATTTAGTCCATTTACATTTAAATTAATTATTGATAGGTATGTACTTCTTGCCATTTTGTTAACTATTTGGGGTTGTTTTGTGGTTCTTTATTATGCCTTTCTTCTTTTGCTCTCTTCCCTTAGGATTTGATGACTATCTTTAGTGTTGTGTTTGGATTCCTTTCTCTTTTGAATGTGTGTATTTATTATAGATTTTTGTTTGTGGTTACCATGATGTGTGTATGTATAATCATGTATGCACACATATACATACATAAATGTGTGTATATATGATTATTTAAAGTGACTGATCTCCTAAGTTCAAGCACATTTAAAAAATCCTGCATTTGTACTCTTTCCCTCACAATTACTGTTTTTGACATACTTTACGTTTAATTGTCCTGTGTATCCCTTAACTGCTTATTGTGGTTATAGATGATTTTGCCGCTTTGTCTTCTAACCTTCCCATTAGCTCTGTGTGTGGATGATTCACTGCCTTTACCGTACGTTTACTTTACCAATGAGATTTTTCCTTTTGTAATTTTCATGTCTCTAGTTGTGGTCTGTTATTTTTTCCTTGGAAAAGTCCCTTTAACGTTTCTTGTAAAGCTGATTTGGTGCTGCTAAACTCTTTCAGCTTCTGCTGGTCTGTAAAACTTTTGATCTGTCCATCAAATCTGAACGAGAGCCTTGTTGAGTAGAGTTAGTTGTAGGTTTTTCTCTTTCATCACTTTAATATCACGCCACTCCCTTCAGGTGAAAAGTCAGCTGATAGCCTTGTGGGAGTTCCCTTGTCTGTTGGCTTTTCCCTGATGCTTTTTAAAAAAATTTATTTATTTTATTTATTTATTTTTGGCAGTGTTGGGTATTCGTTGCTGCGCGCGGGCTTTCTCTAGTTGCAGTGAGCGGGGGCTACTCTTTGTTGTGGTGCATGGGCTTCTCACTGCAGTGGCTTCTCTTGTTGCGGAGCACGGGCTCTAGGTGCGTGGGCTTCAGTAGTTGTGGCGCACGGGCTTAGTTGCTCCGTGGCATGTGGGATCTTCCCGGACCGGGGCTCGAACCCGTGTCTCCTGCGTTGGCAGGCGGATTCTTAATCACTGTGCCACCAGGGAAGTCCCCTCCATGATGCTTTTAATAGTCTCTCTTTATCTTTAATTTTTGACATTTTAAGTACAGTGTGTCTTGGCCTGGTCCTCTTTGGGTCGATCCTATCTGGGACTCTCTGTGCTTCCTGGACTTGGACGTCTGTTTCCTTTCCCAGGTTAGGGAAGTTTTCAACTATTATGCCTTCAAATATGTTCTCTGCCCCTTCCTCTCTCTCTGCTCCTTCTGGGACCCCTATAGTGTAAATGTTAGTATGGCTTTTGTTAATCACAGAGGTCTCTTACGCTGTCCTCATTTCTTTTGATTCTTTTTCTTTTTCTTTCTTTTTTTTTTTTTTAGCAGCAGTGATTTCCACCACTCTATCTTCCAGCTCACTGATCCCTTCTTCTTCCTCATTTAGTTTACTGTTGATTCCTTCTAGTGTATTTTTCATTTCAGTTATTGTACTCTTCAGCTCTTTTTTGTTGTTCTTTATATTTTCTAACTCTTTTTAAAAAACTGCTAACTTCTCGCTCTGTGCATCCGTTCTCCTCCCGAATTCCTTGATCATTTTTACAATCATTACTCTGAACTTTCTTGGGTAGATTGCCTTCACTTAGTTCTTCTTTTGGGGTTTTATCTTGTACCTTCATTTGGGACATATTACTCTGTCGCCTCATTTTGCCTAATATGCTGTTTTTATTTCTACGTATGCGATAGGTTGGTTATTTTTCCTGGCCTTGGAGAAGTGGCCTTTTGTAGGAGACGTCCCGTGCGCCCCAGGAACGCATTCTCCTCTGGTTGCGAGAACCGTGTGCTCTAAGGGGTGCTCCCTATCTGGGCTGCGTGGGTCCTTGTGTTGTGGAGGGCTGACTGTGGGCATCTGGTAGGTTTGGCTGCCCCCGTCTGGTTGGTTGCCAGGCCCTGCCTTGTGTGGCAAGGCTGCTGGCCACTGGTTGGTGGGGCCAGGTCATGAGATGTCTGGCTGCAGAGCCCCAGGTGGTCTTGGGGCTAGTGCTGGCTCACTGATGGGCAGGGCTGGGTCCTGGGGTCTCTGGCTGTAGAGCCCTGGGGGGATCCCAAAGCTGGTGGATGGGGTTGGCGCCCAGGAGGTCCCGGGGCCGGTGCTGGCCTGCTGGTGGATGGGCTGGATCCTGGGGTTAGTGCCAGCCCACTGGTGGGTGGAGCTGGATCCTGGGGTCTCTGGAGACAGGGCCCTGGGTGTCCAGGAGTTGATGTCTTGTCCCACTGGTGAGTGGGTCTAGGTCCTTGGCTCTCTGGTGGACAGGACTGGGTATTGGGGCAGCTGTGGGCTCAGAAGGTCTCAAGACAGCAGGCCTACTGGTGGGTGGGGCTGTGTCCCCATCAGGCTAACTGTTTGCCAGCTGCTTGGCCTGAGGTGTCCCAATACCGGTGTCCACGGGCTGCTGGGCGGGGCCGGGTCCCAGCACTGATAACTAGAGGGAGGATTCCCCAGTGGTGCTTGCCAAGCACCAGTGCCCACGTGGTAGAACCACCTCCCCTACTTGCTGCCACCAGTGTCTGTATCCCCAGGGTGAGGTCCAGTTACCTCCTGCTTCCCCAAGGCCAGCAGGTGGTCTGACCCAGGCTTTTTTCAAATTCCTGCTTCTGCCCTGCATTCCCGAGTGTGTGAGGTTGTGTGGGCCCTTTAAGAGCGGGCGTCTCTATTTCCCCCAGCCCTCTGGGTCCCCCCAAATTAAGCACTGCTGGCCTTCAAAGCCCAATGTTCCGGGGGCTTGTCTTCCCAGCGCAGGACCCCCAGGCTGGGGAGCCCGATACGGGGCGCAGACCCCTTGCTCTTTGGGGAGAACCTCTGCCTCTGTCATGATCCTCCCGTTTGCGGGTCGCCCGCCGGGGGATGTGGGACTTGACTAAACCACAGCTCTGCCCACCTCCCGTCTCGCTGTGGTTCCATCTTATGTCTTTAGTTGTAGGAGATCCTTTCTGCTAGTCTCCTGGTCCTTCTCACCGACAGTTGCTCTGTGAACAGCTGTGATTTGGGAGCGCCCGTGGGAAGAGGGGAGCTCAGGGTCCTCCTGCTCTGCCATCTTGGCCCCTCTCCTGGGGGGACACGTTCTTGTTTGAACACCTATTTTCAATTCTGTTTAACTATTTCAGGACTGCCAAACTTCTCCGTTTGTTTTTAGATTGAAATGTTTAAGTCCCTCTTCACCCAGAGCGCCCCCTTCCATCCCTTTCTTTTCCCTACGACTTGTCTCTTGGGGAGCCTGGGCTCTGACCCTCAGACTCCCACAGTCAGACTGTGCTGGCTGGTCCTTGGGCGCAGGGCCGTCTGTTGGGTCCATGGACACATCGCTGTGCTGGGGCTTCACCCCTCCTCCGCTGCTCGCCCCTGCGCTGTGAGGCTTCCCATGCGTGTCGGGGACATCCCTTCCTCCGTGGCTCATGGCCACGTGGAGCCCCGCCCCGGGGAGCCCCCTGGCCGGCCTGGGCTGCCCATACCCCCGACCACAGTGCCAGGACATCCTGGGACACATCCTCACTGGACCAGCACCGTGTGTTTGTGTGTGTGTGTGCGCGTGCACGCACGTGTGTGTGTGTGGCGTCGGCCTGAACCTGGGCCCTGATGGCCTGGTAAACACCCTGGCTGTTATCCTGGGGTCCTCACAGTGTGACCCTGCTGGGGTGGGACTGTTACTTGTGTCACCATGCATTCTTGTGTTCGTACTTTGCATGGGTCCACGGGACCATAATACAGTTCAGGTTCAGGGAAACACGTGTACTTGCGAGTGTGTATCTGTGCCGTGTGTGCATGTGTCTGTGGTGTGTGTGTGCTATGAGTGTATGCATGTGAGTGTGAACGTGTGTGTGTGTGTTTATGGGAAAGCTGGCCCGTCTGTCCTGGCGGTAGGAGGTGGGCGCGCGGCCCCTGCTCCCCCGCCCGTGCCTGAGGCTCTGCCGCCCACATCTGACTCGCCCTCTCTTGGGATTTTGACACTTGCCATCCGCTGGCCTGGGTGTCTGCCAGTCCCTTCCTGGAGCGGGCCGGGCCTGCAGGGAAGCCGCCCGCTGACACCCGGTTCCGGCGAGGGTGCCCGTCTCCCCAGCTCCTCGGGCGCTGGGCCCTGGTTGGCCTGGCACGCAGCCTCAGGAGGTCCGCTTGGCGCCTCTGCTGTCTGCACGGGCGGGAGAGCTGCTGGCAGCCCGACGCTTCCTCCCGCCGTCTGCCTGGCTTCTCAGCAGCCTGACCGCAGCCTGATGCCGCCCGGATCTCACATGCCGGGGACAGCGTCCGGCAGCCACTGGGACCCGGCGGGAGGGGGAGACCCGCTGGTGGGGGGGCTCCCCTTGGACCCGGCGTGAAGGCCCCGGCCGAGAGGCCAGGTGGGCGGCCCCCAGCTCTGCCTGGTTCCTCCGGGGGCGGCGATTCCTCTTGGGTGGGTGCAGTGGGGTGGCGCAGAGCCCCCCTTCTCCAGGCCCTGCCCCGGCGCCCGGGGCGTCTGACTCCCTTCCAGCCGTCTCCCCACAGGCTTTCCCAGGCTGCGTTACCTGACCTCGTCCTGGCCCCGCGCGGGGCTGGCTGGGAGAGGTCTCGTCTTGCTGCCCCCCAGCTCTCGGGGCCTGGGGCCCCCGGGCCCGTGTCTCCTCTGCTGTGTTAGAAACGGCAGGAGAGGTGGGGACGCACACCCCGCGGGGGCGGGGGAGGGGGCGCCGGGTGAGTCACCGCCAGGCCCAGGGTCCCACGCAGCGGCTCCCCCGGGGCTGGAATGGAGTCCGTGGGCCACATCCTGAACAGGCTCACGTCCCTCCCGGGCTCTGACCCCTCCGATGGGCTTGGCGGGTTTGGGTTTGAGTGGCCGAGGCCTGTCTGGAGGTGGAACGAACCCCGAGGACTCTCATAACTCATCTCCCCAAGTCCAAACGCCGCGCCGGGTAACTGCTCAGCCCGACCTGGGTCCCAGCACCAGCGCCCTCTCCTCTGCGGGCCAGAGTGGGGCTTCTCCCAGCTACACCTCCTTCTGCCTCATGGGCCAGAGAGGCAACCGTCGGCCCTAAATCCTATGGGCATTCATCGTGACTCGGCTGTAGGCTTGTGACATGCCCCGGCCAGCGGCCCCCAGAAGGCGGGGGTCTGCCTCCCAGCACTGCTGCCCCATCACTCCCCACACTTTACGCACGCGCCCATCCAGTAACCCCAGGCCCCAGTGCTCCCTGACCAGCAGCTCGGCGCAGGCAGGGCTCGGGCCCAGGAGCCCCCGCAGGGCTGTCGGGGCCCAGAGCAGCCTCGCGACGCCGGCGCAGCGACAGCCAGGCCTGTCTCCCCGTCTCCCGCCTGGGATTGGCGACGGCGCCGGCCTCCGAGGTCGCCTGAGGATTCAGTGAACTAATACGTGTAAAGTACTTAGAAGCACACGGGGCCCAGAGCAGCTGTGGGCACGTGTCAGCGATTTGATTTTTTATCATTTTTTTCACTCTGCTTGTGCTGAATGGAGGCCGACCTCCAAGCTTGGGGAGGACGTAGGAGGGGCCGTGGAATTGGGAACCGGGGCCACGTGGGAACGTCTGGGACCTTCCTAAACCCCAGTGTGGAAGACGGCCTTTCTCCCGGGGATGGCAGGTTAGGAGAGCGGGGTGATCGGGCAGTTTATTTAAAGGAAGGTGTGTTTCTGGAGAAGCCTCTTGCAACGTGAAAGGACACTCATCGCTGAAGAGAAGAGAGTCAGTTTTACTGCTCTCCCGCCAGAGACGCGAAGTCCGTTGGCAAACGTTTCAGCCCACTGTCTTCAACGAAATTTAAAGGCCATGTCCCAGTAGTCGTTTGTGTCTCTGAAATAGTCAGCTATAAATAGTGGGACTGACAGAGCTGGAAACAGCAAGGAGGGGGTGAAGGTGCTCGGAATAGCAATGAACGTGCACGGCGGGTCGGGTCAGGCAGAAGGGTCACTGCTGGGAGGGAAGAAAGGACAGAACCTCGTCTCTACTGGCCGCAGGACTCAGGCTCCTAGCACGGCCAGTGTAGATGGTACTCTCTGTACCGTGCCCTCCCTGGGGCCAGTGGGGGCCGCCCCTCTGCCCCCGAGCCCACCTGCCCTCCCCACGGCCCTGAAGAGCTATGTGGCTGACACGTGGCCCGTCGAGCCTGCACCAGACCGTGGTCCACCCTGCAACACGGGGGCTGCACAGGACGGGCTGCACAGCAGAGGGACAGCCCCTGCTGAGAGCTGAGCACAGTGCTTCCCCGCCCACGTCGTTTGTTCATGCATTCTAGCAGAACGAGTGACTGTGCAGCAGAGTCAAGGGGTAGATGGTGTGGCAGGGCTGTGCCCTGTGGAGGTGCCGTCCAGCCGGGGACGTAGATGCTGAGTGCACATGCACGTGCACGGAGGTGCCACAGCCGGAGGGTCGGTGCTGCCCGGCTGGGCCCGGGTCAGGGAGCATCATGGGCGCAGCCCCGTGGGGCGCCTGGGCCCCCGCCAGTTCTTGCCCAGGTGGCCTTTGACCTGGATTCAGAAATCTGCTCTGGCTGATGAGGACCCTGCAGCCACTGCTCCGGCCCGTGGGCAGCGAGGAGGGGCTGCCTGGAGGCTGGCTGCTGTGCACACACGTGTGCGTGTGTGGATGTGAGTGTGTGCATGTGTGTGTGCACACGTGTGCGTGTGTGTTGGGGACGCCCAGAGGCAAGAGCTGTGGGACTCCAGGGAAAGACCCCAACTCACTTCTCAAAGCCCCCGTGCCACATGGGTGACATGAGGACCTGACAAGCTGCAAAGGCCAGAGAGCTCTGAGCCACAGAGGGACCCCTGACCCCTACTTCCTTCCCTGCTTTGGGGCCCGAGCTGCCCACGGGTGGGGCTGGGGTTGGGGGAGGGGAGGGAAAAGAGCCGGCGAGGCCAGGGCCAGATTCTGCCTTTATTTAAAAATTTGCTGTTTTGTTTATTGTTGATTTGGGGGCATCCATTTTGATTTATTAAAATATTGAAATAAAATGTTATTTATCTCACTGCTGAGTTTTTGGCAACCCCTCAAGTACTTCACCCAAGTAGGCACAGGTCTCCTGCCCGGCCCCGCCCTGCGTGCAGGATCCCTCGGGGACCCCGGCCAGCCTCCCCTGCCCCCCCCACCAGCATCTGGGGTTTTGTCCTTTATACTCACAGCCTGGGGTGACCTGGTAATGCCCTTGGGCCTAGTGGGATGTGAGGACAAGAGGAGGGGACCCTGCGGTGGGGCCTGGACCACGAGGGCAGGTGGGGCGTGAGGCCTGAAGTCACCCCCATCCCCGACCCCGGCTGGAGGAGGGTGAGGGCCGGGCCTCCTGCCCTCAGATGCCTGCCCGGCTCCATCGGTTCATTTCCTAAGAAGTAGAAACTAAAAGAAACAAAAGCCAAATGAGTGCCTCGCCAGGGTAGCAAAAGACACGAAGATTAAGCAGTTAAACAGCAGGCGGACCACGGATTTTGTTTTCTTTTTTTCTCCTGCTTCAAGCTCATCTTTGAGTTTAAAGGCTGAGGCACATAAAGGACCCAGAAAGTGAGCTCAGACCTTAAATGTGTGAGTGTGAGCATGAGCGTGTGTGGGCACACGAGTGTTGGAAGTGAGCATGGGAGTATGGGTGTGCAACGGTGCGTGCAAACGTGAGCGTGTGTGAGAGAGCGGGCGGGGGAGGGCAGAGAAAGGAGGCCAGGAGGAGACTCCATCGGCCCGACCTGCTGTGAGATGAGGTCTCCTCGGGAAGCCTCTCCTCCTCCGTTGCAGTGGCAGCCTCGCAGCCAGACCTGGGCTCTCGCCCATTAAACAGAGATGTTGGCCGTGACAGGCGTTGTGTGATACCAGTTGGCTTCCAGCCGGGGAGACCGAGACCCAAGAGCCGGGACTGTGACCGTTGCACAGCGGGGCTGGACTCCTTTCCCCGGGTGGGCTCGTGCGGGCGTGTGGGGCTCCGTCCCCAGCCGTGCGTTCATGGCTGGCGGGGCCTGGTGCCCCGTCTCACCTCAGGAGAAGAGGGTACCCCAATTGGGGTCCTCGGTTGACAGCAGCAGAAGCTTCTCGGGCCAGTTCAGTTCAGCTGGAAGGGGATGTTTAAAGGGACGTCGGGGGGCTTGGGAGGCCATAGAAGCAGGGGAAGCTTCCAAAAGCAGCACCCCAAGCCTTGCTGAGACCGGGCCCCAGGATGCCCCAGCCCCTGCCCTGGTGCTGCACACTCGTGCCAGGAAAGCTCCTGACTGCCGGCCGCCCACCCTGACCCTGGACGCTGTGGCCCTAAAAGCAACCCTAGCTCTCCTGCACCTGGAAACACGCATGTCAAGTGCTGACACCGCCCCCGCCCCACCCCCCTCCACCATCAATCTGAAGCCTCCACTGGTGCATCCGGGCTGGGTCGGGCTGCTGGGGGTGGAGAGGGAGCTCCGGCTCCTACACCAGGGCGCCAATGACCTGGCGCTTCCCCGAATACAGATGGGCCATTCAAAAGACACTGGTGACAAAAAGGAACAGCCTTGACAAACAGCCAGCTGGACGAATCGCCAGAAAATTAAGCTGAGCAAAAAAAAACCCAATTCCAAAAGGTTACATACCTACGATTCCTTTCAGAGAGCATTCTTAAAATGACAAAATTATGGAAACAGAGGGCAGGTTGGCGGTTGGTGGGGTTCGGGGGGGCGAGAGTGAAGAGGTGAGGCTACAGAAGGGCAGCAGGAGGGACCTCGCGGGGACGGGAGGTTCTGTGTGCGTCAGTGTCACCGTCCTGGTGTGACACTCCTCTACAGTTTGCAACATGTTACCGTGGGGGAAACGGAATAAAGGATCTCTCTGTATTATTTCTTGCAACTGCGTGTGAATCTACTATTATCTTAAAATTAAAAGTTTTATAATAATAAAAAAACAGCAAGCAGCCAGGACCACTGCATGTGGGTACCTAGACCCTTCCTGGAGCCCGTGCCCAAGGCTTTCACGGGGCAGGCTTTCTGTCCTGCTCAGAAACTCGCAGACCAAAAAAAAAAGAGGAAAACAGTCCTCATTCTTCCATGAAAAAAAAAAAAGAAAAGAAACTCGCAGGCCTGAGATGCAGGCTGGGCTGCTTGAGACTTGTCCCCAGCAGACGTCTCTTTGGGCAATGATTGCGGGGGCATCGCAGGGAAGATGAGCTTTTCCTGGCTCTCACCATGTCGCCTGACGTATTTCAATGTCGCCTTCTGTGTGGCGGAGCAATGCAATCAAAAAAAGATCACAGCTGTGTCTCTTCTGCACATCAGAAGAGTTCCGCAGCTCCGGAGACAAAGCACTGGATCTCTTCTTTTTAAATTTGTCTCCCCTTCGGTTTGCTTCATGTCGACGTCCCGTGCACTTTAAGTGCGTTTGCAAAGACGAGTGAGCATCTGATTCCTGGTTAAGAGCAAGTCAGAAATGGTGCTGGAGGAGAAAACGCATCCCTTTGCTGACTTGGCCATGAACTTGGTGTTCCGCCACCCCGCTTACCTTGGGGTCTGCCTGGGGCTGCTCTCTGTGGGACCCTCATCTGCAGGAGTGTGGCGCCACTAAATACAGACCATCGAGGTGACCACATGTCTCCTGATTCGTCTCATTCTATGGACTCAGCGTCCTAAGCAGACTCGAAAGTGCAGACGAGGTTCCAGAGCATGATGTTCTGCATTGTCACCTCGGATTCAGCTGACGTGAGAAGGGGATGGAGCCAGAGACTCACGGGGGACCATACACAGCAGATGCAGAGCACAGAGAATTCCAGCCACGGTGTTGGCAGGATGCAAGAAAAAGCAACCAAGCAAATTCCACCCTCTGATTTCTCCCGGTGGCTTACAGCTTAATCTGCTGGTTTCTCCCCATTTATTTTCTTCTATTTATAAGTTGCTGGCACTGTGTAATTCTATCTGGTGTAGTCACAGAGGAGAATTGGGAATTTGATTTTAGAGCTCTCAGTAGAACAAGAATTGCTGTCATCTGGTCTGTCTGCTTCCTCTGCCTGAGGCCGAACTCACATGGGCAAGAACTTTCCCTGCGGTCATAGGAGGCCTCCATCCCACAAGAAGGTCTCCTTAACATGGAAAGGCTCCCCCTGTTTTCCATCTTAGGGTTGTGTGTGTGTGTGTGTGTGTGTGTTAGAGGGAAGGGGTTGGAGAGGGTGAGGAATATAGGTTTTAGAATCAAAAGTCCAATGCTTGGCTCTAGAACTTACCTGCTGTTTAAACTTTGGATTCCCAAACACTGTTTGAGAAGGTCACTTCATGTCACAAAATGGCCACTGGAGCTCCAACCATCACAACCATATTTCAGGCAGGAAGAAGAAGAATGGAGCGAGGAAGAGAGCATTTCTTAGTGGAGGCCACCCTCTATAAGGAACTTTTCTGGAAGTCTCAGCCTGTCATTTATATCTCATTGGCAAACCCCATTGCAGGGGGAAATGAGGAACGTTTTCGGAGCTGTGCCCATGGCTGCACCACCAATACTGGAGTTGTGTTAAAAGGGAGGAGAAGAGAATGGATATTGGACAGGCTGTGAGGGGCAAGTTTCCTCACTCGCACGTTGAAGGAGATGCCCCAAGCTTCGTCTGTTTTTCTCGGCCCCTATTTGCTTCGTTCACAGCACTAACCACAGTCTGTAACTATGTCTCCCCATAAAAGTGCAAACTCCCTGAGGGCGGGGGCTGGGCTGATCTGTCCCCCGAATTCCGGCCCCGGTCCTGATTGGCCCACAGAGGAGTGCAGTGTGAGTGTTTGCTGGAGGATGGGTTTGAGCCCTGCCGGCATCCTACCTGATTCAGACCTGCACACGCCTGCCCTCCCCAGTCTGGGTCTTGTTTCCAGCTGGGATCAGTCTCTGTGGCCACAGAAGTTGCGGTGAAGGAGAGCAGAGCTCTCCGAAACCCACTGACCATCACAAACTCATACTTTGGCAAAAATTTGTCTTTAGCCCAAGTGACCACAGCTCTCGAGGAGGAGGGGGCTGGAATAAAGTGGGACCCATCACTGCAGACTAGTTTAGGCTGAGATCCTCCTGGGGCGTGGGGCCCCCTGCACGAGATAAGCAGACTTGGAGATAAGCAGTCTGTGTCTGCAGCTCTGATTTGTCTTTGGTCGCAGAATTTAATTTCACATTTCAAATAATGTCAGTGGAAGGCATGAGGGTTTTTAAGGTTTTTTTAAAGTCAGTTAACACACATTTATTTAAAAAAACTACCCACTCCTCACTCCCGACACCCCACACCTCTTCTCAACTTCTTTTTTTTTTGGCTGTGCCACACGGCATGTGGGATCTCAGTTCCCCGACCAGGGATGGAATCCAGGCCCCCAGCAGTGGAATCACAGAGTCCTAACCACTGGACCGCCAGGAAAGTCCCACCTCTTCTCAGTTTCTAAGAGTAACCACTGTTTTTTTTTAAATGGAGGCTTTCATTTTGCTTTAACCGCCTGTTTGTCCACTGTAGTCTGAGCATAGCCCTGGCTCCGAGCTGGGTGCAGGGGATGCAGGGGACTGGGATGTAAGCCCCCTCCTCAGGGGCATGGCTGGTGGTGGGTCCCACACCCCAGGGCAAGAGGAGAAGGGGGAGGCTATCGGGACCACCCAGCAGGGCAGGCGGCGGGGGAAGGTTCCTTGAGGGGGCAATGCCTGCAGGCTGGCAGGAGAGAGCTGAGGTGGGAAGGGAGGAAGCTGTTGGACAGAGAGGCTGCTGGGAACGGCAGGGGTAAACAGGGAAGTGTGGGGTCTGACCCGGCAGACCTCTGTCACGGGGCAGAGCTGCAGATGGGCACAGAGCAAGCAAGCGCAGCTGTTCACATAGCAGCCAGGCCAGGGAGTCGGGGGGAGCTGAGAACAGAGGGACACAGGACCGTCCCAGTTTCCCAGCACAGGCTCCGGTGACAGCAGGGGCCCCAGTGCGGGGACCCCGTTCCCGCCTGGTGCTGAGTCCCTGCGGCCCCAGGCTTCTGGCCATTAGACAACCCCGAACCCACGCGGCAGGGCGTCCTCACCGTGGGCCCGGGCACGATAACGCCACAGTCAGAAACGGGGAAGATGCACTGCTGATGGCAGTTTCTACCGTGAGAACACAGGCTTCTAGAACCCACTGACACACCCGGGTGGATCCGGGATGCAGGAGTCCGTCCTCCCTCGAGGCCCCAGGCCCGCCGGCTCCAGCTTGGGGTCAGCAGGAGGTGTTTCCCGCACACAGGCCGTTGAGAGCTGTTGTGTTTGGGCCTAAGAATGTCTCCAGAAGCAGTTGCTCCCCACTTTCAGGCCTGGAAAGAGCACCTGCCCAGCACCCCTGTCCCTGGCTGTCCTGTTTTTAGGTTGTCTGGGGCGGAATCAGCTCTTTCGTTCCGAGGACGGGCGTCTGGAAAGCAGGCACCAGGAGGTGACCTGCTAACTGTAAGGGGTCTGTGCACTTAGGACGCAGATGGAAGCTGGGGGGGCCGACCTCAGTCCCGAGGTTTCAGGTTCCACTGCCCCTGTCCAGACCTCGATCGCAGAGGGTCCTGTGGTGAGTCTTCTAGAATCCTCCCAAGTTCCTCTTGCTGCTTCCTTTTATGCAAATGAAGAAAGTGGCCCACCGAGAGGCGCTGACCCATCTCCTGTCCCTCAGGCCCCCTACAGGCTGGGTCTGTCGCCCACAATGGGGGCGGGGATCCTCTGCTCTGAGGCCTCCTGACTGTGTGTCTGTACCCTGGTGACCTCGGCCTGCTTCATCTTGGAGAACACGCCGGGATCTGCAGAGGGGGCTGCGGAGATCCCCGCAGAGACCCCGGTGGAGAGGGCATCCTGGTCAGAGCTACGCAGAACCCTTAGAAATGCACCCCCCAAAAGATCCCCATCTCCCTTGGGGTCCTTTCGCGATCGCGTCGTGAGCCCAAACACAAACAGAGGCCTGAAGTGGTTGTGTGAGGAACCCCAGTCCCCGGGCCCCCAGGATGGAAGGAGGGCTCAGCCCTCTCCCCGGCCCCCCTTGAGCTCGGCTCTGAGGGCTGCTCCTCTCCGTCCCTGGTACACGACGGCCCAGTCAAACTCCTCTTTAGAAACCGCTTTCCAAAGGAACCCAGAATATCTGTTTCTAGAAGTGTGGGCATCAGGAGCTGCCGATGACTCAGCGTCTCCCTCCTCGGGCCGGCTGTTTCTGCCCAGCTTGGCTGTGTGCGGTGTTCAGAAAACCTGGTCAGCTGGGTCCCCTTAACAGGGCTGGCCATCGGTCAGGTTGTCCTGAGTTCAAGGCGGGCCTCTCGCAACCATGTCCCTGAAGACCAGTGTGTTTCGAGTGATCAAAGACACGTTCCCTTTATGGTCAGCATCCTTTGCCCTTATATTTTATGTGTGTTTAGTTGTGTCCCGGAGATTTTTTGAAACAGGGAATTGGAGTACGGAGGTCGTAATAGTAATAGCAGCCTGCTGGTTTGCACTGTCTTCGGGGGCTGTGAGTGTGTTGGGTTCAGCACTTCCGCAGGACTACAGTCGTTGTGGTCATTTCTATCTCAGAGATGAGGAAACTGAGGGTCAGAGTAGTCACCTGGCTCTAGGGAGTAGGGGTCTTCCAGCCCCTTCGTTCAATCTATTCCAATGTTCTCACCAATGCAATAAAGATAATAATACCGTAACATACTGATGCTTATCTTTGGGATTGTTCTGAAGGGACTGTTTGAAGGTGACTCACGAGGGCACACAACAGGCGCTCAGGTGTGCAGGCCCCCCAACACAGCCGGGCATTTGAGCGCCTCCCAGGTGTCTGCCCGGTGTTGACTCTGCTGGGATAGTGGCTCCACTCTTGTCTCTGGGGCCCAGGAAGGTCCCCCTGAGCTCAGCTCCTCACCGGATGTGGGGATGGGAGTGGCGCTGATGGCCAGCGGCAGGGAGCATCGGCCCACCCACCGCCGGCCCCCCCCACCCCCCGTCATGGGCCGGCAAGGTGGGCGGGACACGTGCAGGCAGGCGGCTGTGCCTGAATATTTGAGAGTCACAAACGAGCCAACGAGCCACAAAGAGCGGGGACCAGGTCGGACCTGGGAATCTGGCTGTTCTGAGGGGCTCTGGAAGGTGGTGCTGGAGGCACCGGCCTGCTCCCCCTGTCCCCCCTACCCTTCCCAGCCTGGGTCCCTGCTCCCCCTGCCCCCGCAGCAAGCAGCCCCTCGGGCCTGGGGTGGTTCTCCCCCGCAGGATGCAGACCCCGGAGGTGGCCCCTGGGCAAGAAATCCAAGTCCCAGTGACTGGACCAGGGTCAGGAAGGCCGGGAGGGGCTCTGGTCATCTCTTCGGCCTGCGAACGCCTCGCCCTCTGGGGCAGGGCTCAGCCTCTAACGGGAGGGGCCTCCTTCCCCGTCTGGGGGTCCTGACCTCCCCTGTGCCCTCTCAGAGCCTCTCGGTCTCTGGCCCTTTGGCCACTTGTCCCCGCAGTGGCCACGCGGAGACCAGCTCTGCAAAAGCAGCCTCTCACTCCTGTCCGTCCTCTCTGGAGGCCAGCGGGAGGGTCACCCCAGCACGTGGGCCGGGGGTCGGGGCTGGACTTTGTCCTTCGGGCCGAGGGAGTCAGAGGTTACAGTCCCCCCTCCTGGGGCCCACTCAGCCTGTCGGAGGTCTTCGCACGTGGAGGTGCCCCCCTCCCACCTGCTTGCTCACCTGGGCGGCGCCTCCAGGTGAGGCGTGAGCACGCGGCAGCCACCCCAGCTCTGACGGCTGAGAACCGGCCTCGGCAGACAGGGAGCACGCTCGCGGGGAGAGAGGCGCATCGACTGTCCTGACTCACGGGAAGTCTCCATCAGGTTAGTGTCTGCTCTGATGTTACGGCCCGAGGCCGAGTGTGCTGAACATTCGTGCTCCGTCCCCTCCACAGAGGCGGGTCCCACGATGGAAGGAAACGCTGAGGAAGCAGAAGACGCACCAGGATCGATGACTTTGTTCCTTTAGGACTGAGTGGGCCCCCCCTTCCCGTGCCCCTACAGCACCAAGTTCAGGGGAGACCCAGGCCCCCGGCGGGGCTGCAGTGGGGGGCCTGGAGGCGCTGAGGGCTGCGAGGGGAGAAGGGAGAGCTGCAGGGAAGGAGACGTGGCCATGACAGCTACATGGATGATGGAGCAATGCAGCGGCACCCGCCCGGCGCCAGGGGTGCAGAGCCGGGGGCCCGGATCCTGTGCTGGGCTGACCTGACCCACAGGAGGGGTGACGCTGGGCTGACGTTGGGGTGTGGGGGGCATGGGGAGGGGCCTTGGCGTGGGCAGCAAGGCCAGGGGGGGCCTCAGCCAGCTCTGCTGGCACCTCGGGCTCCGTCAGAACAGACTAAGATCATCAAGACCTGATCCCTGCGAGGCGGAGACAGGACTGGGTGTGCGGTTTGGGGCCCAATGTGATGTGACATCACCTGCACGGTGGCATCTCGAGGCCTGCACGTAGTGGAGGGATTATCTTCGTCCTCCAGGCCTCCGGAAGTGGGGGGACTTCAGTCCAGCAGCGCTGGCCACTTCCCACCAGGCCCGAAGGAGGGCGAGGCCCTGTGGCAGCTTCTGAGACTGAGGCGTGCTGAGGTTTTGCAGTGGCAGCAGGTACAGCCAAGTTGACAACCATGGGCTCGTCGACTCCAAATCCAAACTCTCACCTGTGGCCGAGGAGAAAACCCGAGCTCACCACGCAGGTGAGCACCAGGGGGACACGCAGGTCCCCAGGCCGGGGGACCTTTCGCTGGCCCTGCGTCATCCTGACTGGACTGTCCAGGATGCTTTGTGAGTGTGTTTCATGACTTCCCAAAGAGGCAACGGTTAATCCACCTGTGTACAGTATACGGAGATGCTGAGTGGAGGTGAATTGCCCAGACTTTCCCTTCGGGTGCTAACAGGTGCCGTCATACATGAGTTTCATTCATTAACCAGTCATTCTAAAATAGTAATCTTATCGTACATAGTAACTGTTTAAATCTCTGGAACATTAAAAAAGCTAAAACACAGAAGACCATCTTCATCTCACAATTTAAATCATTTAATCAATTTCAATCATTTGCTGAGTGAATTCTCCCTGTGATTTCATTCACCTTTTGGTTGACGAGGTACCGCGCTGAGGCAGGTTGGCACCAGGCGTGGCACCAGAAAGTCAGAAATGACAATAAAACAGATCAACACCACCAATCCCATCCTGGCTCTTGAAAAGCCACTCAAGAAAAAATGAAAATCTTTCAGCAAAGAATGACCAAGGAAAAAAAATACCCCAAAAGTTTCAAATAGATGATATAAATAAAAAACGTTTAGAGAGCAGGAACAAGAGAACTTTATGAACAGCTTTATACCAACATATTAAAACATTTGAATGAAAAGGCCAATTCCTAAAAAAACAAAACCCAGATTTACCAGAATTGATACAAGAGGAAGAGAAAGTCTGGAAACTCTGATTGTCGTCAGACATGGGCTCAGCAGTTTCCAAGAAAACAGCAACATTAAAACTGGCCAGGGCTTCCCTGGTGACACAGTGGTTAAGAATCTGCCTGCCAACGCACGGGACACGGGTTCGTGCCCTGGTCCGGGAAGATCCCACATGCTGCGGAGCAACTGAGCCCGTGCGCCACAGCTACTGAGCCTGCGCTCTAGAGCCCATGAGCCACATCTACTGAGCCCGCGTGCCACAACTACTGAAGCCCGCACACCTAGAGCCTGTGCTCTGCAACAAGAGAAGCCACTGCAATGAGAAGCCCGCGCGCCACAACGAAGAGTAGCCCCCATTCACCGAAACTAGAGAAAGCCCGTGCGCAGCAGCGAAGACCCAATGCAGCCAAAAATTAAATAAATGAATAAAATTAAATAAATTTTAAAAAAGTAAAAAAAAAATAAAACTGGCCAGCCAACAACAGAACAGCCCCGGACAGGCTCAGCTGGCTTTGCAGGTTGGTTCTGCCCCACCGGAGGGCTGGGGGACACGTGTGCAGACGCACCGGGCCAGCGAGGGGAGCCCAAGGGACAGCACGTCTTTCACAATTTAAAGCTTATTTTTTAAAAGAAAAGAACAGAAATTAAGTCAAGGTATCGGCAGTGTGACGCATGTTTCAGCCTCCCCTAAATGGCCCTGAGCTGGCAGGAATAGTGACCAGCACGCTTTGCACACAGTAGGTGCTTAATGTTGCTTTATTGGCCGGCTAAAGGAATCAAATTGGAACTGTGGGCAGCGGTCCCCCGTGAACACGACCACGTGGACGTGAGACAGCGCTGAGACCCACGGAAGGACTCACAGCAAGCACAACCTGGGCTCCCCTCCTTCTCCCGCGGGAGAGGGCAGATGCATCCCTGTGGATGGACTTGGGAGAGGAGCGTCTACACAGTACCCTCCAACGAGTGTGGTGCAGCCATGTACACCTGAAGCCCAGTAACGGAGCCAACGGGCAATGTCTTGGAGTAAAGGTGTCCATTTTATCGTTTTTTTAAAAAATATTTATTTATTTATTTGGCTGCGCCGGGTCTTAGTTGCGGCATGCAGGCTCTTAGTTGCGGCATGTGGGATCTAGTTCCCTGACCAGGAATCAAACCCAGGCCCCCTGACCTGGGGGCAGGGAGTCTTAACCGCTGGACCACCAGGGAAGTCCCTCCATTTTATCTTTAATATGTAGTGGAATTAACATTTCTCCTAAATTTACTGCTAGCTTTTACTCTCTGACCCCATTTCCCCACACTCTGTTTGCACAGAGAGGGGCTGCTGGGGGCTGCTGTCCTGGGTCCGCACAGACAGCACATGCTGTCCCGGGTCGGCGGTCTCTGGGCAGGTTCTGCACAGTTGCTGTGTCTGGGAAGCTGGTTGAGTTTTTCTTTTAAATTGAAGTATAGTTAATTTACAATGTGTGTTAGTTTCAAGTGCAGAGAAAAGTGTTTCAGTTACACATACATATATTCTTTTTCAGATTCTTTTCCATTATAGTTTATTACAAGATACTGAGTATCGTTCTCTGTGCCATAAAGTAGGTCCCTGTTGTTTATCTATTTTATATATAGTAGTGTGTATCTGTTAATCCCAAACTCCTAATTTACCTCTCCTCAACCCCGCTATCCCCTTTGGTAACCATAAGTTTGTTTTCTATGTCTGTGAGTCTATTTCTGTTTCGTAAATACGTTCATTTGTATCATTTTTTTAGATTCCACATATAAGTGGTATCATACATTTGTCTTTGGCTTACTTAGTATGATCATCTTTAGGTCCATCCATGTTGGAGTTTTTAAAGAAGTAATTATTACTCTGCTGGACATTTGAAGAAAGTGGTGTTTCTAGGAGAGGTTTTCCCATCGAGACGTGTTTGTGAGGGTCTTTGATAGTCTGGAGAGCAGAAAGTAGCTGCAGTGGTTTCCTGTGGCTGCTGAACAAATAAATGACCACAAATGTAGTGGCTTAAAACAACGCAGATTTATTATCTTATGGTTCTGGAGGTCCTAAAATCAAGATTTAGGCAAGGCCGTCTTCCTCCTGGAGGTTCCGGGAGAGAATCCTCTTCTTGCCTTTCCTGGCTTCTACAGGCGCCAGCCTCCTGGGCTCGTGGCCCCTCCTCGGCCAGCAGCACACAGCCTAGCTTGACCCGCTTCCACCACCTCGCTTCTCTTACACCGACCCTCTGCCTCCCTCTCACAGAACCCTTGTGATTACATGGAGTCCCCCCTGCCCCCTCCAGCATCTCCCTGTCTTTAACTTAACCCCATCTGCAAAGTCCCTTTTGCCCTGCGAGGTAACATTCTCAGGTTCTGAGGATCAGGATGTGGACCTCTTTGGGGGGCATTATTCTGTTCACCATGGAAACCAATTAAACGTGAAGTCAAGTCTCACTCATCCAGGATGAGATTGATGCCAAGAGACTGACTCTGTGGGAATTCTTTGGAGACCAAAGTGAAGAGCTAGTTTTTAATAATCTATTCTTCCTAAACCACATTTCTCAGCTACACATGTTTTCTCACCTTATTACGTTTCTTCAGCCAAATGAAAAAATACCTGAAAAACGAAAAAGCAATTTGTGCTCAAATCCTGGCGCTCGGTGAGGCGTCCTTGGGTTGCTCCGAATGTAGGACAGACCCGACTCACGGCCCAGAAGCTGTTACCTTTGTGGGTGCTGCTGCCCCCCCTTCCGGGGGCGTTCTGACCAGCACCTCCTGATAAAAATAATAGCTATTTTCTGCACAAGAGAAACATAGGTGGAGGCCGTGGAAATTAGTGGTGGGTCTCTTTTCTTCCTGAATCACCTGAAATGGAAAAAAAATCACTCAGATTTAAAAATTTTTCCATTACATAAACTAAGAGTAGATGCTAATTCCTCTTAGAAGATATGGGCCACTTAGCATATGATAAAACAGACACTTTTATATCCTACTGGGAAGACTCTAAATTGGTTTAATTTTTCAGAAGAGCATTTTGGCAGAACGAATTCAGAGCCTTAAAAAAAAAAAAATTCCTGTTCCAAGAAACGATCCTAAGGAAATTACTCTAGATACCAAAAATCATCATGTACAACTCTTGAGAGTGAAAAGCTCACCAAAAAGAAGGAAGGGTTGAGAAAACAATGGTCAATATATTGGATGGAATATTATGCAGTGACTGAAACTGATGTTTCTAGAGAATTAAGACTAACCCTAACCCAGGGAAATGCATCTTAGTGTGGGTTCCCACCAAAGCTGGCCCAAGGCTCAGCGTGGTCCCCTTGAGGGGGGACGGGAGAGGACCGGGAGGGGAGGACCCGGGAGAGACGGCAGGGAACACTCCACCAAGGTCCATGCAGCGTCCCGTCTCCGTGTTGGAGGGCTGCTCCTGTGACATCAACTCCCCAGTGCTTCTGGCAGCTCCGTGCACCACCCAAGCAGCCTCCAGGGCTGGAGACGCCTCAGGCAGAGATGTAAGAAACAGGTGTTGGAACCATCTTCGGGGAAGACCCAGGGCACGTGGGCAGGCACCAACGGGGTTTGCTACAGCATGCTTGAGTCATAAATGCAAGGCTCACAACTTTATATACACTACTAACAAGCCACATGAAACAAACAAAAGCTATGCATAGAAAGGGGACTGGGAAAAAACACACCTGACTGTTAGCAGTGGGGGTTTCTGAGCGACAGCGCAGACTGTGGGGTTTTTTCTTTTCTGTTTGTTGTATCTACTTTTCTGTACTTTCCATTTTTTTTACAATGAAATTTTATGCTTTTAATAATGAATAAGCTGCACACATGTACACATACGTGCACATACACAATGACATGGTGTGAGAAATTAAGGAAGACCTAAATATATACCAGGATATATCATGTTCAATGATTTGGAAGACCCAATATTGTCGAGAGGTCAGTTCTTCCCAAACTGATCTACTGCTTTAATGCAAAATCCCAACCCTAATCCCAGCAAGCTTTGGTTGGAGCAGTTGATGAACTGGTTTAAAAAATGTGTATGGAGGGACTTCCCTGGTGGTCCAGTGGTTAAGAATCCATCTTGCAATGCAAGGGGCGCTGGTTCGATTCCTGGTCAGGGAACTAAGATCCCACATACTGCAGGGCAACTAAGCCTGTGTGCTGCAACGAAAGATGCTGCATGCTGCAACTAAGACCTGACGCAGCCAATCAATCAATCAATATTTTTTTTTAAAAAAAAGGGCTGGCCAATGAATCTTCCAGTCCTGGAATGCATTATTTTAAAAAGTTAATAAATAAAATAAAATGTGGAAATGCAAAGGACATAGAATATCCAAAGCTCTCTTGAAAGAGAACAGTTGGAAGACTCAACGTTACTGGGTTTCAAGTTTTATGGTTTCACCATAAAACTCCAGCAATCAGACTGCATAGTACTGGCAAACAATAGACAAATACATCATTGGGGCAAAATAGAGAACCCAGAACTAGACCCCCATTTATACTATCACTTGATTTTCAACAAAGGCACTAAAGTGATCTAATGCAGGTAAGAAAGTCTACAACAAACAGTTCTGAAATTACTGGATACCCATGTGGAAAATAATGAAACTTCATCCCTACCTCATCTTACTCAAAATTAAATTGAGATGGAGCCTAGACATAAATGTAAAACTAAAACTATAAACCTTCTAGGAGTAAAAATAGAAAAGTATCTTGTTGACTTGGGGGTAGGCAAAGATTTCTTAGAAAGTACACAGAAAGCAATAACCATTAAAGAAAATTCAACTTCATTAAAATTAAGAAGTTCTGCTCATCAAAATGCTTCATTAAAAATAAGTAAGGAGCTTCCCTGGTGGCACAGTGGTTAAGAATCTGCCTGCCAACGCAGGGGTCATGGGTTAGAGCCCTGGTCCGGGAAGATCCCACATGCTGCAGAGCAACTAAGCCTGTGTGCCACAACTACCGAGCCTGCGAGGCACAACTGCTGAGTCCGTGAGCCACAACTACTGAAGCCCATGCACCTATAGCCCGTGCTCCGCAACAAGAGAAGCCACTGCAATGAGAAGCTCACGTGCCGCAACTAGAGAAAGCCTGTGTGCAGTAACGGAGACCCAACGCAGCAAATAAATAAATAAATAAATAAATTTATAAAAAAAGAAAAGAAATAAGCAAGCCACAGACTGCGAGAAAATATTCGTAAAATGCAAATCTGTCAAAAGACTGGGGTCCAGAATATGTGAAGAACTCCTAAAATTCAACAATAAAAAAACAACTCAGTTAAGAAATGGGCAAATGAGGGACTTCCCTGGTGGTCCAGTGGTAAAGAATCTGCCTTCCAATGCAGGGGACACGGTTTGATCCCTGGTCAGGGAACTGAGATCCCACGTGCTGCGGGGCAACTAAGCCCACGCACCACAAATATTGAGCTCGTGTACCTCAACAAGAGAGCCTACGTGCCACAAACTACAGAGTCCATGCACCCTGGAGCCCGTGTGCCACAACTAGAGAGAGAAAACCCGCACACCACAACTAGAGAGAAGCCCTCACACTGCAACAAAGACCCAACACAGCCAAAAAAATAAAGAAAATAAATCAATAGAAAAAGAGAAGGAAATGGGCAAATGATTTGAACAGACACTTCACAAAAGAAGACATACAAATGGTCAAAAAACACATGAAAAATTGTTCAGCATCATTAGACATCAAGGAAATAAAAGTACAAACCACAATGAGCTACCATTACAACACTTGTCAGAATGGTTAAAACTAACAAGATGGAGTTTAGGCAACATCATAGCAACTGCTGATGGGCATGTAAAATGCTACAACTCCTTGGTCAAAGAGCTTGGAGTTTCTTATAAAACTAAATATACAACTCCTCTATAAGCCAGCAATTGCTCTTTTAGGTTTTTTACCAAGAAAAACATGAAAAGATATGCTCACAAAAAGACCCTTGCAGGAATCTTCATAGCAGCTTGTCTGGTCAGTTCGGGCTGCTGTAACAAAGTACCAGAGACTGGAGGTGAGGGGAGCTTATCAACAACAGACCTTTATTTCTCTCGGTTCTGGAGGCGGGGTGTCTGAAGCCAGGTCAGGTTCTGTGAGAGCCCTCCTCTGGGCTGAATTCTCACATGGAAAGAGGCCTCTTCCTATAAGGGCGCTGATCCCATCCGTGAGGGCTGCACCCTCATGACCTCATCACCTCCCAAAGATCCCACCTCCAAATACCATCACACCAGAGATTAGATTTCAACATATGAACTTTGGGGGCTACAGAAACATTCAGTCCACAGCACAGCTTTATTCATAATAACCTCAAATTAGAAAAAGCCCAGGTGTTCATCAACAGGAAAATGGATAAACTCTGCTATATCCATACCACGGAATTCAACTGAGCAAAAAAAAGGAAAGAAGTGTTAATGCATGCAGCAACACTGATGAATCTAAAACCTGTTATGCCTTACCCAAAAGTACACCTACTGTATCATTCCATTTATATGAAGTTCTAAGAAGGCAAACAGGCAAAATTAACCTTCAGTAGAGGAGAATCAGAACAACGGCGGCCTCTGGTGGGGTGGGTGGGCGCATGAAGGAACCTTCTGGAATAACAATCACATTCTGTACCTTAATTGGGACTTGGGTGGCACAGATGTGTGGATTTGCCAGGAATCAGCAAATTCCATGCATTTTATTGTGTGTAAGTTTTACTTCAGAAGAACCATAAAAAAATATTGAGCTTAAACTCTAGTTAATGAAATGCATGCTGAAGTCTTTTGTGGGGAGAAATGTACTGGTATTTGTAACTTATTTTGAGATTCATAAAAATAAGATAGATTGACGGGCAGAAGTTGGGTGGGTAGCTGGCTGGCTATGTGAAATGATCATTGTGGAATCAAGACAGTAGGTACCCAGTGTGTAATTCTTTCAACTTTTCTATTAAAGTTTAAACTTTTCAAACAAAAATGTTAAAAAAAATGAGACGACAGACACAGAATACATTACAAGAACCATCTTTAGAAGTGCTATTCCTTGACTGGGAATTAATCGCATGGGAGTGATTTAACTGAGGTAAAACCCTTTGGCACAAGAAAATTCTTTGCAGTGTATGGACAATGGCAAAATCTAAAATAACCCAATGTCATTAAAAAATAATTGTTTAGTACATAAAGTTCCTCAGCACAGTACAGATCGTGGCAAACACTGTTCAAAATCAGCATAACGAAGACTGTGTAGGAAAAGGAAAAAAACCTTTGTTGTCCTGCAGCCTCGAAAAATCAGGATACAAAATAATTTTCACACAGGTAATTCTATTCTCCTCTGATGTGATGACTAACTTTAGTGTTGTGTTTCGATTCCTTTTTCTTTTTTGTGTGTGTACCTATTGTAGATTTTCAGTTTGTGGTTACCATGAAGTTTCAATATAGCAGTCTATATATAAACGAGATTGTTTTAAGTTGGTGGCCTTTTAATTTCAAATGCATTTCCAATATCCTGCATTTGTGTTCTCCCCTTCTCACAATTGCTGGTTTTGATATCATATTTGTGTGTGGATGATTTCCTACCTTTACTGTGTGCTTGCCTTTACTGGTGAGCTTTTCCATGTGTTATTTTCTTGTTTCTAGTTGTAGCCTTTTCTTTTCCACTTAGAGAAGTTCCTGTAACATTTGTTGCAAAGCTGGTCTAGGGGTGCTGAATTCTCTTAGCTTTTGCTTGTCTGTAAAGCTTTTGATTTCTCCGTTGAATCTGAATGAGAGCCTTGCCAGATAGAGTATTCTTGGTTGTAGGTTCTTCCCTTTCATCACTTTAAATATATTGTCACACAGGTAATTCTAAAATGTGTGTTGATATAAGCAGATTATACAACAGTGAAAATAGTGTTATATGAGGATAGCATCATTTTTCTTTTTAATGCTGTGACATCACTTTTTCAATAAGAGTATTTTTTAAAAGTAAATACAAGGGCCAAACGGAAGGCTATACCAGAAAATTATCATTAAATTACACACTAATACGGAGTTCCCTGCCAGTCCAGTGGTTAGGACTCCCAGTTTTCACTGCCGAGGGCGCAGGTTAAATTCCTGGTTGGGGAACTAAGATCCTGCAAGCTGCACGGGGTGGCCTGAAAAAAAATACATTACACACTAATAGTATTTAAAAGCCAGTACTGGACTTCCCTGGTGGTGCAGTGGTTAAGAATCTGCCTGCCAATGCAGTGGACACGGGTTCAAGCCCTGGTCCGGGAAGATCCCACATGCTGCGGAGCAACTAAGCCCATGCACCACAACTACTGAGCCTGCGCTCTAGAGCCCACGAGCCACAGCTACTGAGCCCGTGAGCCACAACTACTGAAGCCCTCGCGCCCTAGAGCCCGTGCTCCACAACAGAGAAGCCACTGCAATGAGAAGCCCCTGCACCGCAACGAAGAGTAGTCCCCGCTCGCTGCAACTAGAGAAAAGCCCACGTGCAGCAATGAAGACCCAACGCGGCCAAAAATAAATAAATAAATAAATTTACTTATTTAAAAAAAATAAAAGGCAAAACTAACCACCCTGTGTGGTCTGTGTGTCCTGTGCCCGTCTCAGCCCATCCATAACCAATGCTGTGGCTGCGCCGGCCCTTGTGGTTCTTATGACTGTAAGACGCCGTCAGCAACAAGCTCTGGGAAACTTTGAAAGAGACGAGGGTTATCACTTACAGGCCCTGGAAGTACGGGGTCCACCTGGGAGCCCACAGTGAGGTCGCGGGTGGTGGAGAGAGAGAAGGTTTCTCTAGGGTTCCTCTTTTATTGGGTCAGGATGGGGGCCCAGGGTTTCTCGGGCTCACTCTTCACTGGCGAATTTAAAATTCAAGAGCAGGAATTTGAAGCAGGGAAGAGAAAAAACAAGAGGCCCAAATGGTCAGCAATTGAAACCAACCGAGATCTCTAAAACAAAGGGGCCTTGGTATGGGAGGCGCCTGGCTCTTCCTCTGGGCTTTTGGCTGGCCAGGTGTTTACGCAGACGGCTGTCTGTGAAGCGGATGCCTCGGAAATCCAAGCTTAAGTGGGGCACCCTCATCACACAAAAGAAAAGCCAACAGTCAGGGCTGCGCTGCAGTTCCTTCCTGTGAATTTGTGCACAGTCTCTCAGCAGCAAGGGTGGGTGGCCGTGGTGGTGAAGTGCTCAAACTCAAGGCTAGACAGCCTGGGTTTGGACCCATCTGCCGGCTGTGTGACCTTGGGCAAGTTGCTCAAGCTCCCTGTGTCTGTTTTTCACCTGTAAAATGGGGATAACATTCATAATAACACCTACATTAAAGGCGGTCCTGACAGTTAAGCTGATGAACCCCTGCACGTGCCTGGCGAATGCTGTGTGTACCCATTCACTATTAAAGTATTGCATTTGTTTGTTGAGTGGGGGCGAGGTGGAAATTGTTAACATCCAGGGTCTGATGAACCTGAACTTGATCTGCATTCTCTCCCCTCATGTACCTCAATGCTCTTTCTCCCAAACTTTTTTTTTTTTGGCCATGCCACACTGCATGCGGGATCTTAGTTCCCCGACAAGGGATCAAACCTGCACCCCCTGCAGTGGAAGCACAGAGCCCTAACCACTGGACCACCAGGGAATTCCCTCCCCAACTTTTTTTTTTTAATAAATGTTTTTTAAAAATTTATTTTATTTATTTATTTTTGGCTGCGTTGGGTCTTTGTTGCTGTGCGCGGGCTTTCTCTAGTTGCAGCGAGCGGGGACTACTCTTCGTTGCGGTGTGCGGGCTTCTTATTGCGGTGGCTTCTCTTGTTGCGGAGCACGGGCTGTAGGTGCGCGGGCTTCAGTAGTTGCAGCACCTGGGCTCAGTAGTTGTGGCTCACGGGCTTAGTTGCTCCGCGACGGCATGTGGGATCTTCCTGGACCAGGGCTCGAACCCGTGTCCCCTGCAGTGGCAGGCGGATTCTTAACCACTGTGCCACCAGGAAAGCCCCTCTCCCAACTTTTAGATTATAAAACATTTCAAAAACTGAAGAGTTAAAAGAATAGCACAGTAAGCTATTGAAACCAGTGGTTCTCAAACCTTTGGTCTCAGGATCTTTTTAACTCTTAAACATCTTTGAGAACCCCGAAGAGCTTTTGTTTATGTGAGTTATATCTCTTGATGTTTACTGTATTCACAATTAAAACTGGGGAGACTTCAACATATGTTTATTGGTTATGTTAAAATAACAATGAAAAACTCATTTCATGTTGATAGAAGTAACACCTTTTCATGGAAAATAATTATATGTTCCCAATGAGAAAAACATTAAATAAGTGTGGCATTGTTTTACATTTTGTAAATCTCTGCCTCTGTGTTCTGTCTGTTGTAGTATTGTTACTGAACTTGGGTTCAGCTGCTTGTCACTCAAGACTCCAATACTGAGAGGCAAGTGTTACGTAAAAGGAAAGACAGCTTTATTGAGGAAGCTGGCAGTCCTGGGGAGAAGATGAACTCATGTCCCAAAGGACCAAGTCCTCATTCTCTAGGTTTTGCTCAGAGATTCTATAGGGAAAAGAGGAAGGGGCTGCGTGCTGGGGAGAGGCATGTGGGGGCGTGGTCAGCTCATGGACCTTCTTCTGATTGGTTGGTGGTGAGGTCATCGGGAGTCAGCATCATCAACCTTCTGGTTCCAACTGGTCTGGGGTCTCCATGCTGGTGGGCAGCATGCAGTTAACTTCTTCCACCTGGTGGGGTTTCAGTATCTGCAAAACAGCTCAAAGGACATGACTCAGAATATCATCTATAGCCCTTGAGGAGGAACGAAAGGCCCTTGACTTTATTTAATGGCTAAACTTATTATTTTGTCTTGCTTGACTATTTTCCTTTCTTTCAGCATTTTTTCATTTCTCCAATTAAATTTATTCTTTGGAACTCAGGGAAGGCCTAGGAGGCTAAAGTTTTTCTACAGACAAGAGGCAGGCGGAGGACATGGTGGGAGGGTCTGTCCCAAGAAGGCCCCACAGGGTCCTCGGTTACAGTATGTTTTGGTTGAACTGTATGAAGGGAGTCTTGCCTTCCACAGATATGTCATTGGAAAAGGGAGTATTTAAACAGCCTTTTCAGATACCCATGGATATTCTTCCTTGACGCTACACCAAAAGTCCACAAAGTTTCCTTGTAATGTGGAATCTGAAACCACACAATGAATGGTTCATTTTCATGTTCTGTTACATTAAATCCATCGGTCTGTCGTACATTCTGAGTGGACCTTTTATCTGAGCATGATTGTACGAGGCCATTTGGAAAATAGGGGTTCCCTGAATTACACAGACCTTCCCAGTGTCGCCACACTCATAATGTAATATCAAATGCCACACTCATTAATACCCGCACCCACCTCATCAAGAACGTCCCTGAGTGTCAGAAGCTGTCAAGCTCCTAGTGGTAGATCCAGGTTTTCTAAATTTTACATTTTTGCTTGAAAGTTTGAATCATATCATCAACAACAAAAACTCAGTTTTTTCCCTTGAAGTGACAGGTTCACAATTTATTTTTCAGAAAATGTCTCCCCAATACCTAAGTCTGAAAAACCAGCTGTTCTTTCAAGCAAAGCTGATTTCCCTGAGAGCAGAGCCTGGTTCAGCTCACAGTACACACACACACACACACACACACACACACACACACACACACACACACACACACACACACACACACACACACGGCTCTTTTGAGCCAACACAGCCCTTCAGTCTGAAGCAGAAATGCTTTTTTTTAAAAATTGAAATATCGTTGATATACAATATCAATATATGAGTTATAGGTGTACAATAGAGTGATTCATAATTTTTAAAGGTTATATTCCATTTAGAGTTATTATAAAATATTTGCTATATTCCCTGTGTTGTACAATCAGCAGTAGTGCTTTCTGCATTAAGTATTAAAGATGTGTGTTCAAGATTTAATAAACTAATCATTTATCTGCTTCATCAAGCCCTCAAGTGCCTGGTGGTGAAGAGCCCAGTGTGTACTGGCAGAGTTTGGGGTCATGGCCTTGACTTGTGCTAAATCACCAGCAGTTTAAAAAAATTATAGTAAAATATACATAACATAAAATTTACCATTTTAACCATTTTTAAGTGTAGTTCAGTGGCAGTAAGTACATTCACAATGTTGTGTAACCATCACCACTATTTCCAGAACTTTTTCATCTTGCCAAACAGGGACTCTGTCCCCATTAAACACTAACTCTGCATTCCTCCCTCTCCCCAGCCCCTGGCCCCCACTCTTCTACTTTCTGCCTTCATGAATCTGTTTTGGTTATTGTAGCTTCGTAGCAAGTTGTGTGTGGATTCCTTAGTATTTTCCATACACAAGGTTACGTCATCTGTGAATGGGTGCCTTTTACTTCTTTTCTTGCCTAATTGCCCTGGAATCCCCAATACAGTGTTGAATAGAAGTGGTGGGAGTGGGCATCCTCGTCTTATTCCTAATCCTAGGAGAGAAAGCGTTCCGTTTTTCATCATTAAGTATGATTTTAGCTGTGGGTTTTCATAGATGTCCATTGTCATACTGAGGAAATTCCCTTCTATTCCTAGTTTGTTAGAGTTTGTTTTTTTTTAATAGATCTTTACTGGAGTATAATTGCTTCACAATACTGTGTTAGTTTCTGTTGCACAACAAAGCAAATCAGCCATATGCACACACATGTCCCCATATCCCCTCCCTCTTGAGCCTCCCTCCCATCCTCCCTATCCCACCCCTCTAGGTCATTGCAAAGCACCGAGCTGATCTCCCTGTGCTATGCGGCTGCTTCCCACCAGCCAACTATTTACATTCGGTAGTGTATATATGTCAATGCTACTCTCACTTCGTCCCAGCTTACCCTTCCCCCTCCCCCTCCGTATCCTCAAGTCCATTCTCTATGTCTATCTCTTTATTCCTGCCCTGCAACTAGGTTCGTCAGTACCATTTTTTTTTTTTTAGATTCCATATATATGCGTTAGTATACGGTATTTGTTTTTCTCTTTCTGACATACTTCACTCTGTATGACATACCCTAGGTCCATCCACCTCACTACAAATAACTCAGTTTCGTTCCTTTTTATGGCTAATATTCCATTTTATATGTCTTCATATATAGTCTTCAGCATTTATTGTTTCTAGATTTTTTGATAATGGCCATTCTGACGGGTATGAGGTGATACCTCATTGTAGTTTTGATTTGCATTTCTCTAATAATTAGTTGTGTTGAGCATCTTTTCATGTGCCTCTTGGCCATCTGTATGTCTTCCTTGGTGAAATGTCTATTTAGGTCTTCCACCCATTTTTTAACTGGATTGGTTGTTTTTTTGATGTTGAGCTCCATGAGCTGTTTGTATATTTTGGAGATTAATCCTTTGTTGTTTCATTTGCAAATATTTTCTCCCATTCTTAGGATTGTCTTCTTGTCTTGTTTATGGTTTCCTTTGCTGTGCAAAAGCTTTTAAGTTTAATTAAGTCCCATTTGTTTATTTTTGTTTTTATTTCCATTTCTCTAGGAGGTGGGTCAAAAAAGATCTTGCTGTGGTTTATGGCATAGAGTGTTTTCCTCTAAGAGTTTTATAGTGTCTGTTCTTACATTTAAGTCTTTAATCTATTTGGAGTTTATTTTTGTGTACGGTGTTAGGTAGTGTTCTAATCTCATTCTTTTACATGTAGCTGTCCAGTTTAGCACCACTTATTGAAGAGACTGTCTTTTCTCCATTGTATATTCTTGCCTCCTTTGTCGTAAATTAGGTGCCCATATGTGCGTGGGTTTATCTCTGGGCTTTCTATCCTGTACCATTGATCTATATTTCTGTTTTTGTGCCAGTACCATAGTGTCTTGATTACTGTAGCTTTGTGGTATAGTTTGAAGGTATAGGGAGCCTGATTCCTCCAACTCCGTTTTTCTTTCTCAAGATTGCTTTTGCTATTCAAGGTCTTTTGTGGTTTCCATATGAATTGTAAAATTTTTTGTTCTAATTCTGTGAAGAATGCCATTGGTAGCTTGATAAGGATTGCATTGAATCTGTAGATTACTTTGGGTAGTATAGTCATTTTCACAAAATTGATTTTTCCAATCCAAGAACATGGTATATTTCTCCATCTGTTTATGTCATCTTTGATTTCTTTCATCAGTGTTTTATAGTTTTCTGAATACAGGTCTTTCGCCTCCTTAGGCGGGTTTATTCCTAGGTATTTTATTCTTTTTGTTGCAATGGTAAATGGAAGTGTTTCCTTAATTTCTCTTTCTGATTTTTCGTTGTTGGTGTATAGGAATGCCAGAGATTTCTGTGCATTAATTTTGTATCCTGCAACCTTATCAAATTCATTGATTAGTTCTAGTAGTTTTCTGGTGACATCTTTAGGATTTTCTATGTATACTATCATGTCATTGGCAAACAGTGACAGTTTTACTTCTTCTTTTCCTATTTGTATTCTTTTTATTTCTTTTTCTTCTCTTATTGCTGTGGCTAGGACTTCCAAAACTATGTTAATAAGAGTGGCAAGAGTGGACATCCTTTGTCTGGTTCCTAATCTTAGTGGAAATGCTTTCAGTTTTTCACCGTTGAGTATGATGCTTGCTGTGGGTTTGTCATATATATGACCTTTATTATGTTGATGTAGGTTCACTCTATACCCATTTTCTGGAGAGTTTTTATCATAAATAGGTGTTGAATTTTGTCAAAAGCTTTTTCTGCATCTATTGAGATGATCATATGGTTTTTATTCCTTAATTTGTTAATGTGGTGTATCACATTGATTGATTTGCATATATTGAAGAACCCTTGCATCCCTGGGATAAATCCCACTTGACCATGGTGTATGATCCTTCTAATGTGCTGTTGGATTCTGTTTGCTAGTATTTTGTTGAGGATTTTTGCATCTATGTTCATCAGTGATATTGGTCTATAATTTTCTTTTTTTGTGATATCTTTTTCTGGTTTTGGTATCAGGGTGATGGTGGCTTCGTAGAATGAATTTGGGAGTGTTTCTCCCTCTGCTATATTTTGGAAGAGTTTGAGAAGGATAGGCGTTAGCTCTTCTCTAAATGTTTGATAGATTCGCCTGTGAAGCCATCTGGTCCTGGAATTTTGTTTCTTGGAAGATTTTTAATTATGGTTTCAATTTGATTACTTGTGATAGATCTGTTTATATTTTCTAATTCTTCCTGGTTCAGTCTTCGAAAATTATACCTTTTCAAGAATTTGTCCATTTCTTCCTGGTTGTCCATTTTATTGGTATATAGTTGTTTGTAGAAGTCTCTTATAATCCTTTGTATTTCTGCAGTGTCAGTTGTTACTTCTCCTTTTTCATTTCTAATTTTATTGATTTGCTTCCTCTCCCTTTTTTCTTGATGAGTCGGGCTAGGGGTTTATCAATTTTGTTTATCTTCTCAAACAACCAGCTTTTAGTTTTATTGATCTTTGCTATTGTTTTCTTCATTTCTATTTCATTTATTTCTGCTCTGGTCTTTATGATTTCTTTCCTTCTACTGACTTTGGGTCTTCTTTGTTCTTCTTTCTTTAGTTGTTTTAAGTGTAGGGTTAGATTGTTTATTTGAGATTTTTCTTGTTTCTTGAGGTGAGATTGATATGCTATAAACTTCCCTCTTAGAACTGCTTTTACTGACTCCCATAGGTTTTGGGTCGTCGTGTTTTCATTGTCATTTGTTTCTATGTATTTTTAAAATTTCTTCTTTGATTTCTTCAGTGATCTCTTGCTTATTTCGTAGTGCACTGTTTAGCCTCCATGTATTTGTGTTTTTTACAGTTTTTTTCCTGTAATTGATTTCCAATCTCATAACATTGTGGTCAGAAAAGATACTTGATATGATTTCAATTTTCTTAAATTTTCCAAGGCTTGATTTGTGACCCAAGATGTGATCTATCTTGGAGAATGTTCCTTGTGCACTTGAGAAGAAAGTGTATCCTGCCACTTTTGGGTGGAATGTTCTATAAATATCAATTAAATCTATCTGGTCTATTGTGTCATTTAAAGCTTGTGTTTCCTTATTTATTTTCTGTTTGGATGATCTGTCCATTGGTGTAAGTGGGGTGTTAAAATCCCCTACTATTATTGTGTTACTGTTGGTTTCTCCTTTCATGGTTGTTAGCGTTTGCCTTATGTATTGAGGTGCTCCTATGTTGGGTGCATAAATATTTATAATTGTTATATCTTCTTCTTGGATTGATCCTTTGATCATTATGTAGTGTCCCTCCTTATCTCTTGTAACAGTCTTTATTTTAAAGTCTATTTTATCTGATACGAGTATTGCTACTCCAGCTTTCTTTTGATTTCCATTTGCATGGAATATCTTTTTCCATCCCTTCACTTTCAGTCTGTATGTGTCCCTAGATCTGAAGTGGGTCTCTTGTAGACAGCATATATATAGGTCTTGTTTTTGTATCCATTCAACCAGTCCGTGTCTTTTGGTTGGGGCATTTAATCCATTTACATTCAAGGTTATTATCGATATGTATGTCCCTATTACCATTTTCTAAATTGTTTTGGGTTTGTTTTTGTGGGTCTTTTTCTTATCTTGTGTTTCCTGCCTAGAGAAGTTTCTTTAGCATTTGTTGTAAAGCTGGTTTGGTGGTGCTGAATTCTCTTAGCTTTTCCTTGTCTGAAAAGCTTTTGACTTCACCAAATCTGAATGAGATCTTGCTGGGTAGTGTAATCTTGGTTGTAGCTTTTTCTCTTTCATCACTTTAAGTATATCCTGCCACTCTGTCTTGGTGTGTTTTTCCTAGGGTTTATCCTGTTTGGGACTCTCTGTGCTTCCTGGACTTGGGTGACTATTCCTTTCCCATGTTAGGGAAACTTTCCACTATAATCTCTTCAAATATTTTCTCAGACCCTTTCTTTTTCTCTTCTTCTTTTGGGACCCTCATAATTCGAACGTTGATGCATTTAGTGTTGTCCCAGAGGTCTCTGAGATTGTCTTCAATTCTTTTCATTCTTTTTTCTTTATTCTGCTCCTCAGCAGTTATTTCCACCATTTTGTTTTCCAACTCACTTATTCGTTCTTCTGCCTCAGTTATTCTGTTATTGATTCCTTCTAGTTTATTTTTCATTTCAGTTATTGTGTTGTTCATCTCTGTTTGTTTGTTCTTTAGTTCTTCTAGATCTTTGTTAAACATTTCTTGTATCTTCTCAATCTGTGCCTCCATTCTATTTCCGAGATTCTGGATCATCTTTACTATCATTACTCTGAATTCTCTTTCAGGTAGATTGCCTATTTCCTTTTCATTTATTTGGTCTTGTAGGTTTTTACCTTGCTTCTTCATCTGTGACATATTTTTTGCTGTCTCTCTTTTTTTTTTTTTTTTTTTAATGAGTGGGATTGTGTTCCTGTCTTACTGGTTGTTTGGCCTGAGGCTTCCAACACTGGAGTTTGTAGGCTGTTGGTTAAAGCTGGGTCTTGGTGCCAAGATGAGGATCTCAGGGAGACCCTACTCTGGTGAATATTCCCTTGGGTCTGAGGTTCTCTGTTAGTCCAGTGGTTCAGACTCAGAGCTCCCAGCGCAGGAGTTTTGGCCTGACCCCAGGCTCATGAACCAAGATCACACAAGCCATGTGGGGTGGCAAAAAAAAAAAAGAACAATAACAAAGTAAAAAATAAAATTAGACTAGGAAACTAACAGATATGTTAGAAAGAATATAAAAATAAAAATATAGATGAGTCAACAACCGGAAGGTACATCAGTAGCACAACAGTAAAAAAGAGAAGGGAAAAGAAAAAGAAAAAAAAAAGGAGGGGAAGGCCTTGGCTGTGGAGGGCGGGGCCTAAGCGAGGATGAGGTTTAGGTGGTGGGAGGGGCCAATGCTCAGGACCCACAGGGCTGGAAAAGGCACTGGGGGCTGTGGGGGGTGGGGCTTAGGCTCAAGGAACAGAAGGGGCCCTGGCGTGCCCCCCACCCCTGGTCTCAGAGGGCAAGGACCTCACCTGGAAGCCCAGCAGGCTTCCTGGGCTTGAGTGGGCGGGGCAGTTGCCCTCCTCTCCTCTCCTGCTCCTCCAGTCTGGGAGGGCCCCTCCCGCTTACCTCTCCTGATCTCCCCGGCCTCCCTCCTATGCCGCCAGGACCCACGTGGCCTGGAGGGGGCCTTGGAGGGCAGGGTACTGGCTTGGGAATTCAGCAGGCTCCCCGGCCCAGTGGGCCAGGTGATGGCCCATTCCCACTCCTCTCCTGCTCTTCCAGAGAGCCCCTCCCCCCTGCCTCTCCTGATCTCCCCAGCCTCAGGTGTGCCCATCCTGTCTGGCCTCCACCTCTCCTCCCCCCTCTGTCCCCCCACATCCTACCGGTTCACTTGGGGATTCCCCCGTCTCCTTGGGTGTCAGAGTTTCCCACCAGCGGCCGGCAGGCACCCTAGTTGTGGGGAGACGCCAGCTCTGCTTCCTCCCACACTGCCTTCTAGACTCCACCTTGTTAGAGTTTTTAATCATGAAAGTTGTTAGATTTAGCCAAATGTTTTTTCTGAATCTATTGAGATTATCACATGGTTTTTATCATTTATTATATTAATATGGTGTCTTACATTGATTGATTTGTGTATTTTGAGCTAACCATGCATTCCTGGGATACCTGCCATTTGGTCATGGTATATAATCCTTTTTCTATATTGCTGGATTTGATATGCTAGTATTTTGTCAAGGATTTTTGTATGTGTATTCATAAGGGATATTAGTCTATAGTTTTCTTGTGATATCTTTGCCTGGTTTGGTTTCAGGGTAGGAATGGCTTCGTAAAGTGAGTTGGGAAGTGTTCACTACTCTTTTATTTTTTTGGAAGAGTTTGTGAAGGATTAGCATTCATTATTCCTTAAATGTTTGGTAGAATTCACCAGTGTAGCCATCTTGGCTTGTCTTTTCTTTGGGGTTAGTTTTAAAAAAATTACTAATTCAATATCTTTAACTTGTTATAGTTCTATTGACATTTTCTATTTCTTCTTGAGTCAGTTTTGGTAGTTTGTGTCTTTTTAGGAGTTGTCTGTTTCATCTAACTTATCTAATTTGTTGGCATACAATTGTTCATGTATTTCATAATTCTTTTTGAATTATTTCTACAAGGTCAGTAACAATGTCTCCTCTTTCATTCCTTATTCTAGTAATTTGTGTTTTTTTTAAATTTTCATTAGAGTGTAGTTGCTTTACAATATTGTGTTAGCTTCTACTGCACAGCAAAATGAATCAGCCATACATATACATATATCCCCTCCCTTTTGGATTTCCCTCCCATTTAGGATACCACAGTGCATTAAGTAGAGTTCCGTGTGCTATACAGTGTGTTCCCCTCAGTTCTCTATTTTATACATAGTATCAATAGTGTATATGTGTCAACCCCAATCTCCCAATTCCTCCCACCCCACCACTTTTATTCTAGTAATTTGGATCTTCTCTCTCTCTTTTTTTGTTCACTCTAGCTAAAACTTATCAAAGCGTTGATCTTTTCAAAGAGCCAACTTTTGATTTTGTTAATTTTCTCTATTATTTTTCTATTTTATATGCTTTCATTTATTTCTGCTCTAATTTTGATTGTTTCCTTCCTTCTTCTTGCTTTGGCTTGCTCTTGTCTTTCTTGTTTCTTAAGGTGGAAGGTTAAGTTATTGACTTGAGATATTCCTTCTAATGTGGGTATTTACAGGTATAAACTTCCTCTAAGTACTATTTCATTGCATCTCATAAATTTTAGAATGTTGTATTTTCATTTTCATTCATCTGAAAGTATTTTCTAATTTATCTTGTGATTTCTCCTTTGACCCATTGGTGATTTAGGAGTGGGTTATTTAATTTCCACCTATTTGTGAATCTCCTAAATGTCCTTCTATTAGTGATGTTCAATTTCTACATTCCCAGGACTCTGCCAGGGCATTTCAAAGCCCCCTGTGGGCATCTTATTCCCCATCTTTTCCTTTTATGTTTTTGTCAACTTCTTGTTTGTCTCAACTGGAAACACTGTCTCAGGCAGCTGTGATGTTAAACAATTGCCACTGATTGTTTCCAACTTGTTGAAAATAAGTAAGGTCTGATTGAGGTCAAATAAAGACAAGCCCTGCAAGTGGGCGTTTCCAGGGGGCTACCACACAGGTCAAATGATGACATGTCAGGAGATGGGGTTTTGGTGAGCCCCAAACCCAATCTGACCCCTCCAGTGGGTGCTAGGCTGCTGGCTTTCATGGCTACTGTGATTTTGAAGGTGTTGGTTTTCAAGCTACTGCAGAGATGAATGGGGGAATGGGACTAGGGCAAGCTAACATAGTACAAAGCTCACTGTTCTCTTTGAGATTCAGCTGTTTTCTTGAATAAATGTTTCTCAGATTGTTGCAAGCATTTGGTTAATTTCCACAGTTCTGAAAAAGTTCATTTTCATAATTTTTTTTGGCCAGTGTTCTCATTGCCTTTATGGAAGAACAGTTTTTTGGAAGTCCTTACTCAGCCATTCTGAAAGCAGCTATTCCTGCTAAAATCTTCTCTTTCTCTAATTTTGATGCAAGGCCAGCTCTCCCTGTCAGTAGCCCAGCTCTGGTGGAGTGCTAGCTCAGCTCTATTTGTGTGACCAATAGTGGTTGGCCTTGTGGAGTTGGGGGAGGGGACCTGGGGAAGGAAATGGTCCATGGCTGTGTGTCTAGAGGTTGTAGGTCTTTCTGGCACCTCCTGACTGTGCCATCTTCTCAGCTGGTGGATGGTGGCCCATGAGAGTGCGGTTGGGCCATGGTCCTGACAATGTTGTGTCTGTCTGTAAGGTGCCCCTTTCTGATTCCCTGAATGAAATCAAACCCTGGTGCTCAAGGCTGGCCTGGGAAGGAGCATATGTCCAGGAGGTCCATCTCTCGTGCACCTTGCCCTTTTGGGAGCAGGGTGTCTCGAATGTAGCTCACAACAAGCAAAGGAAAGGCATCTGCTAGTTTTTTTTATTGATGACAGTGAGGGAAACCCATCGCCAACCTTGGAATGAGGGACCATCATTTCATTAAGGAAGCCAGAAGATTCCTTGTCTTATTCAGAATGGGCTGAAAGCTGGAGCAAAGCAGTGGTGTTTTCAGTGCTTTCTTTTTATGTGGAATGTGTCCCAAAGAACCTGCCATTCATTTTATCATCAGATCAATTAACCCGAGATGAATTTCTCATGGGGTGTCTTTTCCTCCCTACGGGCGTATGTAAGGCTTGAGTCTGACCTGAAACCAGTCTGCTACCCCGTCCTGTGTTTCAGGGAGATAGAGAGGATACAAAAAAGCACTTTCTTTCCTCCTCTGGCTGGAAATCACGCTGCTTTGGAGCATCTTGAGTGTGTCCCTCAGCGGACAGGTGCCACCCAGCACCTAGAGTTAGACATCAGGCCCGGGACCCTCTGCAGTGCTGCTGGTGGAGCAGCTCTCTGCCATCATGTTGAATGTCACCCACGGGAAAACGCTTAGTGACAGGCCATACCTCTCGGTCCAGGTGTGGAGTGTGGTCTTCCTGTGTTTTGCGGACCAGTCCCCCTAGCACTGCTCCTGAGATGGTGTGGAAGTCCCACAGAACCCCATGGAGACGAAACATACCCTTACGGCCAGGATGTTTCTTTGGCAAACACGTTTTTCAAAAGTTCAATCCAGTGAAATGTTAATTTAACCCCCTTCCCCACAGGGTTAGGTTAATAGGAACAGAGGGCTACAGGAGTGGTCAGAGAGCTGTTACTTCTGTCTTTGATGGTCAACCTCTAAATAACAACTTGACCTATGGGCTCACCTATGGAAGAGCGTGTCCTATGGCCCTTCACCACCAGGTAGGGGGAAAGGCCAGAGCCTTCCTCCCGGCCCGGGGCACAACTGTGCTCCCCGCCCAATAATGATCTCACTTCTGATGCCCGCTTCCCTCACCAGCTGCTTCCCCTGCGAGTGAGCAACTCACAGCAGGAGTGAAGGGAGGGCTCTGAACAAGGCTGTGGCCCCAGCAGGCAATGGATTCTAGTTTATTCACTCGCACTCAAGAATTCAGTTGTTTTTTTCCGAAATGATTATGAAGCAAAGCTGCTTGTTAGGAGACCTCTGCCTCTGTCAGGGCCTGTGGGATGGAGCCGGGGGAGGGGGGAGCCCACAGAGATGTGGAGTGTCAGGCCACACTCTGGGGTGCCCTCTCCCTCCTCTGTTTCACCCTTCCTGGTCCCCCACCCCTGTACCCTCCCAAGCTGCCATGTGTATACAGAGTACCTCTTTAATTCACACATTCTACCTTCAAATGATTTTGTTCTACTTCACACATATTGTAAGAACCCTACGACTGTCCCTTTCCCCTTCCTGTTTACAGGAAGCCAGAAGAACAATCCTACCTCATGTTCCCTCCCAGAGGGAGAATGGGGATGATTGGCATGTAGCACCAAAGACTCCCACAGAAAAGAAGGAATATTTGGAAAAGGTCCTAAGGATTAGAGCTGATGCCAAGCCCAGGAGACACAAGAGAGGAACGTAACCAGCAAATGTACAGCAAACCTCAGCTTAGACTTCCTGACAATAAAATACACATCTATGGAGACTGTATCACCACATCTTTTTATTTTCTGTGTCTGATGCTTTGACATGTTGGAGCCTTGCTGACAGTGGAGGGATGGCCCCTCCCAGGTTAGCTAATTCCTAGAGATAGTAAACAACTCACCTTCAAATTATTTCATATATAGACCAACCAATCCAGAGCCCACAACCCAATCCCATCCTCTATGGAGCCCTCACTCTGGGCCACTGTCCACCTGCCCTAATCACCCAGGGCAGGTGCCAGATACCTGGGGACAGCCCCTGCGCCCAGCACCTGCTGGAATGATTCAGACCAGCCAATCTCAAACCTGCTGGCCCTGCCTCACCCGTCCTTCCTGTGGAAACAACCATCTAACACTTGCCCACATTTTCCTCTCACTCCCTCTGCCTCCTGACCAACCCTGGTGCTTCCTCATGTGGCCCTGCGTGGTGAGATGTGTCTCCTGATTCTAGGGATCTGTGTGAATACACAGGCAGACATCATGTCCATGTCTGTGTGTCTTAACATACCTCATTAAAACAAATCCTGAGTATGCTTAAAACAGAGGCAATGAGTTACCACAAATATCCAAGCACAGTGCCCGATATTTGTTGTGCTGGGCACTGGATGTGGGGTGAGCTGGAAGGACATGGTCCCCACTGCCACGGGGCTCACATACCATGGGCACAGCTGATGAGTGAGAGGATGGTGAACACTGGGTTTTCAGGTCCAAGGTGGCCAGAGAGTTCCCTGAAACCAGGGATTCTTCCCCTGCAGAACTCTGTCCTCCCTGAAGGATGCTGAAGGACCCACCTCAGGTCTTTAAAGGGGGATGTTCACAAGCTCCAGGGGATGTTTGAACAGACCTGCTCTATGCCCTTCACTTCTCACCCATGGCAGAGCTGCACTCCCCAGTGTTAGAGGAGAATCTGATCTAGTTAAATATAAACTGCAGTCTCCTCATCCTGTTTAGGATTATAAAGTGTACACCAGACTTTGCTCCAGAGTGTGAGCTCCCAGCCTTCGAACTGGGCTTTAATTTCCTCCTGGGTACCTTCCCATCTACCTCCTGGTTGATTTTCACCAACATGACTGCGAGGTGGTTGGAAGATTTATCACTGAGGCTATAATTAATAACTGTCATTTCCTGTTTTATGGTACATAATTATCATCCTTTCACTGTTGACCCAAAACCATTTGTGCACATCACTGGAATTGTGGATGGGAGCTAATTTCATTATGTGTTAGGAGCCACATCTCAGAAATGGGGTAACCGGCATGGAAGCATATTTCTAAATTAAAAAATAAAATTTTAATTAAATAAAATTGGAGAAATTCAGAAAACTAAAAAAAGAAAGTAGGTCAGTCTGACCACATAAAGACAATAATTGTGAATATTTTGGCTGATACTCCTTCAATCTTTCCCCCAAATCATAGAATTTTTTGTATTGTTGTAAGCAATTATGTTTACAGATTTTAGCCTTCTTTTAGCATTTGAGATTTTCTGGTAAGCACAGTAATATTAATAATTCTAATGACTGCACGTATTTTATCAAATTGATAAAACCATTCCCTTTTGATACGTACTGTTTTCAATTTAAATTCTGTGACAAACATCTTTGTGTATAGTTTTTTGGGGGATGCAGATAATTGCCTTTAGGCAGAGTCACAGAGAGATTTGCTCAAATAGAGCATTTTATTGCTTTTGACACATATCAAACAATTTTTCCAAAAAAAATATGCCGCCTATAGGAACGTTTGAAAATACTTTGTACCAAGTAAAAGGGGTGGAGGTGCTGTTACCAAACTCAGGTTCAGCTGCTCATTGCTCAAGAATCCAATACTGAGAGACAAGTGTTGGGTAAAAGGCAAGACAGCTTTATTGAGGAAGCTGGCAGTCCTGGGGAGAAGGTGGACTCATGTCTTAAAGGACCAACTCCCCGCTCCCTGAGTTTTGCTCTGAGATTGTATAGGGAAAAGAGGAAGGGGCTACGTGCTGGGGAGAGGCATGTGGGGGGCATGATCAGCTCGTGGACGTTCTTCTGACTGGTTGGTGGTGATGTAATCAGGAGTCAGCATCATCAACCTTCTGGTTCCAACCGGTCTGGGGTCTATGTGCTGGTGGGCAGCATGCAGTTAACTTCTTCCACCTGCTGGGGTTTCAGTATCTGCAAGACAGTTCAAAGGATTTGGCTCAGAATATTAACTATAGCCCTTGAGGAGGGACTAAAGGTCCTTGACTTTATTTAATGGCTAAACTATTATTATTTCATCTTGCTTGACTATTTTCCTTTGTTTCTGCATTTCCTCACTTCTCTGATTAATTTGTTCTTTGGCTAAAGTTTTTCTACAAAAAAAAAAAGGCAGGCGGAGGACATGGGGGAGAGGGGTCTGTCCCAGGAAGGCTCCATAGGGTCCTGCTGGGTTACAGCGCCCCAAGAGGATGGCTGACAGGAAAGGGGAGATGACTCTCCCTGATTCAGAAGAAATGGGACAGTTTGTCTCAGGATGAAGAGACACAATGGACAACATTAAATGTTGCCTGTTTTTTATTTTATTTTTTATTTATTTATTTTTGGCCACACCACATGGCATGCGGGATCTTAGTTCCCCGACCAGGGATCAAACCCGTGCCCCCTGCAGTGGAAGCGCAGGGTCTTAACCACTGGACCACCAGGAAATTCCCACAATGGACGATGTTAGAAGGAGAAGCAAAAACACAAAACAGTGAGGCAGAGGTGTGGGAAAGACTTTCTCTGGAGCCCGCCCTGCACCCCGGTCTTGGGGGCGAGTTCAGGCTACACTAGAAGGGATGCAGTCAGGCTGCTGCAAAATCCAGCCATGCTGGAAGTCTCTCTGAAGGTTGGCTGCGGGCACAGGCAGTGCAGGGAGCTCTGGGAACAGACAGACCCCAGGGGTCCACCTCCCATCTCTCCCGTGTGTCCTGAAACCTTCCAGAAGAAGGAAGCAGCCCCAGGCCAGCCCCGTGGGGGCTGCATAGTCCCAGGCACCAGTTGGGAGCCTGCCTGCAAGTGTGGGAAACCCAACTCCAAACGGCCAAGGGGACCTGCTGATGAGGCGGACCCAGGCCTGGCAGGCTCTCTCTTCCCGCCTTGGCCTCTGTCTTTCCATCATTCTTCTCTCCCCTCACTCTCTCCGTTTCTGTTTTGCTTTCCTCCGTGTGGGCTTCACGGTCCTGCCATGTGAACATGTGACAGCCCCAGGAGCACCCAGCTTCCACTCCTTGCAGCTGGGAACCCAGCGAAAAGAGAGTTCCGACTTGCCGAGACGTCCAACAAAAGTCCCGGAATTGTGTCCCACAGGGCTGGCTTGAGTCCCTGCCCCTTGGCTGACTTCCCGGTCTGAGCGTCGGTGGGAGTGAGTTGACACCAAGTGCATCACGTGGCCTGGGAGTGGGGAGGGTGGCTCCCCCAAATCAGGGACTTCTTCCCCAAGGGATGGGGACAGGACAGCCGTCACCTGGTGTAGCTGCCAAGAGAATGAGAATAGAGATTTTCATCTCGTGCTGAAGACCTAGCCCACGTGTGGGGCTATTACAGTGGGAAGGAGAGCCACGCTTGTTGACCCCTGTTGGCCCTTCTCTCTCTCTTCCCCTCCTCCGGTCGGGGTCCCTATATCTGGGGTCTGGAACCCTCTCTTAGGCCCTGCCTGGTTCCCAGCCTCTGGACCTCATCTCACAACAGCTTGACCTGTAGCTCCAGGCTCTGCCCCTCTGCATCCAGCAGTCAATATCTCCTGGGGCCCTGGCCTCAGACAGGCCTGCTTCCGTTGCCTGGCCTGCTCTTTTTTTTTTTTTTTTTAGGCTTTATTTTATTTTAAAAAATATTTATTTATTTTCTTTATTTTTGGCTCCATCGGTCTTAGTTGCGGGTCTTAGTTGCAGCACGTGGAATCTTCATTGCAGCATGTGGGATCTTGTTGTGGCAGGCGGGCTTCTCTCTCTCTAGTTGAGGCGTGTGGGCTTAGTTGCCCCGCAGCCTGTGGGATCTTAGTTCCCCTCCCAGGAATCGAGCCTGCGTCCCCTGCGTTGGAAGGCAGATTCTTTACCACTGGACCACCAGGGAAGTCCCTGGACTGCTTTTGACATCCCATTCATGAGCCTGTCTGCTGACCCTGGACCCTGAGCCTGGTGCTGGGGCTCTGTGACCTGCTGCTGCCAGCCTGCCTGCTGCATCCAGGCTGTTTGACCTTGAGTCCCCTTGCTGCTGTGGTACATGAATGATGACCTCCATCCTGGGCAGGTTCTGCTGCCTTTCTGTCCCTGACACGCATTTGGTCACAGCTGTGGGGGCCCAAGGCCCAGGACTCTCCCGTTGGTGCCAGCCTCACCCCAAGACTCCTTTCCCTAGAGCGTCTACTGGGACTCTCTTGTTCATTCCCTGGTGCCCATACCTGGCCACGGTGAGCACAGAGCTAGCTCAGCGAACACGCAGCGTGAATAAATGTCGCAGGATCCGGGGGAGGGACAGCAAGCGTGGGGTTAGTTATCTGGAGAGAGAGGGCAGGTCAGAGTGACGTCCAGGCTGAAGCTACACGAGCTCTTTGAGGACCAGGCACCGGAGGGACGGCTGAGGCCCTGGGGCTGATCTAGCCCTGTAACTGCCCCACCTAAACGAACCTGGTCCCCAAAGCCCCTCACGTTGCAGGGTATTTGACCTCCTGTCTAACGATGTGAGTTGGATGTGAGTTGGGAAGACGTGGAAACAGAACAAAAGATCCGGGCTGAGCAGGGCAGGAAGCGTCTCCCCAAAGGGGAGAGTCCGGAGCTGGCCATGGTGCTGAAGTCAGGGCTCCCACGCCACCAAGGGGGAGCGTGGAGTGGAGTCCGCAGTAGAAATGCCCTGGGGTCAGGCCAGGACAGGGCAAAGAAAAGTCACATCTGAGGTCCCAGCCCCGAGGAAGCGTCGATAATCGGGGTCTTTTCCTCCCACTGACATCCTGGTGGGCTTACAAGTTTACCTATATCACAGGTGCTGGCACCAAATCTCACTACAGGAAAACTCACAAGCTAAAAAACAATCAAATTTAACAGCAGCCTGCTGGGGCAGGTACTGTTCACAGCTGCTTTTTTCAGATAAGGATAAAAATTAGACCTTGGATTTAAGTAGACCCTTCCCAGCTTGCCTTGAAGGAGCATCACATGGAATTAACTAAACTAGTTAAACTTTTCTGAGCTGCACAGTAATTTGGGGGAACAGCTCAGAGGCACCCCTGTGTTCCTGACATCTGATTTTCCAAGCCTACCCTATTATAAGGGAGGGAATAAAAAGGGAAAATCCGGCTTAAAAGAAACCACAAAATCTCTTCTTTTTTTTATTGTTTATTTTTTTTAGATGTGACAATGGCATCATGTCCATTTTTTTTTTAACAGAAACTGTTATTTTTTTAGTCATTATTTATTTATTTATTTATTTTTATTTATTTATATTTTTTGGCTGCATTGGGCCTTCGTTGCTGCGCGCGGGCTTTCTCTAGTTGCGGCGAGCAGGGTCTACTCTTCGTTGCGATGCACAGGCTTCTCATTGCGGTGGCTTCTCTTGTTGTGGCTCGCGGGCTCTAGGTGCGCAGGCTTCAGTAGTTGTGGCGCACGGGCTTAGTTGCTCCGTGGCATGTGGGATCTTCCTGGACCAGGGCTCGAACCCGTGTCCCCTGCATTGGCAGGTGGATTCTTAACCAGTGCGCTACCAGGGAAGCCCCACACAAGATCTCTTCTATCCAGCAGAATCGTTCCAATGTGACTTGAACCTCAGGAGGAGTCTACAGACCCCTCAGCCACCGCAGGAGTGAGGCTCCCCCGTGGGATCCCCCAGGGCAGAGAGCAGTGCCTTATGGTTAGTCCTGACCCAGGCCCACTGGGAGGGGGCCAGGCTGGGACTTTGGCCCTCGGTCAGCACCGAAGTCGAGGGAGAGATGCGATGTCACAGTGTGTCTGAGGAGCATGGATTTCTGATCTGCCCCTGGTGGGGTCGTGGTAGACCCCCCAGCTGACCTCCTGCCCGTCCACTGCTGCCGAGCGCTGGAAGGTGCCGTGGGCTCAGGGCTGGGATGGGGACATAATGGCAGCTCTGACCTGTCCCCCTCCTTGTCACTCCTTATGGGCCGGAGTTAGGACACACGATGCGGGAAGCCACCTCGGGTGAAAAAGAAGCAGGTGGAGGTTTTGCGACCTACGGTTCAGACCACCCCGCGCAGCCCTGTGCGGCCCGAGCTCACAGCGTCCTGTGGACATGGGGACTCAGGAGCTCAGGTGCCAAGGCCCCGGCCCAGCAGGCCTGCTGCGAAAGCCCTGGGGCAGTCACCCCTCGTAGGCCGGATGGACCCCCATCCCAAATTCAGTTCTGAGGTGGAGGCCAGTGACGCCACAGGTGCACCCGCGGCGGGGGAAGGGTCATTCGTGCCCAGGCTTTCGGAGGAGAGCAGGGCAGGCTCCTTAGCGGGTCGGATTGCAGCTCAGAGCGGGGAGGGCGCTGTCTGGGGTTTAACTGCTCGTGGGACTGGGGTTGGGGGAGGGCCCCGCTTGGGGGCAGGGGCTTGCACTCTTTCAGCTTCCCGTGCCCAGGGAAGGAGCCCCAAGGGGCAGTGGGTGGGGAGCATGGGCGGGTGCGAAGGCTGCCACAGCTGGAGCCCAGGGACAGCCCCTTGGCCTGCAGGATCCGAGGAACCCACTCCCCTTCTGGGTTTCAGGCCAAACGATTCACTTCCTGCTGTCTGCTCCTAGTTTCCTTTTTAAAGATCTTTTGAAAAATGTTAGCAGAAATGAATCACAGCCCCTGTGGAAAACAGTATGGCAGTTCCTCAAAAAATTAAACATAGAAATACCACATGATCCAGCAATTCCACTTCTGGGCATGAACCCAAAAGAAGTGAAAGTGGAGGCTCGAACAGATATTTGTACGCCCATATGCTCACAGCAGCACTACTCACGCTAGCCAAGGGGTGGAAACAACCCAATGTCCATCAAGGGATAGATGGACAGAGAAAAAGTGGTCCATCCACACAATGGAATATTATTTCAGCCTGAAAAAGGAAGGACATTCTGATACCTACCACGAACCCTAATGTCCATGAACCTTGAGGACATTATGCTAATGACATAAGCCAGACACAGAAGAACAAATACTATCTGATCCACTTACATGAGGTCCCTGGAGGAGCCAGATTCATAGGGACAGACAGCAGGACGGTGGGGGCCAGGGGCTGGGGGAGGGGATGGGAGGGAGTGTTTCATGGGGACAGAGTTTCAGTTCGGGAAGACGGAAATTCTGGAGACGGACGGTGTTGATGGCTGCACAACAACGTGAATGTACTGAATGCCAGTGAGCTGGGCACACCTTGAAGTGGGTAGAGAGGGAAATGTCGTGTTAGGTTGTTTTTACCACAGTAATAAAGGAGAAACAGAACCAATCAACAGGTGTGTGGGAGGGTTTTCCCGTTTCCAGGGCTGCAGGGTTTCTTACTGTCCCCGCCCACCACGTACAGGGAGGCCTGGGAGCCCCGACTCCTGCCCACGGTCACGCCAGCAGGCTTCGGACGAAGGCTGTCTGAGGAAGAGGCCAGAGTCCGGCCCCTTGCCCCGGCCCCGCCAGCAGGATTGTGGTATCCTTTGGATGGAATCGACCCTGGGACCTCCTGGAACTAGCTTTCTGGGGATCAGCTCTGGGAGCTTGTCAGATGGAACCAATCTGAGTCCATTTGCATTACAACCGAGGCAGGAGGACTGACTCTTGCCTAAACAGTGGTAGAGGAAGTAGCACTTCTGATCTCTGACATCCGCGCTTCCATTCTGTCGTTTAATTCAAGGTTCACAGGGCGCTTTCCTGCCCGGCCTCACACCCCTTCCCTGACCCAGGCCCTGAGGACACTCCGCCCTGTGCTAGGACCTTCCTAGGCGTGAGGGCCACGCAGCCCTGAAGTTCTGGGCAAGAGGGAGGGAGGCCTGACCTGGAATAAGTTCTAAACTCCCACAGGCCACATTGTCAGAAACTGTGACGGTGACAGGGAAACAAGCAGCATGTAGACGTATCTCCTCTGTGCACGCTGGGGACCGCTGGCCCACCCTCCAGGTAGAGAGTGATTCATGCAGCCGCGCGGCCAGCACCCCGGAAGCCACGGTCTCAGACGGGGCACAGCCTTGGAAATGGGCACAGGGAACGTCGGCGGCTGAGGGGCGCACAGACGGCAGAGAGGCTCCCCTGTGGCCTCAGGTCAGGGGGTCAGAAGGATCTGACCAGGGGCAAACCTGGTCACTGTAGGGGGGCCACCGGGAGGACCAGAGGACCAGGGAGCCCCGACCCTGGATCACCGTGGTCGAGCAGCTTCAGCACCTTTCATGCAACCAGTGTCACCCTGAGTGACTCGTTTTCTGCGGTGGGAAGGAGGGTCTGGGAGGTCCTGACAACCAGAGGGGGAAGCGCCTCTAATTCCCCAGGGTGTCTGAGTCGGAGCTGCCAACTCAGGCCTCACCTCAGAGAAGGAAGCAGCTCGATGCCACTGAAGCCACCGCTAGTCAGTTAGTCACAAGCTCCCGTCGGGCACCTGCTCTGACCGCCTCCCCCGCCCGCCCCTCGCGCACAGCCCGGCGTCTGTCCTGCCCACCTGATCCGGCAGCGCCCGTGTCGCCTCCTGGCTACACCTGGCCCAGTCCGTCAGCCTCCCTGTTCCTCACCTGTGCCTGTGTTGGCTAGCTGGGCTGGGTGACAAACGACACAAGCGTGGGTCACCGCACAGTGTCTGCGGTCAGGGGCCCGGGGTTTCCTGAGCTGAGATCTAGGTGCAGGCTGACTGCCTTCTCATCCGGACCCCGGTCTCCTTCCCAGCTCACACGGCTGTTGGCAGAATTCAGCTCCTCGCGGGCTGTTGGCCGAGTTCCCTGCCGCGTGGCCCCTCCCTCTTCAAAGGCAGCCACAGAGCACCTGTTCCTCCTCGAACCCCTCTCCCCCTTCCATCTCTCTGATCCTCTGCTGTGGCCTCTGGATCCGGATTTACAGTCCCCTGTGCTCAGGTCAGGCCCGTCTCCCCATCTAGAGGCCAATAGCTCGGGACCTTGGTTACATCGGGAGAGACCCCTCCTAGCAGCCCCCAGGCGAGGCTTTGATGGAGTAGCTGGGAGAAGGGGCGTGCACCCCAGGGTGGGAATCTTGGGGTCCAGCTCAGCATTCCACCTGCCACGCCCTGTACACGATGGGCGCTCCATGGATGGAGTACGGGAGACGCAGCAGAGGCGGCCGTGGGATCCGAGGTCCATCTACCTTCTGCAGACGCGGTCAGGGCTGGGGTTTCTCAGACCGTGGCTGTCAAGAGGCTGGTGCCGGCAGGGCCCAGAGGGCTGCCGAGTAGGGAGTATCTGCAAGGCGGTGGGAGCTGCAGGATTCCTGTGCATTTTCTGTTTCCACCCTGTGAAGTATCGTTACTCTCTCACTTCGGATGATGGGGCTGCAGCTCAGGGGTGAGAGACTTGCCCAGCTGGATGAGTTTCCTGGGGCTCCTGTAACAGAGGACCACAAGCCAGGCGGCATAAAACCACAGAAATGCGTTCTCCAGGTTCTGGAGGCCAGAAGTTCAAAATCAAGTTGTCCGCAGGACCGTAATCCCCCCGAAGACGCTGGGGAGATGGGGTCTTTGCCCTTCCAGCCTCTGGGGCTCCAGAAGCCCCTGGCTTGTGGCTGCATCTCTCCCATCTCGTCTCTGTCTTCAAGCGGATGTCTTACAAGGTCACATTCACAGGTCCTGGCAGTTAGGATGTGCATGTCTGTCTCCGGGGCCACCATTCAACCCTCTCCATCCAGAGTCACAGATTTCAGAGCTGGGTGCACAGGTGTCCTAAGCCCAAGTGCTGCCCAGAACAACAAGCTGCTGACTGCTGTTTGCTCTGTGGGACCGGGGACTCGGCGCCCCCCGTGGTACTTTAATCTAAGATGACCTGTGCCCTAGGAGGCCTCAGTCCTGGGCAGCTGGGACGGTTGGTCCCTGAAACCAAGTCCCAGAGCGGAACCTTCAGACCTGGTGAAAATTTCGGCTGACTCAGCGCTTCCGGCAGGAATTAAGGGTGTCCAGAAACCTAGTGGGGAGCCCTGGGGGGACTGGGCAGGTGTGAGTAGCCGCAGGGGTTCCATTCTCCATCTGACCCGGGGTCTGAGTCAGTTTCCTCCCCCTGGGCCTTTCAGAGTGTGCTGGGAGGGGTGGTCTTTCCAGGAGGGGACTGAATATCTCACTCCAGCCCTGGAGGTCAAGGTCTTCTCTCTGATCTTGAAGAATTGAGGCTGAGGATGAACTTGCTGGAGGTTTGCCTTCCTTGTGGGGGGGAGGGGCGAAGGCACAGGTGACCAGAGCAGGCAAAGGAAGGGGGTCTCCAGGGGTGAGGGTGTGGGGCGGCCGGAAGCTGGGGCCCAGCAGCGTGGCCTCGACCAGAGGAGCCTGGGAGTCCTTCCCGTTTCCTGCACACTCACACTCAGCGTTCTTTCATCACCGAAACAATGCAAGTATTGCCGTTGTGGACAAAACCATCCTTACAGCCGACCCCGGTATGTGAGGGGCCCAGCGGGTGGGCGAGCCGTCTCTCCAGCTCCCTGCAGCTGGGGTCCCTGGATGTGACGTGGGAGGAGGCTCCCCAGGGCTTGGGCTCCTCTGGCCCTAGTACCAGAATTCCCTGTGCACTCAGATGCAATTGGTTTGAGGTAGGACCTGGGCATCGGTGCCCAAGGAAACCCTCAGGGTCCCTGAGAGCCCAGTCAGGCTTGAGGACCGTGGGCCGTGAAACAGACAAGCAACCACATTAGTCAGCCCTGATTGCTACAGCAGAACACCACAGGTGGGTGGCTCTAACAGTGGACGTTTATTTCTCACTATTCTGGAGGCTGGATGTCCAAGATCAGGGTGCCTGCCGGGTGGGTGAGGGCCCCTTCCAGGTGACAGACTTCTGTGCTGTCACCTGGAAGAAGGGACAGGGGGCTCTCGGAGGCCTCTCTTATAAGGGCCCTCATCCCACTCATGAGGGCTCCCCCGCTCCTGACCTCGTTACCCCCCGAGGCCCCACTGTAACACCATTGCCTGGGCCTCAGGATTTAGCCTGTGAATCTGGGGGAACACAGACCTTCAGGCTGTGCCCTGGAGAGGGGAGCAGGGGAGGGGCCCACCGGCCTTGTGCTCCAGCTCGGCCTATGTGTGGGCTTTTCAGGAGGACTGGCTACTGGGTCTGTGAAATGCTGCCTCCCCAGCTAGAGCGGGGGTCCGAGACGTGGAGCACCTGGGCCGGGGGGTCCTGAGAACGACCTGGACTCAGGGCAGCAGCCGTTGGGCCTCCTCAGTCTGGAGCGGGAGGGGGTTAAATTGGGGCTGCTCTGGGGCGTGGAATCAAGGTTAAATGCCCTTATCCTTTGACCTGAAAGCTCTTTCTAGAAGCCTAGCCGATGGGAGCCACAAAGCAAGTGTTCAAAGACATGGATTTGAGCTGGCCGATGGGGGCACACCCACCCCGTCCGCATCGGAAGGAAGGCTGGACCTCCCTCATGGGGTCGCCAAGCCTCCACTTGACACGCCCAAGACCCCCGGGGTTTCATCAGCCCCGAGGTCAGTCCTGTCCCCAACACGACATCCGTCACAGCACGTGTGGTCAGGCCGGGTCCCACGTGCTCTGCCAGGTGTTTGCCCCGCAGCTGCGCCTGGGCAGCTCTGGCCGCAGCACCAGCCTTGGGTCAGAACCAGCTCTCCGCAAACATCCGGACCACAGTCCGGACGTCACCTGCCCTGGGTCTTCCCAGCCAGCAGCCTCGCCAGGACCACGCCTGCATCCGACCAGCTTAGCGGCGCTGCCCTCAGAGGGGAATGAACGGGAACAGAGTATGGCCCCGACCCTGTCCTGCCGGCAGCCTCTCTGGCCCGGGAGCAGTGGTCCTGCCCTGCCCTGCTCAGTCCCCGGACGGGCTCTGCCTGCCCCTGGGCCCAGGCTCGCCTGTGTCCTACGCTAGCCTTTCCAGGGCCTCTTGCAGACTGAGAAGTCCTTCTCCGCGAGGGGTGGGGACACCTGGCTCCACCTTCCAGAGAAAGGCCGACTCCTCTTTGTAAAAAGCTCAGTTTTGTCAAACAAGAGTGTCATTGTATGCAGCGGCCAAACCGACAGAACCACAGCAAACTAGCGAATCTCCATTCACAGGACTTGGTCCGTGTTGTGGGATATTCATACAGGAATATTCCTCACCAGCCACAGGCATTGCCATGGAAAATCTACAGCGTATTGTCAACCCTACAAACAAAACCCAGAGGTTCCAGGACACGGATAGTACAATCCTACTGATGACGAAGATGCGAAATTACATTTAAAAGGTCTCAGGGCTTGATATCAAAATTATATTTTCTATTGGTTATATTTGGGGGCTGAGTTTGGGAAGACTCGCGTTCTTTCACACACTTGTACCTTCCTGGGATTGGGATCGAGAACGGCGAGAACTCTTGGCAGGAGCCGTCCACTCAGACCCCGGCACTAAGGGACCCAGGCAGCCCTCGCTCGCCCCCAGCAGCCTAAGGCCCCGTCTCGGGACCACCGCCCCTCTGAGCTCCTGCCTGGAGCTGCTCAGCTGTCACGAGAGGTCGGGTCGTCCCGGCGTTACTTCTCCCTGAGAAGCCGCCCCAGTGGCCCCACCCAACCTCTGCAGCTGACAGCCTCTCTCTGTGGGTGTGGGTTTGCTCCTCGTGGATTCTTCCCGCAGCTATAGTTGGGGCTGCCTGGAGTGTGGGGAAGATCTTCATCTTCCTTCACCCGCATGATGGCGGTCGCTGGTGTGGATTTGAGGCCACGAATGTTGCTTGAGACCCTCTCATGGGCTGGCCCTGGTCTAGACATGGCCGTGAAGACCCGCCTTCCCGAATCTCCAGTCCAACAGGGGAGCCGTGGGGAAATGAGGACTCGCACAGCTACAGTGTACCCTGGGGAGGGAGGCCGCCCAGGGGCTAACCCCCAACAGCTGCATGGTTACAAGTGCCCCAAGCGTGGACGGAGAGAGGCGTGTGTGTGTGTATTTGTGGAAAACGTATCCCTTGGAAAAGCGTGGGGTCCTGGCATCAAGGGACTGGGTTCAAATGATCTCCGTTTTGGTGCTCACTGGTTGCAAAATTTTAGGCAAGTTATGTACATGCTTTGGGCCTCCATTTTCTCGGCTGTAAAATGGGAGTATGGTAGTAATAAGTGATATCTACTCACAGAGCTTTTCTGAGAGGCGTGTGCTCAGGTCCACCACCCTCGGCCCGCGAGTCTGGATCAGTGGTCCTGTCCTCACGTGGGGCAGGTCCTGGGGTGTGGGAAGCACCTCGGCGCCTCCTCCCCAACCTCCCACTGTCACACAGCGCAGGTGGGACCTGGGGGGGCGCTGGGCACAGTCACCGGTGGGGAGGGTCCTCGGCGTCTGGAGGAGCCCCTCATCTCACAGACGGGACCGAGACCCCCAGTGTAACTTCCGACTTTCCTCCAAGGACCCTCAAGGCGAATTCCTGCCGATTCAATTCCAGGAGAAAATTTTTTCTCGTTAGATATACGTGTTTCCTTTAAATAGTTAGAAAGCAAAATCCGTGCAGCTGTTGGTGTTTCTCTTCTACCTTAGCTGCCGGGAAAAGCACAGCCAAGGTAAATGCCCTATCATTTCAGCTCAGATCCCCTAGGCTTTCTTTACTAGAAACACTTACTTTCTATGCTTTTCTAGCACCTTTTCTTTTTCTTTTTACAGTTGTTGGGAGTGTTTTCACTCTTGAAAATGCTGTGGCTTTTTAAAAAACTAATTTTTTGTTACCTAAGTGGTATAGAAATTTATTCTCCTTGTAAAAGTTTCAAAATGAACAATGACAGATCAAGGAGCTTCCGGCTTGGTGCAGGCACCCACATGCCGGAGGGCGATGGCACCCCAACTCCTCAGGGACAGAAGCTCCACACTCAGGGCGCTAGGACCTCGTCCTGTGTGCCTTTTTGTCTGGCTGTTCATTTGTACCCTTTGTAATAAAGTGATAAACGTGAAAATACCCCAGCAATTACACAGCAAGTTTCCAGTCCCTTTATCACCCCCAAACCCGGTCTCTTCCCTCCAGCATTTGAGAGCTTGGGTGTATCTTTCCAGGTCCTTTTCTAAGGGTTGATGTAAGGATGGATACATACAGTATGTACAGTATCCTGCAGGCTGAGTTTTTTTTCTTTTTCCATAAATGGCATCGTATAGCACATATCATTCCGATATTCTATTTAACTCCATGCCTTGGAGATCGTTTGAGGCATGAGTATCAAATATCACTTTATCAAGTGATATTTGAAGTGACGTCAACAGGTTCAACCCAGAATCGAAGCCTCCCCCCTCCCCAGCGTCCCCACTGCTGCTCCCGTACCTGCTGACGTACACGGCTGGGTCTCTCAAGGGTAATGTAATCCAGCCAGCGTTTCTATTTTGTCTGTTGCCCTGCGTGCGTTCCTGTGCGATCATACTCTCTGAGGACCAGAACTGTCCCTAAATCCAGTCGCTTTCCTTGGACCTAAAAGAAACTTTCGATCGAAACAAGTAGCAGGAGAAGGGCGACGCTCTCTGTTAAATTCCCAGCTGAACTCGAAGGGCCTTGTGGTTCCCCAGGAAAGAAGAAGCGTCCCCATCCAGCCGCGTGGGTGTCCCTCCCAGGGCCCCGAGTCAGGCGCTGCAGGGCGAGCCCCTGCTGGCCATCTCTGCTCGCATTACCTGTGTCTGAGGATGACCTGGGACGGGAATGGGGAGACTGTGGGCAAACTCGGGGGACTGTGGGCAAACCGGTGATGCCTGGGGCACTGACACTCAGCAGGGCCGGGACCTGGGGGCTGGAGCCAGAGACCCCAGGGGCGGGGAGCCCTCTGCGTGTCGGGCACAGGTGAGGGGCTGGACCAGGAGAGGGGGCGGGAAGACCTCTCACCCCCGTGGGGACAGTGCCGGCGGGGAGGTCAGCGGGATGGAGAAAAGGAGCGTGGGAGCAGGTGTGAGAGCCACTCTCTCGAGGGACTCCCAGTACAAAGGCTCAGTCCTGGGAGCCATCTGGCCTGTGTGGGCTTCACCTGGCGCCCCTCTTCTGGGACAGGTGTGGGAGGGTCTGAGGAGCTGGGCCCCAGCCAGCCCTGCCCCCCGCTGAGGACTGCTTCAGCTGCTTGGCCAGGAGATCTGGGACAGAGGGACTGCTGAGCAGCGACCTTGCAGGCCTGTCACCCTGGGATTCTGTGTCCTGCTTGTCATCACCTACGAGCAGAGACAGGCCTAGGACAGCGAGGCCAAGGCCTGGGCTGAGGCTCACGTGTACTGCGTCTGCGATCTGTTAGGTGCTGTGGTTGAACTGTGTCCCCAAAGAGATGTGTTGAAGTCCTGACCTCTGTACCTGTGACTGTGACCTTATTTGGAAACTGGGTTGTTGCAGATGTGTTTGGTTAAGATGAGGTCACACTGGGGCAGGGTGGGCCCTAATCCAACGACACGTGAGAAGACGCAGACACAGGGAGAAGCCACGTGATGACGGGGGCAGAGCCTGGGGTGACGTGGCCACGAGCCAGGGGATGCCCGGAACCCCCAGAGCTGGGAGAGGCAGGAAGGACCCTCCCCTGGAGCCTCTGACGGGAGTGCGGCCCTGTGACACCTTGATCCCAGACTATAGCCCCAGAACTGGGGAGGATGGGTCTGGGTTCTAAGCCGCAGTTGGTGGTGCTTTGTTACAGCCCTCCTAGGAGACTCATACCTCAGGTAATTAGTCTCGTGGAAATGGCTTTTCTGCCATATCCTGACCCCGTTCCCATCCCCCAAACATTCCTGGGAATGTTGAAGCACCAGATGGACTTATCCTGTAAACCTGTCCTCAAGGCCACCAGAGTCTAAAACGGACTGAACTGGAGATAGCCGAGGAAACAGGCAGCCGGCGGTGTAGACGCAGACCCATTCCCAAAAGGGCCCGCCCAGCGGAGGCCTTCCTCCTGCTTTGCCAGCGGGACTCCGAGAGGCCCCCCAATCAGTGACCGTCTCTGGCCTCAGGGGGCCCAGGCCCGGCGGACCCAGCTCCTGCCTGCTTCTGCAGCCCCCTGAGGCCTGGCGTTCGTATGGCTCAGCTGTAGTGGAGGGGACAGATCAAGCCCTTTGTCTACACTGGGGGCTGGGTCCTTGCTGGGTCCCATGTGTCTTGTCAGGAAACTCTCTCGGGCCTCCAGGAACGTGTGCTACTGGGGCTACCTCACCCCGAGGTTGGCTGGGGGCTGCAGAGATGGAGCAGACCCCTCCGAGGCCTCCCCAGTTGGTGCCAAGGCTCCAGGCCCTCGGGGTGGCCCTGGAAGAGGGTCTGGGGGCGAAAGTGGCCTGCCAGTGGCGGAGGGGAGGACAGAGTCAACTTGAAGCCGAGACAAGGGGGCTTTTGCCAGAAGCCACATCCTAGCTGAGGGACCACCTGGGGAGGGGCTTTACTTATTTGTTTCCCCCTGTGAACCTGGAACCCTGGGCGCCTCCATCCTGAAACAGACCCCCATGCAACACACAACCCAACTCCCCACAGAACTTAGGTGGGACCAGAGGACCGTGACCCCAACATGGTCGCAGGACGTCTGAGCCACTCTGACCTTGAACAGCCATCAGGCCCAGCCGCCCTAGGACGTGAGCACTCACTCACCTCCAGAAACCGGTCCTTCCAACGTCTCGCGTCCGTAGATGCCGTGAAGCACACACACAGGGGTGAGAGCAAGGCCTCTTCTCTTTATTCGGTCTGGATGTGGCCCAGCCATAGAGAAGGGCACGCGGTACTAGTTACTTCTGTACCTGAGTCCTTCTCTGATTTCACAAGCGGCGTTAATTACTTTAAAAAAATAATGATGTTCGTGAGAGCAAATATTTAGCAGATATCTGTCATTTTATTTAGCTAAAGCCTGTCTGTAAGTTTTTTGTGCTCTAAGTTCTGTAAAACAAACACCATTTTCACGTTGGAGTCTGTGATAAAATGCGACACGCAACACCTCCCGCAGGGGTGCACACTCCTGTGAGGCTCTGGGGCAAGAAGCCAGGGCAGGTCAGCGCTGAGTCAGGGCACAGCCCGCAGCGTAGGTGGGTGTGCTGTTACCTGCTCACAGGCGGGCCAGGCGCGGATGGAGGTCAGGTCGCTCCCAGGCCGCGTGCCCGCCCAGGGATGGGAGGGACGTCGTGCCCAGCACGTGCCCAGGCCCAGGAGCGGAGCCCTTTCTCAACAGGCAGCGTTCTCCTCATACTCAGCTCCAGGGTCAGAAAGCCTAAACGACCAGCCTCTGATCCCTTCTACAGATCAGAAATCCTGGAACGCTCACTCATAAATAAGTGAGGCTGTGTACAGTCTCTGTCTAGACACTAGACAGAAGGGTGGGTGTTACTGGGCGTTTTGGGTTGAACTGTGTCCTCTCACAACTCATCTGCTGCAGTCCTAACCCCCAGTACCTCCCAGTGTGACCTTATTTGGAAATAGGGTCCTTGCAGACGTTATGAGTAAAGATGAGGTCATCCCGGGGTAGGGTGACTCTAATCCAGTATGACTGGTGTCCTTATGCAAAGGGGAAACTTGGACACGGAGACAGGAGTACACACACAGATAACTCCATGTAAAGATGGAGGCAGAGATTGGGGTGATGCTTCTACAAGCCAAGCAACCCCCGGCAAGAATTACCAGCAACCCCCAGAAGCTAGGAGAGAGGCCTGGAACAGATCATTCCCTGGCACCTCCTGAGGGAACCAACCCTGCCGACGCCATGACTTCAGACTGCTAGCCTCCAGACTGTGAGAGAATAAAGTTCTGCTTTCTCTGCACCCCAGTCTATGGTACTTGGTTATGGCAGCCACAGGACACACACCCCGGGCTTGGTTGGGGGCTCAGGGTCAGAGCGGGGCTGAGTGTGGCCTCCGTGATAATAAAGAAATCATCATGTTTCGTGCAGGAAGAGAAAGAACTGACATTTTTTTCTGTTTTCTTGTGCAACTCTGCAACCTAGGATACTGAATTTTTTATTTACTTTTTAAGATAGAGCCTTTAGAGCAGCGGCTCTCAAAACTTGAGCTTGCGTCGAATTCCCTGCTAGGCTTGTTGAAATGCAGGTGGCCAGGCCCCATCCCAGAATTTCTGCTTCAGCGGGTCTGAGACGAGGTCAGAGAATTGCTTAGTGCCCAGCTGTTGTTGTCGAGGCTGATCTGGAGTCCACCTTTTTAGAACGATCAATGCATACATAATTCAAATCATAAGAGTAATCCCTGACCTTCCCAATGAATGGAGGGAGGAAGGGCAGATAGAGATGGTCATCACCTCCCCCCATCCTGAGCGTCATGAACACAGCTGATTTTGTGTAGCACTTACCCCACGCCAGGTGCTGTGTAAGGCCCTGTCGACCTCATCTTTTTTGATCTTCATAACACTCCTATGAGGCAGGTACTTTTATTATCCCCATCGGAAATGAGAAAACTGAGGCACAGAGAGGTTAAGAAACCTGCCTAAGGTCACACAGCTGTCAGTTACAAAGTCAGAACTCAAAGCCAGGAGACTGGTCCAGACAGGGTGGAAGCAGGTTGTTAATGCTCTCGGGAGCACATTTCAGAGGGGGTGCCAGAGCCAGGAGGGAGGAGAGGACAGAGGGTGGAGGCTGCTGGGAGGAGCCGGGAGGAGGCCTGCCTGAATTTGAGGCTGGCTCACCCTCTCCGCTGGGTGGCTGGGGAATGCAGTTTTCTTATTCCAGATGCCAACAGAAGCTCAGACCAGTATAATAGTGTTGATTATCTTAGTAAATAGACCATAATTATTTATAATTAGCATTTCAATTTCTGTGAGAAGATTGCTTCTAAATTGCTCGAAAATTGCTCGAATAGTTTAAACATTCCCTCAGCAATGTTATTTACTCTATTAATTTGCAGTATGCTGCAACAAGTACAAAAAAGGGTGTATAAGGTAGAAGTAATCAGCCCAGTACCCTGGCGAATGATGACAAGACCTCCAGCCTCTAGCCCTGATTAGTGGTGCCGGGCTGTAGCGTTGAACAATGAGGGGCTGGGTTCAGCTGGGGAGAGCATTTGGGGTCAGTCCATAAACTTTAGGTCACAGAGCGGGGGCCTCAGAGAGCGGGCCTGGTCCTGTCCCTCTGCCTATCCCTCGGTGGGGCGCCAGCCTCTCCCTCACGGCCCCTGCTCGGGGTCCAGCCCCCAGTGGGCACTCAGCAGAGAAGTGAGGGGACACACTGGGGGGCGTTGCCCACTAACCACAGTGAAGGGTAGCGGGCTGCCTGCCAAGCTGGGGGGCAGAGCCACTCAACGGGGCAGGGAGGGCAGGGGGGCCGCCAGGCAAAGCGCCCCAGGCTGGGGGCTCAGGCAATAGACATGGATTCTCTCACAGTCTGGAAGCTGGATGTCCAAGAACCAGGGGTCGCAGGGCTGGTCCCTCCTGAGGCCTCTCTCCTGGGCGTGTGGACGGCCACCCTCTCCCTATGTCCTCGCACGGTCGCCCCTCTGTGCGTGGCTGTGTCCTGATTCCCTCTTCTCCCCAAGCTGGGCTGGGCTGAGCGAACTCACCCCATCACCCAGTCCCGGGAAACAGCAAGACCTCAGCAAGGGCCTCAGCCGCTGAGGCCAAACCCCAGGAGCTGACAGCCAGGGCGTCTGCTTTGGGGGACAGGAAGGGGTCCGTGGGTCAATTCCCTCTTCTGCCTGCCTCTGGGGACGGCCTCCAGGCACAGGCTCTCCATCTATCCCGCCTGAGGCAACCTAACCTGGGAGCTGAGACACAGTGGACTACACCCCACATTCCTCCTGCCCCTCCGGCCTCACTTCCTTTTCCCTCCGTCCAGCTGCCTGGGGATGGAAGCTCCTGGACAAAGCATCACACCCAAGCCTGTCTCAGCTCTGTGATCCAACAGGACGAGAAAGAGCCCAGCCTGGAGAGCCTGGAGCACCAGAGGGAGGTGTTTCGCCTAACCTCGCAGGCCCGGGGCTCCTGAAGGCTTTTGGGCTTGGAGGGACACAGCCGTCACCTTGGGAAAATGAATCAAGATGAGTCCAGCAACAGCGGGTGGGCTGGACACGACTTGCTGAAATGGAAGGTGCAGGAGGCCCAAACGGCCGCAGTTACAGGAACAGGCAGGAGTGATGATAGTGGGAGGGACGGCGACAAGGGGTGGACGACGCTCTGGAGGGAGGTGCCACGGGATGGACCGTCTGAAGCAGAACTAACGGGTGCATTTAACTTGGACCCACTTCCAGCTGGGGGCCCCGGGCCGTCCTCGTGGGCCACACCTTCATCTGCCTGCGTCCTCAGGGGCAGAAAATGACGACACGTTTGCTGTGTCTTGGGGACGAGTGATGAGCCCTGCGAGAGCTTATCTGCAGATAAAGCGCAAGGAGATCAAACCGCTCACGGCGCCCCTCCTTCTCGGCGGCAGCCTGAGGTTTGAACCTGGGAATCGCTGTGGTGCCTCTTTGGCACCCCAAGAGGCAGGGTGGCCCTGTGGTCTGTGGGCGGCCCCCGCAGCCGAACTCAGCCTCGGGTCGCGCTCAGGAGAAGCGCCTGGCCTCCTCCACCCCAGGCTCCCAGGGTCGAGCTCCGAGTGGTCCAGACGTGCACCCCTGCCTGCCAGGGGAGGCTTGCTGAGGCCGCGAGGGCCGTGGCACTCACGCTGAGCTCCTGAAGCCTGAGAGGACCTCGGGGGGCCGAGGGGGAAGCGGGCGGCGGCACCGGGAAGAGCCCTGGCTCCCCTTCCTTCCCCCTCCCCCGGGGTTAGCCTGGCAGGCGGGGCACATCCTTTGCCCGCAGTTGCTCCTCCAAGAGCCATAAGAAGAGGGGAGGAAGGGAAGTGGTTCCTGGTCGCAGCTGAGCCTGAGATTTCAGATGCCAAATGTAGGCTGCAGTTTACAGGAAACGTTCAGAGTAGGCAAATCTATGCTGACGGAGAGTAGATTAGAGGTTGCCCGGGGCGGTGGTGACTGTGGGGATCCAACAGGATCAATAATAAATGGACAAGAAGGGTCCCATTGGAGTGATGGGAAGGTTTCACAGCTCGCCTGTGAGGGTTGCCCGCCTCGGGAAGTTTCTTGAAAACCACGGAGCTGTACACTTGACACGGGGGAATTGTATGATATATAAACATACGTCTTAATAAAATTATAAACAATAATTTTTTTTAAATGAGGCTACAGGTTTCAGCCCCAAACTCTCAGTCAAAAAGGTTGGACTCAGAGGGACAATGCTTCCTCTGTGTCCTTTTCTATCTCAGTGTTGACTTCACGTGAAGCTTCTTCAAACCCGGTCCTTAGCTGTGAGGACAGGAGCCTGCTTGTCAGCCTCTGCCAGCCTTACTTGCCTCATCTGTGAAATGGGATGAGTGTTACGGCCCTCACAGGATGGAAGCGATGCAGGCCGCCGGTGGGGGGAGGGTTGCTGGCCTGGAGCCCAGGACCTGGAGCAGGCTTAGCAGCTCAGCGAACAGCAGCTGTTGCTGATGTCGTGACTGTCGGTGGGGGTAGGAGAATCCCACTTGGACGGCACCCGGGGGCTGGCTCCTTGGACGTTCCTGGTACCGTCTGCGAGAGCAGCGGGTGCGCGTGCTTTGTATGTGGGAGGCCAGATGGCCGGGGCTGGGGAGATGCAGAGGTGGGCACAGACCCCGAGTTTGCTGTCCTCTCCACCGGCCGCTCTGCACGTTCCCAGCCATCCTTCGCAGCCCTGGTACAGGCCACATTTCCAGCAAGAGGAGACCTCCCCTGCCCTGTGGACTGTGTCCACCTCTCCGTGCCCTGCTCTGTCACTGCCTCTGCGCTCCTTCCCCACACTTCTCGGATGGATGGACGGTGCACGCGCCCCGGACAGACTGGGCCTCCATGGGGCAGACAGCACGTGGAGTTTGCCTCTTGACCCAGTTCCTGGCTTGGTGCTGGGCAGCCAGCACATGGTCACGGAGAGCGTGTTCCATCCCTCACACCGAGCGGGGGCTCGGGGCGGGTGGGGGGAAGCAGGATTCTGTCTGCAGCGGGTCGGGGTGGGGGCCGTGTGGGCTGGAAAGGCGTCTGGGGCCCAGCTGTGCTGTACAACAGCTAGAAACCCCACCCGATTCCTGATCTTATTCTCACTGATGCATAACTGGAAAGGAGTTATGGTAATTTAGTTTAGCAAGTTCTGAAAATCTAGCCCAGTCGGATGTTCCCTATATTATATTCTATAAAACTGAAATTCTTGGAGCAGTGATTCAAGCAGCTTCCTGGTGGAATTAGGATAAATGAACACCACTGGTTTTCATTTCTTTTTAGATCAACGTTAAGGTAGCTCAAATGCTTACAGCACTTTGAAATACATCAGCTGGTCACAGCTGTAAAGTAACAAGGAAACATAAGGCATTAGTTATATCTTTCCATCAATTTTGAAAGGAGAGTATGCTGAGACCTCTCTTGGTGTGAGCTGGCAGAGGGAGGGTGATGAGCTGGTGTATTGGTTAGCTACAGCCTTGTAACAAACCACCACAAAACTTAGGGGCTTAAAATAACCATCTGTTTAGCCCATGATTCTGTGGGTTGGCAGTTAGGCTGGGCTCAGCTGGGCGGTTCTTCTGCTGGTTTTGGCTGAGTCCACCAGCATCTGAAGTCAACTGGCAGTCAGTGGCCTTGTGACTGGTAGTTGGCTGGCAGTCCCCTGGGGGGACGGTGGTGACCGGGCTGTGTGCCTCAGTACCCAGAGGCCAGCCATTCATATAGGATCACAGGGATGCCAAAAGCAGCAGGACAATGAGCCCCACATGCAGGTCCTTTTAAAGCCACTTCTCCAAAAAAAAAAAAAATTCATTTATTTTATTATTTATTTTTAATATTTTATTTATTTATTTGGTTGCTCCAGGTCTTAGCTGCGGCAGGCGGGCTCCTTAGTTGTGGCTCACCTGCTCCTTAGTTGTGACATGTGATCTCGTAGTTGTGGCATGCATGTGGGAGTCTAGTTCCCTGACCAGGGATCGAACCCGGGCCTTCTGCACTGGGAGCTCAAAGTCTTAACCACTGTGCCACCAGGGAAGTCCCCATTTATTTTTAATTGTGGTATAGTATACATAACACAAATTTTTATCATTTTAGCCCTTTTAAAATTTAGTTCGGTGTCATCATTTAGAGACATCTTGCACTGCCTTTGCTGGAGTCCCACAGCCAAAGCAAATCTCAAGAGCAGCCCAGGTTCAAGGTCATTGAGGAGCTGAGCATGATTGCTGCTATTTGTGCCAAGGGCCACAGCTGGGCCATGGCAGTGCTAAGTGGGGCTGTGCAGCTAGCTCCCAAGGGGGTGGGTGGGCCAGATACCCGAAGGCCACCTTTGAGGAAAAGTGGCACAGGGTGGCCCTTGTGTCTGATAGGGACAGGGCAACAGGGACCCTGGGCAGTGGCAGGTAGATGGCAGGTGCTTGGATATAGGGGTTTCAGCCAGTGGCTGGACGCATGGACCTTGGTGCAGTGTCCTAGGGAACAGGCCCAGCAAGGCAGGTGGTCAGGGTGCCACCGGCTGGCCTGGCACTGGCAGGGCACTCCAGCCTGCCTGGGGGTAGACGCTTCATAGGCACTTGGTGAACACCAGCCACAGCCCAGGGCAAAGCCCATCGTGTGCCGGGGTGGATGGAAGGAGAGGGGCAGAGGCAGTCACTGTGCAGACCCCCACCATGGCGCCCAGGCGGATGAGGGTACGCCCCGTGGGGCAGGAGTCCCACCTTGTGGGCAGGCTCCACGTTCCCTGGTCCAGGGGAGCTGGCAGACTCCTAGTTGTGGCATGCATGCGGGAATCTAGCTCCCTGACCAGGGATCGAGCACAGGCATCTGGTATGTACGGGCAGCTGGGCTACAGGGGGATCTTACATCCAAACCTAACCTTCGAAAGGCAGAAATGTCACTGAAACCACGACCTGCCCTTACACAGGCTATAAAACAAAGGACCGCAGGGTCTGCTCTAAGCTGGCTGGGCTCTCAGCAGGTGCTGGTGTGGCCCCAGCGGGTTTGGTGTTCACAGTGACAGTCATCCACGCCTGGGGGCCCGATGGAACCCCTGGGGGGGCCTTCCTCTGCAGACGCACAGCCCACTTTCACTTCTGCGAGGCCCCGGGCGGGGGCTGGGGGCTGCTGTTTGCTCAGGTCTCTGGGCAGTGACAGCAGTAGATGCTTTGCACTCTTTCCGCCCTCAGGATGACTCTGTTCCAGGAATTCTGATTTCCGTGTTCCTCCAGAGGTCAAATATGCCCAGGTCACAAGCTGTGAAACTGGGCGTCCTGGCAGGGGTCGGGCACGGGAGGAGGGGCTGCGGAAGGAGGAGAGGCCTGCCCCCAGAGGGACGGCAGAGACAGACCTGCTCCCCATCTGAGCCGGCATCCTGCTTGCGGACCAGCTCTACCTGGAGGGCTGAAAGGGGCGTGGAGACATCCAGGCTGACCCCCCACCCGCTGGGGGGCTTCCGTTCCTGACGCCTTCATTACTCCGCTGAAAGTCTCCATGGCCAGCTCTAACTGGGGGAAGTTTTTTCATCAGAGGGTGGAGGTTCCGTCCCTTTTACTTTTATTGAAATTATTCACAAGGGGTTGAGCAAACAAGACCTCCAGCCCAGGGACTCGGCTTCAACACTTCTGGCTGTGTGACCTCACACAAATTACTTAGCCTCTCTGTGCCTCAGTTTCCTCACGTGAAAACAGGGAACATCAGCAGCCCCTGCCTCACAGTGATGTTGGGGGACGAAGTGAAAACACGTAGAATAGTGCTGCCATCAGCCTCAGCATCGTTGTTATTATTACTACACGGCTCTGATTACTCTTGGCCCCGATTCCGACGCGCTGGGTCGGCAGGGGCTGGGACTCTTTCTGTCGAAGGTGATCCCTGGACAGTGTCAGAGGAATGCCCTGGGGCTCAAGTCATCATTACCTGTGTCCCCATCTTCTCTTTCCTACCAGATTCCAAATTCCCTTTAGATTCTGTTCCCCAAAGGGTGGCGGTCCCAGCTGAGTCTGGCTGCGGTGGACGGCAGGGAAGGCAGTGATGGAGCAGAGGCGCGAACTGACCCGGCCAATTAGCATCTCCGTTTCTCCACGTGAGCCCACTTCTGCTTTCACAACGGCAGCTCCGGGTACAGCTCACCTTCCCCTGGCATCTTTGTATTTATAAGACGTAGGTTACTTTAAAATACGTTTCAGCGTTACATAAGTAATACATGTGTACTGCAAAAAGTAAAAATAAAGAGAGAGAACACTCATGTTATGGGCTGAGTGTCTGGGGGGCTATGTCCCCCCAGATCCATACACTGAAGTTGTGTAGTCAACATGTGTTGAATGTGACTGTATGGGGCCTTTAAAGAGGTGATTAAGGTAAAATGAGGTCACAGGGGTGGCCCTAATCCAATATGACAGGTGTCCTTATGAGAAGAGGAGATGACACAGACACACACAGAGGGATGGCCATGTGGGGACACAGGGAGAAGGCGGCCGTCTACATCCCCAGGAGAGAGGCCTCGGGAGGAACAGGCCTGCTGATACCTTGATCTTGGGCCTCCAGTTTACGGAATCGTGAGACAACAAATATCTGTCGTTTGAGCCACCGAGGCTGTGGTACTTTGTCACTGCAGCCCTAACAAACTCAGAGAAGACGTGAAGTGAAGAGAATGCCCATCCCTGCGGACCCCCGTCCAGAGGTCTCCGGGGGAGGCCTCGCTGCAGAGCCCCCCCAGCATGCAAGCAGGTTTGCATCTGCTCACACAGACAGGGCACAGATGCTGGCAGGAGCCGCCCCTGTCCCCACGCTGAACCGTCCCTGTGACACAGGCTCAAGTGTCCTTCCGGGACCACCACGCCCCTCTCCACCAGCTCTGACAGAAGTCATTCCATTTCAGGGGCAGTTGGCACCGGAGGACTCAGCCGCCCCCCTCGAAGCCTACCAGCCCTGAGGAAAAAGAACATAAACTGACTCATTTTGCATCTACCCGGTTCCCAGGCTACAGCCCATCCTGACGCTGAAGGCTGGGCTTATTTTCTGATGTGATGTCGTAACCAATGACGTTAGCAGCTTAGCCAGAGGGACCTGACACAGAAGGGCGGTTCCAGGAAGTGACCCAGACCTTGTCTTCAATGCCCAGGGTGCTGTGTAAACCAGCTCCTTCCCGGTGGTTGAGGGCACTTATCCACACCTCTCTTTTTACTTCCAGAAACAACTCTTCTTCTTTTATTCTGAATATTTGGGTTTTTAGAATGTTGTGTTCCCAGTAAAATCATGTCATGATCTTGTATCTATGCCTAAATCTCTAAGCTTAAGGCATTCCTTAGCCTCTCCCCACCTCCCCACACCCATCGAGGTTCACCTCCTCTTATACCAACACAGTGGATGACTTTTTCTGGAACGATTTCCTTGAACCCACTAAAAACAGCACTCGAGTGGTTCCTTCTCCTACTTCTCAGGAATTAGGTGGCATGTTGGGCCTGTGAGATGAGTTAGTTTTCCTACATGTGTTAGAAACACCAAATCTGAACAGGTGAGTTTTTAGAAACAGCGTGCACTTTTTTTTTTCTTAACCCCAGAGAACAATTCGAAAAACAATTTGGTGCAAAGGAAAAAATGAAAGTTTTTGCTTGAGTGTGTGTGTCCAGGTAGGAGGGAGCGTGGGGCGGAGGGAGACCTTCCTTTGAGAGGTCCTGCCCGCCCATCCTGTGGACTAGCCTGCCCAGGGCGGCAGCTCCCACCTTCACAAGGAGCCCCCCCGCCCCGACTGTACAGATTTGGAGACCCACGGCCTCCGGTCAGAAGAACGTGTGTGTGCACATGACGCCACCTTTGTCTTGGTCTCGAACACAATCAATAAACAATCTAGGGGCTTCCCTAGCGGTCCAGTGGTTAAGACTCCGCACTTCCAATGCAGGGGGCGTGGACTCGATCCCTGGTCAGGGAACTAAGATCCCATGTGCCGCGCGGCACGGCCAAAACAAAACAGACACAATCTATATGGCCAACAGGCACATGAAAAGATGCTTCACATCACTAATTATTAGAGAAATGCAAATCAAAACCACAGTGAGGTACCACCTCACACCAATCAGAATGGCCATCATCAAATAATAAATGCTGGAGAGGGTGTGGAGAAAAGAGAACCCTCCTGCACTGTCGGTGGGAAAGTAAATTGATACAACCACTATGGAGAACAGTATGGCGGTTCCTCAAAAAACTTAAAATAGAGTTACCATATGATTCTGCAATCCCACTCTTGGTCATATAGCTGGAGAAAACCATAATTAGAAAAGATACATGCACCCCGATGTTTATTGCAGCACTATTTACAATAGCCAAGGCATGGAAGCAACCTAAATGTCCATTGACAGATGAGTGGATAAAGAAGATGTGAGATATATATATATATATATATATATATATATATATATATATAGTGGAATATTACTCAGCCATAAAAAAGAATGAAATAATGTCATTTGCAGCAACATGGATGGACCTAGACATTATAATACTAAACAAAGTCAGACAAAGACAAATATTATATGATATCACTCATATGTGGAATCTAAAAAATAATACAAATGAATCTATATACAAACGGAAACAGACTTACAGACATAAAAAACAAACTTATGATTACCAAAGGGGAAAGGGGGTGGGTAGGGATAAATTAGGAGTGTGGGATTAACAGATACACACTACTATATATAAAATAGATAAACAACAAGGATTGACCGTATAGCACAGGGAACTATATTCAATATGTTGTAATAACCTATAATGGAAAAGAGTCTGAAAAAGAACATATATATTCTTATTTTATATATATGTATATCCGAATCACTTTGCTGTACACCTGAAAGTAACATAATATTGTAAATCAACTATACTCCAATAAAATTTAAAAAAATAATAAAGATAAATGACAGCTAATAATAAATAAGCAATCTATAGTAAGAATGGAAGAGAGGGGATTTCCCTGGCGGTCCAATGGTTAAGACTCCGCCTTCCAAAGCAGGGGGAGCAGGTTTGATCCCTGGTCAGGGAACTAAGATCCTACATGCCTTGCGGCCAAAAAAAAAAAAAAATCCAAAACATAAAACAGAAGCAATATTGTAACAAATTCAATAAAGACTTTAAAAATCGTCCACATCAAAAAATATATATATATATGTATATTAAAAAACTCTTAACAACAACAACAAAAAAGAACGGAAGAGAGTTTTATTCAAGCCAAGGACTCTAGCCCGGGAGGGTAGTCTCCACCGAGGAAGAAAGCATGGTCTTCAGCAGTTTTATATTGTTTTTGCCAGAATGGAGAACAAACATGACAAGGGTATATTCCTTCAAGGTTTCAGAAGAGACAGATTAGCACATACACAGCAAGTCAGTATGGCCTTGGCATCTGGGAGGGAAACTTATCTTTGAAAGAGGACCAGCATTCATCCCTGTGGACAGTCTTATTTCTGGATAATGCATTGTTTTGTTTAATGGTTAGAGCAGAGGTAATTCATGTTTGCCAGGCCATAAGACAGGTGCTCTAGTTCACATAAAGTACAGGCCAAGTCCTGTATAAGCCAGGATGGCTTCCCCGTACCCCAGCAGTCAGTCTGCAGAGTTGAGTGCATATCCGGGGTGCCCTGGTCAAGTAGCACTTCTAAGCAAAGTGTGGGGAGCAAGGTGTGGGGGGCAAGGTCTCTGGGTCAAGTGGGGTCTCCAGGCAGAACACAGAGCGGGGTTAGGGTGCAAGGGGCTTGGGTGGGGCCACTGTAACACCTGTGAAAGATAAAGGGGGGCAGGACTGGGCGGGGGAAGCCTCAGACCTCCATGCAGCTGACGGAGGTTCGGAGCAAAGATTGCCTGGTAGGGGCATCGGGCCACAGGCAGACATGCCCCAGTGCCCCAGACTCTGACTGGTCGGGGCCTGGGGAGCCCCGATCTGGTCCTCCTGTCTCTGCCCCTTGGCCTGCCCTCTGGCCCAGCTGCCCTTCCTCTGGCGCCCTGATTCTCCCATGGGGCTCTACAAGGGTACAGATGACAATCCACAGCTCACAGCTCAGCAGGCCCTGCGCTCAGGTTACAGGGCCTCGGTCCCCAGGACAGGATGACCACACACAGCAGCCACTGTCATCCCCACTTGGCCGAGCGGCTAGTACAAGGTGCAGCCGGATTGGAACCCAGGGCTTCACCCCTGCACGCACAGCTTCCCTGTGTGCTGGACGTTTGCCGGAGATCTCTCCTGGGCCGGGCACTGGCTTCACCGCTCTTGTGACCTTGACTTTGACCTGCAGGCTGGTCAGGCCAGGCATCTCCCCGGAGCCCCCTCTGCATTATATTCTCCACTGACACTCGGATGCCTGATGGGTGTCGACACTCTTGTCTGACTCCGCACCTCTAGGCCCAACTCAGTTTCTCAACAGTCACCTGGAGGGTGGGGCTTGGTGTGTCCTGGGGCTTCTAGTCTCTCTGCTGAGAAAAACCCTTGTGTAAGTTTTGCCCTTGAAGAAGCCTATGTTTAAAATTTTAGGGACTTCCCTGGTGGCACAGTGGTTAAGAATCCGCCTGCCAATGCAGGGGACACGGGTTCGATCCCTGGGCTGGGAAGATCCCACATGCCGTGGAACAACTGAGCCAGCGAGCCACAACTACTGAGCCCGCGTGTCACAACTACTGAAGCCCGTGCGCCTAGAGCCCATGCTCTGCAACAAGAGAAGCCACTGCAATGAGAAGCCCCCGAGCCGCAAGGAAGAGCAGCCCCCTCTCCCCGCGACTAAAGAAAGCCCGCGCTCAGCAACAAAGACCCAACGCAGCCAAAAATAAGTAAAAATAAAAAATTATATATATATATACACACACACAATTTATTTATGTAAAATAATTTGTCTCCTGAAAACTTTGCATTTATCAACGTTTTCCTATTATGTATTAAAAACCTGTACCATCTACCCATTTCAGATTAGTATTAACGTGCTGGAGTTAATACATTTCCAGCAAAGTTATTATCTTTGGTGCTGGTTAATTTTTGCATCTTGGGTAAATATAAAGTTTTGTCTTAGACTTTTAAAAATGCCTGAATTAGCCCCAGGGCCCGTGGCTCTCCTGGCACACTCTTGGGATCACGGAAGTCCTGGTGGGAATCTCCTCATTTTACAGAAAAGGAAACTAAGACTCCAACGGGCAATGTCCTTGTCCAAGGTCACAGTCCAAGGCTGGCTCCAAGCCTCAGCTCTCAGTTCCCCAGTAGGATGCCCAGCTGCTCCAGGAGCCCTCTGCCAGCCAGGCTAGTCCCTCCCCAGACCCACCTGGACCCCTCACCTTTGCTCCAGGCACCTGAGCTGGTCTTGACAGGAAAGTTCCCAATGAGAGTGTTTCAGAACTGGAAAGACTCCTTCTGGGCTTGGGGTGGGCAGCAGTCTGCCATTTGATTTGGGATCACCTCTCAGTCTCTGGTTTACTTATCTGTGAAATGGGATGCCAGCAAGTTCGTTCTGAGAATTAGAACAGATAATGAACAGAGAAGTCCCTCTCCCAGGGCTTAGCTCACACCTAATTTTGGTACTCAGATCCTACTTTTCCTTGGCTCATTCACGGCAGAAATGCCCTCTGTCTACATACCCGTGCCAAATAATATTCTAGGTGAGACTTTTCCTTTCCCCATTTTAATTCAGCAGGCTAGGGGCCAGAGTTTCTCTCTTAGCAAGACAGCATCCTTACTGGGGTCATGAGAAGCTCCATCCTTGTGGCCGAGTCAGGGCCTGGAGCCAGGCTCCTGGCTCTGCCGCCAGCCGTATACCGGTGGAAAAGATGTGGAGCTTTGCTGGGCCTCAGTTTCCACAAATGTAAAATGGGATGCTAATAGTCTCTACCTCACTGCCTTGTTTTGATAAGTAGGTGAAATAATAGCTTTCAGTAAATCTTAGCGATGACCACGTGTCCTGTCAACATGAGCACGTGCACTGCACAGGGCCTGGTCAGGAGCTAAGGGCTGCTTGGCTGACTTCCAAGTTCCCTTCATATGTTTACTCTGTTCGTATGTTCAGGGGAGATTTTCCAGAGGCAAATTCCTGCTCAGCTGAGGTCTGAGTGATCATAGATTCACAATGAACATAGGTTAGATTGCTGACAGTTTATGCTGTTGAGACAAAACACGGTCTTCTGAGCTGATCTCAAAGCTCAAGGTAACTATTAAGGGGCCATCGAATGCCTAAATGATGAGGTCCATTTTAATTAGTTTTTTTAAAAAAGTAATTATAAAATGTGTGGGTATGATGCATTTAAACTTTACCACTTAGCATACAATAAAGTTTCCTCACCCCAGCCCAGCCAATGACAGTCTCATGTTTATCCTTCCAGAAGTTTTCTGGATGTGTATATGCGTATATTGCTTTTTCATACAGAAAAGGGATCATTGGATACCCATTGCTCTGCATCTTCTCTTTATTTTTTTTTTATAAATTTATTTATTTTTGGCTGCGTTGGGTCTTCGTTGTGGCACGTGGGCTTTTCGTTGCGGTGGCTTCTCTTGTTGCAGAGTACGGGCTTTAGGCGCGCCGGCTTCAGTAGTTGTGGCTCGAGGGCTCTAGAGCGCAAGCTCAGTAGTTGTGGCGCACGGGCTTAGTTGCTCCGTGGCATGTGGGATCTTCCCAGACTAGGGCTCGAACCTGTGTCCCCTGCATTGGCAGGTGGATTCTTAACCACTGTGCCACCAGGGAAGTCCCCTTCTCTTTATTTTTTATTTTAACTTAATCTTAGAGATTATGTACTATCAGCATGTATAGAATTACTACAATTTTTAATGTTTTAAAATAAAAAATTATTAAATGAATATTCCAGAGTCTATTTAACAAGGTGTCTTGTTGGTTGTTTCAGGGTTTTTTTTTGTTTTTGTTTTTGTTTTTTCCCGTAAATATATGCTGTGTCAGAACCTCCTGTATACACATCTGCAAATGCCTGTGGGGATTTATCTATAGGATCCATGACTGAAGTAGCAGTGCCGGGCCCAAGGCTTTACAATTAAATTTACATGAACATTGCCAACCATACTTTCTTTTTCAAGGATAAGGGGATTGTGAGTAGAACAGGTGCAGGTATGTTTATTTTAGTTGGGGTGTTTTCTGAAATAATTCGAGGTGGCTTAAAAAAAGGCACAGCAGACAGCAGCAGCACCTGGTATTGTAAATAGTTTTCGCAGGAAGCTCCTCCAAGCTCAGGAGGTCCTCCTTGGACCTGAGGACCCGAGCAGGGGGCAGGCCACACGGAGGTACGAAGTAGGGAGAGCAGACTGGAGGTGGCCCTCCACCCTTGTGTACAGCTCAGCGCCGGACAGCCCTGCCTGGACGCTCTCTCAGGCCCGGTGCCTGGCAGGGGACGCAGGCAGCCCTTCTTCCAGGAGAGGACAGCGTCAGGGACCGCAGGCGACGGGTGGGGCTAGCGAGGCCGGTTCAGGGCGACCGCCTCCCCCCACCCCAATTCGGGGAGGCTTCCTCCAGGGTCAAATACGGATACAACGTTGCCAGCCGGATACAACGTTGCCAGCCGAGGGCCAACTGTAAAGACGTCAAAGGGCGCTTTACTTAGGTCTGAAACACGACCTCGCGCGGACCAGCGGCTCCCAGGACGTTCCCCACCGCGACCCCCGCGACCCCCCTCCCCGCCCCACGGCGTTAACCGTGGCCTGGGGGGGGTCTCATGCCTGGAAACACCCCCAGTGCGTGCAGCGGGGCCCCTGGGGAGATGGGGGCAGTCCAGGCGGTCCGCACTGTCCGTGGTGCTGCCTCCCCACCCCCCCCCACACCCCCCCCCCCCCCCCCCCGCCTCCACCGCCACGTGTGCCGGCCCACCATGCAGTTCCCCTGGCCCTGGGTCCAGCCTCCAGGCGGTCTGTGCTCCCGACAGATCCCCTCCCTCCACCCCCAATCCAGCCCTCCACCGACCTCGCTGTCCCGCACCCCAAGTGCTCCCGCCGGGCCCAAGCCCTCCGGGTACTCCAGCCGCGTCCGTTACTGGACACGGGCCCGTCCCTTCCCAGCCGGCGCCCCGCCAGGCCGCCCACCCCGGTGTCCCCCTGTCTCTCCCCGTGTCCCGTGTTCCCCCCGCTGTCCCCCTGTACCTCCCTGTCCCCTTGGCTTATCCCCCCTTGTGTCCCCACCCCCACCCGTATTCCCTCCCCGCTGTTCCCCTGTACTCCCGCGTCCCCGGCATGTCTCCCCGCTGTGTCCCCCCCGCACGTCCCGTGTCCCTTCCCCGCGTGTCCCCGCCGCCCCGCGCGCCGGCGGAACTGTGGGATCGCCGCGCACAGGAAGTGGCGGGGCGGCGCGGCCGAGGGCGGAGGGCGGCGGGCCGGGCGGGGCGGGATGGGGGCCGGGGGCGGCGGGCGCCGCACTCGCTGAGGCCCGACGCAGGGCCGGGCGCGCCCAGGGCCGGAGCGCAGCGGCCGGAGCGGCCCGGAGGCGACGCCGGGGCCGAGCGCGCGACGAGCAGGTGGCGGCGGCTGCAGGTGAGCGGCGCGGCCCCCGAGATCGGCCCCCCGCCCGGCACGCCGCCCGAGGTCGGGGCTCCGTCCACCGCCGCCCCAGGTCGCCCCCGACCCGGGCCCCGCGCCGCAGTGGGCCGGCTGCGCTCCGCCCGGCGCGGGGCCTGCGGGAGGACCGGGACTGGGGCCCGCGGGCCCCGGGTCCCCTCCCGGCCTCCCCGGGGCCTCGTCCGGCCAGGCCCAGGCCCCGTTCCCCTCCCCGTCCCCGCAGGCCCGCCTGGGGCGCTGCAGCCGGGCGCGCCGGTCCGGGCTGGCGCGCGGCCAGGGCCGGGGCACCCCAGGAGGGGCGGGCGACCCGGCTGGGCGAGGGCACGACACCCCCACCCCTCTCCCCGCGGGGTTTCTCGGGCCCCTCTGCTCCCCGCGGATGCGACGTGCCCCCCTCCCCCCCCCCCGGTTTCTGGGCGCTGGGGACCTGGGCCCCGAGCGCTCCCCCGACCCTGCGCTCTGCGGCCAGGGGTTAGTTTCACTTTTTGCTCGGCCGGGAGGGAGGGCTGCAGGTGGGAATGCGCAGCAGTGGTGGGTGCTGAGTGTTCAGATTTGACTTTGGCGCTTGGACCAAAGGCCGACTGTGAATTTCCACGGTTCCAGTCAGATGATGGGGTCGGTCAGTAATCCAAGAGGCATTTGGGAGGAAAACCGCCGCCACCCCCAGGGCTGCCCAGAGCACCCAGGTTGGTTGATCCTGCCCGAGGGTCTCAGGAAGGGAGGATGATCTAGCAGTTGAAGCTACCTTGAAAATATTGTGCAGGTTCTCTCTTTCTTTCTTCCAACTTTTTTTTTTTTTTTTTTTGGCTGTGTTGGGTCTTCGTTGTGGTGCACGGCCTTCTCACTGTGGTGGCTTCTCTTGTTGTAGAGCACTGGCTGTAGGTGCGGGCTTCAGTAGTTGTGGCACGCGGGCTCAGTAGTTGTGGCTCACGGGCTCTAGAGTGCAGGCTCAGTAGTTGTGGCACGCAGGCTTAGTTGCTCCGTGGCATGTGGGATCTTCCCGGACCAGGGCTCGAACCCATGTCCCCTGCATTGGCAGGGGGATTCTTAACCACTGTGCCACCAGGGCACCCTCCGCCAGACTTTTTTTTAAAGCACACTATATACAGTCTCCTCTAAGAGAATACTAGAGCAGTTAGGTTCCTTTTCATAGGAAATATGATCTTATGAGAAGGAAAAATGAGGTGGGCCGTTGGCCTTGAGATAGACTGGAAGGAGAATTGCCACCCATATTAAGGGTGGAAACCGTCCAGAGATCCCAAACCCCTAGTGGTGTGTGGTGGCCTGGCGATGGCTGTGTGCTGAGGGGCCCAGTGATGTTGGACTAAGCCGGGGGGATCCCCTACGTGTTCTAAATTACAGCTCTGCAGGCTGACTGTACTCATTTAGGGACTGCTAATCAACGTTTTCTCCGTTTAAAAGCTTCATAAGGGATCTCAGTGAGATTCTGAACATTCTCTAATGTGATCATTTCCTTACTGCTTTCCCTCCCCCTTTTCTGGATCATCCTGACTCCACCCTCCTTTCCCTCAAAGTTGCAGAGTTGGCCTGTTACAACTCACTTCTGTACCCCTTTCTCAGCCACTCTGAGGGAATCTTCGTGATTACATTGTTTAAAAAAAGGTGCTACATGTGATTGACATTCACACACACACGTGACTGACATTCAGAATGCCCACACATGTGGCTAAGGTTCAGCATGCACAGGCCCTCCTCTTGGCCTCGGAAGGGGCAGGCCTTGATGTCCTGAACCACACTTCACGGGCACGCAGACCGGCTGTGTTGGCCGGGGCATGCTGCTCACCCCACCTGCGTGGGGCCTGCGGGGGCATGTCTGCCAAGAGGGCTGAGGCTGAGCAGTAGCCTGGAGAACGTGCGGGGGCAGGGTTAAAGTCCCTGTCGCAGGAGGTGAAGGGAGGTGCAGGAGGGACACTTGCATTGCCAGGGTGTGGACTCTAGAAGCCGCCTCCTGGGAGGATGGTGCTACGCCCTGGCCGGCAGGCTGATGTTCCGTGTGCCTGTCTCACGTCTAGGTGCCAGGGCCAGGGAAGCAAACTGAAAGCAGTTGTTTATTTTGGAAGTCAGAAAAAGTGCATCCACCGAAGTGATCTGGTCTGTCCATTTTTACTCCAGCGTCCCACGTTAACTAGCGTGGGTCCTGATACACAGGGTTAGCCCTTTATTTACATGTGACACCTCTGATGGCACTTCCACCTTGGAAAAGAGTGGTCTGAGAAAACCCAGAGGTTTGGTTACCCCCTGAAGGTTGGGTCGCAAATCGGCTTGGCCAGAATTTAAACTAAGTTCCATGGACTCCCACCCGCTCAACCCCATCTGTCTGCTAAAAGTCTGGAAACACGTTTATCTCTGGTCAAATCAGAGGTAGGAGGGAAATGTTGAAATCAACATAAACAAGGAAAATGAGAAACAGAAATTGTGTTTGAGAAGAGCCAATTTACTGGGTTTTCTGGGGCTGGGTGGAGGGGAGGGTGTGGTCAACGTGTCCAATCGCATTGGACCCCCAAAACACACATCTTCCCCTGGCTTTCAGCCTGACCTAGCGTGGGAGACAGGAGAGGGGGCTTCAGTGGAGATCAGTGGCGGCCCCTCGCTGTTAGCAGTTAGCCCCTGACCCCATCAAAGTCCACCTGGGGCAAAAGCAGTGGCTTCTGCTTCCATCTTTTTCTTCCCTCTCTTGGGCCTCATCAGAAACTCTAATATTTTACTGTTACAAGTTGTGGCGGATTGATATTTATAGAGCAAAGCATTGGATGCAATTGGCTACATTTGTCTGTTCCTTTCTTAATGATTTGACTGTATGACATAAGATCTTTAGTTACTCAGTCTTCTCATTGAGAAATGTGTGTTACAGTCAGATTGGACTGAATTTTGTAAAACAATTGCTTGGAAATTTCATGGATTTTACTTTTGGTTGACCAAGGAATGCTTGAGGTTTTAAATGAGTTGCTTCACATTGTAAAGCGAAATGACTCTGACTTAATCTGTTGTTTCTGAAACCACTTCGTAATAATCTTAAACTAATCCTAAATTACTAATTTCAAAATGCTGGATTTTAGGCAAACACATGAGTGGTTCAGCCTGGGACAGTCTCTCATTTAGTTATTTAGAAGAATTCACCATGTCCTGATTATCTTTGTGGAGCAAAGTGCTAGAAACCGAAACACAGATCATCTGGGGGCGGCATCGGTGTTTCTCTTTGGAGGTGGAGGAGCAGATGCCCGGGGAAAGTTGGCCCAAGTTCCCGCTGCAGGGCTGCAGCCTTTGGCCCTGGACGCTGTGCTTTAATTCGCTATGTCTTTCCGCAAGTGCAGGCAGAAAGTCACAGATAGGATACATTTTAAATACTAGTGCTGAAAGAAACTGTATCCTTCAGTATGTGACAGGCAGAAGTCTTCTTCCAGGCAGGAATGCTTTGCGTCGCGCAGGATGAAAAACCGAAGCTGAAGCTGGGCGCTCCTGGTGGGGGCTGCCTGCCAGCAGCCGAGAGGCCTGTCCTCAGGTGGCCCCAGGAGGCCATGCATCATTGATGTGGCTCTTCTCAGTTCCCTCTGAAAGTGGGTGGGGAATGAAGGCAGCGATAAGAAGGATGGTAGTGAGTTCTACTGTGAGCAGCAGTGAGAAGCTGCAGCGAGGAACACCTTTACCCGATCTGCTCTCACGGGGCCTGTGAGCCCCGCTGGCTGCATCCCAGGGGGCGGGCGTGGGGTGGGGGACTGAATTCCAGAGCTCCAGCAACGGGGGCTCTTTTTCTCTTCATCACTCGGTTTGCTGACCTGAAAACTTTATAAGTGTATGCTGACGTTCAGTGTGTCCCTGCTTTGCGTCTAGTCTGATGACAACAGCTCCAATTATTGCATCTCCATGAGGCGTCTTATGGGCTCATTATGTTGTTTCTGTGAGGACAGGGTATTGCCCCATTACACAGTTGGAGGAACTGGGTGGGAAAGCTTGGCCGCAGTCCCTCGGCTGGCAAGTGATGCCTCTAGATTTCCAACAAGGTCTCATTGAATCCAAACCAACGGGGTGCTCAGAAAACTCAATCTATGAAAGTCTGCATTTTTGAAGCAGAAACTCAGTGACTGGCTTCACAGAAGTATTCATTTAAAAAAACCTTTTCGCTTGTAGGAGGCAGGCGAGACTCGGTGGACTGGGGCCCAGAAACCCCCACTGAAGACGATAGAAACAGGTACACACTAGAAATGATGTTGCCTGGGGAAGAAAGAAATGCCATTTATGCAGATTCATCTGTGCTCAGCTTTTCATTTTCCGCTCTGTAGCAGTAAAGTGAAGAGCTGCCTATTGACTCTTAACATAAAGAATGTGCTGATGATTGGGTTATGCTTTTCATACATTGATTTCTAATTAGACCATCGTCCCAGGCTAATCGGAGTGATTGATTGAATGAATGAGTGAAGATACACATCATCCTTATGTTCAGAGAGAAATTAATCAATTGGTATACCTTCCAAAATATGGCTTGCTAGGAGTGATTTTTGCCAAAATAAGACAAGTCAGATTGTTCGATGAAGCCGTCACCTGTTTGGGTTCCGCGTGAGGATGACGCAGGCACCCCCCAACCCCCGGCGGCAGTTTCTCTCCTGAGGGGAGTCTGAGTGTCAAAGCACCGTGACAGCCTCAGAGACAAAGTTTAGTGACTTGGAATCCACAAAAGTAGAAATAAATAAGCGCAACAGTAAAAATAATCCCAAACCCTGAATAGTCCCTTGGCCCCCGGTAGCGTTTTGGTTTAGTTTTAGGAAAAGCCCTGCAGTCTGGCAGGTCCCCTTGAGCTGTTATTTGGGCTCCTTTGCTATAACTAGTGGTGAGCTGGTACACAAAAGTGAGTGTCCAGCGATGAAAGGAAGCAGAGTGCTTCTAGACGGGGGGCAGAGGTCAGAGCACACGCGTGTTAGCGCACGGCAGCTATTTTCAGCTTGCTAAATCGAGGCACTACCTACTGTAACTTCAGTTCTAGAACGTTTGTTAGAAAATGCTTTGGTGGCCTGCGGTCCAGTTCTAGCTCCAAGCCAACAGGGTGTTTTCCTGGTGTCCCAACTGCTTTGTACCTGGCACTTCTTTAAATTTTAATGAGTTATTGGGTATAAATGTTTCTACTTTGGTAAACAAAGCTATATGTGAAAGCTGTAGACACACATCTAACAAGTGCCAGGCAGGGGTGGCCGTGCCGATGAGTGATGACTGTACGTCTGTTCTCTCGGATGTGCCTTGCCTGACCCCCAGCCTCTGACCCCCAGCCACGGACCCCTAGCAGACATGCCAGGCAGGTACGGGACCAAAGTCACTAGCTCTTTGGTCTGCTGAGACAAGACAAAAATCTAGATCTTTCTATGCAATTATTTATTTTTAACAAGCTGCAGGCAAACAAAAAAATGTTCCTGCCTGAATTTAGCCTCTGGGCCACTAGTTTTACAACCTCTGGTCTACAATATTTGTTTAATTTTCAAAATAAAGTAAGTGAGCCAATTAAATGAGGACTAAATGGGCACTTTCAAAATGAATGCAAGAGAAGCAAAACAAGAATAACAGAAACCCAAGACTTTATGTACGGATGAAAACCAAAAGAATTGTCTTTCTTATCTCAACCATGGCTGCTGGAAACAAGATGGGGTTACACGATACTGGATAGAGGAAAAGAGAAGATGGTACCCAGAGGGGTGTCAGTCTGGGAACAGAGGAACTCCATATGTCTCCAAGTGCGTGCAGGAGGCCCTCCTGAGGTCCATGTAAAGATGAAGTAATGTTTACAAAATGCATCGGGACTTTTACCAGAAGGCACTTCTCATCTTGCTCTGTTTTGATGGCATGTTCTGTGTCCACGCCTCTCGTTACACGTGTAGAATGGGACCACTGGGCGGGGAAGTCCAGGCAGGTTAAAATTTACACAGTGATATTTACACTGGGCTGTTTCCCAGTGATGGGAAACACTCAGACTAAGGGTGTAAGTGGACCCACATACTCCATAGCACGTGGTATTGTCATTAATTTTTGCAAATAGATTGGATGCAAAATGTTACTGTCTGATTGTGGCCTTGATTTGTGTTTCCTGGTAGATGGAGTTGATACTCTCCCTATGTTTACTGGTAGACGTGTTTCCTCCCCTGTGAATTCCTTCACCCATTTTCCTGTTAGGTGATAACTTTTTCTTACGTATTCCTTACATATAGTTCTATATGATATGTTTCCTTATGTATTCAGGATAGTGATCCTTTGTTGTAATGTGTTCATCAGGTACCTTTCCTAGCCGTGTGTTGTCTTTTTATTTTGATGAATAGAAATTCTTAATTTAATGTAGCGTTTATCCATCTTTTCTTTTGTGGCCTTTCGAGTGTTGCTGAGAAGTCCTTCCCAGCCCTGGGGTCACTCGTGTGTTCTCCTGTGTTTTCTCGTGGAAGTTGTAACGTTTGCTTTCCACGCTGAAGCCCTTAGTCCCTCGGGAGTGGACTCTGTGGTGACGAGTAGGGAGCTCTGTCCCCATGTGGAGAACAGTTGTCCTGACACCAGCCTCAGCCACTCGGTCCTCTTTCCCTGCTGACCTGTTGTGCCACTGCGGCCGTGTGTCCAGTCCCCTCGGTTGGCTTGTCTGTCCCGCCGGTCCGTGTGTCTGCGTGAGTGGCGCCTGCCCCCGTTGCTGTCTGGACATTCTCCCCGCTACCGCCCCGCTGCCCCCTGGGTTCTCTAGAGCGCCTGGCTATTCTTGCTCTGTGTTTATCTGTGTTAAAATCAGCTTGTCAGGTTTCATGAAAAACTTTGTCAGGATTTAGATAGAAATTGCACCAATTCCATAGATCAGTTGAGGGGAATTTCTATTTTATGGTATTAAGACTTCCTGCTGTAAACGTGGTGTGTCTCAACTAATGTAGATCTTCTTAAATGGCTTTTAATAAGGCCCTGTATATACTATAAGTATACGCTCTTAGACTCTGTGGTTAAATTTATTTCCAGATGTCCTTATTATTTTTGTTACTTTCATACGTGGCATTTTTAAATTTTATTTTTTTATTTAAAAATGTTTCTAACTCTTGTTGGTGTTGAACAGAAATGCAGTTGATTTTGGATATTGATTTTATATCCAGTCACCTTGCCAATCTCTATTTCTTATAATTTACCTGTACATTTCAGGGATTTTCTGCATAGACAGGGAATGGTGATGGCTTCGTTTCTTCCTTATCCCTTTAATATTTTTCCATCCTGTTTTACTGCCTGGGCCAGGGCCATCAGGACCGTATTGAATGGAAGTGTGATGGGGCGTTTTTGTCCTATTCCTGATTTTCAGGAAATGCTGCTCAGTTTTCCCGTTTGGTGTTGGTACAAACACGGAGGCCGCTTAGTTCATAATCTCCCTGTGGCTCCTCCTGGGAACAAAGGAGCAAACAGATGGAAGGAAATAAGAGGAGAAGAGATTCAAGACTTACCTTCATGGGCCATCAGGGAGACGCAAAAATAAAAGCACAGTGAGATGCCGGCCTACCGCACCGGGGGAGTCAGAACGTAGAGAGAGTGCCCGGGCCAGGTGTGGGCACAGACGTGAGTCAACGGAGCGCAGGTGTGGGTGTAGACTGGTGGGCCGTGTCTGCACAGGGGGCTTTCACCTCTTGGCGCACCTGGCACGTGGTCCCCGGGACGTCTGGGCGCCCCCAGTATGGGCAAGGTGTCCCCAGCAGCACTGCTTACTAACGGCCCCGGGACACTGCTGGGGGAGAGGCCGGGGTTAGGGCTAAGCGTAAGGCATGGGGGGCAGTAAGAACGCCTTTTCAAATTTCTTGTATTGAAGTGACGATGTACTGGGAGGAGACTCAAGGCTTCACATAAGGGGTGGGAGGGTGCAGCGGGGAGGGGCCACAGTGTGTTACGTATCTCCTTGGACTATGTTACCTGTTTACAATAATGAAATTATAAAAAAAAAAAAAGAGAGAGAGAGAGAAAATGCTTATTTTTCTTTAGATGCCCCCTTTCCGGTTAAGAAAGTTGTCTTGTTTATACAAATATTTGATTGAAAATGTTTTATCAAAGACTTTTTCTGCATGTATTAAGCTGATTGTATAAGATTTCCTCCTTTGATAGGTTGATTTGGTGAAGTACATACATGAGTAGATTTTCTTGCTTTTCTGGAAATGTCCCATCTCGGCCATGATATATTATTTTGTATTGCATTACCACGTTTGGTTTGTTAATGTTTTATTTAGGATTTGTTGCACCTTTGTTTAGAAGTGCGCATGGCTTGTAATTGTCCTTTATTATACTGTCCCCGTCTGGTCTGGGTTTGGTGCTGGTTTATACTGGTCTCACCATATGAGCAGCCAGTATTGCCTCCTTTTCTGTGGCATAAAAGAGCTTATGTGAGACTGAGGTTATGCGTTTCTTACATAATTTCTTGGTCTGGGCCTGGCTTTCGTGCAGACAGATTTTTACATCCTGGTCGATTACTTTAATGGTACAGATCTGTTCAGCTTTTCCAGCCTTTTAAAAATAAGATTTGGTATTATTTTCTAGGGAATGATCTGCATTAGTTATCTGTTGCTATATAACAAATGACCCCAACACTTACTGGCTGTCAACAGCACTTACCATCTCACCGTTTCTGTGGTCCAGGAATCCAGGCTCAGCTTAGCTGGGTCCTCAGGCCCGGGGTCCCTCACAGGCGGTGAGCAAGGTGTCGCCTGGGGCTGCAGTCTTATCTGAAGGCGCCACGGGGTAAGGATCCCTCTTCAAGTTCATTCATGTTTCTGTCAGGATTCAGGTCCTTGCCAGTTGTTCTGAGGGCTCCCCAACCTGGCAACTTGTCCGTCAGAGTGAGAGTGAGAGGGGGAGAGGGAAGGAGAGAGAGCACCAGCTAGACGCAGTCTCAGTGTTGTAAACCACATCTCGGACGCCAGCTTCCACTACTTTTCTTGTCCACTTTTTGTTGGAAGCCAGTCACTAGGTCCAGCCCACCCTCAAGGGTGCGGGTTACACAAGGGTGTGAACCATGGGGGTCATCTTAGACCTGTCTACCCCAGTATCCATGTCAGTTACGTTGTCAGTTTCTTGGTACAAAAGTCATAATATTTTCTTAATTTTAAAATCTCTACTGTATCTGACATTAAGCTCCCCCTTTCATTCCTAAAATGTTTTTGCTTTTCTTTTTTCTTGATTCATCTTAGCAGAGGCTTCTCTGTTTCATTGCCATTCGCAAAGAGCCGACTTTCAGTTTTATAGATCTTGTCCAACACATCTTTGGTTCCCATGTCATTAATTTATCCTTTCGTTGTAATCGTATCTTTCTACACTCCCTGGGTTTTGTTTTTTTTTTCTTTCCTGGTGTTCCCTTTACAGATTATTGAGTTGAAAGCTTAACTTCTTTTTTATTTTTTCTAAGCATAGTTTCTTAATTTTCAGACTTTATTTCTATCGTAAGCATTTAAGGCTATAACCTTCCTTCCTGGTTCTGCTGTCCTATGTCCTGTTTATTTTGGCGTGCAGTACTGTCATTGCTCAGTATTTGAGTTTTTGAGCATTTAAAAATCCTTTATTATTCTTCTATGACCCATGAGTGATACAGAGGTACTTTTATTTTCTAAATGCACTGGGATTTTAGGTTATATATTTACTATTGACTTCACCTCAGAAGCCTTGTGGGCAGAGGACATGGTCTGTGTGGCACTGACTGGCATTCTCTGAGACGTGGATTACACCCTGTCACCTCCTCCTGGCTCAGGGACCCGCTGTCAGTTCCGCTGTCCTTCCTGCATCAGTAATGTTTCCTCTATGCTGTGTTTGTGGTCCCTTTTACATCCAGTATTCTTCAATTTCATGGTGGCATCTCCGGAGTGGATTTCTTCTTATTTTCCTGCTTTGGAGTCAGTGTGCTTCCTGAGGATAAAGTTTTGTGTCTCTCAGTAATTCTGGAAAAATTTCAGCCATTCTTTTGTTGAATTTTGCTTCTACCTTATGCTTGCCTTTCTCACACCATCTTCCAGGCCTCTTCAACTCTTGTTCCTGTCTGTCTTTTAGTCTTTTTCTTTTTTTTTTTTGCCACATTCTGGGTGATTTCCTCAGCTTTCCTTTCCAGTTTTCCAGCTCCATCTTCATCTCTGTCTAATCTGCTGCTTAACCTGCTCATTAAACTGTTCATTTCGGTGATTATAGTTTTCATTCTCAAACGTTCTCTGTGGTTCTTTCCAAACCCGCCTCTTCTCTTGCTTGGTGTTATTTTCTTTGCACATATTTCAATTTCCTTTTTTATCTCTAAGCATATTATTCTATATGCTGCAAAGAATAATGCCAAAGTAATAATAGCGCCCCAAGTAATACTGAAGTCTAAACGTCTTGGGGGTTGAATTCCACCGTTTGTCATGCTGCCTCTCACTCCCTGAAGCTAGTTTCTTGTGTGCCTTGTCACTTGGACTGTGATCTTGTATCCAGGAGGACTTTGTCTGCAGATTCCCTGGAGCACATCTCCCTGGACAGGCTCTGCCTTCAGGAGTGCTGCCTGCTTCTGCCAGGAGCCCAGGAGTGGGACTGATCTGGAACCATTATAGGTTAATTTTCTGGACTCATAAAATGGAACTTCTGAAGACATCATTGACAAAGAAGGAAAATGATCCCAAAACAAAACTCTGAGCTTGAAGAGATTGCTAAGGTGAATCGATACAAACCCTGATGAATAAACAATAATGAAAGTTAAGGAATGCCATAGGTTCGAGTATACCTAAGTGACTAAGCTAACTTGGGGTAAATTTTATCCTGGCGTACAACTGCCTGGTGGAAGACAATTGTGGTGTCCGGGGAGCTTAAAGCCGGGGGCCCCTCCCTCTCAGTGCACATCTTTATCAAGCGCTTTAACCAGTTTGGGACACAACTGCAAAACCTGTCTCAGATTTTGTCTTCAATGAACTTAACTTCCCGTCAACTTCTCTGTCATCTGTACTACTGAGGTGGTGTCTGCTTTTTTAGAACTGGAGACTAAGGCACCATCCAAACAGTTTTCTTCAAATGACGTTTTTGGTAGCTGGAAAACTACCATACATGTGCAGTGCACAGTATATGCCAGTAAAAGTGAAAGGGCATGATTTTTTAAGATGGTTAATACATTTTAGCATGTCCGATTTCAAAACTGGAAAATAAATGTCGTGACTTCCCTGGTGGTCCAGTGGGTAAAACTCTGCGCTCCCAGTGCAGGGGGCCCGGGTTCGATCCCTGGTTGGGGAACCGATCCCCGCATAGAGGCCGCAACCAAGGAGTCTGCACGCAGCAACTAAAGATCCTGCGTGCCGCAATGAAGATCCCACGGGCCACAACTAAGACCCGGTGCAGCCAAAATAAATAAATAAATATTTTAAAAAAGGAAACTAAATGTAAAGGGAAAGACCATTAAGCATCTGGGATGGTGTTATCTGGGGGGCTCTGCCTGAGGTCGTGTCTGCCAGGGGCCTCCCGTCCCTCCTTGTTGTTTTAATTACCTGTGAGGCCGTGACCCCAGCTCGCTCTCCTCTCAGCTCCGAGCCCTAAACCCCAGGCCCACAGGTTCCCCCGCAGGCTGTGTGTCCTCAGCCCAGGCGCCCGATCTCAGCAGGCCTCCCCTGTCCACCCGCAGCTGTGAACCACCCCTACCCTCTCCCTGTCTCCTGCGGTGAGGTCACTGTGCTGGTGTCCAAGCCAGGCCCCTGCCCCGCCGGGACCCCTTCCTCCGTGTCTCTCCCCCAAACCCCCACTGTCCCTCGTGGAACCTCACTGATTCCCCCCGAGACAGGCCACACACGGGCTGCTCCGGTGCCCCCAAAGGTCCCCAGCCTCCAGCTCTGCTCCCACCAGATTCCTGCCCTAGGGCGCATCGAGGTTCTGTTTCAGTAGCCCCAGTACTGTCCCTGTCACTCCCTGGCTCCAGCCCCCGTGGTGACGCCCCACCGATGCCTCCTCCCCTTCCTGGTCCTTGACGTCCCCCAGCCTGGTCCCGGCTTCTCCCCCGAGGCACGCTGCACCTTGGACCTCTCACTTCACCAGGAGGCCTTCCCCATTCCGAGTGTGAGTCGGAATGCACACGCACGCACACACGTGCTCACACGTGCACACACGTATGCTCACATATACCCACACGTGGACCACGTCGTACAGGCTGTCTTTGCGGCCCACGTTCCTTGGTTCACGTCACACTGCTGACCTTTGCCATCTGCCCCTGTCCCTGGGTAAAGACCGCGAGGGCCGTGCTTGACTCCGTTGTGTGGACAGCGACGCCTGCAGCCAGCCGTGCTGGCGGCACCGAAGCTGTTTCTGTCTCCCTGTCGGGAGTCCGGCGGGCACCCTGCACGGCTCTTCCCTGGTCGGCTTCCTGAGGGCAAGTCCTCCCGGCGATCGCTGAGCCAGGGTCCTCACGGCCAGACACTTCTGAGCCCTGTGGCCGACTTACCCCCCAAAGAGACCACGCCTGTTTCCACTCACACCAGTAATACTGGAAAGAATAACACCATTCTAGGTGCCTAATAGTTTTCTCATTTCCACTTTATTTTGCAGTTTTGAAATCCAGCCTGCTAGGGCTTTGTCCCTGCGTTTCACCGTGCACTGCGGCAGTAGGCAGTAGCATAACCGACGCTGTCCCCTGTGTGTTAAGGCCCGCAGTGCAAATACGTGGCAGGTGGCTGGCCTTTCCCCGTGGGAGCTGCGGGATGGGCCGCGGGCTCGAGTGGCTCCCGGGAGGTGACTTCATGCCTCTCGGTGGTGGCCCTCTGCTCATCGCTCCCCCAGGGGCTGGTGAGGGTTAGAAAGCATCACGTGTGAAGGTACTGTGCAGAGCGGTGTCACACACGAGGCGCCGCACGCGTGTCGGAGCAGCGATGCCACGCGTGGCGGTGAGTGGCGCGTCCCGGCAGGGCTGCCCGGGGACAACAGCACGTGGACAAGCGACCCGAGGCCGTGAGCGCCGCAGGGAGGGCAGAGATGGACATGGCTGGGCTCTGCACAGGCTCGTTCCCAAAACGGCCACCGTGTCCCTAGGCAGCTGACAAGGGTCCCGGCTGCCTCTCGTCTGGTGCCCCTCAGGTGCAGAGCAGGAGAATGGTGGGTTTTGTCCGTCCGCGTTGCTCTCCGTTTTTGCAGAAGCCTGTGGCGGAGGCCTTAGGCTGCGTCCTGCTGTGTCCGGCGCGTTTCTGGAACACGGGAGAGGCCGCTGTCCTCCAGCCCGCGCGCTTGTCTGACGTCGCAGAAGTGCTGGCTTTCTGTGCCAACTTGACGTGTCCCTCAGTGCTGAATCACTTCATGGCTCAGCACATCCGAGAGGAGCTTCTCTTTCCTCTAAAGCATCCTGAGGGCAGCAGGGATGCTGGCCGCCGGGCCTCAGGGGCCACCTGCCCTCTGTGTGGCGGGAGCGGGCAGGGCACCTCGTCCGTCTGTCCCTGTGTGGCTCTGAGGTTGCTCCTCAGGGGTGCGAGGCTGTGTTTGTGAATCACTGGGAGAAAATCAAGCCGGGACTTGGCATGGAGTCCTGATTGTTTAATGCTGCGAGTTCAGTTTCAGGCCTTTGGTGGAGTGGGCCTAAAGGAGCCTGTCCCGCTTTGTCCTCAGGGACTCTGATGGGCTCAGAGTGGATAAGCTCCTTTTCTCAGCAGTTTTCTTGCCGTGTGTGTGTGTGTGTGTGTGTGTGTGTCACATACGCACCTGTGGCCCTTTGAAAATAAACGTCAAAATGTGCAATCACATGGATGGTAGCACAGTTGTATTTAAAGCAATGACTTTTGCCAGTTACTCTTTTTACTCACACTCACATACATCCACCAAAAACCGAAATAAGCACATAGGTAGAGGGAGGAACCCGACCCCAGTGCGCTGACGTGCAGGGAGCAGGCGGTGGTGGCCTGGACCTTTCAGGTGAGCTTTATCGGGCATCGTGTCTAACTTGACACGTGTGACAAGTAGCAGTGTGTTAGCCGTGCTCAACGAGAGAGATTTGTTCCGGGCTCGGGCTGTGATTACAGGGTTGACCCTTCCAAACTGGGTGATGGGGGGACGGGGAGAGAGACACAGAGACAGGACAGAGACAAAGAGAGACAGGGAAGGGGAGAGGGAGAGAGAACATGAATAAGAGAGAGGCTTCTTGTAAATAAGACTTTTTTAGGAAGAAAAGAAAATTGAAGAGGAAGTGAATTGCTAGGTGATCGTGCTTTGTCAGGTACAGTGTATTTATTTCCAGAGAGGGATGGGTTTCTTCTTCTCCTTCCAAATTTTATAGAAGGAAAAGAAAATTGGAAATATTTAATAATTTTGTCATAATTGTTATTTGTAACTTGTTGATTATATTGTACTTCCAGGAGTGGGTTAGCTTCTTGTTTTCAAATTAAGAAATGCTTTAGTATCTGAAACACATAGAATACTGAAGCCCCTGTACCTACGGTCCAGTGGAGGAATTAACCATTGCGGATACATGGGAGGCCAAAGAGTTGGTGGAACTAAAAATTTCTAAAATTCTTAACATGCAAGCAGAAAAGGGAACGAGAGGGAAATAACAGCAAGTATGTTGTGTCTGAACCCGTGAGGCCACGAGCCACAGAGCCACACCTGAGACGTGGCTGGTCTGGATTGAGATGTGCTGTTAGGGAGGAATGCACACCAGGTTCACAGACTTAGTGTGAAAAAAAAAGTAAAATATCTCACTGATTCTTTTAGATTGAATAGACGTCAAAATGATAATATTTTGGATATATTGGGTTAAATAAACTGTATGATTAAATTATTTTTGCCTATTTCTCTTTTTTATTGAAGTCTAGTTGATTTACAATATTGTGTTAGTTTCAGGTGTACAGCAAAGTGATTCCGTTTTTTATGTGTATGTATACACACACATACACACACACACACACACATACTTTTTCTCAGATTCTTTTCCATTATAGGTAATTACAAGATATTGAGTATAGTCCCCTGTGCTATACAGTAGGTCCTTGTTGGTTATCTATTTTATATATAGTAGTGTGTATCTGTTAATCCCAAACTCCTAATTTATCTCTCCCCCTCTTTCCCCTTGGTAACCATAAGTTTGTTTTCTATGTCTGTGGGTCTAATTCTGTTTTGTATATGAGTTCATTTGTATCACATTTTAGAGTCCACATATGAGTGGTATCATATGATATTTGCCTTTCTCTGTCTGACTTACTTCACTTAGTATGATAATCTCTAGGTCCATCCATGTTGCTGCAAATGGCATTATTTCATTCTTTTTTACGGCTGAGTAATATTCCATTGTGTGTGTGTGTGTGTGTGTGTGTGTGTGTATGCATGTATATTTCAATATATACATATATATATATCAATACTATATATATATTCTTAAACCAGTTGTCTGTTGATGGACACTTGGGTTGTTTCCATGTCTTGTTTGCCTGTTTCTTTTTCCTTTTTAATGCGGCCCCTAGGAGATTTAAAATTGCATTTTGGCCCCTGTCGTGTTTCCCCTGGACATGCTACTTGTGGTTCTGAGTGGCCTCATGAGGGTGGAGCTGTATGACCTGGGCGGGTCCTTCATCTTTGGGCCCCGCACCCCAGGAGTCACGGGAGGTTTCTCTAGTGTGTAAGTCTCTACCCTGCGGGACCCTGTGCCTCTGGCCAAGTGCACTTAATACACGTGAAATGCTCAGAACAGAGTCTGGCAGATACTAACCACCAGGTGTGTCTCATATTATTATTAATAGACTATTTGGTAAGATCTTCTTTGCTGTATAGAAATGGATTTCATAGATCGTCCACACCCAGAATGTCAAAAGGATGGGTGTTCCAGTCCGGAAATGCCTGGGCGGGTCAGAACCCCGGCCCTGGCGGCTGTGGCGTGGTAGGGGGACAGGCAGAGGACGCCCCCGGGCGTGTCTCCCGGGGAAGTGGCTGCTTTCCTGGACTGGTCAGCGTGTGCAACAACCCGGCCGTGGTGTTTGCTCCAAGTGGGGTCGGGCCGTGAACTCTGAGAGCAGGAGTCCAGGGGGACCCGCCCCCGAAAACCAGCCAACAGGCACCGACCCCGGTAATGCAATCCCTGCAGAGCGAGCGGGAAGGTCCGGGGGACCCGCCGGCCCGAGAGCCCCTCGGCGCGGCCCAGCCCCACCCTTGTCTGTCCTCGGGGCCCTGGGGCTGGAGCCCGAGCCCGGCCTCGCTCTGTCCTTGCTGCGCGGCCCGCGAGGGCCCCGCGGAGGCTGGACAGCTGGAGGAGCAGCGCCTGCCTCCGTCGTGAGAGTTCGTGCGGGGCGCTCGGAGGAGAAGCCGGGGCGCGCGGGGCTCCTCCTCGTCCGCTCCTCGCGGGGATTCTGGGCGGGGCTGGGGCGCAGGGCCCCCAGGGTCTCCGGGAGGGACGCGCCCAGAGCGCGGTGGCCGTGGCTCCGGGCTCCTGAGGCCCCTGTAGCCCCGCTGGGAAGGCCAAGGCCATCAGCCCCGCAGCACCTTCTCCTGCCGCTCAGCCGCCGGCCCTGGAGGCTCTGCCGTGGTCCTGCTCACAGCCCCTGGGGGGCACGGGGCCCTGGGGACCTTCCCTTCCTCTCTGCCGTGGGCGTGGTGTCTGTCTCCTGAGACACCCTTGACCCAGCTGGGCCCCGCTGTCACCAGGCATGTGCTACCCTGTCCCTGACAGCCCAGAAGAGTCCCTGGGCTGGGGGGACTGGGGGGGCTGGGGGGGCTGGGGCCCCTCCCCCTTCCCTCTTCTCCAACCCCACTCTTCCCCTCCCCCCTCCCCCCTCCCCCGTCTGTGTCATGAAACATTTGATTGTGAGCCGGCGATGGGGGTAGTACCTTTCTCAGCATATAAGCTTTCATGACCAACTCATCGATGGAAACATGTGGAACGTGAATCTCGTCTTTGTGTACCTCCTACTCGTGCTTCCGTACGTTCGGCGGCTTCTCAGTGGAGCGCGATGGTCTCCGCAGCTGAACGACCGGCAGCCCGTCCCGCCCCTCGCTGGCCTGCGTGGGCCGTGCGGGCTGGACGGGGCGGGCCTGGCCGGGGCTGCGCTCTGGGGCAGCTGAGGGTTGACCTGGAGCGCGGGCCTGGCCTGGGTCGGCGTCGGCGGCTCGTTGTACATGTTGACTCTCTGCCTCTGTCCTCGCTTCTCCCCCGTTACCCTTAATAATCAGCTAACAGTGAGGCTCTGTGTTTCCTTCAGAAGCATAACCTTCACCCCCGGAGACCTTGTTGGAATGGAAGCACTCGTCTTACCGAAGAACAGGGGCTTGTTCCAGCTAGGGGGCGGTTGTGGCAGTGGGACTGGGGTCTGGACAGTGTCCCCTGGCCCCGCAGGTGGCGTGGGGCTCGGGCCCGAGGGGGATCCCCGGGTGTCCGGACACCCTGTTCACGCACAGCTTGCTCTGTCTCCACCGCGGTGAGATTAGATCTCCAAGCTCACACTTGGTTCTTGAGTAACCAACTTTCAGTTAAACGTCTTCTCCACTCGTGATGGCTGGTTTCTTACACAAGGCGATTTGAGGGAGACGTTGTCATGCTGTCCTTTGGGTCTGAGGGCCCAGGCTCCAGCCAGGCAGGCCCAGCGGTGCCGGGCGTCTGCGAGGGTGGTGGTCCCCAGGTGAGGGGCACAGGCAAGGGCCTAGGTTTCCAGGGTCCTGGCGGCGGCTTGTGACTTCTGCTTCAGGTTTTTAAAGTTAGCCTGTTCTTTGGGTTTTCTGTATCTTTTTGGTCAATTGCTCTTCCTAGGAATTTGTCCTGTTAGCTCTGTTTTCAAGTTTATTGCTCCAAAGCTGCTCATAATTCCCTCTTAAAAATTTCCGCAGCGTTTGCTTATACCTCCTCCTCCTCGCTCCTGACGTCGTCCATGCCATCTCTCTCTTTCTCTTGATTCTCTTGCCAAAACTCTGCCACTTGTACTGATCCGTTCAAAGAACCACCTTTGTGGTTTTCTGTATGCTTTATATTTCATTAATTTCTGCTTTCTAAGTTATTTCCTTCCTTCCTTTTGATTCACTTTCTGTTTTTCTAACTTATGTTTTAGGTCATTTGTTTTCAGCCTTCTGAAATTTTCTACCACACACTTAAGTATAACCTTTGATCCCTTTAAGAACTTTTCGCTGCATCCTATAAGTCGTGATATGACACATTTTTGTTACTCTTCCATTCAGTAGATTTTCTAGTATCTAATTGATTTATTTTTTGATTGTCAATAACTGTTTTGAATTTCTAAGCATATGAGAATTTTTCCAAATATCTTTTTGTTGCCTTTTTTTTTTTTTTTTTGCATCAGTACATTTTGGTCTAAGAATATACTCTGATACTGATGCCTGTCTTCTGAAATTTGTTAAGACTTGTTTTATGGCCCAGCATATGGTCAAATTTTGGAAATGCTCTGTGCATCTTTGAACAGACTGTATTCTGCGGTTGGTGAGATTAGTTGTGGTAGGTTCGTTATCATGCTGTTTAAACTGTCTATGTTAGGCCTCGGCAAACTGTAGCACATGGGCCAAATCTGGCTCGCCACTTGCTTCTAGAAATAAATTCTTATGAGATCACATCCACACCCATTGGTTTATGTATTGTCTATGGCTGTTTTGCACTGTGACTTGGTTGAGTAGTTTCAATAGAGACCGTTTGGCCCAAAAAATCTAAAATATTTACTATTTGGCCCTTTCCAGAAAATGTTCGCCAACTCTTGTATCCTCGTTGATTTCTTGTATCTATCTATTCTATCAAATACAGAGAGAGGTCCGTTAGACTCTCTAGTTATCACTGTGTATTTGCCTATAATTCTTGCATTTCTATCAATTTATAAATTGAATTTTTAAAAATTAATTAATTAATTAATTTTCGGCTGTGTTGGGTCTTTGTTGCGGCGCGCAGGCTTCTCACTGCGGTGGCTTCTCTTTGTTGCGGAGCACGGGCTCCAGGCACACGGGCTTCAGTAGTCATGGCTCGCGGGCTCTAGAGTGCAGGCTCAGTAGTGGTGGCGCACGCGCTTAGTTGCTCCGCGGCTTGTGGAATCCCAGACCAGGGATCAAACCCGTGTCCCCTGCGTTGGCAGGCGGATTCTTAACCACTGCACCACCAAGGAAGTCCATCATTTCTATTAATTTTTGCTTTATATGTTTGGGGCTGTGTTATACTAATGACACAGTTTTAAAATTGTGGTATCTTCTTTATGAATGAAGTATCTGTCCATCTCTTCTAGTGTTTTTTGCCTGTAAGTCTGCTTTGTCTGAAATTCATGTAGCTGAAGCTTTGGGTAGTACTTGTCTTGTAGACTCTTTCTATTCTTTTATTTTTAACCCTTTTGTATTTTTATGTCTTAGATGTACCTCATAAACAGCATATAATTAAAGTGTTTTTTTTAACTGAAGTTTGATAATCTCTTTAAAAAATTCTGACAATTAAAATTTTTTTAAGCTGGAGTCTTTATTTGGTTTACTTTAAATGTAATTACAGATAGATTTGAGTTTAAATCTACCATCTTATATTTTACTGACTGTTTTATCTGTGCTATGTTTCTTTTTTCTTCCCTTCTCCTTTCTTGCTGTTTTTTGAATTGATGATTGATCCTTTCTTTTTTCTTTGTTTCTTTTTTTTTTGACCACTACCACTAGGAAGTTATAGACTCTTTCTGTTCCTTTGATGGTTTTCCCAGAAATTACAACATTCTTACTTATCGAACGTCAAATTAACTAGTACTTTACTTTTCAGGGGCGATCCAAGGACTGAGATCACCCCTAACTTTCCCTTCCAACTCATGTGTTATTGTGTATTTAATGTTTTTAACCTCACAAACCTTTGTTGCTGTATCCTTAGTATTACTTCTGTTTTTGATTTGTAGGTATATCTGCCACTTTCTTTGCTCTTTATTTTTTTCTCATCTTTGACTTTCCATCTGAGATCACTTCTTCCTGCTTGAAGTGTACGTGCATTAGAAATTCCTTTAGTTAGATTCTGCTGGTGGCAAGCCTTCCCCACTTTTGTTTAGACTTCCCTGCTCCTTCAGAGATGCATTTGCTGGTTGTAGACTCTGGGTTGCCAGTCAGGTCCTTCTATCACACTGATGACAGCCTGTGCTGGCCATTGACATCCTTCATATGTGAACAAATCATTGTCAGGCTGTCTCTCCTTTGCAGATAACCCGCCTTTTTTCTCTGGCTTCTGAGATCAAAATTAAAAGCCTTTGTGCTTCAAGAAAGTGAAAAGACAACCCACAGGATGGGAGAAAATATTTGCAAATCACACATCGGACAAGGGGATGGTACCAGAATGTAGAAAGAGTTCTGACAAGGCTGAGCGGTCGGTGCCTGCGTGCCAGGCCGTACGGAACGTCTCAGGAAGGGGCCTGCCACCTGCCGCTGGTTCTGAGCTGCGCCCTCCTGCCTCGTGCTGTTGCCCCCGCCCGGACCCCCCTCCATCCACCCGCGTGCAGGAGAGTCGCTGGTCGTCTCTCCAGACGTTGCAGGCATCTCCATTCTGTGCAGCTGCAGCCTCTGCCTCTGATGTGCTGATCAGCACTTCTCAGCTAAGGTGCAGCGGTCACGTCCGCTAGCGCTGCCCACTATGGATGAGTGAGAAATGGAATGAAAATGCAAGATCCCAACATCCACATCTAGCCGTGATGGGATGAAAGGGACCAGACCGCACATCCCACCTTAAACAAAGGAAAACAAACAAAAGTGTGTGAGGCTACCGACTTCAAACATGCCCAGCAGGAGCACCGGACGGTGACCCCACGAGAGGGTGTGAGTGGGGCACCCCTCTCCCAGCTTATCACCTGTAGCGGCCAGCTGAGCACAGGGAGGGCAGGTGGAGACAGAGGCTGGCGTTCAGGGACTCCATGAAGGCTGGAATTTGTGGGGATACTGGAGGGGATAGGATTGCATGACTCAGGAGCTCTAGAGAGCTGAGAACGGTACCTCCCGACTCGTTCTTAGACTGTGGTGATCTGCGCACGTGTGTGGGATGCCACCAAAGTCGGGGGAGCCTGGAAAGGAGTAGATAGAACTGTTCCCTCAGTTCACACGGGCTGTGAATGAAGTTGTGTTCTCACCAGCCAGGTGGAAAGACCTCACAGCTCAGAGGGTGTCGGGTAGGGACCTCAGAGGCCATCGCCTCCACACCAGATGCAAATCTGCTCAGGACCCACAGAAACAAAGCTTGAGAAGGTCAAACAACTCTGAGAAAGTTAATGACACTCCCAAACAAAGCCTGACAATATTTGAGGGACCACGACAAGCTCACCCCCCGACACGCCGTGTTCACAGTGTCCAGGAACCAAGCAAAAATTACTTGTCATGCAAACAGGTGGGAAAACATAACCCAGAAGTCAAGAAAAATCAACTGGAAACAGATCCAGGTGGATCCACAACTATCCAGATGGTAGAATTAGCATAGAAGGATGCTAAAAATGTCTGTTATAAATATGCCCCATGTGTCCAATGACACAGAGAGAATATGCACAGAATGAGGAGAAAATAGAAGATATAAAAAAGACCCAAATCTTCTAGAGAGGAAAACGCACTGGGTGGGGTTCATAGTGGGTCAGACACTCAGACCCAATATTTATCTTCAGTATTCTTGAAGACATATCACTAGAAACTTTCTGAAATGAAACACAGGAAAAGGACAGGGGAAAAAAGCTGCAGCATCAGTGGAACCGTATAAAGAGGGATAACAAACATGAAATTGAATTCCAGAAAAGAGGTGTGTGTGACGGAAAATATTTGAAAAAAATAATGGCTAAAATTTTGCAAATTTGATGAAAACTGATTTTCAAGAAGATCAGTAAATCCCAGGCAGAAGAAACATGAAGAGAACTACACCCATGTACATCAGAATCAAATTTCTGGAAATCTTAAAGGCAGAAGATCTTAAAAGCAGCCAGAGGCAAAAACCTACACTGTACAGAGGAAACAGAGATGAAGTCACAGTGGACTTCTTGTCAGAAGTGGTGCAATTCAGAAGAGAATGGAAGGGCATCTTCAAGATACAGAAAGAAAAAAAGCTTCAGCCTACAATCCCGTAGCTAACAGTCTCTTTCCAAAGTGAAAGCCAAATAAAGACTTTTTTAGACCTTTAAAAGCTGAAAATAATTTATCACCAGCTGACTTGAACTCCAGAAAATATAGAGGAAGTCCTCTGGGGACAAGGAAAGTGACACCAGACAGGAATTTGGATCTGAAGGAATAAAGAGTAGCAGAAATGCAGGAAAATGTAAAAGAGTTTTGTCCTCTCATTTAAAAAAGTCCTTTAAAAGATAATTTACTGTTTAAAGTAAAAGTACTAACAATGTTTTATAGAGTTTATAAGTAGAAGTAAGAGGTATGGCAGTAATATAGCCGAAAATCTAGAAGTGGGGAAATGGAAACTAGTAAAGTTCTTAAAATACATGTGAAGTATTATAATACTATTGGAAAGTAGACAGTGATATACTAAAGATATACATTGTAAATTCTAGGGCAACCGTTAAAAAAACAACAAAGAGGTATAGCTAATAAACTAATAATGGAAATAAAATGGAATCTTAAAAAAATCCCTAATCCAGAAGAAGAAAGAAAAAAGGAGAAAATGAAACAAACAAATCCAGATAGGACAGATAGAACGATAATAGATTTAATCCCAACCATATCAATAATCACATCAAATATGGATGGCCTGAAAACTCCAAATAAAAGGCATTTTGTCAGAGTGTCAGAGCAGATAGAAAAGATTAGGTAAAAGTGCTTTCCACATTAAATATGAAGACAGAGATAGGTTAAAAGTAAAGGGTTAGAAAGATAGATACCATGCCAACATGAATCACAAGATAGCCCAAGTGGATATATTAATATCAGACAAGTTATATTTCAGGACAAGAAATATTGCCAGGGAAGAGAATGTCTCCTCATAGTGATAAAAGGGGTCAGTTCATCAAGTGAACATAATATATTGAATATATGTGCACTTAACAAGAGCTTCAAAATACATACTGCAAAAACTGATAGAACTGAAAGGAGAATTAGACAAATCCACAATTACAATTGGAGATTTCGACACGCCTCTTTCAATAACTGACAGAACAAATAGACAGAAAATCAGTAAAGACAGAGAAGACTTGAACAACACCATCAATCAGTTTGACTTGACTGGTGTTGATAGAACACCCATCCAACAACAGCAGGACACATATTCTTTGCAAGTACACATGGAGCTTTCACCAAGGTAGACCAACTTCTGGCCCATGAAAAAAATCTCAGTAATTGAAAAAGGACTGAAACCATAGGAAGTATTTTCTGTGATCAACAGAGAATTAAACTAGAAGTCAGTAATTGAAAGATATCTGGAAAAATCCTCAAATATTTGAAAACTCAATAAAGACACTTTTAAATAGCCCATGGTCAAAGAAAAAGTCACAAGGGAAGTTTGATAACATTATGAACTGAGTGAAAGTTAAAACATAAGGTATCAGAATTTGTGGAATGCAGGTAAAATAGTGCTTAGGCATCCATAGCATTAAATGATCGTATTAGAACATAAAACAGTTCTCAAATCAATGATTTAAGGTTCAACCTTAAGAAAAAGTAAACAAAGGAAAGAAATAACAAAGAGCAAAAATCAATGAGATAGAAAACAAACGGTAGAAAAATATCAATGAAACCGAAAGTTGGTTCTTTGAAAGAGTCATTAAAATTGGTAAACCCCTAATTAGACTGATCAGACAAAAAAGAGAGAAGAAAAACTACCAAAATCAGAACTGAGAGGGGAAGAGTCACTAGAGATCCTAAGGGAATATTCTGCAATGCTCCATGCCAGGAGATGTGACAACACAGATGAAAGGGACACATTCCTGGAGCAAAAGAAATCACTAAAACGTATTCAAGTCAAAATAGATAACCCAAATAACCCTGAATCTATAAAAAAATTCAATTTGCATATAAAAACCTTCTAACAAAGAAAACTCTTGGCCCAGATGACATCGTTGATGAATTCTATCAAACATTTAAGGAAGAAATAGTACCAATTCTACACAAAGTCCTCCAGTAATTAGAGGAGGAGGGAACACTTCTTAGCTCATTTTATGAGGCCAGCATCACCCTGGTACCAAAACCACACAGGCTATGGACCAATATCCATCATGAACAAAATCCTGCCTGAATTAGAAAATTTTAGCAAATCAAACCCAGCAATATGTAGAAAGTCTACTGCACCATAACCAAGTGGGATTTATCCCAGGAATGCAAAGTTGGTTTAACATTCAAAATCAGTCATTATAATTCACTTTATTAACGGACAAAAAAGAAAACCGTATGACTATCTCAGTGGTGCAAAAAAAAAAAAAAAGCATTTAATACTCATTTGTGGTAAAAAAAAAAAAATCTCTCAGCAAACTAGAAGTAGATGACCTCAGTCTAATAAAGGGCATCTATGAAAAACCTACAGCTAACATCCTACATAATGGTGAAAGACTGAAGCTTTCCTTCTATATTGGGAGCAAGGCAAGGACATCTGCTCTTATTCACCACTCTCATTCAACATTATACTAGAAGAATAAGGCAAGAAAAAGAAAGCAAAGACATACAGAAGGGGAAAAAAGAAGTAAAAATATCTTTATTCACAGATGGCATGATGGCCTATGTGGAAAATCCTAAGAAATCCACAAAGTTACTAGAACCAGTAGGTGAGTCCGGTGAATTTACAGGACACAAGGTCATTATAACAAAATTAATTTTATTTCTACATACTAGCACCGAATAGTTAAAAGCTGTAACAAAACAACATTTACAGTAGCATCAAAAATATGAAATTCTTAGGGATAAATATAACAAAATAGTGCCAAGAGAAATTAAAGCAGACCTAAATAAATGGGGAGCTATACTATGTTAATGGACCACAGGACCCAATGTTACTAAAATGTCAATTCTACCAAAACTGTTATATAGATTCAGTGCAATCACAATCAAAATCCTGGCAAGGCTTTTTGTAGAAATTTACAAGCTTATTCTAAAATTTACATTGGAAATCTAAGGACCTAGGAGAGCTCCAATAAATTTGAAGAGGCAAAGAAAAGAGTGCCTGGCTTTAAGACTTCCTCTACTTCTATGGTAATCTAGACATTGTGGAACAGCAAAAAGGTATACATGCAGATCACTGGAACGGAGTAGATTCCAGAAACTAACCCACACATTTATAGTAAATTGATTTCCAACAAAAGTTTCAACGTAATTCAATGGGGAAGTGATAGTATTTTCCACAGCTGGTGCCAGGACTATTGGACAGCAATATGCAAAAACGGTGAACCTTCGCCCAACTTCATCCCATATTAAAAAATTAACTCAAAATGGTCTGGTCACCCAGACCTAAATATGAAAGCTAAAGCTATTAGGTTTATAGAAGACAAAAATGTTGTATTTGCATACAATGTAATATTATTCAGCCTTAAAAGCAAAATTATGACACATGCTACGACATGAATGAACCTTGAGGACATTACGTGCAGTGAAATAAACCAGACTCAAAAGGACAAATACTGTGTGATTCCATTTATATGAGGTCCTTAGGGTCATCAAGTTCGTAAGGACAGACAGCAGGACGGTGGGGGCCAGGGCCTGGGGAGGGGATGGGAGGGAGTGTTTCATGGGCACAGAGTTTCAGTTTGGGAAGATGGAAAGTTCTGTGGATGGACCGTGGTGATGGCCGCACAACAGTGTGAATGGACTTAACCCCACTGAACTGTACACTGGAAAATGGTTTAAATGGTGATTTTTATGTGTATTTTACCACAGTTCAAAACAAACAAACAAAAACAAGGACTAAAATTAGCCGGTAGGCCTGGGTTTGGCTTTATCAGTGGCAGGCTGGGCTGGCCTGGCGGGAGCCCCTCCTGCAGGGTTGGTGGGTTTGGGAGGGAGGAGAGTGCAGGCGAGGTCGGCACGGTTGCCGTCCTGGGAACGGGAGCCTCAGCGCCCAGAGGGGCCGGGAGGCCTGGAGGCTGTTCTCCTTGTCCGTCCATCAGGAGGTGGCCTACCTTCAGCTGTTCCTGTGAGCCTGCAGGGGAGGTTGGAATTGCTTCGCGGTCCGTCCTGGGGTGTGGTCCCTGCGTCTCTCCGGTTTGTTCATTTATGGGCCATCTGTTGGGCCTCCTTATCAGGCGGGGGGAAGTAACAGCACTTGGAAAGGCCTGATAGGCTGTGTCCCTGGTGTTTGCTTAAGTTAGTGGACCGTTCAGGTCATCGGGACCTGAATCAAGTTCATTCATAGCTGTCTGCTTGCCTGATGTGCAGTCTTTTTGATTTTAAAGTAACTGCACGTAGTTTATTCACTGAGTGTTTTTCCAGTCCTGCCTAAGTACATTTGTGTTTGTCTTTAACTCTCAGGCCTTCAAGTTGGAAACCTCTGAGGACGATTGCGGACCCCGCTGACCCTGCTGACCCTGGGCCGCGGTGAGTCAGGAGAGGGAGGCACCTGATGCTTGAGCCGCGTGTGTGTGTGCGTGTGTGCGTGTGTGTGTGTGTGTATGTGCGTGCGTGTGTGTGCACATGTGTGTTTATTCCTGTTCCCTGGAGCAGCCCTGGAGTGGGTTCTGCCCCAGTGGTCTGGACCTGGCTCTGTCGGCAGACACAGAAGTCTATCGCCCTGAGAGCCAGGCTCGCTGATCCAGCTTCAGTGACATTGAAGGGACCGAGCAGGGCACAGCCGGGCCTTAACACATTGTTGGATTTTCTTAAAGGGGTATACACTTTAAAGTTTTCTTACAGCCAAAGGATATTTATTATAATCTGAATACAGATGAAAAAGTCCAGGTAACGCGGTTCCCCTTCTGTTTGCTCCTGGAGGGATGAGTGAAGGGGCCAAGCTAAAACTGCTGCTGGGTGGAGGGCATCTCGGGAAGTGAAGAATGGGCGTCCCCCCAGCAGAGCTGGACCCCGCTTTTGTTAGCAGACCTGCAAGTCCGTGGGTCTTTTGGAGATGGACGTAGCTGTCCAGCTGAGTCGTCCAGGGCTGGAGTGTGACCCGGAGGTCGGGGAGCATGTTTGCCGTCAGGATGTTCTGCTCCTGTAGGTAGATCCTCCGGGAAGCCCAGTGGTAATCGGCAGCTGTGGCCGAGAACACTGGTCAGGTGGCCTTGGTTCCTCCGGGGCTGAGGACAGAACCTGGCCGCAGAGTGACCGCCAGTGACCCGGCCCTCTCCTGTGCTCCCGTGTCCTGGCTTCGGGCCGTCCAGGACCTGCCTTTCAGACTCCACGCTGACCTCACCTTCTGCGCGCAGACGCGTTCTCGGGGATCTGCTGCGTTAGGTGACTGAGTGACAGGTTCCTTTTGTATTAATCCAGCCTTGACCAGAAGGCCTCCCCCTGCCATTTCTTCTTTGGACCCAGGAGACATCTGTCACTTAAAGTGCTTTCTGCAGAGAGCGAGTGCAGCCATTATGTTTGGAAGTTTACAAGCTTCACTGCGGGATCCCAGCTCTCGGTGGGCAGGCAGTTTCCCCTCATGTGTAATAGTTACACGGTGTGCTGATAGCGACTAGCCTAGCCGGTTAAGAACAAGCGCTGGGGATGTGAATAGCATGAATGCAAGCCGGTGTCAGTCGCATACTTTTTATATTTATAGTCATGGCTTATTGAAAATAATGTTGCTTAAATATATGAGTGGAGCACTGCAGTTAAAATTACTTTGTTTAGTGTCTCTTTATAATTAAGTATTTTATTATGAGTGCTCACTGGATAACTGGAAATATATGAGGTACATGGCAGCTCTCAGCTACTGCGTTCTCTGAGCACCTCACCTCCAACATTCTGAATCAACAAAAGTTTATTTGCTTTTTTTGCTCATTATTGATTTAGTACACAGCTTGTGGCTTTAGCTGTTAAATTGTTGCAAGCTTCTGTTCTGTGCAAAAGAAAATCAAACTACATTGTATCCTAAAGTTGAGCTCTCCATGTATTCCCTTCCTTTTGATTATCATCTGGCAATGGGTGAACTATACTTGGGGCTAAAAGGATTCTCTCCCTCGTAACTGCCACTGCCCAAGATGTGGCCTGCGATGGCCGCGGGGGCTGTGGGTGGCACCAAGAGCCTTTTGATGTATGAAGCATGTTGCATCGTACATGGCAGGCATGTGTCCTCAACACTGGTTTGCTTCTGGAGGAGGGTGACCGGGGGCCCTGGTCATCAACCAGACCTCTCCCAGAAAGATGGGATTGGGGGAGGTTGGAGATGGAAATCAGTTTGCTCTCCCTCTTTTCTGGGGACGGGACCTCAAAGTTCTGTAGCAATTGAGGGCTGGGAAAAGGGACGGGGAGAAGAGTGGTAAGTTGGAGACGTGCTTTTCAGCTCCGGGACAGTCAGATTTATAACCAAGCATCCAGCAAGATTAACTCAACATTTACAAAAAGAAATGACTTTTCAGTTATGCATTTATGACTTACCATTTTTTAGAGGCAGGAAAGATATAACCACCCCCCCCACCCAAGCTAGTAATCATCAGTATTGAAATTTAAGGCAAATCGTTCGTTTGTGACTTGAACTGGCACCTCTCAAAAGATGTCCAAATGTTTAATAAACACCTGAAAAGATGTGCAACTTAATTAGTCATCAGAGAAATGGAAGTTACAAACCACAATGTGGTTTGATGAGTGGAAGGATGAGGTGAGTGGAGCAGGGTGGGGGGGGCAGCGGGGCTCATCCATCACTCTTTTTTTTTTTAAACATTTATTTTATTTTTTAAAATTTATTTATTTTTATTTTTATTTATTTTACTTTTGGCTGCGTTGGGTCTTCATTGCTGCACGCGGGCTTTCTTTGGTAGCGGCGAGCGGGGGCTATTCTTCGTTGCGGTGCACGGGCTTCTCATTGCAGTGGCTTCTCTCGTTGGGAGCACAGGCTCTAGGCGCATGGGCTTCAGTAGTTGTGGCGCGCAGGCTCAGTAGTTGTGGCTCGTGGGCTCTAGAGCGCAGGCTCAGTAGTTGTGGTTCACGGGCTTAGTTGTGGGATCTTCCTGGACCAGGGCTCGAACCTGTGTCTCCGGCACTGGCAGGTGGATTCTTAACCACTGCGCCACCAGGGAAGCCCCTCATCCATCACTCTTATCATTGCTATTATGCATGTCGGCTCTGAGCTGAGCACTTAAAAATCCCTCACTGTTCAGTTCTCTTCCCATCGTGTGGAGCGAATGTTACTTGTGTTTTTCTGATGAGGACGCAGGCTCAGGATGAGTCCTTTGCCTGTGCTCAAGAGTGGCCCCCTGGGGCTCAGAAGCCTGCCGTGCCCCGAGGGCAGGTGTATGTGGTCCTGTCCCTGCCGGCCCCTGGCACCCTGGTGGACACTTGTGCTGGTCGTCAGGTCCTGCGCCAGCCCTGCAGGATGTGCCGTTGCTGCCCGGGAGGGAGAGGCTGGGGGAGAAGCTGGGAGAGTGCTAGGACCTCGGCTGCGCGGACCCTTGGGCTCTGGGACCTGAGAACGCCCGCCTCCAAAGTGGCCCCAAGGCAGCATGTTTAGTGGCTGGCTCTGTGGCCCCCCTCACTGATGAATGGTAGAACAAACAAAACATCTCTCCTACGTAGCTTATTGCAATTTTAGCTCCCACGAGTTTTCCATTAACTTTTCTTACAAGTTTTAAGATGACTGGAAGGTTTTCCTTAGTCTTTCTTGGGTACTGATGCTGAAACAGTGCCTTTCCCTCCCCCGCTGTGGCCCACGTGGACTGCAGACTCCGAACTCAGTCCAGGGGGTGGGGGAAGGGGGGCAGGGGGAGGGGCTGTGAGGGCGGGCGAGGTGGGAGGCCCCCGTGTGCAGCCCCCTGCGTGGCCGTGTTTGAGGAGGGGTTCTCTTTGCTCTAAAGGTGACACGAGGGATTGAGCAAAGGGCTCAGGCTTTGACGGGCCAAGTTGTGTCTGGAGGAGCCCGGTATCCTGCAGGGTAAGCTTTTTCCCTTAAAAAACAGTCTTCACAGTGTTCAGCATAATTGTTTAGACTTCGTAACCGCTGGAGAGACAGAAGGTTGGAGCTTTATAAGCCAGCAGGTAATTTTTTGTTAATATTTAAATTTTAATTTAAGAAGTGATACGTGCTTATAAAAATTAAACACAGAACCAAATCTAATAAGTAATCAAAATTCCATTCTTTACTCCATCCCAAATCCCACCCTTTTTCCTGGAGGGCACCACTATAAATGGTTTGTGGTTTATCCTTTCAGAGCTTGTCAAAATAATACACGTAAGAACACACGGGCACAGAGTTTCTAAAACTGTGTTTATGTGTCATGATATCCATCTGTGCAGCTTAATCTTAACTTGCTTGGGGGTCTTTTACTACCCATAGATCTACCTCCTTTAAAAAGACTTAACTTCCTCTTTTATGCATGTTCTAAAGAGCATGGCTATATATACATATACGTACACACGGGCGCACACGCTTTATAAGAAGTCTGGGTGACAGTTTCAGAGCACAGTTACCCGGTTATCAGTTTCTCAGAGCCAGAGTGTGCTTTCAAGACTTGAGATGTGTTTGTGTGTCTCAGAAAGTGTCATAACTGGCACACTCATTCTTGTATTGAGGGGCTGGGGGGGTTGGGTGAGTGCAGGGGGGACAGTCCTCTGGGAGGGTGACGATGGGCCTCGAGGCTCTGCAGTGTCTGAGCGGCCCTGCCCGGCCCAGATGCCTGACCTGCTGGAAGGTGGACTTTGCCCCCTGCCCGTGTGGAGTCTCTGGCTGGTGCTGTTTGTAAGTGGGGGGGTGGGCGCGGGTAGGCTCTATATGGACAGTGGCCTGGGCCGGATTCCCTTTCCACCGAGGAGTGTCTGTTTTCTGGAACATTCCAGGCTGCGTTCCTGTCGTTGGGACACATGTAAAGGGTTGTGTGCACACGTGGTTACATGCGCTTTATCGCCTGGTCACCAGCGTTTGGTAGCAAAGCCGGGTCCTTCACGCATCTAAAGTGCAAGCACAGCAGAAGCAGAAACGGGCCGGGGCCTCCGTCTGGCTCTGCTTGGCCACAAGGCCACCGTGTCCCACAGACGCCGTCTGCCTGGCGGCTCCTTATCTCTCGGTGAATAGAAGTGAAAGTGGAAGAATCCTCTCGAGCCAGGACGCTTGCCGCCGGCTGGCCGGCTCTACTCCATGGGGCCGGAACAGGATGAGCGGGGATGGGCGTCCGGGGAAGCGCCTTCTGGAACCGCGAGTTCCCTCGCGCACTTGGCTCTGGCCTTGCCTGAAGTTGTTTCACACTGGCTTGTGTGTGAATTGAAATTAGGAAGCGTGTCCATGGAAACATAGAAACCCCAGGACCGAGGCAGGCGAGGGACAGTCCAGCTTGCACGGCCCAGCGCAGATGCTGGAGAGAGGCCTGGCCCACGAGTGCCTGTCGGGTCGCGCACGTGTGGCCCCTTCTCGGGTTTAGGGCTGCTGTGCTGTCTTCCTGGACCCCCCAGCGACATGAGCTTCTCTCAGGGGAGCTGCTGGCTGGGAGCAGACCCGGGAGGAGGGAGGCCCTGCCCGGCTGCCCACCTGCCGGAACCCTCACTGCCCTCCTGCTATCGCCAATAACCTGCCTCAAGAACTTCCTGGATTTTCTGTGTAGACAGTCATATCACCTACAAGTGACGAAAGCTGGTTTCCTTCTTTTTAACCCTGGTTTCTCTTATTTCTTTCCTTGTCTTGCCACCGTGGCTGCAGTGAGCTTTCTGGGGAGTCGGGGCCTTGACGCCGGACGTCCTTAAACAGTTATGGGTGGTGCCAAACGTCATCAGCTGCTTTTCCTGAATCTCATGAAATAATCGTGTTGTTTTTCTTCTTTTGTCTCTGTTGACAATCACTAGACTAATTGACTTTCTATGGTAGACCATTCCTGTGTCCTATCATAAACCAAATTTGGTCATGATGGTTTCTTTTTTTTTTTAACTATGTGACTGGAATCAGTTTGCTAAGGTATATTTATTGAGAATGTCCCGTCTGTGTTCACGCATCTGATTGGCCTGTTACGTAACAGACGTCTTGTCTTTTTCCTGATGTTTGCTGGATGCCTCTTGTGTTTCTCCATTAAGTAAATGCTGATTTGGGGTCTTAGATGTTATCACCTCACGGAGAAGTATATGGTGAGTGTATCATCTTAGGAGGAAGCACATAATGAGTGTATGTAATAATTTTAAATTGCTCCTACTTTATTGAGTGTTCTCATCAGGGAGTGAGGTTAGATTTTGTTAAATTACCTGCCCAGAGTTCTTTTTAAAGAAATATAATGGATTTTATTAATAGATTTCCTACTATCAAACCATCCTTGCATTCATGGAGCAGACCCCACTTGGTCATGATGCATTATCTTTTTAATGTGCTGTTAGATTCTGTTTGCTAATTTTAAAGGAATTTTTGTATTTATATTCATAAGTAAAGAGCAGTGGGTCTCAAACTTTTGGTCTCTTTACACTCTTAAAAAATTATTGAGGACCCTAAAAAGCTTTTGTTTTTGTGAGTTATAGCTACTGTGGTTCTCAGCTGGGGGTGATCTTTCCCCCACCCAAGGGGACATTTGGCAACACCAGGAGATGCTTTTGGTTGACACAGCTGGTGTGGTGGGGTGTCTCTACTGGCATCCAGTGGGTAGAAGTTAGGGGTGCTGCCGAATATCCTACAATGCACAGGACAGTCCCCTGACAGAAGAGTATCTGGTCCCAAATGTCAATAGTGCCGCAGTTGAGAAACCCTGCTCTTGATAGGTAATAGTTTAGAAATCAACACAGAACATTAAAAATTTTGATTTAATAATTCATTTAAAAGAGCAGCAATAAACCCATTACATGTTAACATAAATAGCATTTTTTAATGAAGAAGAACTATATTTTCCAAAGCTGAAAAAAAAATGTAATGAGCAGAGTGCCATTATTTTATATTTACACAATGTAATTAATCTCTCAGGCATCTGACCTAATAGGAGACCCCTGAACTATCTGCTTCTGCATTCAGTCTGTTTTACTGCGTTGTTTGGTGGAGCTATGTGATGAAAATTCTGCTTCACCAAGTATGTGCTTGGAAAACAGACGACTCTCAGACTGCCCCCACCCCACCCTGGGGTCCTCACATCACACTTGAGAACTGTTGATTTAGACAAGTCCCCTTCTTTCTGCTTTCACTCTCACATTGTGGATTCAGCATCACACTTCCTTCATAAAAAGGCATTTGGAAATTTCCTTCCTTCTCTGTGTTCTGGACAATGTTAAGCTGTGTCAAGATAATCTGTTCTTATAGGATTGGTAGATTTCTCCTGTGAGTCATCTGGGTTTGGTATCTTTCATTAGAGGTAACTCTGACAGACAACTCTTTTAATTCTATAAAACTAGGTCTGTTCAGACTTTCTATCTTTTCTGTGGTCACTGTTTTTGTAAATTTTTCTCTCTTAGAAAACTATCCACGTCATCCAAGTTTTCAAGTTTATTTGCATAGAGATGTACAATTATTTCCATGATTTTTTAAAAACTTTATTTTTTTGATGGTTTTTCTCTCTTTTCTTATTTTATGTATTTTTATTCCCCTTTTCTTAATTTATTTGTATTGCTCTAGGGGATGTATCTGTTTTATTAATTTTTTTGAAAACCAGTTTTTAAAGATTTAACTATTATAATGCTTTTTTTTCTAACTCATTTTTTGCTTTTACCTTATTAATTCCTTCAGTTACTTTTGTAATTCTAACTTTCTGAATTGGAGGCTTAACTCTCTTATTTTCATGCTCTCATTTCTAAAGATTTAAAGTATTTAATGTGATAAATTTTCCTCCAAGCACTGCTTTAGTTTTCATTATGTTTTCTAGAAATTCTGCAGTTTGGGTTTCTACTTCCCCTGGAGAGGAGCGTCTAAGAGGAAAATATTCATGTTTGGGGCGGGCAGTGGGGTGGGAAAGGCCTTTTCTGTTTCCTGATTTCTAGGCAATATTGTTTGTGTTTTAATTACTGTTTGGGATTTGTTGAAAATTTCTTCGTTGCTTAATTTATGGGCACTGTTCATGAATGTTTCTGTGAGCAATTGAGAGAAAGTGTGTCTTCTCTTATCAAGTGCAGGATTGGCTACCTGTCCTAAAGATCCACTTCATGTCTTGCTGCTGCATTGTCTGTGGTCTCTCTTAGTTCTTGACCACTGTTCTTTCTTGGATTAGAAGAGATGTACTAACATCTCCTATTATTAGCATGCTTTGATTTGTTTCTGTGGCATCCCTGTAATTTCTGCTTTATGAAAAGTAAAGCTGCATTATTTGGTACATAGATATTAAACTTATATCTTCCTTGAGAATTTTAGTTTCTAGAATTATAAATAGTCCTGCTTTGTCTCATTAATTTCATGTGCCTGATATTTTATTCTCTGATATCAAGATTTTGAACCCTATTTTTTGGGCATTTCCCAGTATATATTTATTCATTATTTTCGACCCTGATGAATTGTTTTGGTTGAGGTATTCTCTTACACCTAGCAGAGCTGAATTTTTTTTCACAAGCCAGTATGAAAATATTTCCTTTTTTGTAGCTGATCTTAGCCCATTTGTATTGACTGATATGATCCATGTGTTTGGATTAGTGCTGTCCCTATTTTGTGTATTTCAAGGGTAAATACAGATAGAATGGTGCCCATACATAAACACACTCACTGATTCTGTATGTGGTGTCTGTTCTTAGCCTTTCTGGTGTTTTGTTTTGTGTTTGGTAGTGCTGACCCGATAGATGGGAAAGTGTGTTTGGCCTTAGTGGTCACCTAATACGAGTAGCTTTATGTCAGATCCTGGGTCCCCTCCTTCTGGATAATGTCTATTGTTTCTCTACTAGGAGTGACAGTAAGATGCCCTGAGACCTCCCCTCCCCGCGGCGTTCCCCTGCCTGGCACCTGCTCCCGACGCCCCTGCACGCGGGCTCCCCGTCGGTGTACCCGCTTCTGCCCGCAGAGTGACAGGGTCGCCCTGCTTCCACCCGCCCCACCCCTCCCCCGACTGTCCTGCTTGGCTGCCATCCTGTCGGGTCAGCCGTCTCCACCTGGTCTTCTCTCTCCCCTGGAACACGCCAGAGCTCCTTCCGGTGGCCAGGGCGTGTCCTCCAGCCGTGTGGTGGGCACCGGTTCAGAACCACTTGTCACCATGTGCCAGCCCCCTTCATGGCTTAGGGCCTCTCTGCTTCAAGTCTGCTTCTCCATCTTCCTCTGCCATACCAGCATTCTTCCCATGGGTGTTTGTCTGTGTGTCTCTCCTGTGCCTTCAGTTTCTGTCTTTCTGTGACATCGCGTCTTAGCTTTGTCTCCTGTAAATCTAGCAGACAGCTGGAGTTTTAGACTTCTCTTTATACTTGCCGTGATCAAGTGATATACTTGTTCATCACTGATAATGAAGGGCTTTCTACTTCATTATCATCACAGCATCATTATTTACCATCCTTTTCCTTTGCTTTCCTGCCTGTTCTTGAATTTAACCTGTTAAATCTGTTCACCTGTTCCTCTCCGTGGAGTGGTACCCTTCTGACACTAGGATGCCTGGAGACCGAGACAAACGGTATCCGTGTCTCTACTTTCTTCCCAAATAGTGTGAAGACCTGAGAACCAGGATTTGGGCTCACGATGTTTTCACAGCCTCGTTTCTGGGCACGTACAGCACCGTGCCGGGCGTTTGCACCTCTGCTCTCCCAGAGTCCCTACCGTGGCCGGAGAGGCTCTGGGCGTTGTCTGCAGACGAGGGACCGAGGGACTGGGAGCCCGGGGAAGTGATGCTGGAGCAGACGGCAGGACACATGGGCCCCGGCTGTGTCACTCCCCGCCCACGTCGTCTCACTTTCCACCCCTGCCCTCCCCGGATGCTCGGCCTGCCTTTTTATCCTGTTCTTTCTGTATCCCAGATGCCCATACAGTTCTGATTGCAGCAGCCCAGAGGGCGCTGAAGTCCACAACCAACCATGAGCACCGCATTCACCCTCGCCCGCACCCCCGAGCGTGGGGACCCTTCCCAGGGCAGCCTCCGCCACCGGCTCATTCTTCTGGGGGCGTGTGTGGGTCCCCCTGTGGGAGGGTGGGGCTCGGGGCTGCCCGTCCCATCCCGGCTCTGTGATGCCAGGAACTTGGCTTTATCAGGGCTTTATCACGGACCTCGGAGCAGCTCCGCTGTTCGGCGCCCGACAGCTTGTTTTCAGTTGATGGTTGTGCTTCTGTTAATCAGTAACCAGCCCCCGGCTGTTGGCTCTCTGAGGAGTCTCCAGGGGTCATGCTTGTGACCCCTGACCTCTGGAGTCTGGGGATGGGCCGGTGGGTGTCTGGGGAGCTGGGCGTGTCCACAGCCACTCTGCAGGACGGGTGTGGTGGAGAACATTCCAGGAGCGCAGGGGGACGTCTCGGGAGACCAGCGGTAGGTGCGAGTGTCAGGATAGTCCTTTATGATTTCTCTGTATCTTGATGCTGTTTTTGTGAAGGTTTAACAAACACTTGATAGATTGTTGTGAGGATGTAGGCTTCTTTATTTGGGGTAAATTCTGTCTAGTGAAAACGATTTCCCCTTTAGTAAAAGAAAATTCTCACACCCAGGATCTGGGTGTGAGGAGCTAAAACTTGAGGAAGGAGGGAGTTTTGGTGGGGACATGGGACATCCATTTGGGTGTTTTTTCTCTGCTCTAGGTGCTAGAAAAATACCTCCACCAGCAACACGTGATGTCTTTCTCAGAAGCCATGTTGCTCATAAAGGACCTGCCGTTTAATGCTTTGCAGTGAAGACAGACTCTGATCTGGGGTTTCCGGGGCCGCTGGGAGGGTGTGTTGCTCTTTGGGGTTGCAGCCTTGGTGTCCACTGTGCTTTGTCAGTGAGGAGAGGACCCGGTCACCATGACCGTGCACCTGCCCAGGCCCCTAGGCGGGCCGCCCCTGCGGGAGGTCAGGTGCCCAGGTGGGGGAGGGACCACGAGTACCTCGTGGGACTCCAGTGCATACCCGAGGCACGGTCCTGCAGGCCGGTGCCCGGAGCCCACAGGTAAGGGCGGGGCTGGTGAGCTCTTCCCCAGCAGAGCCTTCCTCCTTCCCTCTTGTGGGGAGAGAGGATGGGAGTTCAGGGCCGTGCATCTCAGGCCCGCGGTCTCCAAGTCTGCACCCTCTGTGGGCTCCCCTCTTCCTAAGCTCTGGCTGCAGAAGAGTGGGGTTGGGTTAGTTGTTTATCCAGGGACCCCTCCCCACCTTGGCTGGCCTCGAAATTTGAAAATTTGCTCCTTTTTAACGTATGGAAGGTCCCGCAGTTTGTGTGCCCTAACCCTGAGCTTCAGGAGACGGGACCTGAGCTTCAGGACCCAGGGACATAAGAGGTCTTGTTTTGACACGTCGTGTGCCCGACTCCAGTGCTTCACACTCGATGCTGGAATCCGTCAGGCTGTCACAGCAGATTGATTTCTGGGTCTGTAGTGTCTCCCTGGTCAGGGTGGTCAAGAGCTTTCTTCTGCCACAAATGTCACGTGGGTAACCGGAACGACAGAGCCCGACGGTCCAACGTGGGACCCCGCGGCCCACACGCAGATGCTGAGCCCTTGAAAGCCGAGGGGCCGCGAGAGTTAAAAACATACACGGACTTCAAAGACCCAGACAAAGGGGTGATATACAGCATCTCATTATTGCCTTTTTAGTATTGACTGCATGTTAAAACGATGATATCTTGGCTATATTGGGTTAAATAAAATACATCATTAAAGTGAATTTCACCTTTCACTTTTTAAATGTGGAACTAGAACATTTAAATTACACATGGGGCTCACGGTGTCTGCCTTGGCCAGCCCGCTTTGCCTGCGACGGACTGTGAGTCTGCTGAGAGAGAAGGGGGGCCGATCGGCTGTCACTCCTGCTTGCGCCGGCTGAATGGCCGTTTCTTCGGCCATTAATGCATCCATACGATGAAATACTCTGCAGCTGATTTTGCAAGAATGAAATCGCTGAAGCTGATGCTGACACTACTGGGCCTGGGCCTGTCCCTCCTCCAAGTACTTTGCACGGTTCGCTCATTTCACCTTGTCTTCCCCACTGTACAGATGAGGAGATGGAGGCTCAGAGAGGTGCATAACTTTCTCAGCGTCACACAGCTCGTTGGTGGCGGGGCCAGGGTTCGAACCCAGGTAGTGCTCTCCTTGCTCTCCACTACTTTTGCAGAAGGGGAGAGGTTTGTACTGACCCGAAAGACTCTCCTGCTATAGTGCTTAGTCCATTCAGGCTGCTATCACAGACTCCCATAGACTGGGGGCTGATGAGCACAGACCTTTATTTCTCACAGTTCTAGAGGCTGGAAGTTCAAGATCAAGGTGCTGGGACTTCCCTGGTGGCGGAGTGGTTAAGAATCCGCCTGCTAATGCAGGGGGACATGGGTTCGATCCCTGGTCCGGGAAGATCCCACATGCCACGGAGCAACTAAGCCCGTGCACCACAGCTACTGAGCCTGCGCTCTAGAGCCACAACTACTGAGCCCACGAGCCACAACTACTGAAGCCTGCGCGCCTAGAGCCTGTGCTTCGCAACAAGAGAAGCCACCGCAATGAGAAGCCCGCGCACCGCAACGAAGAGTAGCCTCCGCTCGCCGCAACTAGAGAAAGCCCGCGTGCAGAAATGAAGACCCAATGCAGCCATAAATAAATAAATAAAAATTTAAATAAATAAATAAATATAAAGACATAATTAAAAAAAAAAAAGATCAAGGTGCTGGCAGATTCGGTGTCTGGTGAGAACCCACTTCCTAGTTCACAGCCGGCCATCTTGGCACTGGGTCCTCACATGGTAGAAGGGGCAGGGAGCTCTCTGGGGTCACTTTTATAAGGGGCTCCACCCTCATGACCTTATCACCTCCCAAAGACCCCACCTCAAATGCCACCCCACTGGAAATGACTGGGATTCAACGATGAATCTGGGAGGAGACGAAACCATTCAGTTCATAGCACAGCGCATGGAGGGAGAAAGGCAAGTTACAGAGCACACAGTATCACAAAGTGTGATCATATGAAGTCACCACATTTGAAAACTACAAGCGTCAGAAGAAGAGACACCAGACTCCACAGCAGTCGGCCTGTGGGTGGGACGGGGCCGCGGCAGACACTTCCCTTCTTACTGTGTACTTCTGCACGGTTTCGCATTTTTACAGCCCAAAATTCCTTACTCCCTGCTCATTTACAGAACCTTGTTAATTTGCAAAATCTTTTAAAAAACAGAGTTCAGAAGCTGGGGTGTTGTCTACTGGAAACATTTCTCTGGAGCTGGAGAACTGGGCGGGCCATTCTCCCCCAGGCTGAGAGGTGCAGCCTTGCGTGTCCCACTGAGTGGGGGGTCCAAGGAGTTCCCCCCGTCACTCAGGCCTGGTTTTAGGAGTCAGTGAAACAAAGCTACTTCTCTAATCTCCTTCCACCCCACCGTCTTCTCTGCTCCCCGCAGAGACTAGCAGGTTTCTTTGCAGCTGTGAGGCTCAAATGTTCTCAGATCCAGGGGAAATCTGCCTTTCAGTGGATGTGGGAAAAATAGGCATTTCCCGAATGTTTTGGTTGGTTTTTGCTCCTTGCTGTTTAAGACACGATTCCTATATCTGGTTTTGCAGTTAGCTGGCCTGGCTTCGACTCCTGACTCTGCTGCATATTTGCTGTGTGACTCTGGGCAAGTTGCCTAACCTCTCTGAACCTCAGTTCCCTCATCTGTCAGTGAAACTCCTAGGAGTGCCCGCCTCCCGAGAGAGCTGTGAAGAGTGAGGGAGCAGACTCGCAGAGCCGCCAGGACGCCCAGGGACGGTGACCTGCGTGCAGGGCGCCAGTTACAGACAGCGGTCACTGTCACCGGGCAGGACCGTGAACTCCAGCTGGTGTTAGGGGTGTGGCCTGAAATTCTACAACTCAGGTTCCCCCTCCAGTGAGCTGGGAGGGTGGGGGGGGGGCCCACGCTGGCCTGCTGCTTGCGGCAGGGGCGGGCGGGTCTGCCAGTGTGTCCAGCTGCTGTCCACTGGCTGGGCCGCTGAGCCACCTGTGGATGCAGCGGGCTCGCGTGATAGCCACCCAGCCAGTGGGGGCAGCTGCCCCCGAGGGAGGAATGAAGCCTGTCTGCAGGTGAGAGGGGGCTTCGTGGTTCCATCCTTTCAACTCAGCAGCCTCGAAGGTCCTTCTCTTTGCCACTTCCTGGAGCTCAGAGCAAGTTGGTGGCTGTGTGTCCCGTGTCTGGGAGCAGTGCGGGGACGGGGCCGGGCACGGGGGAGGGGAGTCCCTCCCCACTGTTGGGGACATGGGAGGTTGGGGACGTGGGAGGTTGGGGTCCAGCCCGGCTCCCTCCTCCTCTTCCTGTGAGAGGCTGCCCAGCCCCCCACCCGGGGCAGGCATTCTGCCACTAAGAGGAGTACACTGTGTGCGGTGCCGTCGTGTGCTCGCTCTTATTCTCACTGAGTACATCCAGGGTTGGATAAACCCTTCCCAGGCTGCTTCAGGGTTTCTGTCTACACGTCATTTGAATGGATGCAAAGTATTAAGTCATTTGGGCACATCCTTGTTTTAGACACCTGGCTCGTTTCTGTGCTCTGACATCTGTAAGTATTGCAGGAAGAGCCTTGATGCTTGCAGCATTATGACATTTACAGCTTCCCGTGTCTGTTTTCTTGCACTGGGATAACTTTCACCAGGAGGTTGTGAAGACCAGAGTGAGGGTTATGTACACCCCCGCCTGGGAACGGGGGCCCACAGGCTGCGGTGTCCGTATTCCAGTCACTTAGCTGAAGGTTAGATAGAAATTTTAATAGTGATTCTTAGTTGAAATGATTAGGAACAAAGCAAGCTGATTCATATGAATTTTAAGAATCACGATAATTGTTCAAAGAGATTTCATGACTGAAACTACGTTTTGTTTTAAAATTGCTTTCCCTGTAGGAGTTTTCTTTCTGGGATGAGTTTCAAACGGGTGGTACTAGTTCCTGGAAACTGTGAGATTCACTAAGAAGGGTGTACACGTGTGTGTAAACTCCATGCAGAATGCTGGGCTGTTTAATGTTATCTCATAATGAACTGAAATTGTCCGCATGCCAGTTCTCTTGCTTACTGTGCTGTCATTTTGCTTCTTTAAGGGCCACCAGGTAGTTCTTGCAGGGGCTTCCATGCTCTGTGCACGTCTTCCTCACCATCACCTACCACTGAACTGTAAGTGCCTTTGGAAGGCCTACCAACCAGTCCTGACAAAAATAAGTGTGTCCCCATTATCTGAACGCCCGAGGTGGACGAGGGCCAGAGAGCCTGGTCCTTAGAAGGCTTAGAGGGCTTTGCAGGCGGACCCCCTGACTCAGAGGGAGTTGGTCATCTAGCCCCCCTCCCCACGTAGCAGAGTTTTCCCAGGACACCTACTGTGGTTGCCCCCTCTGCCCTAGTTCACCCGACCGGCCCGCACAGATGCTGCAGAGTCACTGCGGCCGGGCGGACGGCGCTGGGGGAGTTCTGAGCTGCTCCGCAGCCCTGGAGACCTGGCCGCTGGCTTTCCTGGGATCACACTTCAGGCTGTTTACTCGCGTTTGGTTTGCATAGTAACCTGTGTTCTCCAAGGTCCCAGTTTGGTTTGGAAGGGTGTTGTATCAGTGGGTCCCTGAGAGCCCGGCGGCCTCCTTCCTGAGGCCTCTGCCACCACCGGCTTGTTTACCCCAGAGCTTTTCACGCATGGGGTTTATCTTTGTTATTTACGTATTTATTCGTGTATTTAAAGCTGTGGGAGGGCAGATCGGGTTGAGTGAAATATAAAACCTCCAGGTGAGAGGGCAGGAGGTCGCCTCCCCCAGGTGCCACCGTGTGTGTGTCCCAGGCCGGTTCCCAGCAGAACGTGTGGACGGGCCCTCCTCCAGGACGCATGGATGGGCGTGGATCAGAGCATCTTCTCTGGGAAGTGCTTGGGTTGCAGACACCGCAGCTGCCTGCTTCCTCCGGGACCAGTGGAGAAAAACCGAGAAACTCACGCCCTTTCCAGTTTCGAGCTGCCTGCAGACACCAGGAGCTCAGCGTCCAAGCGGTCAGCGGGAGGGATGCCCTGGGCATGGGAATGAGGTGTGGGGGGGCGGGGCGGGGGAGGGTGGTGTCCTTGGTGGGAGGGAGCCCAGCAAGGCCTTCAGGGGCCCGGAAGTCATGAGTGAGTGCTTTTGGCAACGTGTCCCCTGGTTGACCCTGAGGGTTCTCCCCCAGCTCTGGTGCCGAGCTAACTGGATAAACCAGCGCTGAGCCGGCCCTCCCAGCGGGCTGGCGGCATCTCGGCAGCCCGGGAGTGAGAGGCCCGCCACCTGGGACAGAGCAGAGGAGGATCCGAGCTCTTTCCTCCCCAAACCTGTGCCTTGTCGCTGCCCTTCTGCGTGTGCGCCGGTCCCATTGTCCTGAGCCAGGGTGCCGGGATTGACACAGTGTCTTTGGGGAAACTGGGCCAGAGGGTGATTGACTGCCATTTAACAAGCGTCTGAGGCGTGGGGACGTGGGGACCAACTCCAGGACACCCCGGCCCCTGGGGACTGCAGGAGACAGGATAAGCCCAGCTCGCTCGTTCCTGGGGCGTCTTGGGTTGGACTGGCCGGCAGGGGGCAGCGATGTGCTCAGAGGCCACCTTGACCAAACTGGTTTCAAATCCTGGTGACCTTGGGCAGTATTCTATGGAGTGGGCAGCAGTATGGAGATCGTTCAATGAGTAATCCTTGTACAGTACCCGTCAGCTAGCGTGACCTTGGTGTGGCCTCCGTGGCCTCCCACCCACGTGTCTCGGCATGGTCTACTTTCCGCTTAACTCTTGGCTCCTTGTTTCTGGGTCAGGAGCTCGTGGGCCTGCAGATACCAGGGAAGAGGTTTGCCTCTCGTTAGGGCTCTACCTCGCCTGCTGCCTTGCGGGCCCTGCCAGCCAGCCTGTGGTCCTTGGGGTCCGCCACCGTGGGCAGGCAGTGTGGGGTACCCTGCTGGATGAGGGGGGTCAGCGGGGACGACAAAGAGGACTGCTGTTTGAAGCTACACAATGATAACTGCATATTCTTCATATGTGCCCAGGTGTGATGGGCGTAATGATTACTACTAGTTTAGCAGGAATAATTAGTTACACCTTGAGTTCTGCTGAGCTGTGTAAGAAAGGGAACGTGGAAATGTCATGAGAAGAGTCATCGAGTCAGAAGAAAGATTTCACCAAGTTTTTAAAGCATTCCTTTTATGTTGCTGCTGTGCGGAAACCGCCAGGAAATTCTAGCAACATTCTTCCTGGTCTTTTAATACTTTGTATAAATCAATAATTTTCAGGTCCAGGGAAATAGAGCCATTATATTCCTGTGTCATTTTCTTGTGTAGTATTTGTTCTCCTTATCTTCAAAGAAGAGACGTGGAGAACCAAACCCGAGTAGTTATAGCAAGTGACGCTGGCCTGTGGGCCGCTCTCAGCAGAGGACGGAGAGGACCCTTCCCTCTGTGGGTCCCAGCCACGCACAGCCATGCAAGCGCAGGCGGGCCCCCCACGGGGAGTCTCCGTGCAGCAGAAACGCTGCTTATAGCAGGAGGGTTTTGGCAAAATTCCTATGCCAACCTTTAATTCAAAATAAATAAAACCAAGTTACTGAATGTTCTAGGTTTGGTGTATTTTACACAAATCACGTAAAGGGCGTCATAAAAACCTGCTGCAGTCCCCACGTCCCACGTGGTCAGTACAGCGAAAACCAGGGTTGAGGTTTTGCTTCCCCCCTGCTTCTAGCCTGGAGAGACACATCGGGTATTTCTTTAATCTCTGCTGATCTGTTGCCTCCAAAGGAAACGATTTGGGGACAATGAGGTTGTCATCATAAGAGCTAACCGCTTTTGGCATTTGCCGTGTCAGGCGTTTCTCCGTGGGGATCTTGACATAGTAGAGTGGTCACTCCCACGTTACAGTGGAGGAAACTGAGGCTCAGCCGGGAAGCGGGGGCGGGGTGCAGGGATCGGAGCCCAGCGACAGCACATGTGTGCTGTGCACCTCTCCCTGGGGGCTCTTTCTAGGACGCGCTGAAGACCCCAAAGGTCCACAGCCCAAAGGAGGGCAAGGGCCAGGGCCGCATCTGCCAGTGAGCCGCCTTCCCCAAGCTGGGACTTGGCAGGCATGGGACCAGTGGGCTCAGCCTGACTGTTCTGTTCTGTCCCCGACACGTGGCCGGAGAGTCTGGGCTCAAGGGACCATCTAAGGCCCGGGGCCGAGGGCAGGCCCGTCACTGCTCCCCAGGGTCCAGAGTCCAGCACAGAACAGAGGAGAAGCAGACACGACACAGCCCCCGGAGGAGCCCCTGGGGGTGCGGTCTGAGGACAGGGGCTCAGAGGCGTCTGCGTGGGGTGTGCAGGGACCCCACCCCACCCCGCTCACCCACCCGCCTGCCCTCCGAGCTTGGCTCCAGCCCTGAGAATGCAGCAGGAGGCTGGGGACAGGACAGGACTTGGGAGCGTCCCCAAGGCCTGGAATCGAAGGTGACCGTTGGGATGCTGGCAGTGGCAGCAGGGTGGGCCGTGGCCTGATTTCGCTTCAGACGAGCAGTTAGTTCTGGCTGCGCGTGGAGAAGGCCTGGAGAGCCTTTCAGGAGCAGGGCAGAGCCAAGTGGGGCTCAGGAAGTCCTCACAAGTAGCTTTTTCTTTTTTTTAATTTATTTATTTATTTTTGGCTGTGTTGGGTCTTCGTTGCTGTGCGCGGGCTTTGTCTAGTTGCTGTGAGCAGGGGCCACTCTTCGCTGCGGTGCACGGGCCTCTCATTGCAGTGGCTTCTCACGTTGCGGAGCACGAGCTGTAGGCGCATGGGCTTTGGTAGTTGTGGCATGTGGGCTCAGTAGTTGTGGCATGTGGGCTCAGTAGTTGTGGCACGTGGGCTCTAGAGCACAGGCTCAGTAGTTGTGGCTCACGGGCCTAGTTGCTCCGTGGCACGTGGGATCTTCCCGGACCAGGGCTCGAACCCGTGACCCCTGCATTGGCAGGCGGATTCTTAACCACTGCGCCACCGGGGAAGCCCCACAAATCGCGTTTCAAATGGTAACTGGCCTCAGGGGAAAGGTTGAATCCAGGTGCTGCCAGTCAAGGGTCAAGTCAAGGGCGCCTGCCGCCTTCCCTGGAGACCCGGGAGAGACCTCCGCTCGGTGACAGGTCACAACCTCACGGGCAGCATCCTTGCCGCCCCACGAGCAGATGCACCCAGGGCCCCAGGCTCTCAAGGCTGCGTCTGCCCGACTTTGGGGGCTTGCTCTGCGGACGTAGATCACTGGGCAGCTCTGGGGGAGGAGGGCTGTCATCACTCATTGGGAAGGCAGAGGCGCGTCCTCTCCAGGGGCTCCGCGCGTCTTCCGAGGAGCTGGCCTCCCAGCTCAGTAGCTGTAGGGATTGAGGACTGGAAAGCCTTAGCCAGTGGGACCATGCTGGGCCATGCTCGGAGCCCCGCCCGTGGGCTCAGTGGACGAGTGATGACTGCCTCCTCCCCTGGTAGCTTCTTGGGCCGGGAGCCAGAGGCTGGAATGGCAGAACCGTGCATCTAGAAGGAGCCTTACAGAGCCTGTCCAGAGGCCCCAGGTCAGCTGCCTCAGGTCACTCGGGGATGTTCACACCCCGCAGACTCACTGTGGAGCTCGGGGCCCGAGCAGGCTTCTCCAGCTGTGGGTCCCCCCACCGTGCAGGGCACAGGGCTGCGAGGGGGCCAGGCAGGCGGCAGCCGGGGCAGCTGCCGGTTTGGAAGACGGTGTTTTGTGCCGAGTGCCACGAAGGTGGACAGCGTAACGACTGCTGTCCCATCCCAGTACGGCGTGAAGAACCCTCAGAAAGCCTTACGCTGCTCCTCGCGTGTCTGTGCCCTGGGAACGGGTTTCGCGGGGCCCACCTCTGCCCCTGGGTCACCTCATCTCACCTCGGCCCCTCATTGCAGGTTCAGACACCACAGGCTGGGGAGGCATCGGAGGACAGCAGCCCCCAGTTTGCTTGTTCCCTTATTCAGTTCATTCCACACCCTTCCCAAGAGCAAGAGGGGCAACTCCTCCCCACGGTTCTTTGCAGAGACGGGGCCGGAGCGGCCGTGCACCCAGCGCCCGGACTTGGAACTGGGCGGCGCGTGTGGCCTGGCGTCCGGGTAGGGGGCTGGGGAGCCCCCGAGCCCGGACACAGCCCCGCATAGAGGACCTCTGCCTGTCACCTTTCCAGCCCGGGGGCCAAGCCAGGCCCGCCCTTCTAGCTCACCGCGTGACCTGCCCCAGGCCGGGCGGGGTTGGGGGGGCGTCGTGCTGTCGGGGTTCCCGCGTGTGCCCTCCATCTGCAGTCGGGTCGGGGGCTGGGGGGGCCCGCTGACCTGTCTCCTGGCCGAGCCCCGTGACGCCACCCGCTTACGACGGCTCCAGGCTGCAAGCCGCTTACTGGATTAGTGTGCGCCCGCAGAGCCCCCGCCGTGGCCGAGGAGAGGCCCGCATTTTCTGCGTGGCTCCAGAAGTTCTGTTTGCATCTGCGCTGGCCGCTGAGACCCGCAGGCCGCTGCTGGGAAGGCGGGACCCAGAAGTGGTGTCCCCTCTTTGCAGGGCAGATGGTCTGGGTGGCTGAGGCCCGACAGACCCAGGCCGTGTGGGCCTGGCCGTAATCGCTCTTCTCATCCTCGGCTGGAGGCTGACCCGCCCCCGCTGCCAGTCTCCTTTCGCCGACTTTCAGAGGGATCCGAAGATGCTGGCCAGCTACTCGGCCTGCCTGTTCTGGGGGGTCTGCGCCACCCTGCTGGCCGTGGTTCTGGCCTATTATTTCTACTGGTGAGCGTGGCTGGCGCCCGGGCCGGGCTGTCCCGGGGGCGGGGGGCGGGCAGGGGAGACCGTGCTTGCTTCTGCTTTTGCTGCGGCTCTGCCCCCTCTGCTCTCTGCACTGACAAACAGTCCCTTCCCTCGGTGGGGGCCTGGCAGCAAACAAGGGAAGCGGGTCACCAGAGCCAGCTGCGTCTCCCCGAGGCGAGGCTGCCATGGCTGCTGATGTACACGGTGGTCTGTAAATTAAGTGGAAAACAGGTAGCTTCCATTAAAGGGATGCCACTCGTCGTAGCCGTAAAGGACGAGCTGGCTTACGGCGAATCACCCGGACCTGTGCGCCGTCGCGATGGGAGTGCCCACCAGTTCTTGCCGTGAATGCAGGGAGGTGGCGAGTCGGAGACCACACCCGCCTGGGCTCCCGACGCTCCTTTCCAGCCTGGCCCCTCGCGAGGCTGGGATCGTAAACGGGGCCTGTGAGCTCCGGGACCCCAGTTTCCGTCTGGAGAGCGAGACACCGATGTCCTGTCTCTGCAGGTGCCAACCTCGTGCAGGGGGCTGACGATGATGCCACCGAGTTCAGGGAGCGACCCACACAGGGCGGCGCCCACCCGACAGCGGCCGCTAGCGGGGCGGCCGTGCGGAACCCAGACCCCAGGTCCGGGGCTGCGCCCACCCGACAGCGGCCGCTAGCGGGGCAGCCGTGCGGAACCCAGACCCCAGGTCTGGGGCTGGCTTTATTTGCTAGAGCTGGAGAACGGGGTAGCTTCCCGTGAGGAGACATCTGCTCTTTTGAAGGTTCTGTCCCGGGATTATTTTTGTTTCCTTCCTTTTTGTACTTGTCTGATTGGGAATTCAGTTCTCTGATCTGGAAGCTTTCTGTCCCACAGATCCGATTAATGCTGGTTCTGTTTCTCATGACGAGGAGGGACCAGGCCTGCAGGCGGCAGGCGGGGAGGCGGGGGGGCTCCCCCCCACCCCCCGCCCTGGGCAGGCTTGTCCTTGGCCCCGGGCTCTGCAGCACCACCCCCAGGGTTAATACAATTTACAAATGAGGATTACACAGAACCAAAAGATAAACACATGAGTGTGGGGAGGAGTTAGCCCTAATTCCTAATTAGACTTGTGTCCCTTGTTAAATGGGTCCCTGGCCTCTTCTGAGGGTGAGTAGCAGCGGTTGTTGGCCAGGAGTGGCCCCCAGAGGAGGAGTGACCTGTAACTTTACCACAGACTCCGGGACACTGCTGATGGTGAAGGACCACGGCACAGGAGTGCAGCACCACTGCCCACAGGTAGCCTCCGCGGGGGGCCGGCCTCGGGTCATCATGTCGATGGCGAGTCAAGGCAGGGGGGGACAGTTTGTGCGTTCCTGCTGGGCGTGGGGCAGGGGAGGGTGGCGGCCCTGGCCAGAGGCTGCATCACGCGGGGGAGGGCTGGCTGGTTTCTAGTCTGGTCTGTCCTCCCACGTTCCCTCCGCCGACGCTCCTTCCAGCCACTCAATGGTTGCTTGATCCACAAACGGGTAGAGACCCAGTTCAAGGAACATTCTTGAAGCAGCCATGATCCGACCAGAGAGTCTGGCAGCCCCTGTCGGGGGTCCCCGAGGCTGAGAACTGAGAGGGGGTGTCTAGGTTTTCATTCTCTGGGTCTACAGAGCCGTCCTCCCCAGCCAGTGCTGGACTCGAGCGCCGCCTTCTCCGTGGCCGTTGTCCCCAGGGACCCCGCGCCCTGCTCCGGGTGGGCACGGGCTCAGCGCTGGCGGAAGGCCCCCTGCGGAGGGGCGACTGGGGGCTCGCAGCTCGCTGGACAGACGCAGCCCAGCTCCCGGTCGGAGGGTGCGGGGAGGAGCGTCCTGCTCCGCGAGAGGCCGGCGCACCTTCGTGGACGTGTGCACACTTCAGGGCCGGGGTGGCGGCCTCCGTGCTGCAGATCATGTAAGTCTCCGCTCCCCCTAGGGAGCAGCACGGGAAGTCCAGCGGGAGGGAGCTTCCCCTGGCGGGCACCTGGGTGGCTACAGTCACAGCTGCCCGGGCCGTCCCAGCACCCAGGACAGAGGCCTCACCTCCTCTGGTTCTCTCCGTGGGCAGGGACTCCGGCCAGAGCGGGCTCCGTCTCCTGCTGGGTGTGAACCCGTCACTCACAAGGGCGCTGGACGCGGCCAGCATGGTCTGGGGGAGAAGGCGCCCTGCCCCGTGATGGGGGCCCCTTTCGAGGCTTTATGAGGGGGAGTCTGGTCTGGCAGCCCTGCGGGGTCACGGAAGGTGCCACGCGGAACCTCTGACTGGGGAGTGAGGTGGGGGAGACTCACCACGTCTGGGCTCCAGGGCCAGGATGGAGCCCTGCTTTTCTCAGGAAGCCTTGCTAAGTTTGATAAGTTTCCCTCCCTGTTGAAGTGTGTTTATCGCTCTGGGGTTTTGGGGTGTTTTGGGGGGGAGAAAAAAAAAACCTAGCGCTGAAAACCTTGTTTGAAATTATAATGGTAGCTTGTTTTTCATGTTAGTTATTTATAACCATGTCCAATAATCAGATTTCAACCACGCCCTTCGAAATGAAATGTGTAGAGAATAATTAAAACCTCATTAATGTAGAGCGAGGAGGGAAAGTGAGTCTGTATTAGTGAAACTGGCAAACAAGAGACACTAAGGCTTCACTGAGCTCACAGTTTGGGAAGCAACTGGTCAGCCCACCTCTTCCCTGCCGAACGTCTCAGAGTGTGTATCCGTTATCTTCAGCGTGGAGTGGGGCACACAGGATTTCCCAAACTAATCTGGCAACAAGAGCCTCTTGTACAAGCCGTTTCTTGGGGTTAGCAGCTGAATTATGCGGTTTTACAGACGCTCAAAATGATTCAGATATCTATAATTTGTAGGGAAAAATAGCACCTTTGTTTGCTGACCTGGGAACTTGAATGCCCTTTAAAACTTGGCTTACAAAGGCTGTTTCAGACCTCAGCTGTTTATAAAGGAAGGAGGGAGGGAGGCTTATTAACCCTCAGAGCTGGCCTGTGCTACTGCACGTAAAGGCTGCCTCATTCCCACCTTCAAACAGATACAGAAATTCAAAAGGATCACGTCACCTGCTGAGGCCACAGACACGGGACGAGAATGCAGTCCTAAGCCCCAGTGCCAACACACTCCTTTTTGGTGGAGAAAACCGCGGCGGGCGGGCGGGACCCTGGGCACTGAGGGTGGACACTGACACATTGACAGAATTCATCTTCAGCGTCGACACTGAGAATGAGTCCTCGGGCTCGTTCCACAGAGTTTGCACGTGCCTCTCTCTCTTGACTTAAACTTTATCCAGTTCCCCGACAGATTTTTACTGAGTATCCACCGTGTCCTAGGCACTGTACTAGATTTCTGGTTATCAGTGTGTAAGATGGACCTTTAAACCCCCATCCTCATCAGCGGTACCTGTCGACTCCTCACGCTGAGTGATGAGGGCTTTAGTCAACTTACATGCCTTCCACCTTCTCTCCAGTGCTGCCACTAAGTTTTGTTACTCATACTATTGTTTTTAGTTATTTTACTGTTCCCTTAAAACTTTAATGGACTCAAATTTCCACTTTTTGTTGGATCAACTTAGACAAAAATCTCTAGACCCCCATTATGTAAAATAATTTGGGTTTATGATGTTCATATTCTGTTGTGTAATTATAATTAAGTTCTCCATGCTGCTTTCGTAGGTTGATTGTAAATATTAAAAGTCCAGAAACAGCATTCACAATAAAATTTTTAAAAATTGGTTGCTACAGATGCTGCAAAGGAAGACCTAGAAATCTAAGCCAATAAGTCTTTGCTGCTTGAAGGAGGAAGTTTTAAGCACCTCATTAAACCCCCCTGTTAATTTGATTTACATTTGGATCACAATTTCCTTGCATAGCATTTTTATGACTTGAAAAATCTTAATTGGTTTGTTTTTTATTTTTGAGAAAAGAAACATATTCCTTCTTCAATACCAAAAACTTCCAGCTCCTTAGTTATATTCTTTGTTGAACAAATTCTATTTTTTTCTTGAAAGGTTTCCTGTTTTAATTTGGACCAGTTTCTTTCCAGGCCATCTATAAAGTTGTTATCCTGGCATTTCTTTTCATTGCAGAACTGCCTATTTCTTCTTCTTCTTAAATTCCATGTCTTCCTCTTCATTAGATTCCTTCTTGTTTTGCTGGACTGCATCCTTAGATAATCTTTTCACAAAGGATGAGTGGAAGTTAAGTTTTCTGAAACCTTGCCTTATCATGAGGTTGCCATAATTTTTGTCTTCTTTGTATGAGTCAGCGTCCTGATAGAAAACAAATGTGTGAAGGGAGGATTAGTAAAGGGGCTGTTTACAAAGGTGTAGGCAGAGATTAAGAAAGCAAGAAGAAGGTAAAAAAGAACTTGAGTTAACAAGTTCTTGCAGATAGTGTGACTTATTTCAGCACATTTTTTGTGGGGAAGGAGAGTCCAGGGGAAAGTAGGAGGAGAATCATGGAATTAAATTTTACTGTTCTTGGTCCCAGGGTCCAAATTCTGTGAAATTTGTAAAGTGACCACATTTTGGATTGTGCTCAAGCATCAAATCCTAGAGGAAAAACCTGCTGTGTTCCACTGCTATTGACCTAAATAAAGGTTTCAACCTGAAAGCACTTAGGAAGCGGCTGCTGCTGGTAGTGAGATAACCATTTCAGTACATTTAATATGAAAATAAAGCGTTTGTCGTACGAACGTATGATTATTTCTTGGTTCAGTCAATAGACCCGTCACTGGTATGTATGTTACAATTTAGAAAAATCCATAGAATGGGAGTGAGCGAGCTGTGCAGGAGATAAGAAGGAGCAGCTCAGAGAGGGCGATCGTTCCCGGTGCTTTTTCCAAAGGGAACTGGACAGAGTGCGTGGCCATTCATGCAGGGGCAGGGGGCGGGGCGGGGAGCGCTCCAGCCGTGTTGGGACCTTCCGTCAGCAGCGCCAAATGTAGAGGACTTGGAGTTTCTATGCTCACTGGAAGGGATTAAAACTTCATAAGCAATTTAACATTTTAAATGTTGCAAAAGCATTGCCACTATAACGGGGTATCATTTAGTAGATGAAATTAATCCTTAGTGAATCTTTGCCATTTCATGAATTTAATTTTCTTTTCTTCCGCTCAGTGCATTATTCTATTTTGATAATTGGTCTTTCTGTCAAGTAGAGCATCGCGTCCTGAATTTAGGTGGTCTGCGCCATTATCTCTTGGGATGCAAAAACTGGCTGCCCACAGCAGGTGCTTTGTAAATATTTATTGATAAAGGAGGAAAGTCCAGCGCTAGAAAGAGCTAGAAAGGTCATCATCTGTCTTCTTGCTCAGGCTTCGGTATTACCTCTCTGTCACAGCTGGACAAATCTGTAAAGGTCACCAGATTCCCTGGTAACTCTTTCCGTGGCTGTATTAACATTAAACTCAGAAAATGTTTATCTACTGTGCCTTTTAAATATTAACAAATTTTGTTATAACTCATATCTTTGGAAGCAGATGTGTTACCTTACATAATGGGGCGATCGGTGGGAGATGTGTGGCTGGTGCCTTCACCTACAGGACTCGTCATCAATTCCTGTGCTGTTTCTATTGAGGGCTGGGTGCTGGGTGAGATCGGGGCAGAACGGCAGCCAGCCTGCTTGCTGCAGGTTTGCCCCGACTTTCAGGGAAGGACACTGTGGGACTAGGTCTGTCCTAGAGGCAGCCGTCCTCCCTCAGCTGCTGACCTGTCCTCCCCGAGCAGGATCATCTGAAAGTGATCACAGAAAGAGGTTGGTTCCCCCCAAAAGAGAAAAAAGCAAGGCCTGTTCCTCAGATACAGCCGTGCTCTTTCTAGGGCGCCCTGCAGGCCTCTGATGGCGTCGCGTCCAGTGGTCTCGGGTCTCCTCCCGCACCCCACCCCCTGATGCGCCCACGTTGCCCGCGACCCAGCCGTCCTGAGGTGCTGCTGTCGGTCTTGCCTGCTATGAAGAGGCATCCTTGGGGTAAACTTGAGAACAAAGGGCTTTGGTGAAACTTCTGGGGATTGGGGGGAAAACAGAAGAAAGACAAAGCCTGAGAAAGGGGTGAATTCAAGTTCAAGGAAACTAAGTGAGGAAGAGTTTAGGATTTACCTGTCTGTTTATAGATCACCTCTTACCTTCACAAAAGGGTGTGAGGGAGCCAGTGGGACTGCCCATAAAATCTCATCAGACTCCACTAGCGTTTCCCATTTGTACTGGAAAAACTGATTTCAGGGTGAGAAGCTCTGTTGTGGGGATGCAGCAAGGAGGGGGCGGCCATCGGTTCCCAGCACCTGCCCCCCACGCACAGGAGAGGTCTCCCCAGCGTCCAGCGCCCCCTGCCCTGCCCGGGACTTGTAACCGGAGCCTCCAGGTGGGGCAACGTGGGGATGGAGCAGCCCTGGGGGCGGGAGTGGGCTGCTGCCCTGTGGCCTTGAAGGCTGCTGTCCAGCCCCACCACAGAGGTTTTCCACTTTCCAGTCCGGCTACTGGTAGGAAAGGGAGGAGGAGCTCAGGGCTTGCCTCCCGGGGTCCCGGGGTCCCGGGGTCCCGGGGTCCCGGGGCTACGCCTCTGCTCCGCGTCAGGCCGTGTGCAGCAAGTGGGTGCGCGGCGTTCGTGACAGTCTTCGTTTCACTTTCTACCTAACGTTTCTACCTAACATCTGATTAATGTTCTCGGAAACCATCCTCTACTTCACAACGTGCATGTCTGAGATGCTCTGAGTTTGTGCTCTGGCCGGAAGCTCAAATGAGAGGCAGACTGCTGAGTGACAGGCGACCCTCGTTCTCCGACTTGGGGTGAGTCTGACCTCTTCCGAACGCCTCTGGGCCGCGGCTGCTCTGGGACCCGCGAAGTGGGCTCTTCCCTCTGGACAGAGGCCGAGGTGGACATTTGAAACCCGTCGTGTTTACTCCATTTTGAATCCTACATTTCTTTTTTTTTTTTTTTTTTTGAATTTTTGAATTTTATTTTGTTTATGTTTTATACAGCAGGTTCTTATTAGTTATCTATTTTATACATATTAGTGTATATATGTCAATTCCAATGTCCCAATCCTACCTTTCTAAAAATCTTATCTTTTCAAGTGTGTGAAACATGATGCCTCTTTAATGGCAAATGTGACAACAGTTTTTATCTTTGTAAGTGGCCTCGTTCATCCTTTGAGATTTGTGTTCTGCTTACGTAAAAAGCACTGTCAATTACCTATAGATTCTAGAGTTTGTGTAGGAGAAACTTTTCCCAGACTCTCTCAGGCATGCTGGTTGGGAGTCATGGAGAAAAAGCCTGCGGGAGGGGACACTCCCTCCGCACTGGCAGCTCTGGGACCTCACACCCTCCCCAGCTGCGTGGCCTCCCGTGACCTGCTCCTCTTGGGTCTGTCCCCGGGAACTGGGGCTCAGTCCTGCCCCCTGCAGGTGCCCACCTCACTCCACATTTTTTGATAATTGCTTGTCCTGTGACCTCACATCTCTGATGGGGTCAAGAAAAGTCATGAACTTGCAGTTTGTCTGGCTTTATCTTGTTGCAGGCTGGGAGTGACAAGCTCTCTGCATTCCTAAGGGAACACCAGGACTCGATGTAATTTCTTAAATTGTGAAATATATTGTACATGTAGAAAAGTGCATTAACAGCCAATTTACTGAATAATTATAAAGCAAACTCCCATCTGTTTCTCTAAGAGTAAAACGTCTTTATTATAAAGGGCAGAGCATTGTCACAAAGTTACATCCAAGGCAACTTAGCTGTGCCTGTTTTGTGTGTGCACGTGCACACGTGTGAGTGCACGTGAGCGCATGTGTGTGCATGTGCCTACAGGCCAGGCAGCCACCTTGGTGTTGGGGGTGCCTGCTGTGTCCTCAGGCCTAGAGGCTTGTCACAGGCCCGCTGTGCAGGCATTGGGCCTGGGAGCTCTCCACGTTCCTCCCACCCTGCACCGCAAACATCACCACTGCTGGGCCGGTAAAACCATCAGAGCAACCTCAGACAGACGGAAGATTCTGGAGCTCAGAGAGTTGGGGTAGGTGGGGTGGATGGGGCCCGGAGGTCCCTCTCATGCCTTCTCACCGTGGCCTGTGGCCGTCTGTCCCTGGGCTTCTGCCCCAGCCCCCTCCTCGCCCAGCTGCCCCTCCCTTCTTGCCTGGGGCACCGTTTCCACAGTGGAAAGCCTCCTGGGGACGTGACAGCACTTCCCCACCCTTGTCCTCAGTCTGTAGTTCCCAGGCCCTTCTCCTAGCCTGGCGGGGAGCTTCGGCCTCCTTTGGAGGGGGCCTGGGGGCCTGGGGACCCTTTGATCCATCAGGCTCCCCCAGCAGCTCGCGGTCAGGACAGATGCTGGCTGCACACGGCCCCTGCCCTTCAGCCTGGGCAGCCAGTTATCTGTCCGGCCTTTGCTAGGTGCAGCAATGCCCCAGGTGTCTCCGATGGGACCCGGAAATATGGGCAGTTTCCTTTGTCCTGAGTCCAGAGCCCTCCCCCGCCAGCCTGCACAGCCCCTCTGCAGCCAACGGCACTGGCCCGTCCGGAGTTTGACAGGGTTTTCAGAGTCTCAGATGAGACTGTCAGGTAACGTGCTACATTGGCTCTCCCGTAACGTTGTTCTTTCAGGAAACTTGTCATTGAGGCGGCTCGTAATGACACGTGAATGATACGAGCTTCAGGAGTCACGCTGCTGGGTGTCGCACGTGTGAACGCAGTAAACACGAGGCATCCCTTTAGCCAACTTTGCCGGAGCGTCGTGTGTTATGTGCGAGACCGGCGTGCGTAACAGTGCCAGAAACGGTGAGGGTGCGCGGGCGGGGGTCTGGGCCGCAGGTAGCAGAAGTGGTGGTTGAAATACCCGAGACTCGTGTCCCCTCTGCCTCTTGCCGTGGCAGCTGCCGGCTGCTCGCCAATGCCGCCGCCCACAGCGTGGGTCCTTTCTCCCCTTGCTTGTCCCTTCGTGCTCCTGCCGTGGCTGCCGTGGACGCCCCTCACTCACTCAAGGAGGGCCAAGAGCAGAGGGGCAGCACGGTGGGGGGGCCTGTCTCTGGTCTAGGAAAGCAGACGCCTTCCTGGGAGCCCCTGCAGGCCCCACTGCCTGGAACTGGGCCATCTCTGGAGCAGCCGCTCCAACTGGGGACAGGGTTACCTTTATGGCTTAGATCTGGGGCTGGGGCTCCCCTCCCAGGGCCCAAGGATGAGCGCTGCTGCCATGGCCGAGCTCTCTCATGAGGGGCGGTTGTCACGGAGGCCTGGAGGGGCCGTTTGGTACATCCTTTCATGATACCTTCCTTACCCCTTGGTTGAGAGATACGGAATGCCGAAAGAGTTTCATGAGCCCAGTGATGGTTTTAAGTTAATTGTATCCTATTTTTTTTTTTAAAGATTTTTTTTTAATGTGGACCATTTTTAAAGTATTTATTGAGTTTGTTAAAATATTGCTTCTGTTTTATGTTTTGTTTTGTTTTGCTTTTTTTTGGCTAGGGAAGTCCCAACTGTATCCTATTTATTGTACACACAGTAAAAATACAAGTCTGCCTAAAGGCAAGTGCGAAGGAAAGCCAGTCACGTGAGACGTGTCCTGTGTCGTCTGCTCAGCCTGCAGCAACACTCAGGCCACACGGCTTCCATGGCTCCCACCGGCGGCTGCAGGCTTACCTGCTCTAGGTGCCCAGGGACTCCAGGAGGCCAGGTCCACGCTCTTAATAGCAGAGGCTTTGTTGTACGTGATCGTATCTTGCAGGCTGTTCCCTGGTTCTTTCTCATGGTTGTCTTGGTTTTCTTTGCTGTTTGTTTCTCCATGTGGAATGCAGAATCAGCATTTCTAGCTCCAGGGCTGAGGGATGGGGGACCTGTTGGTATTTTAATTAGGGCTCAATTACATTTATAAATTAACTTAGAAAGAATGGCTTGTGTGTTATTTATGTATTGCTATCTAAAAAACCACCTCAAAAGGTTGTGATTGAAAACAACCACTGTTTTCTTAGCTCACAGCTGTGGCTCAGCACTTTGGGCTGGGCTCAGCAGGGCGGCTTTCTGCTCGTCTCACCTGGGGTCATTTGCAAGGCTGCGGTCAGCTGGCAGCCCGCCTGGGGCCGTGGGTCCATTTCTGCTCCATGTGGGCCCACCTTCCAGCTGGCTGGCCCGAGCTTCCTCCTCTGGTGCCCAGAGGGTACACTGGGAGCTGCAAGGGCTCTGAAGGCCCAGGCTCGGGAGTCAGTCGTATGACGTAAGGCCCACCCCAGTCTGTTTGGGGGTGAGCCCTGTAGCCAGCCTGCGTCCCGGGGCCGGGAAGCCAACCCCACATGTTGATGGGGAGAGCGGTGCTGCTTTACCGGGGCGTGAGCACAGGGGGGCAGTGTTGCCCCGGCTGCACAGCGTTTTCCCATTTGTTTAGTTCTGCTTTTGTCTCTTTCTGGATATTCTAAGGTTTACCCATATAAACCTGTTTATTTCTTCTGAAGTTTGTGATTAGGTATTTTGTCTTTTTTACTGCACGTGTACACAGGGTCTTCTCCACTGTGTCTTCTGTTTTTGTGTGTTCACGTGGAGGTGTGCCCGCTGGGCCACACTCTCTGGTGGCCTGGACATACAGCAGGGCTCTGTGTCCTCATCGTTCTGGTCACCAAGGGCTTGGATCGTGAGTTTGCACCCCTCTTACTTTAGAGGAAGACCCTAGCCCTGGACTTCCAATTTTACCCCTTTCTACCTGCTAGAGAGGAACAATGGAGCAACCCAGGAAGCCATGCATTGAAGATGGCAGGGCTCCTGGCAGCCTGGGCCCCAGATGGCCACGGGGGGGCAGAGCTGCCAGGCTGCATCTTCAGTGCATGGCTTCCTAGGTTGCTCCATTGTCCCAAATAGCCATCTGGGGCCAGCGACCTGGATCTGTTAAGTCAGAAAGAAAGAAATTTCTCTATTGTCTTAGTGCCTCCTAATTACTTCAGGTAGAACTAGTTATTGAACATTATTAGAATGTTGACTTCTGACATTGTATTAATTTCATCCCATTCAACATTACTGTAAGCCTTTACTGTTTGTAGTGGCACTTTGGTTACAGTGGACTCTCTTGGGTCTATACAGTACCAACCCACCAGCTTCAAGCAGGGATGATTTTACTCCTCCTATTCAATTTTTAGGCTCATGAGGTTGGACCAGCAACACATGATTATTAGCAAAGAAATGTCATATTTTTCAGCCTTATTGAAAGACAAGGTGGTCCCTGTAAGTGAATTTACCCAAGAACTGAAGCCAACCCCTTTAAACCTCAAAAACAGGATTGTGTTGGTCTAATCTAAAATTTTCGTTAGACTCATGAAAATCCTTCTCTGCCCCTCGGCCGCCATCAGTGCCGTGGTGAGTGGCACAGCCCCCCTTGCACGGGGGCGAGGTCAGGGTGGACAACAATTGCTGCATTATGTTCTCATTCGTGATGTCATCGTGGGGCCGCTGGGTCTGCGAGCTGCCCCAGCCCCGGATGCCCTCCAGGTGGTGCTGTCTCCGGTCGCGGGCTTGCCTCTGCCCTCGTGCTGCCGTCAGCAGGATGCCTGCTTCCAGCTCCCGCCGCCCCCTCTTTTCTCGTCTGGCACTTCGGCTTGGCTGTGGGCCAGGAGAACACGCAGTCCCACACGTCCCAGCTGTGTTGACAGCAAGAGTGGGGAGGAGCCCATCTAGGAGCTAAGGAGTCCCTGTGAGTGACGTGTCTGCGTCCCTGATACCCAGACTGGCTGCTCAGAAAGCGATGGAGGCTTATTCCCATTCTTGGTTATGTTCTGAACAGTAGACGTTGCCACCTAAATTATCTTAAGATACTTTAAAAATATTAGAGATAATGTTATCTCTCTACTGTCCTTCGTTTCCAGTAGTCAGTCTTGTTCATAGACTTTTTCTCCGGTATTTCCTGACTCGGAAACAACAGAACTGTTCACACGCAAAACAAAAACCTAGGGCTTGCCCCCAGTTTGCCCCCCATGCAGCCAGCCAGCGTGGCCTTTCTGTTCTGCTGCCTCATAGCAGACCACGTCTGCTCTGTTTACTGCACATATAGGCACTCAAATATGGGACAGATGGATGGGTGGGTGGATGGATGGATAGGTGGATGGATGGGTGGATGGATGTGTGGGTGGGTGGGTAGATGGGTAGGTGGATGGATGGATGGGTGGATGGATGGATGGATGGACGGATGGATGGAAGGATGGATGGATGGATGGATGGATGGATGGATGGATGGATGGATGGATGGGTGGATAGATGGGTGGGTGGAAGGATGGATAGGTGGATGGATGGGTGGATGGATGGGTAGATGGGTGGATGGATGTGTGGGTGGGTGGGTGGATGGGTAGGTGGATGGATGGATGGTTGGATGGATGGATGGATGGATGGATGGATGGATGGATGGATGGGTGGGTAGATGGGTGGGTGGAAGGATGGATGGGTGGATGGATGGATAGGTGGATGGATGGATGGGATGGGTGGATGGGTGGGTGAATGGATGGATGGGATGGGTGGATGGGTGGGTGGATGGATAGGTGGATGGTTGGATGGATGGATGGGTGGATGGGTGGGTAGATGAGTGGGTGGAAGGATGGATGGGTGGATGGATGGATGGGATGGGTGGATGGGTGGGTGGATGGATGGATGGGATGGGTGGGTGGGTGGGTGGATGGATGGATGGATGGATGGATGGATGGATGGATGGGTGGGTGGATGGATGGGTAGGTGGGTGGGTGGATGGGTGGGTGGGTGGATGGGACAAAGGAAGGAAGAAGGGAAGGTAACAGCCTTGGTTCTCCTTCATTATGGACTTTGAATTTGGATCACATATAACTAAACCGTTCTTTTAATCCTATAATCCAGACTTCCTATCTAGAACATCAAACACGAGGCACTTTTGGCATGTTTAATGTCTTCTCCCTTCACCAGCCACTGTGCTCAGGGTCAGACCTGCTCAGGAGAGACTGCCCAACAGGGCAGGGTGAGGCTGCCAGGCTTTGACCTCAGCTCCGAGAGGTGGTTGGCCCAGAGTGGTTATCAGCGGCGATGCCTTCTCCCTGGGTCTCAGGAACAGGGCAGCAGGTCAGCTGAGGTGGCGTCCCCCAGAGCTGGCCAGGTCCTGCCCCAGTGGAGAGCCAGAGCGCTGGCTGTTTCAGGCTGGGGGTGCAGTTTCCGATCAGGTGCTGCTCCCCCAGCTGTAAGATTAGACCGCGTTGGCAGAGGCTGGAGGGACTGACGTGAGCCCTGTGTGTAAATGGAATAGCGGTCTTCCTCGTGCAGAGAGAGCCATTCACCTTCCCTGCATGGAGCAAGGAAGCACTCTGATGGGCCCTCGACTACAACTTTGGTTTCTGTGGAAAGGCGTTGTTGGAAAGATGAGGGTTTGGGCAAAGATGGGGGTGTGCCTGGTAAGGAGATCTGAAGACCGTGCCATCTGACGGGCTAGTTCTTGAGGAAGAGGGACAAAGGGACCAGTGCCGGTCCTATGGGCATCTGGGGGTGGGCCCTGAGGCAGGTGCAGGGGACGTGAGCAGGGTGAGGCTGGGCCAGGGTCCCCGGCAGACCCCGGGCCTCCTGGGCAGCAGGACGTGGGAAGGGGCCTGTGCACGCCCAGAATTACGGGATCTGGGAACAAGGCCTGCATACTTCTAAGAGCTGTGTTCCTCTGCTCGGGGGCCCTGACACACACCGCAGGCTGCGGGCTTAAACAGCAGACATCGATTCTCCCTGTCCTGGAGGCTGGAAGGCCGAGGCCAGGGTGTCGGAGGCTGTGAAGGAAGAAGCTGCGTGTAGAGACCGCCTCCACCCTGTGTCCTCACGTGGTCATCCCTCTGCACGTCTGTGTCCTAATCTCTTCTTATAAGGCTGCCGGTCAGATTGGATTAGGGCCCACCCTAGTGCCCCCGTTTAACTTGATTTCCTTTGTTGAGACCATATTTCCGAACACAGCCACACGCTGGGGTGCTGGCGGTAGGACCCCAACATACCCTTGTGAGGGGACACAGTTCACTCGTAACAAGAGGTGCCAAGGTCGGGGCTGCCAGTGGCGGCGGCAGAGCCCAGCAGCGGGCCGGGCCCTTGGCGGGGTAGTGGGGAGCCGGTCCAGGCGCTCCGGGCTCCCAGGTCTCCCCTTCACCACCCTGAGCCCCGAGCAGCGTGGCCACGGGAACTAGCTCGGAGCTAGCAGCCAAAGCCCTGGAGGGACAGTGTCAGATCCACGAGGGTCCCGCTTCTGGGGCGGGGGAGCGGGCAGTGCTGGAGCTGGAGGGAGGGTCTGGTCTGGCTCCCGGCCCTTCCTGCCCCACCGGGGCTCTGGAAGCTCCCGAGAGGCCCCGGTCGGTGTCTCTCAGGGGACGCGTGTCGTGTTGCAGCTCCGGGAGCCTTACTCACCTGCCCTGGAACTGTGGGCAGCGCGGCTCTGCCGAGTGCCTGGCCCCTCCCCCTCCCCCGGCCGGCCTCTGTTCTGTGCCCCTTGTCCCCAAGTGGCAGCGCCACCCTCTGTCTCCCCTTTGGGGAGGGTGAGTGCACCTCGTCCCCTGCCCCGAGAAGGTGGGGTCCCGGCAGCTTGTACGGGGACCCAATACCCTTAGGACCGGGCTGTGCAGGTGCCAGGCTTCTGGAATGACCTAAACTCTTACCTAATGACGGGACTTGGGCTCAGGTTTCCTTGCCAGCTCAGGAACAGCATCTGAGTATTAATGAAAAGGGGCCGATGTCTTATATTTTAAAACAAAACTTTGTGGAATAATAGCGGTTATCTTGGGGGTGTCGGGGGATGGATGGATACCAATTATGCCCCATAATTTCTACCTTAGGTGCATTCTTTTATTCTAGGACGTATCACGTGTCTTCTAAAAGCTTACACCAACGTCAGTGGAAGAGCTGCGTGTTGCTGCAGTTTTGAAGCATCTCATTTGTGTCGTGAGGTTAAGTGCATCACACAGGCAGGGGTGGTCCCTACAGCACCCATTACAGGGGAGTGGTTACGGACCAGGACAAGCTCTGCCCACTTAGCGCTCAGGATGTGAGAGTTAGGCGGGAGGAGGCCTTGACGGAAACTGGGGTCAGAGGCGGTTAGGGGTGGATATCAACTCAAACGTCTCCCATCAGATTGGGGGGTGAGCCCAGCAGGCTGAACTTTTGCCTTCAGACACCTAGGGGCGCTGCCTTCACCAAGCTGTGGCAGGAAGGGGACAAGGGGCAGTGCCCCTGGTGGGAAGCCTCCAGTGTCACCCTGAGCATGAATTAGTCTCAAGGAAGCAGAGCCAGACTGGGGGGTATCTATAGGACAGCTGTCCCGGGCTCTTCCAGTGGGGGTGGGAGCGTGAGTGTGTTAGGTCAGAGGAGAACAGGGGCGTGCGATCGAATGCCACACTGGCCCTCGACCGGGGCCTGGACGGAAAGGAGTGACACAGGCCATTTTGGGGACCACAGATGGGATATTCGGTAATATGCTCACGTCAGTGTTAAATTTCTCAGATGTGATCATGGCTTTGTGGTCAACCAAATGCCCAGATTCTAAGGTGACATAGGCGGAACTGCTTAGGAGTGAATTTTCATCCAATATTCCAGAAGAAGTTTTTAAACTTAAATTTAGCCTATGCACAAGAAATGTAAAAATTAAATTTAAATATTCATACATATTTTTGTTACATAATGTTAGGTTAGGATGATTGGTAAAAGACTCTCAAATCATAATAAATTGTATTACAATGAGATCCTGTAGAGGACGTACAATGGAAATACAAATTCAAAGAGAAAAGGGAATGAATTTCCTGACTTTTAAAGAAAAGCTTGCTTTCGTGTATTTTGAAAATGGATGGTGACGTGGCTATCACATCACTGTGGCATTTAGAGCCCATTTTCTACATTTAAAAGTATAAAGTCCCTGACTTATGATGATTCAGATTATGGTTTTTTGACTTTACGATACACGTTCAGTGAAAACCATCCTTCGAATTGTGAATTTTAACCTTCTCCCAGGCTGGCAACACGCAGTCGGATCCTCCCGCTGATGCTGGGCAGTGGTGGCCGCAGCCCCGCCAGCCCCGCCAGCCCCGCCAACCCCGCCATCACGAGGCTGAACAACCGGTACACTGACGACCATGCTGGACCCAGAGAGCCATTCTATTTTTCACTTTCAGCACAGTATTCCATCAGTTACAGGAGATATTCACTTTACCATAAAATAGGCTTTGTGGCAGATGATTTTGCCCAACTGTAGGGTACTGTGAGCGTTCCGAGCACGTTAAGGTGGGCAAGGCTCAGCTTTGATGTTTGGGAAGTTAGGTGTATTAAATATATTTCAACTTAACAAGATATTTTCAACTTACGATGGGTTTATTGGGATGTAACCCCACTGTAAGTTAAGGGAGATCTGTATGTTTAAAAGTAAAAGTTCACAGTATGACAGAATTTATGCCCCTTGCATATTTAAACTTGGGTTTAAAAATGTAGAAATCAACTTAGAATTGTCTGATGAGATATATATATATATATATATATATATATATATATATATATATTTTAATGTTTTCAAGGGCTACACACAAGCCAGTGTTCTTGGGGGCTGCCGAGTCGATGCTTTCCTGCTTGACAGTCTGCAGGCCTTGGGGGAGAGCCGGGGAGGGTGTGGGCTGAGTGGGGAGCAGGGTGTCTTCTGCGGGGGCGGGGGGGGGGGCTGGTCAGCCCCCCCACCGTCATTGAAGGTCCTCCAAGTTAGCACGTGTGACTGACGTGTTATCAAGACTGTCAGGCCCAGCTGCGTCAGAGGTGGTAGGCCGAGAGACAGCCATGTCCAAGCAGATGGTGGGCACTGGTGCTCTTGTGGCGGGGGCAGGTGGGAGGGGCCTGGACTGCAGCTGCTGACGTGCCTTAGGACGGGGTCTGGCCCACAGGGAGCGAGGACACCAGACCCACATCTGCGCACTGGGGACAGACTGACAACCAGGGAGGACAGCCTACTGCAGCCAGGAGCCCCGGCCAGGCTCACCTCCAAGCGGGGCTGGGGGGCCATTCCAGATGGGGGTGCAGCCCTCTGGGGTCTCTGGGGATGGACTTCCTCGACCAGAGATTCAGGAGATGGACCAGGGACTGGCGCTTGTTAAATAGATTCCCGAGTGAAGGCCTGTGTCCGCACAGAGGCTCGCTGGGGAAAGTGCAGGGCCAGAGGCTGCACACCTGCTGCCGTCGGCAGGTGAACAGGTGAGCGGACAGACTGGAGACCGCCCTGCCATCAGAGGCTGGACTGCAGCCAGGCAGGGCCCATGGGCAGATCCCGTGCGGTCCTCTTTATGTGAACCTCTAGCAAAGGAAGATTGATCCAGTGTCAGAAAGCCCAGAGGGGCTGCCAGGGGCTGGAGGGGCGTGGACTGGGGGGGGGTGATGGAGCTGCTCTGTCTTGAGGGCAGCAGTCTGACAGGTGCCCTCACACTGCGCGTGTGTGAGTGATATCTCTGTGAAGCTGATTCTCCAGCAGGTCTGGCACGGACCTGGGGAACCTGCTTTTAACAGCATCACAGCTGATGGGCCGGTCTTTGAGCTGGCTTTTGGGGACCCTGGTTATTGTGGCCCACACGGGTATTGTGTCTGACCCAGGATGGCAGGGTGGGGAACAGGCTGGTCTCCTGGGGCCGGGGGGGCAGGGAGCCTGCCAGGTGGCAGGTGCGGGCCCAGATGCCGGGCGGCAGCGTCAGATCTGGTCAAAGCCGTTACCTCTGGTCCCAGAAGGCAGCTGGCCTCAGGCCTGGCCTGGCTGATGTGGGAGCCTGTGCGTTACAGAGGGGTCCCCGCCCACGGGGGCACGGACGCGGGTCTCCCTGCTGGGACTGGAGTCCGGCCCTCCTGCTTTGCGCTGCTTGGCCCTGAACAAGTCACAAAGCCTCTGTGCTTCCTTGCTCGCCGGTCACATAGGGGCAGTGACGGCGTCCCGCGGGGTTCGTGCGAGTTTAGGAGGCGGTGGCAGGAAGTGTGTGCAGCGCCGCACGTGCGTCCTCTCGGGGCCTCTCGGGGTCAGAGCTTTGGACACGAAGGCCGGGGGCTGGGGCTCTCGGGCGCTGCGGGCATCAGAAGGCCTTCCCGGGCCTGGGGGGCTGGCTCCCCTGGGGGCTCCCACACCGGGCGCCAGGCCTCGGCTCCTTCCCTGTCCTCCCGGGCATCCTCCCCACGTGGCTGCCAGCTTATCCGCCCCCCACCCCCACCCCTCACGCAGCCACTCGGGGCCAAGGGCGGACAGAGGGCGTCCTCTGGAGTCACGTGGCCTCATGTCTGGCACAGCAGCCAGGCCCTTGTGCCCCGGTGTGCCCAGCGTGGCCACCCTGGAGGCCTCTGGAGCCCACTCCACCCGCATCGCAGAGAGCGCGGGGCTTGTCTCTGGAGGACCCATCTGTGGTTGGGGCAGGCGGCCGCCAGGCTGTGACGCGGCCGACTGTGAGAGTGCCGGCGGCCACCAGGCTGCGATGCGGCCGGTTCTGAGAGTGACGGCGGGCACCAGGCTGCGACGCGGCCGGCTCTGAGGGCGCCGGGGCTCCGCCACAGCCGTGTGCTTGCTTCTGTCCACACGAGATCAGGGCAGCTCGCGGAACAAGTACAGCCATGAAATGCAAGCCTCCGGCTTCATCTCTGAAACCAGGAAACCAGTGTTGAAGGGAAGCGGGAGACGCTGGCTGAGTCCCGGGGGGGTCACCGCTTCTGCGTTAGAGACCAAAACAAAAGCCTTTCAGCTAAAAAAGGATACAGCAGCTTGGGAGTTAAAAGACAGTAGTTGAAATGTTTTTATAGAGATTGAGTGTGCAGTTTTGATCTTTTAAGTAAGATGCTAAAAAAAGAAAAGAAAAATTACCCATCATGCCTTTACCTAGAGATACTCACTATTAATATTTGTGTGCATTTCTTCTAGTCTTTTCTTTCTTCCTTTCTTTTATGCATGTGTGTATATGTTGTGTGGTGTGTATGTAATGTGTGTGTGTGGTGTGTGTGCATGTTGTGGGTGACGCCGGTGTGCACGATGTGTCAGCTCCCCCGTCCACCCCGTACGTACGTCGCTCTCGGGAGGCAAGGGCCTGAGGACGCCGTGGGGGGTAGCTGCAGATCTGGGCTCTGGCGTGAGCACCGTGGACCCCTCCTCCGCCCGCAGCCCCTCACCCCTGGGGTCCCTGGCGCCCCACCTGACCGCCGGCCCCGTCTTTGCAGGACGGCCGTTCTCAGTGAAGGGCCCTGCACTCGCTACTGAGCTGTGGCCATGGGCCTGCTTGCCTTCCTGAAGACCCAGTTCGTCGTGCACCTCCTCATCGGCTTCGTCTTCGTGGTGAGCGGGCTGATCATCAACTCCGTCCAGCTCTGCACACTAGTCCTCTGGCCCGTGAACAAGCAGCTGTACCGCCGGCTGAACTGCCGCCTCGCATACTCGCTCTGGAGCCGTGAGTACCACCCGCATGTGCACGGCGGGGATCGGGGGGCCACGGACAGTCAGGACAGCGACCTTTCTGCTGGATGATCCCAGACAAACCAGTGCAGGGCCCCTGGGGGTGAACGCCTGTGGTGGTGAGATAAGACGCAATGGGCTGGCTCTCGCTCCCCGGCAGGAACTGGGGGCTGCTCCTGGCCAGTAGATGTAGGGGGGCAGGGTTTGGCCCGAGCTCTTCACTGGGCTGAACCACGTGACGTCCCAACCCCTGAGCCTCTGGACCCACAGAGGTGGCAGTTCCACATGGTCTCACACGGTACTCTGGATATTTGAAAACGAGCAATGATAAAGTCAGTTCACCATGACCAGGCCCTAACAGCTGCTGCCGGTACGTGGCCAGTCTTGGGTCACCAGACCCCCAGTCACCCTAGCACCAGAGTACAGTGAAGCTACCCTCGGGGGGCCTGTCATCACGTGTAAATGTTGCGGTATCTCTCTGCGAAAGGCAAGGACTCTCACCCGTCTCTTAATTAAATGTATGTGTTTAGGCATGTACAGGTGTTACCGATACGCCCTTGTGATGTGTGTGCATTTGTACGAATAGAATCAGTCTTCACCCATCAGCTGGACAGAGACTTAGAAGCTGCTGACGGGGGGGCGGGGTGGGGGGGCCGCTCGCCCTGCGGGTTGGGGTCACGGGGCACATCTTTGGACGGCAGTTTGCCGGTAGCAATGGACAACTTAAACGGTTCCATTTTTTGACCTAAATATTCCACCAAATAAGAATGTAACCTAGAAAGATATCTGCAACAGTACATATGTGTGCAGATATTCTCATGTTACCACTTTTATATTAGCACAAGACTAATATAAAAATGAGCAGCCTAAATGCCCATTAATGGAAGCTTACTGTGGTGTGTCCCACACGGCCACTAAGAACAACAGGGAGAACCTCTCTTTCCTGGTAGAGAACCAAGTTCAAGGTACATTTTTAAGTGAAAACGGAAGCTATAAAACAAAGCACAGAGGGTGCTTTGCCTTTATTTACTTTTAAAAGACACGTGTGTGACGTGTCTGCACTTGTGTGTGGCCACCCCTGCTTAGAGAAAGCTGAAGGGTGAACAGAAAACGTAACTACCCCGGGAGTGAAGGAAGGCGGGGACTCTTATGTTTATTTCATACTGTGTGCTGTTTACACTTCTTAGCATAAGAACACGTTTCTTTTACAATGAAGAGAAAATAATAGACATGTTACTTCCTGTGGGAAGTGGTGAGTCTGCGTGCCCGTCCCTGTGACCCCTCCCAGTGCGGGAGCAGGAAGAGGGCAGCTAAGCAGGCCGTGGGAGTGTCCATGCCCAGGTGTATGTGCCCCACACAAGGGACGGCAGCCCTGCCCGTGCTTCCAGACATAAAATGTAGTTTAAACTGCAATAAATAAATAGCATAAACTGCGATAGTTTCAGTTCCCAGGTGGTTTTTTCCTAAATAAAAGGCCACCTTTGTGTGTGTGTGGGAAGGAGAATTAGAAATCCTATCATACAGGACATACAGGTGAGTTATTTACGAGTATCACCGTGGGAGATGAGTACATACCTAAAGGGCAAATGCCAACTAGATGAAAATCATAGACTCCACCTCCGGCAGTATTCTGAAGTTAAAACACTACAAAACAGCCAAATTCTGGATAAGGCCAGCTTTTTAATGCATTGCTGTGTTCATAGTAAGTAAAGGAAATCCCTCAGCCTCGCCCCCGCCCCTTCACAGAGGAGGGCACTAAGATGGGGTGTCAGCACTGCTTGCCAGGGGCCCGCGCCTTAGCAGCTGCAGGAGAGGGGCTGAGTCTAAACCAGGATCCTGAGGATTCGCTGAAGTGAGCAGGTTAGCAGTGCCCATGAGGTCAGCAGAGGCAAATGGAAATGTGCTCTCGGGAGTGTCTCTGATTCAGGCCTGAAGAATCACACAGATTGAGACAAATCATATATGAGCTCAGAGTCAAAGAACAACAAACATGCAACAACAGATTTAGACAAAAGACTACCCAAAGTCACCAGATTGGAAAAAAAAAACCAAGTAGAACTTCTATGAATAAAAATTGTAATTATAATATTTTTTAAAAGTAAAAGCTTAGTGAATGAACGTTACATCAGATTAGATACAGCTAATGAGAGAGTGAGTGAACTGGACATTACTATGAAGAAATCATCCCGATTGCAGTAGAATGACAAGATGAAAAATATAAAATAGGAGTTAAAAGATGTAAGGGGAGAGTGAAAGTCTATGAAACAGATCTTGGACTTCTGTCCCCGAGGAAAGAATAAGCAGAAGCACCATTGGAGGAAATGATGGCTGAGAATTTTCCCGAACGGATGAAAAACAAGATTCTGTAGCTCTAGGAAGCAAATGTATACGAAGCAGGGTATATAAGCTGAAATTCACACTTAGACCCATCACAGAGAAATCACAAACCACCAGAGACAAAAAAGAAGATCTTAAAAACGCCCAGAAAAGAAAGCTAGAACACCTACAAAGATTGACAGACTCCCAGCTGACTCGGCAGAACGTATGTAATCAGAGCCAGAGGCAGTGGGCTGTCTCCAGCCTCGGCCTAGAACTCTACATCCAGCAAAGTGACCTTTCAGGAATGAGAATGAGATAAAACAGCCTGAGGGGAACAAAAAGTGAGCATATCGTCACCTGAAATTTTTTTAAAGAATATTCTTTAGTAAGAACAAAAGCCATCAAAAAAGTAGGGTCTGAGTTACCATAAAGACTGGTAGACTGAGAAATTGGTAAGTAGGTAAATCTAAGCAGTCATATAAAATAATAACGATGCCCAACCCGCGTGGCTGCGAGCAGACAGGACCAGCGGCAGGCAGTCTGTCAATCTGGAGTGGGGACCAAAGTTAGGACTCCATCATTCCTGTATTTGTCAGGAAGACATCAGAGATCTTTCCTTAAGACTTTGTTAACTAAGTATAGGGTAGAAAACAGAAATCAAACATAACTTCTAAACTATTTGAAAAAGATGGATTAAAAAAGCAAAGAAATTCATTTTTTAAGGCAAGAAAGTATAAAAAAGCATAAAAATAAGAAAACTTGAGATTTATGTAAAATCCCCCAATATTTGGAAGGAACACAGGTGCCCACTGAACCCACATGCTGTGAGAGTTTCCCCCAGGACCCGGTGAATTTGGGGAGCTTCTCCACTTGTTTATGTCTTAAATACACGAGCAGGAGTCCTTCCCGGATTTGAGCTGGTGAAATCTTTCCCCGATTCCATGGGCATGTGGGGTGAGCGAGAGTCACACGAATGTGTAGACCAGCGGTCCCCAACCTTTTTGGCACCAGAGGCCGGTTTCGTGGACGACAGTTTTTCTGCGGACGGAGGGCGGTAATGCAAGCGATGGGGTTCGCTAGCGGGCCAGCCGCTCACCTCCTGCTGGGTAGCCTGGTTCCTAACAGGCCGAGGACCGGTACCGGTTTGCCGCGCGGGGGTTGGGGACCCCTGGTGTAGACGACCCTGAACCACTGCTTTATTTTCAACTCTGCGAGCATCCCTGTGTTCAATCTGTGATGCCAGGTGTCTTTTGCTGTCCCCCCGAGCCCAGGGTGACTCTGTCGTCCTCAGGCCCGAGGAGTCTTCGCGCTGTGTTAAGGGCACAGATGTGGAACCAGACAGCCTGGCTGGGGCCCTGGCTCCCTGCTGACCTCAGCCAAGGTTCTAACCCTTCTCGTCTGTGAAACAGAGACGGTACCTCTCAGCTGGACCATCAAGATTAAATTAACGCATAGAGTGTGCGTACAACACTGCTCAGTAAACGATTACTATTAGTAGGCAAGTTTGAATTTTTCAAAAAATCATTCGTTGAAATGTGCAGAGCATGGCTTGCTCATGTGTGTAAGGGCCAGCATATGTTAGAATGAAGGAAATCACAAAAAAAGTCCTCATTCAAAATGTTCTCCAAATTGACCATGAGAAGATTCACGGCGTCAGCCCTGGCCGCGTATGTAGCGATCTACGATCTATGATCTACGAGAGAAAAAGCGACTGGATGTGACTGGAAATGGGCTGAGCAGCCCACTGGGCCGTGCTGGCAGCTGGTGGAACAGAGCTGCCTTGACACGCCGCTTTCCTGCAGGCAACCCTCTGCTGGACCCACTCTCCGGGCGGGGAGGGGGGTAAAACGCCTGCAGGGGCTGCCTGTGTTGTCTTCAGTTCATTCCTGCTCACCCGCCCCATCTGGGCCAGACCTCTCGCGCTGGACCAGAAATGCCCAGGTCCCAGGTGCTGCCAGGAGAGGGTGTGCGGCCAGGGGAAGGCACCCCGCCCGCACCCCATGCGCACTTTCTCCCCTGCATCTGGGCTGCTGGCCGGAGCTCCTGCCCATAGAAGCCTGCCGTGTGGCAAGGAGGCCGTGTACCCGTGCCGGCCGCCCAGGGATGAGCGCACAGTCCCACGCAGTGGTCCTCGTGTTCCTGGACGGTGCCATGGGGTCGCAGCTCCGACGTCCTTTCCACCTGTGCGTGGCCAGCGGACGTGGTCCGTCCCCCGCAGGTGGCAGCTCTGAGCCGGCGCTGTGGTGTCCAGCAGCGTGATTTGCAGGTCATCCTGGGAGGCGGTCGTGGAAACAAGGGCCCTTTAGATGCGGCATTGGCGCCCACGTGAGTGAGGCACGTGTTGTCAGGCCTACGTGAAGAAATGACTTTGAAAGTAGCTTTTTTAGCAAATTCCGTGTCTGGGGGGGTCTGAGACTCGCACCCCTCCTTGCTTCGTCCAGGGCTTCCTCCATCACCCACGGGGCGGCCGGGAGGGAGAGCCGGGTTCACTGGGGTCCTGGGCGCCCCCGCGGGCTCTGCATCCTCCCCAGAGGGCGGCTGAGGTCCCTGCTCCTCAGACGAGGGGCCCGCGGGTCGGAGCAGCCCATCCAGGCCGCCACCCTCCCTGCCAGGTGAGTTTTACATCAGCGGGTTGAGGCTGTATTGATTCCTCTCAGACTCGTGGTGAGAAAGCATCGCAGGATTTCCCCATCAAAGAGACGGCCACACCTCAGTGTTAACTGCGGCATCGTTCACAGTAGCCAAGATGTGGAAACAACGTCTGTGTCCATCAGCAGACAGATGGACGGGCAAAATGTGGTCTATACGTGCAAGAGAATATTATTCAGCCTTTAGAAAGGAAATCCTGCTGTACGTGACAACATGGGTGAACTTGGAGGACAAGATGTGGCGCAGCCAGTCACAGAAGGACAAACTGCACTTGTCCCTCTTATATGAGGGGCCTAACGTAATCGAGCTCAAGGAAGCAGAGGAGAGAACGGGGGCTGCTGGGGGCTGGGGGAGGGGAAGGGGCGAGCGCTGTCCGATGGGGGTGCAGCGTCAGTTACGCACAGTGAGTAAGTCCTAGAGCCCCGCAGTTACCAGTACTGTACTGTCCGCTCAGAATCTGTGAGGAGGGTAGGCCTCAAGTTAAATGTCCTCACTACAGGCTTCCCTGCTGGTGCAGTGGTTAGGAATCCGCCTGCCAACGCAGGGGACACGGGTTCGAGCCCTGGTCCGGGAAGATCCCACATGCCGCGGAGCAACTTAGCCCGTGCGCCACAACTACTGAGCCCGTGAGCCACAATTACTGAAGCCCGCACGCCTAGAGCCCATGCTCCGCAGCAGGAGAAGTGACTGCAATGAGAAGCCCGTGCACCGCAACGAAGAGCAGCCCCTGCTCGCCTCAACTAGAGAAAGCCCGTGTGCAGCAACAAAGACCCAATGCAGCCAAAAATAAATAAATAAAATAAATGTCCTCACTACAATAATGAATAAACCCTTCCTTGTTCCCAAGCAAATTGCTTCAGAAGCAACGGTCTCGGCCACAGGCTCCTACTTGACCAGCTGACACATGGAGGTTTGCCCAGGCCTCCGTCATCGAGAAAGGAGCAGGCCATCGCCGAGCTGCATGTGCGTCTGTCTCAGCCCTGGTCCCCGCCGCCTCGGTGGTATGGTTGGCAAGCCCCCAGCAGCTGCCTGTGCTTCCAGATGGACAGGTCAGCCTAACCTTGGGCCTCTTTATTTCTTTTTTCTTTTTCTTTTAATATTTATTTATTGGGCTGTGCCGGCTCTTAGTTGCGGCATGTGGGATCTAGTTCCCTGACCAGGGATCGAAGCCGGGACCCCTGCATTGGGAGCGCAGAGTCTTAACCGCTGGAGCACCAGCAAAGTCCCTGTTTCCTTCTGCTTTGTAATTCTTAAACAGCTATCAGGGGGTGAAATTCATCCATTTAAAGCATGCAGTCCGGCGGTTTTAGTGTATTCATAGAGTCATGTGCCCATCAGCACAGTCTAATCGTAGAACATTTTCACCCCATAAAGGAGCGGTCACCCCCCCCCATTCTGCCCCCTCCCCAGCCCCTGGCAGTCACTATTCTACCTCCTGTCTCGGTGGCTTTGCCTCTTCTGCACGTTTCATGCAAATGGAACCATGCAGTGTGGTCGTTGTGGCTGACTCGTTTCAATCAGAGCTCGTCCACACCGTAGTGCGTGTGAGGCCCACGCTCCCGCGTCACTGAAAGACGTCACCCTATATGGATATGCACTGTCTGTTCATGCATCAGTTGACGCACATTTGGGTTGCTTCCCCTTTGTGGCTTTGTGAATAATGCTGCCATGAACATCCGTGTTCAAGTTTTCGCACAGACATCTGTCCTCATTTCTCTTGGGCATCTACCTAGTGGTGGAATTGCTGGGTCCTCCGGTTACTCTGTCTGGAACATAGTTTTCCAATGCGGCTGCACCTTTTACGTCCCCACCGGCAGCGTCAGGGGTCCTAGGCACCCTGTCCTCACCAGCACTTGCTATTTATTGACTGTCTGTTAGATGACAGCGTCCTGGTGAGTGTGACGAGGTTGCCTCGCCGTGGCTTTGGCCTGCACTTCCCTGATGACTGGTGATGCAGAGCATCAATGCGTGTGCTTGCTGGCCATCTGTAAATCATCTTTGGAGAACGTCTGTTCAGGGCCTCTTGTCTTTCCATTCCTTGGGTCTTTCTTCGTGCCTTGAATGCTGGCTGGAAGTGGCCAGGCTAACAGGTTTATCCCGGGGGGGAGTTTTCCTCTGTTGACCGGGCCTGCGTCCCCTCAGGGCCCTCTCTGGTCCCTTGATGAAGCTTATGGCGAGCATGTCCTGGAGCTGACCTCTTTATGACCCCTCCTCTTACTGCCCCGAGGGTAAGAGGGACCACGGTTTCTGGTTTGAGAGCGTTCAGGTCTTACCTGAGTCGGCCTTCCATCCAGTCCCCGCCTTGCGTAGAAAAGGAAGTTGAGACGCCAGCACGTGGGGTGGAGCTGTGTGTCCCCCCACTTCCACGTGGGCTGGTGGGGACACTAAGTGGAAGGAGAAACCAGGCCCCGCGCCGAGTCCCATCCAGTCCCCCACAGCCCTGTGAGGAAGCCACTACTGTCTCCTGTCAGCAGGGAAGCTGAGGCCCAGGCAGTCAGGCTCAGAGCCCCCTGTCTAAGCGCTGGGCTGTCCTGCCCCATCAGCCTTCCCTGGCCACCCTCCCCAAGGGCCGGTCTCCAGAAAACCGATGGCTTGGTGTCCAGCAAACAAAGGACAGGCTGTCTGGTGGGCGTCCTGAGCCTCGGAGCCATGCTTCCTGGTCTGAGGCCACCGTCCTCGGGCGCCTGGCCGTGGTGGGTGTGATGCTGGCTGGCTGTGGGCCTGCGGCCTCCCCTTCCTGCTCTCCTGGGGATGGAACGTGTGCTATCCCGTCGGTCCACAGCACCTGTGAGACCTGCAGTCGGACATGATGATAAAGGTATCCACCTAAACTCTTGTAAAGAGTAATGTGGGTAAGAGTAACAGTGCTTAACATACATAAACTGAGGACCCCTTTGTAGCCCGATGAGGACCCTAGTCTATTTGTCTATTTCTGTGTTTTTAAGCTTCCTCTGAAACTTTCCACAGAGCCCCGGGCTCAGTGTGTTGGGCTGAGATGGGAACTCCACCACTTTTTATCTGTGCTTTGGGAATAATAATAGCACTAACTCAAGTCGCCTGAGGAGTAGATGACATAACGTATGTAATTTACATAGCAGAGCATGTGGTATACGGTCGGTATTCGATAACTTGTAGTTGTTGATAATAATAGTAATATAATGATGATGGTGTATTCTCTTAATAAGCGAATGCTTTGCTCACCATGCCATCCTATGGGATATTTGATTTTTACGAAAAGCGAAGATCTGATTTTTAAGAAAAAATATTTTAAATTAAGTCCTTTAGAGATGTTGGTCAGAAAAACATCCACCTAAAATGGGTTCCCTCCTCCATCTCTTGTGCTTTCATTTGACTTCCCCCCTGACTTTTGCTTAGAGAAGCGTAATTAGAATTTTAGAAAACTTAATTTTAAACATCAACATAAACCATCAAAACTCATTTCTAGCCGAAAATCCCAGTCGGGCTGGTACCGTACAAGCCCTGCCCACGTCAGGGAGCGGGGAGGGAGGGCCCGGCCGGAGTGCGGCGGTCTGCACCTCGCCGACGTCGCTGCCTGTGCGTCCGCAGAGCTGGTGATGCTTCTGGAGTGGTGGTCTTGCACGGAGTGCACCCTGTTCGCCGACCGGGCCACGGTGGGCCACTTCGGGAAGGAGCATGTGGTCATCATCCTCAACCACAACTTCGAAATCGACTTCCTCTGTGGGTGGACCATGTGTGAGCGCTTTGGCGTGCTGGGGGTGAGCGATGTGGGGTTCCTGGGAGGGAGTGGGGTGCGAGACGTGGGGGTCGCAGGAGGGTGGGGTAAGTGACGTGGGGTCCCAGGGAGGTGCTGGCATGGCTCCCTGGGGTCTGGCCTTCCCTCGGGGCTTAGCCCCTGGTCCCTCCAAGCTAGGAGTCCGAGCATGGCTGACCGCAGGGCACCTGGGACTGCAGGCTGCCCCCAGCTGCCCCAGGGCTTGCTCATGAGACCAGGTGTTACTGCGTTTTCTCTCAAATCCTTCCTCCCCCGGTTGGCTCAGCTGCCTCAGATGAGACAGGATGAGGGGGTCCCCTGCGGTGGAAGCGCAGTGCATGGTGGCCCTGGCATCTTCCTCGGGGAGCCCCGGGCCTGGCGGCCAGCGCAACCTCTACGTCCTTGGCTCCCCTCCTGCCCGCCTGCCTGCGATTTCCCCATCTGGCGGCGCCTGCACTCTGGGTCCATGCTTATGCAGGGCGTCACACTCAGAGGCAGGGTCTCCCGAGGACAGCCAGGCCTGGGGGTGGCCTGCGGGGACGTGCCCTCAGGGACCTTGTGGTCCTGATGCGCCCGCTTCTCTGCCCTCCCCCCAGAGTTCCAAAGTCCTGGCTAAAAGGGAGCTGCTTTATGTGCCCCTCATCGGCTGGACGTGGTACTTCCTGGAGATCGTGTTCTGCAAACGGAAATGGGAGGAAGACCGGGATGCCGTCATCAAAGGGCTGAGGCGCCTGGCCGGCTACCCCGAATATGTGTGGGTGAGTGAGGGGTGAAGCCACACGGACTGTGTTGTCTTGAGTCTCAGGGGCGCAGCCTGAGTTCTCAGTGGTGAGCCGGCAAGAGCCTCTGAGCACCAGGGAAGCTGTCTGAGGCGGGCCGGGGCCCCGCCCCTCTGAGCCTGCAGGCTTGGGAACCCCTCTTGGACCACCTGCTTCCACCTGCCCCAGGTGGGACCCGCCACGCCAGGGGCACCGCCGCCCCGCACACCCGGCCCCACTCAGAGGACAGCCTGCTCAGCTGAGCCGGGGCTCCCTGGAGACGTTAGCGGGCCGGCTGCCCAGCGCCCAGGCTGTTCTGCCGAGTCAGGACAAGCCCTCGTGAGCTATAGTTCTGTGGATCGACGTGGACTTCAGTTGCTAGAAGGTTTGCGCTGCACTTAAAACAGCCACCCTTCAAGGGCAGGGCAGGGCCCTGGGGTGGGGCTCTGGTGGTCCTTTCTGAGCCCCTGGATGGAGTTTGATGGACAGCCATCTGAAATGATCGGTATCGATCAGTTTGCATATCAGTTCCCGTCTCTGAGGGCAGTTCTTTGAGAACTGGCTACTTACTTATTTGGTGTTTGTAACTCATCAAGGCAAAGGGATAGAAGACTTTGTTTTCCACTTGCCATCGGAAGGCTGCTGCCTAGGGACACCTTGTCTCATTCTCTCCAGGAAGTGTCTTTCCATTCCCTGAGAATAGGTGCAGGGCTGTCGCTGTCTGTGAAGGAGTTGTGTGCGGAGTGTGATTGCAGCATCTCTGGTCATGCCCCGCACTGGTCGCTGGGGGGCGTCATTTCCACAAGACTTTGCCACCAGGCGGGGGGCACGTGCAGGGGCGATTAGGAGCCTGTGGGGCTCCAGTCCCGGTCGCCAGCACCACACTGACCTCCGTCCCCTGTCTGTGTCTTAGTTTCTCCTGTACTGCGAGGGCACGCGCTTCACGGAGAAGAAGCACCGGGTCAGCATGGAGGTGGCCGCCTCCAAGGGGCTGCCCGTCCTCAAGTACCACCTGCTGCCTCGGACCAAGGGCTTCACCACCGCGGTCCAGTGCCTCCGTGGGACAGGTAAGAGCCACCCGCCGGGACTGTCTCCAGCCCGGGCTCCGAGCAAAGCAAGACGTGAAATCAGTGATTTGCCAAAAACCAGATCAGTGAGTTCCGTGTAAAATACAGGATGCCAGTGGCATTAAAGGGAGAACTGGGTACTCGGATTTACATGTTGTAAGATTCTCGTATCATTTTTTGAGGTGATAAAATACTAGTTAATGGAAAACAACGAAAATGATAATAAAAAAGGTATATAACTGAAAACCTTATAAAGGAAAAAATATATATCCAATTAATCCAAAAGGAAGGCAAGATGAAAGGGACAAAGAACAGGATGGATAGGAAACGGTGGCTTTAAACACAAACGTGCCAGTAAGTACAGTAGATGTGAATCAACTAAATGCCCCAGCAATCCAGGTAAAGAGCCGCGGGGGGCCCTGCTGCGGGGTGTCAGCTGGCACCTGCCACCCTCTGCCCCTCTCCCTGCAGTCGCAGCTGTCTACGACGTCACACTGAACTTCCGAGGAAACAAGAACCCGTCTTTGCTGGGGATCCTCTACGGGAAGAAGTACGAGGCGGACATGTGTGTGAGGTGAGCGGGCAGGTGCCCACAAGGGCGGGGCCGGCAGGTGGGCGGGACTGGGGCCGGCTCCTCCCACCTCCTGGAGGTGGCCGGCATTCCACCCTCCAGGGCTGGCACACGGTGGGGACAGTACAGAGCAAAGGAGTGGGTGCGACTTACAGCAGGAATGTTCCAGAAGCTCCAAGGGAGGCGTGACCCCTCCCACTGGAGGGAGCAGAGGCTTTTTGGAGGAGGCTTCTGAGCTAAAACTTGGACAGCAAGTAGGACTTTCATAGGAGAAGGACAAGCTGTCCCCGTCTGAGTGGGACGCACACGTGTCCCCCTTTTCATGGTGTACAGCCACGCAGACCACCTGGGAGAGAAGGTGGGTCAGGGCCACGTGCTGGGCTTCGGGCTCCTGGCTGCCCGGTCTGAGCTGGGAGGTTCCACCCCGCCAGCCTCCACCCCATTGGCTCAGAGGCAGCCCCGCCCGCACTGGTTAACGCAGGGCAGCTCTGGATGGCCGCCGCGGGACCCCCGAGGATCCCCCAGAAGCGAAACTCAGCCCGAGGAGGGGCCCCATATGGCCCTTAAAATGTCCCCAGGTTATCAGAAACTATTCCCGTTGGTCTGTGCAGTGAGCATTTATTGCGTGTCTGCTGTATGCACAGTAAGGGGGTAGAGGGATCAGAGAGAAGGGAGCTTCTGAAAGGATTCACTGCTGCAGAGGCAGAAACGTGCTCGGCGGGGGCGGGGAAGCTCCCAGGGCCCATCCCAAGCCGTGCCCTGGGGCCGAGGATGCAGAAACGTGCTCGGCGGGCGGGCGGGGCTCCAGGCGCCACTCTGGGAGCAGAGGAAGGGAAATGACAAAGTGACCGTCTTTCTCTCCAGTTTGTTGGGCCATAATGGGAGAGGCCACCTGCACCCTGTCCTCCCACCTCCGCGGAAGCCCTTGCGGCTGGCTCCGCCCCCTCCCCGCCCCCCCACGGTGCCGACCTTTCACCCCCGGATAGAGACCCGCATCTCTCTGAGCTGATCAGTGCAGGGTCTCCATCCCGCGGAACCTTACGGCCTGACGCTGCACTGCTTATGGCGTGACTTTTTGCTGGCACTGGTGGCTTTGGCCCAGAGGGGCAGGGATTCTCAGGGTCAGAGGGGAACTGAATCCCTTTTGGGGTCCATCCCGAGTGACTCGTGGTCTTGGTGAAATGTCCAGACGTCCAGGGCCACTGGCAGAGCCTGAGGCGCCACTGGGAGAGCGGGCTCCGTGTCTGTAACACAAGATCAAGGTCAGGGACTAGGGCTGTGGCCGGAGGTCGCCGTGTCTCTCCACCACGCTCTGATGCTCCACGTTCCTCTGCCTCGTGAAGAGAAGATAATCCACCCAGAAGTCTTTTTACCTTAAAGCACAGCCTGGGGGCTGCTCTGTTCATTAAGCGGTGTTCTGACCTGATTGTAGCTCCAGGCCTAATTCCAGGCAGGCCCTCCAGGTCCGTGTGTTGTCTGGATGATCCTGTTTGAACTCGCCAGTCTCCTGTTTCACTCACATGTGCCCAGAAAGGCAGGACGTTCCTGTGTGTATAAACCACATAGCCCCGTCTCTGTGTCAGCCCCATGTCAGCCACTGACCATCACCGACTCGGTCAGTCTGACCCAAGGAGGCTCTGACCGGCCCTCTTCATGTTAGTCTTGAGAGCTTGAGCCAGGACAAGTTTAAAAAAAAATACCACTCAGTTCTCCTGCCCCAGTGTAGGAAGTTTCCAGGAATAATTTTGTGAAGATAAACCGGAAGCTGGGTGGCTTTTTCCCTCTGACGTTCACAGAGGACTAGCTCAAAGTCGCTGTAGGGTCTCTTATTCCATCCCAGGATCAAGGGAGAGCCCAGGACCCTTGCCCTTAGCTCTCTAGAACCCCTGGCCGGGGGCTGACCACTGGTGGCCAACAGGGAATGGGTGATCTTTCGGGGGCCCTGGATGGTCCCGGTCATCTTCACGGGAGCCCTCAGAGGCAGATCCTGCTCTGGTCCCTGGGTAGGAGGGCTCTGGCAGCCTTAGCCGCCCGAGATCAGAGCTGGTAGGTGGCAGAGCGGGGGGAGCCCGCCTGGTCCAGCTGCAGGCCGATGCTCACACCACCCTCCAGGCTATACCGCCCCTCCACGTGGGCACTCAGCTCCAGCTGGAGAGGAGTGGTGCTTTAATCTGCTCATTTTCCCCTTTGTTGCAGAAAATGTGAGGCTATATTTCACCCAATCATATCTTAATAAATGTATTCTTAGAATTTCTAAAAGTTTCAACTTATTGTTTTGTATTACCAAACGGGTGTCTTGAGTAAAAGCAATATCCCAGTGAGTCCAAAACATACCTGTAATCAAAGAAGACGAGGTTCCTGTGACCCAGTGGAGTTGTGCCTCATTTCCCCGGGGGCCTGAGACTGGGCATGGCCAGGGCCTTGGGGATGGTGGCTTGAGGCTCTCCTGTGTCCATGCTGGCAGTTGGGGCCAGCGTCCTCAAAGTGGAGTCAACTCCAGAGTTGTATTTATGTTTTATCTCATCATTTAAAATTCTTATTTTATATATTTTGTCCTGCATATAACAGACATACAGCAGAACCTGTATGTGGTAATGTGAAATCAGGGGAGAACAGTCACGTGAGTTTGACACTTTTGGCCGTCATCTCTCTGTGGACAGACCCCTTCCACCTTCCTTTCCTTCCTGAGACGGCACCTGTGGCAAACCCTTCAAGCGCTACTTCTCACCGTGTACTCCTGGAGGTCCCCAGCACCTTTCGGGTCCACAGAGTTAAACCGTTTTGTTTACTAGGAGGTTCCAAGTCTTCTTCTCTCCTCTGAGCCTACAGCGGAGTCTCCCAGAGGCTGCGTGACATGTGGCCCAGCATCGCTCGGATGTCTGGTTGCGTGTGTGCTTGTAAAACTGGGAAGTTTTACAAGATGGATGGTAAAGATGGATCGGTATAACTCACAAAAACCAAAGTTCTCAACTTTTAGAGACAAGAAGGTAGGGCTTTGGGCTTTTTGGTGGCGCAGTGGTTAAGAATCCGCCTGCCAATGCAGAGGACATGGGTTCGAGCCCTGGTCCAGGAAGATCCCACATGCCGCAGAGCAACTAAGCCCGTGTGCCACAACTACTGAGCCTGCGTTCTAGAGCCCGCGAGCCACAACTACTGAGCCCGTGTGCCACAACTACTGAGCCTGTGCTCTAGAGCCCGCGAGCCACAACTACTGAGTCCGTGCACCACAATTACTGAGGCTGTGCTCTAGAGCCCATGTGCCACAACTACTGAGCCCTGCGCCACAACTACTGAGCCTGCGCTCTAGAGCCCGCGTGCCACAACTACTGAAGCCCGCGTGCCTAGAGCCCGTGCTCCGCAACAAGAGAAGCCACTGCAATGAAAAGTACCACACCGAAGAGTAGCCCCCGCTCGCCGCAACTAGAGAAAGGCCGTGCGCAGCAACGAAGACCCAACGCAGCCAAAAATAAATAAAAATAAATTTATTAAAAAAACCAAAAAACCCCCAAAAGGTTGAGATCCCTAAAAACATGGAGATTTGCCTCTGGCCGTGGACTTTTCTCCTGGCTCTGCTCTCTGGCCCCTCTGAGGTGGGCAGCCAGCCCCCGGGATGACCGCGGTCCCTTGTTAAATTACCGTTGCTCACACGTGCGCTCAGCGGCCCCTCCTGGCGATCCCGGGGTACTACAGTTGTCGTAGAAAGCGGTCCCTGCCCTGCTTGTGTTACCGGGTAGACACCTCCCCTCCTGGGGCTGGTAATTCAGCTGGTGATAGGGCTTGTACAGAAGTCAGTGTCACAGCTGGTGATAGGGCTTGTACAGCAGTCAGTGTCATCATTGAAGCCAGCCGTTTGTTAATTGAGATTAAAGTTTCGAAATCTCTACTGCTTGTCATATTTGAAGCAAATGGATTTCATTTGTGAAACACAAACTCTTCTTTGCCTCATAAAAGACACTCTCAGCCATGGTCACTCCCAAAGAACAAACTATTAAGAAAGACCAAAACTGCTTAATGAACGGTCAGTTTTCCCAGTGGAGCTGGGGGCGCGATCTGCTCAGCTGACTGCTCCTGGGTGTTCCCGGGCAAGGCTTCTGCGCTCCCGGGCACGTGAAGCACCTCCCAGCCCCTCCCTGGTTCCCTGCAGTCCCACTGGGCATGGCGGAATGCCCGAGAAGTTACTTTGATGTGTGTGTGTTTTTAGAAATTGAGAGTCAGATTTGAATAGAAAAGGCAGGGCTGACAAGTAACCCTGATGCATAATGATTTGTTTTTCCCCTTTTCAGTTTGATGTCATCTGGTAATTCACTTTGCTTTCAATCTTCTTAATAAAACAGGAGATTTCCTCTGGAAGAGATCCCGCTGGATGAAAAGGAAGCGGCTCAGTGGCTTCATAAACTGTACCAGGAGAAGGTAAAGGCGCTCAGCTCTCCCCACACCCACCCTCCTCTCGGGGTCTCACGAAGAGGTTTCAGAGGGGCAGCTAACGGGGCAGGCAGGTAGCACACTGGCTTCCTCTGGAGACAGGAGTGCTGTGCCACTCTCAGATTCTTCTTTCCAATCCTCTTCTTCGTCTTTCATTTTTCCTAACTTTTGAGGAATTAACAAACTAGAGAAAAGTGTAATGGATATCATAATGCTTGTACAACCATTGGCAATAACATTTTATCACATTTGTTTCATTTTTCATGTAAAAGAAATTATAGACATATAATACGCATTATGTATGTGTGTATGTGTATATATATGATTTAATAAGTAAGGCACAATATAGATGATGTGACAGGCTTCTTATGATGACCCCACCCGGTCCCTCCTCCATCCCCCCAACATGCCTCACCCCCGGCTTTATACTGTGTGTGTAAAGTTTATTTTAAACACAAACAAACAGGACACGAGGTTATCATCTTCAGCAACAGGGGAGGCTTGGATAATCAGAAAATCCTTCTAGTATAAAACACATATCCTTTTAGATGCATTGACAAGTGCTGAAGAAAGTAAGGGAAATCTCTAGGGAGCAAAAGAGGAGGTGGGACTGAAATCCAGGTGGGAAGGCTGCGAGCTGAAGCTCGTGGAGTTTGCTGGTCCACCCAACCTGAAGTCTTGAGTTTTAATGCCTACCTGGAAGCAGAGAACAAAGATTTGACCTCACTTGGGGCTGGAAGTTGGAACTGAAGACCCTAATGAAGCTGGGACCCTCCGGGTGTTGTGCCCTCAAGTGGTTAAACTGGAAAATGTAACTGCCAGCATAGGAAGTGACTTTGAAGTTGCCTTTCCCCCTTGGTCTCTAAACGTCCCCCTGGTAATTCACAATCACAACACTGTCCTCAAACAGGTGTGGGGATTGAAGTTATACTAACAGCATAGTTCAAGAAGAACTAAGCCAAAATATCAGCATAAAAAGTGGTTCTAGGTGAATCTCTCTAGAGTCCCTGAGAAAAGCACATGTAAATCTAGAAGAACACAACTCCAAACCTAAGCTGCCCGAGATTTCTTCAGAAAAATTCTTCTGGAGATGCACTCAACCAAAATCCACGATGGGCAAGTACAACAGACAGACAGAAAAATTAAACCCTCCCGAAACTTCAGCTAATGGAACTACCAGGCAGAGACTCAAATCAGTGTGTTTGAAATGATTAAGCAAAAAAGAAGGGATTGAAAACAAAAGAACAAGACCTATTAAAAAATGAGACAGATTTGAGAAAAACCAAGTAAAATGTATAGGCATGAGAAATCTACTGACAGCAAAATCTTAGTTAACAGATTAGATAGCGGATTAGATACAGCTGAAGAGACAATTAGCAAGCTGGCAGGTTTTGAGGACATTACTCAGAATGCAGCACAGAGGAAGTGAAAATGTAAAAAGGAAGTTTAAAAGATCCAGAGGATAAACAGAGGTCCAGAATGTAACAATTAGAAAGTCCAGAGGAGAAGGTGGGAAGAACGGTGAAGAGCAGTTGTCAGAGATAACCGCAAAACTTCTAGAGTTGATGAACGTGGGTTTCATCAGCTTCAAGAAACCCAAGTCTGGAATAGGATAGATAAAAAGAATGTATATAATGTACATATACGTGTGTACACATATGCACACATATACATTATTACAAACATACACAAGATAGAGTAAACCCAGAGAGAGAACAAAGAAAATAAAAATAGCATAAATTATTTAAGCACAAAGCAAAGCTACAAAAGAGTGAATCTACTGCACCAAAAGCTTTTCTTTAAAAATATTAATAAAATAGAAAGCCTTGGGCAAGACTGACCAATTAAAAAAGAGTGCCGGCATTAAGGGGAATAAAAACGGTGACACAACCAAAGAGCAAGGAGTGAAAATAGTATGAGAGAAATATGACAGCTTGATGCTCCTACATTTGAAAACTTGGATGAAATGTGTGATTTCCAAGAACAACAAAACTCTCCAGAAGAAAAAGAAACCTAAATAAAACGGAATAGAGTGTGTGTGCATCACATGGTGGATGGGCAGAAAGACGGTGTATACACGAGCCTGCAAAAGAGAATGCATCTCTGGATCAGGGTCAAGTTTTAAAAGTTTGAAGGGACTTCCCTGGTGGTCCAGTGGTTCCAATGCAGGGGACGCAGGTCCGATCCCTGGTCGGGGAACTAAGATCCCACATACTGCGGGGCAACTAAGCCCGTGTGCTGCAACTACTGAGCCCACGGAGCTCTGGAGCACATGAGCCACAACTAGAGAGAAGCCTGCGCGCCGCAACGAAAGATCCCGCGTGTCACAGCTAAGACCCGACGCAGCCAAATAAATAAATAAATAAATATTTTTTAAAAAGTTTGAAACTCTTACAAAGAGTGACATTTGCAAGCAACAGTATTTGTTTAGCAGGAAATGAGAAATAGCCTGAAAGTGCATTATTAGGAAGTAGATACGTTATGTGTATTCATTTAACTGTGATTCAGTTAAAATGAATGAACTGCATATTAGCAATCTAAATGAATCTTGAGAAAGTAGGTGTTAAAAAAAAGCAGCTTGCAGTAGGCGTATAGTGTGATGCTATTCACAGAAAATCACAAAGCGCAGGCGCAGTACCGTGCATTATCGTAGAGGTACCCGAGCACAGGAGCGCAGGTGTAAGCCCTTCCTGGGGATGGAGACCACCAGCTGAAGTGTGATGACTCCTGGCGGGGATGGCACCACAGGCCTTGTCTTCATCTCTAAGGGTTACTTTCTAAAACAACCTGATGCAAATACAGCAAGTGACAGGTTTTGACATAACTGATTTATTTGGGTATTTTCTATTATTTGCTATGTTTTTCCGTAATATTGAAACATATACATTTTTTATCGCTTTTCATGTCACTTACACTGTAATTTGCATCAGGGACCACGCTGTGTGTCACGTTGTCCCATTTCTTCTGTTTTTAGTGACCATTGTTTGTTACATCTGCAACGTTGACATAGATTTAATTCACCCCTTTAGATGCTGTGCTCCACCATGCGTGTTTCCCATGTGATGACACCCCGTTTTGGCTAGTCGTCTTCCTACCTGTGAACAGTTATGAACTTTCTGCTGTTCCCTGTGCGGCAGGGCACGTGTGGGAGCGTTTCTGCCAGATGTTAACGCTGTGACTGGTGGTAGGAGGCTCTGGTCCCTTGGGAAATGTCTCTAAGTTGTGCTTCAAAGAGCCTGCCCGTTATGTCCCCAGCTGAGCCCGAGAAGCCCTTTCTCCCCGTCTTGTGAGTAGGGGGTCTGCACCGCCTTCGGCCCTATTGCCCCCTGCCAGGGAATACGCAGACCCTGAAGCAGCCAAACTGGGTGCTTTGGTCCTGCTGTAACACACGTGTTTCCGGAGACACTGACGCCTCTGGTCACTTACCAGTGAGCTCCGGTCGTAACGTGGAAACAGACCTCGCTGTCACCAAAGGGCCTTGAAGGTCATTCCAGACAGTTTCCCCATTTTGCAGATGTGGGAACTAAGGTCCTGAGAAGGAGGTGACTATCCTGTGGGTGAAACTGTCCCCAGGTCTCCCGGCCTCTGCCCCTCCGCCATGCTCCCCCATGCTTGCTGTGCTGACCAGGCGGGGTCGGTGAAGGAAAGGGGCCTGTAATGACAGAGGGCCTGGAGCCCCCGAGGGATGGGGCGAGGGAGGGACTGGAAAACGGTGAGGGAGGCTGGAGATGTTGATGGTTTAGGTGGTGTCAGTTTCTCTAGAGTTCCACAATAAGCACGTTCAACAGAGGTTAGAAAGAGGAAAGAGGAGATTGGTCAAGCAAGGCGTCAGGGTTAGGAGAAAGGACGTGATATTTGAGTGGCACGGGCAGCAGTGTGTGTGGCAGGTCCCTCCCCAGGAGAGCGGGTGCTCTTCCCCTTGTGTAACCCCACCTGCACCTGCGAGCAGGACACGGACAAGGGGGCTCTGCTCCTGGAGTTGAGTGAGTGCCTGGCTGGAGGTGGCCGGGCTGGCCTCTGGACCCTGCTCTGTGCGCTCCCGGAATGACGGGGTCCAGGAAGGGGGTATCAGGGGCATCTGGAGAAACGTCGGGAAGCAGGAGCAGGCCCGTCGGGGGGCGCGGGGTGCTGGTGGGAGGGGCGGCGACGGGGGAAGCCTTTGGGTGTGTGTGGAATTACTGACAGGTCAGGACGGGACAGAGGCTACCACGACTGCCTGGAGGCCCACCCCACAGGGAGGACGGCCAGGCGTGGGTGCCAATGGCAGGCAGTGGGTGAGATTGTACATGAGCATCTGCGTTAGGGTCACATGTGTTTTATTCAGGTGATCAAAAGGCCTGTCACAAACTTGGTGCAAATCTGTAACCACAGTGCACTCTCCTGCGGGGCTAGGTCCTGCCTTCTTGTCTCTGGGTGGCCTCCGGGCCCGGTTCACCTGAACCGTGAGCTCGCCGAGAGCCCCAGGGCGCCCCTGCTTCCCTCCCAACAGGTGCTCTGGGAGCAGGAGGCATGGCCTGTCTGCATAGGGGCAGGTGGTCAGAGCGGAGCTGGCCGAGCGAACCGGCTTGAAGACGTTCTGGAGCTGCACAGGGGAGGGCCTTCTGGGGGGGGGGGCTCGTGTGGTCGCCCGGAGGTGTACACACGGGCGTAAGGGTCGCAGCGGCTCCTGACCACACAGGACCTGTGGTGCCCGCCCCGTGCCCCGTCGATCAGCAGGGGCAGTTGGTGCCTGACCACAAGCTGGAAGAGGCCGCGAGGCTGGGCATTTGTTAATCCCCCTGCCCTGTTTTTATGTAATACACAACACAGCTGTAGAAAGCTAAATGCAGAAAATAAAATAGAACAACAATGAGGGCAGGTGAGATTTACTCCCCCGGGGAATTAAGATCGTGTGGGTGTGCGTCTTTCCAGACTCCGTCCTAGACAAATATATAGGCGTACATATTTTTACTGAAGTGGAATTACGTGGCACTTAACTTCTTTCAGAAAACAAACTATCGTGAGTGTATCTCCTTGTTAGCATGTGACGTGTCGTGGCTGCAGAGAAATCTCTGTCAGCCTCGCCGTTTCTCAGGCAGCTGGTGCTCGGTGTTGAGCGTGTGTCCCGTTTCCCTGTTGAGGATGTTCTGATGTCCTCACCCGGTCCTCTGTCCGCCCATCATTAGCCACCAGGACGCGGAGGAAGGAGAGGTTAAACAGCTTTCTGTGGGTGACACAGCCAGCGGGGGGTGCTGCCAGGCCGCCGGACCCCCAGCAGGTGGTGGCCGCCACCCTCGCCCTGGAGATGTCACAGGAGACGGCGAGGGGCCGGCCGACACCACAGTCCTGGGTGTTGAAGGTGCGTGTCGTGCACCAGGCACCGGCTGACAGTTTTCCTAGGAAAGTTGTCTTGTCCAAGGGTTTGCATTTTTCAAGCTTTTGGTACAAGCCACCGAGGTTCTCCACGAAGGTCATGCCAACTTCATCTCCCACCCGCAGCCTGCATGGTCCGTCCACTTTATTTATAGGTTGAGTCATTTTTCACTGTGGGGTTATAACAACAGCACATGAAGAGGCCACTTTTCTGGTTGACTGTTTCAGGATGCGCTGCAGGAGATGTATAACCAGAAAGGTGTGTTTCCGGGGGAGCAGTTCAAACCCGCCCGTCGGCCGTGGACACTCCTGAACTTCCTCTTCTGGGCCACACTTCTCCTGTCTCCTCTCTTCAGCTTTGTCTTAGGCGTCTTTGCCAGTGGATCTCCCCTCCTGATCCTGACGTTCCTGGGGTTTGTCGGGGCAGGTAATGAACAGGCATGATGGCGCGGCTTGAGGTTGGGAGTCTTCCATGTGCCGGCCGCGGCGCCCAGGCCTGGAGATGGTCGGTCACCTGGGAGCCGGGATGCAACCTGAGCCTTGCCGGCCTCAGAGAGCTGCTCTGGCCACTGAGCCACAGGGCCGTGAAGGCCACAGCCAGATTCCAGGGCCATCTGTCCAGAAAGCTGGCCGGCCATCCGCCCGCCTGGCATCTCGTTCTGAGAGCTGTGTGGGGAGGGCCTGGGCCACCGGTTTGCACTCGGGCAGTTAGGGGCGTGGGCTGGTGTGACGGGCTGAGGTTCCCAGGACGCTTTCGAGGCCCTGCAGCCCCGAGTGCACTGCTGGGCACCCCGTCTGTCGGGCACCTGGCTGGGCACCAGGGCCCTCAGCCCCAGCTGAGAACTGCCCCCCGCAGCGGGCGCACACTTCCCTGGGCTGGCGGAGGAGCAGAGCCGGCCGCCGCCCGGGACAGGCTGAGTGGCCAGGCGCAGGGAGGGGGCGGGGGAGGGGAGAAGGCCGGCCTGCCCCCCCCAGGGAAGTCTGAGGCCGAAGGTCCGCCTGCCCCCATGACGATTTTTCCAGCTTGCCAGCAATCAGTCTAACCTCACCTGTTTCCTATTTTAAAGCTTCCTTTGGAGTCCGCCGACTAATAGGAGTGACTGAAATAGAGAAAGGCTCCAGCTATGGAAACCAAGAATTTAAGAAAAAGGAATAATTAACGGCTGTGATTGAACACACATAAACCTGACGGTGGTATCCTATTAATTCAATTAAAAACAGAACAACACACACAGAGCGGGGGGTAGGAAAAAAAGACACTTAGAAACTATTTTTCTTATTAACTGGTGACTAATATTGACCAATAAAACTTGAACCGAGAGCAAAGCAGTCGGAAGGCCTGCAGATGGAGACAGACACCAGCCTGGCACCTGCGCGTCCGCTGCCGGCAGAGCGGCCCGGGGGACCCGCTCCCGGGACAACGGGTCTCACCCCTGCCATCCCTCTACAGCTCTGCCTGACAGAGGCAGCCTCTGGATACTTTCTCTTCTCACACTTAGATCCAGTTTTTGGTTTTTAATCTGTTATCTCGGGAGTTTCCCCCTGCCCCTCGCCTCCTCCCCTGTTCTCCCTGCAAACTCTCTTCCCCCGTCCCCCCGGGGACGGTGTGCCTGGGTCCCGGGGTCCCCAGAGCACCCGCTGGTCGCGACCTGCTGGCACCTCGATTCCAGGCGATGGGGGCGGGGCCCGGGGGCGTCCCCTCGGTGATAAGCACACTGGGCGGGGCTGGCGGCGGGACACGCCCCCTGGTCGTTTCCGGAGCGTCCTGGCGCTTCCCACCTAGGCCTGCCTGACACACCTTAAATCGGTTTTAAGGCGAGTGGAGCCCGAGAACGCGGTGAGATGTCGAGTCCTTCCCGAGCCTGGAGCTCGGCTCCTCTGTCCCACCCGGTCGCCCCGCCGGGAGCACGGGTGCAGGGCGGCCCCCTCCCCAGCCGGCCGGAGCCGGAGGCGCTGTGTGCCGGGGAGACCTCCGCCCGCAGCCCGCAGCCCGCAGGACTGTTGGACTTTTGAAAAGGCAGTGTCACCATCACCCTGTCTTCTAAAGGAGACTGTTAACACGGAGCTTTTAGAGATTTTATTTTCACAGTTGATCTGTTGATGGCTCTCAACTTCCTGATGGAAACTAGAGGTGGTGAGCCCTCCCTTCCTCCGCCACCCCCCGTCCGAGCAGATGCACTTGTCCTGGGGGAGGGTGACCGGAGTGCCCTGACCTCGTCCCCTCCAGCCTGCTGCCCTGGTGGGAGCCGTTTCTTCCTCAGAGGGAGATATTTCGTGCGCGCTTGGCCGCTGGCCTGGCCGGGCTGGAAGCCGCTGGGCTGCTGGGCAGAGATGGGGGGGGGGGTGGTACTGGGACGCCCTCCCGGCTCCCGCCGGAGCCCCGCACTCCGCCAGGCCATTCCACCGTCACCCTGCCTGCATCGGACTTTCGTCTTAAACGTTCAACTTGGTTTTTTTAAGTCACATTCCCCTCATCTTTTTTAGCAAGGGAAAGAAAAATAATGGGTGTTATCTCTGATAATACTGTAACCAGAGTTCAGAATAGAGGCAGGTTGAATTTTCTAGGGGAAAAAAATGGAAGAAAGAGGCATGGAAAACATTATAAACTAAACTGGAAAAATGCATTGGCCCTAAGTATGCATTCTGGGGAGACCTATGGAAACGGCATATACCCTTCATAATGACACTACTGAATTGTGCATGGTGACCTTGGTGAAGGGACCAAGGTCACAGGGAAGCGAATCACAGTTCTGGGCTTGCTCATGAGTGGTAGTGAATGCACACAAGTCCTCATGAAGTTGAAAGACAGCTTTGAAGTGCTTTCTCAGAAGAGAGCTTCCGTCTGCCACAAAGCACGTCCCCCGCTTCCCTTGGAGCCGGAACCGAGCAGGGGAGCGGCTGCCACTGCGGTGAGCGGCACCTTAGATCTTATTTTTCTTCACACGGTATGCTGCTCATCTGTCTCTCTGTGTCTGTGTCATTTGCTAATTCACTAATCCCTAAAAATCTTAAAGGAAAAAGTTGAAGGGTACTACTGTGAAGATATACTACCTGGAAAATGCAAATTTAGATCGTTTACCATTTAATTAATAGTTCTTGCTTCCCAGCTAAGTTCCCTCCCCTTGAAATTAATACACAATGTGTAAATTCTATACTGAGTCAGTGACCAGCTGTGAAGACTCCTAGATGAATGGAGATTGAGACCACGTGTAGGTTTTAAATCTCAGTGACTTCCTTCTGATTTAACAAAGATTAGCTTGTGCATTTGAATACCAAGCCCTCTGAGAGCAATAAAAACTACACCATGAATGTTTGGGTTTTTTTTTTTTTTTTGGAGGGGTGGATTTTGCTTTTCATCCACTTCAGAAGGGAAGGGGGAGGCTCCTTTCATTTTTTAAGTGAATAAATCCCAGAACAGTGTTTTTCTTATTTCTTTTCCTTTACCCCCTTTTGTTTCTGATGTTACCATTGTCCAAATTCAGGCTGAATGTTGGGACAGTCGTGCTTGTCATAGTCGGGGAGGGTGTGCTCTAGATTGAAGTCGTTGACAGCCTACACACTAGGCCCTGGGTTGGGCGGGGCAAGGAATTTCTGTGGTGTTTGCTGACCTCTCTGCAGGGGAGGGGTCTGCTGACCTCTCTGTAGGGGCAGCTCTGTGGCCTGGGGCAGTCTCCAGGGCCAGCCCCCCTCCCACTGGAGATGCACAAAGGGCGGGGCCCCAGGCCTTGGGCCCCTCCCACAAGTGCCCGATAGGCTGAGTTCTGAGCCAGGGGGCTGCTGGCCGGCGTGTTTCTCAGCTCAGGTCCTGGTGTCTTTCGTCACCTGCACACATATCCCGGTGCAGCCTGACAAGTAGAGTTTGGCTTCTGGGCCCTCCCCGTGTGTCCAGCAGTCCCCTCTGGGAAGTTCCAGGGGGCTTCTAGGGTGCCTGCGGCATTTCATGGTGACCTTGTGACAGCTACCAGCACCTGGGGACTCTCTGGCCCCTCTCGGGGTCTTTGTGACAGCACTGAGCAGAGATGGCCTCACTCCTGCAGGTGAGCAGACGCTGGGGAAAGGCTTACCTGGTCAGGGAGACCACTTACAAGAATTTTAACCCCAAAGAAAGAAGTGATGCCGGTCATCCGGTCTTTGGTGATGGCGCACGGGATGCATGGCCCTGTCTGTCCACAGCCCCTGCCTGAGAAGCACAGAGTCAGGCTGAAGAGCGGTCTCTATACAAACCACTCAGTAATGACACAAATCAGCGACGTGAACAGAACTTTCTTGCAAAGGCAATGCAGGCATGATCGCCAGTCAGTTTGGAATCTCCACCCCATTTGCCCCGTCACCCCCGTGTGCATCGTGGCACACGCTCTTTGTCACACTAGTTACTGAGCACCGAAATCGATCTGGGGAGAAAGCGGTGCGTGCAGTCACGTGCAGGTCAAGAGCTGTCTCCAAGCTGTCCACAACCATGGGACCCCCCATTTGTGTCAGATTTGGGGTGAAGAATAAGTATCTCTCTGCATGTTGCTTTGTCTCTGCCCAAGACACCTATAGACAAGCCAAATAGAATCTTCTCAGCCCAACTGATTTTCAGCTGAATTGTCCGACCCTGTGTGTGAACTCGTGCTGCAAATTTCTCACCCACAGCTGCATGCAGCCCCGGCATGCGACACAGCGGGCAGTGGTGCCACGTGGCTTTCAACCCTCTGCAGTGTAACCAGGCTTAGGGTTAAAACCATGCGCCTGACGTGCCTACCTGCCTTCCGTCTGGAGACAGCATGTCCCCGGCCCACGTGTCTGCCCCTCTCTCTAGCAAGTTAGCTCCCAAAGCAAAGGCAAGCCTCTCCCCAGCACCTGGGTGTGGCCCGTGGCGCCGGCCTCATCCCGGCCACGGCCCTGACTTGGTCCCACGAGGTGAGTGGTGCTGCCGGGTGTGTGCAGATGTTCATGCAGGTTCTGCAGCCTTGCATATCAGGGCCAGGACACAAAAATGCAGGGACCTTTTTTGGGTAGGAGATGTCACACTGCACTCTGCTTGATGGAAGGGGTGGACACACGTGAATTAAGTTCACTGCAAGCATCAGCCACTAGCTAACTCAGCGGCAATGGTGGCGATTCCCACAAAGCACTTCGGGGAGCCCAGGAAATCACAGGGTTGCTGACGCCAGTCAGCCTGGCAGCGGCCGCGTATTCTTTTCAAAGACAATTGAATCGCTTTAAAGTTTTAAGCTTTGTGATGACAAGTTCACTTGGAGTTTTCTTTTCCCATAAACTTTTCAGTTTCTTAACTTTTTGTTGCAAAAGTATTTTGGACAGAAGTTGAACTGTGAATGAGATGCTGAAATGCACTAAATTGTATTAAACTGGAGTTACTTGATACCATGAAGAAATGCATCTGATCTACTTGTGTTTATTGTCTCAGAATTGTACGTGGTGACAATCAAATGATAACTTGCCTAAACGCCAGGAAATTCAACTGGCTTCTTAATCATAAGGGTCGTCAGCAAGTACTGTAGCTGTAAATGAAAATATCTCTCTTTGGAAAATCACATAAACCATCGACTCAAATGTGTGGGACAGATGTCGGGGTTCTTTTTCTATTATCAATCCTCTGCCGTACCTGACCGTTGGCCAGCTTCAAAGGGTGATAAATTGTATACAGGGTGCAAATGTATTATATGGATGCTTCCTTTTGTACACTTCATTTTTACAATTTTGCTACAGCTTTGTGTAGTTGAGGAGAGCGGTATTTTTGGTCTGTGGGAGCTTGTGGGGGGAGGGAGTGGGGGGAGCTATAACTTCGATTCTAAAAGCCTGTATCCCGAAAAACTGGCTGCATTTGCCGTGCGCTTGCGAAGGTCACTTTGTACACGGGCGTGCTTGAGCCTGCCTGAGTGGCAGTATTTTCTAGATAAAATGCTGTGGGCATCATACTTGTTTATTAAAATTGCTGCTGTGAAAGAGCGGGATAAAATATCCCCGCTACGAGAAAAAGTGACTGCCTGCCTCCTTCTGTCCCTTTGCTTCTGGCCCGCGAAGGGTTTTCCCGGGGAAGGGAAGGCCCTCCAGGCACATCCTGGCCCGCGGGGTCCTCGCCTGAACAGACCCTCCCGAGGCTGGAACTGTTTCTCCGAGGCTGTCTTGTGAGGACACTTTCTGAGCCTTTCCATTTCATGTAAGTTGCTTTCGGAAGGGAAATGGAGAAGGAGAGCGATCCTCAGGCAAAAACAAGGGAGAAAAATCAGTTGGTGCATAAAGCATGCTAAGTGACCCTCTGCCTAAAAACGGGTCTTAAAAGCCATCCAGGACTAAAGGTTTCCAAAGTAGGCATGTATATATCAGAAACTATTTTTTTGTAAAAACAAATGCATTCTGTGGAGAAAACCCAGGAATGCTTTTTCTTCTTTATAAAGAAAAGAACTCTTGTCAGAACCAAGAGCTATTCCAGGGTCTGATTTGTCTGTCTTGTGAAAATAAATCGAGCTAAAAGAACCGTGGTGTCACTTATGCTCTGGGAACAGCCCCTGAGTATGTGCTTTTCTGCTCTGGGGCCGGTGCCGGCAGTGGGGATGGGCCCACGTCTGCCCTGCGACCTGGGAAAGCCGGGCTGGGACCGGCGCTCCTGACACGCATACGTCTACCCACGATTTAGCTTTAAAAATATATCCTGAATTCAGAGCATGCGTGTACCAGCACATGCCTACAGGCGCCCCCCCCCCATACACACGTGTATGGGCACACACACACAGGCACACAAACAGGGACACACACACCCCAGAGAGCAAGGGGAGAGCTTGGGGTGGTCATACAGGAACAGCCCCATTAGGAAATGGGATGACACCCCAGGCCTGCACTGGGGGCTCCCCCTCCCGTGTCTTCTCCCAGCGTGGAGCCTGAGAGCACAGCCTGGTCCAAGTGGCCGCACAGCAGTGGGTCTGAAAGTGCTCCCCAAAGGCTGAAACCTCAGTGGGGAGATGGAATTGTCCTGTGACAGCTCAGAGGAAGGGGGCGATGTTGCATGCTCTGGGCTCCAGATCCACCAGCTGGTGGGGATGGTCCCCCTACAGGAGCCCCGACGTCCTGCCAGGGGTCAGAGACTTGGAGGTACTCCAGGTACGGCAAGGCTGGGAGCCGCGGGGCAGGGGTGCACTGTCTGGGAAGGCACTGCTCACCGGCCCCAGGGGCTCCTCCGGCTCCCCCCACCCCAAGCTCCTCAGTCATGACTCAGGACCAGAAGGCCTCTGGAACATAGTTCCCCGCAGACTGTGTTAAAACATCACCACTTACTGGTAAAGGATTCCACTGATGTCTGAGTAAACGGTCGGTCCCACCTGCCCAGGACTTTGTAAGAAAGCTGACCCACTGGGCCAGCCCAAGGCCGTGGATATGCCCTCCACCCTATGAAAGGCAGGGCGCTGGCTGCCACCCTGGGACTGTGCCATCCGGACACAACACGGAGCTGTGCTCCTGGTCTCAGGATGGACCTTCAGTGCCCAAAGTCAGCCGGGCAGGTAGGCATTGTCGGCCACCCCTCCTGCTCAACCCTGTTTTCTGCGGCTCCAAACAGAAAATAGGGTTTGGGGCCAGCCTGCATCGGGTCCTTCTCCAGGGAAAGATTTGGTGCAGAAGGAGGTGGGCGCTATGGGCCCTGGGGAGGCTCAGGGTTTGGGGGGGGGGCGTGTCCGGCATGGGGCTGCCCCTGGCGTCACGCAGGACTCTGGGTTTGGAGAGGCGCCCGCCCTTGGGCGTGGGAGATACGTAGTCCAGACGCCCCTCCTCAGCCCTGCTGTTCCCCCGGGGCAGCCCCGCACATCGCCAGTGTCCTCGGCGCCCCGATGGCGCTGAGTCAGGACAAGAGTGAGGAGAAGCATTTCTTCCTGGCGGCTCAGTTTGCTGCACACTCTCCGGGACCCGATGACCCGCAGAGCTGCTGGGGGTGGAGGTGAAAGCACACACGTGCCGCTCCCTGGCAGCCCGCACGGCAGACGCGCCGCAGAGTCTAGCCCTGCGCAGGGCCATCCGGAGTTGGGCTGACCCTTCTGTTGTTCCCACGCCCTGTCCCCAAGGAGGGAAACTCATTTTACTGTCCTGAACGCTGTTCCCACTTAGACTTTCTTTTTTGGCTGCACCGCGTGGGATCTTATTTCCCCGACCAGGGATTGAACCCATGCCCTCGGCAGTGAGAGCACAGTGTCCTAACCACTGGACCGCCAGGGAAGTCCCCCCACTTAGACCTTTTGCAGTGCCTTTTCCAGTGTCCTTAGCACGAGTGAATTCCGTCCTCTGTCACAACCACGTGTTAACAGATCACTGCGTGGAATCTCCCGGGGAGACCTCCAGAAGGCCCCTCGCACTTGTAGGATGTAAGTGACCCACGCGGCATCGTTGGGCATTCTTCCTGCTCGTCCCAGAAAGGGCTGCTACCCCACCCCAGGCGGGCGCTGGCCTACAGTCTGGAGGTCGAAGGCCGCCCTCCCCCAGGACACGGCAGCAGCCAGCAGGGCGGACGCCTCTCAGCGGGGACATCCAGGTCTCCAGGGTTGGGGGAAGCAGGGGGCTGGGAGACGGACCTTGGGTCTCAGCCAACAGATGGCTCCCGGGTCCCTCAGGCCTGCAGCACCCAGAGGAGCAGGAGAGCTGGCCTCGTGCCGGGCACGCCTGGCAAGGCCTGTGCTAACGGCTCCGTCCCAGCAGGAGACAGACAGAGACGCGCCCGCCCAGTCAGGAGGGGTTAATAGGGGGGCCGCTCCCGGGACACGGTGGTAGCCGGTCACCAGTCAAAGGCGGCCAAGGAAGGTTTTCTTCCACGACAGCTGCTGCAGGAGGGGGAGAGCCAGGGGGACCTGAGCCCTGCTCCCCACGCCAAGGCAGGAGGCTCCGGAAGGCTGGGCGCCCCAAAGGAAGGGCGCGGGGCAGGGCTGGGGCCGTGAGGCCAGGCCACCCGGGCGCGCTAACTGGACGTGCCCGAGGCACCCTGCGGACAGGAGGCCGTGGTGCGCCTGGAGCGAGGGGCCCGGAGGGTAGGCCCTGACCTCCCCCGGGACGGGACGGGACAGGGAGAGCGTGGGGCGCGCTGAGCGTTTGCTCCCTGGTCCTCGGGGCAACGGCTCCGGGCGGGGAGGTTTACGTCTGAAGGTGAAGGGCGGGGGAGGATTTGTAACCACAAGCCGGCGAGAAACCACCCTGAGAGGGGCTCCAGGGGCCCCCGCCTATCGCCAGGCGGGGCTGGAACAGGCAGGGGTCAGCAGAGCCGGGTCGGTCTCAGTGTGGGGTTTGGACAGAGCCCTTGGTCCCAGAGTCTTTGCAGATCTCACCACCCTGCGGAAGGACCTGTGGGACAAGGGCCGTCCTGCTAGCTGCCCCCTGGCGTGGCGCATAGGGGCACGGAGCCCCTGAAGCGGGGTCACCGGGGCTGGAGAGCAAAGGGAAGCCAACGTGCACAGAAGCTGCCGGAGGGAACTTGGGAAGGTCACGGCAGAGTGGGAAGGCGGGGAATTTCCAAGGGGAATCGCTCCACTACAGAGGAAGTCCCCCCGCAGCACGCGTGACCCGCGCTCTCACGCTCCCAGGGCTGTTCTGTGTCGCTCTAAAGGCCTGGAGCTGGGAGGGGGTGGGGTGGTTTGGAAAGGAAGCCCCAAGATGAACTTTCGGAAGGAAAAAGAGCTGAAGTGAAAACAAAGCACCCCCAACAAAGCAACCATACAATCAAGCGTTTGAAACAGACAAAAAGATGGAAAGAATAGTGAAAAGATTGCCCATGTGCCTGTCCGTAAACCATACAGCCTCGGGCGTCCTGCCCATCCTAGCCGGAGGCCCATCCGTGGTGATTTCCGTGGGCCAGGCCGTGTTCTGGGAGCTTCACATGCGGTAACTCAAATGTCACATCAAACCAGGAGGAAACACTGACGCAGTAGGTGGCAGAGCTAGAGGGGCCGGGCCGTGGTACCCCGGGCCTGCAGCCCCTGCCTTCCACGGGATTGGTTCTCAGGACGTCACCCAGGTGAGCGGCATGGGGTCGCACTGAGGGGTCACCCTGCATTTTGCTGTCCTCCAGCGTTGCTGGGGGGACTCACGCAGGAGCTGTGGTCCAGCTTTGCTGCCGTATCATGCTTCCTTGTGTGAACATGTCAGAGTCTATTTTCCTGTTGGACTCACAGGTGCACCATTTTTGGCTGCAGTGAATCTTCCGTCCACGTTTCTCTGCGCTCTGGTTCTGGTGCGAGAGCCTCGGGCGTATGGGGCTGGAACGGCTACATCTAGGAGGAAGGAGGCCCTGCTTTCCCAGATCTTCCCTTTGTCCCAACCCCCAACCATGGGTGTGCGGTCACAGGTCCACGGCGAGGGCAGGTGCTGCCCCTCCAGGGGTGCGAGGGGTCCCGTGTGGTTCAGCCTACGCCTCCCTGACAACTGTGGGGGGGGCAGCCCCAGCACATGCGTGTTGGCTGTGGGAGCTTCCTCTGCAGAGGTGGTGTAACTTCCCTCCCTTTTCGAATTTGTTGCTGGCCTTTTGTTTATTGATTCCTAGACTTTCTTTATGTAAGTTGGATGCACTCATTTTTTTGGCGGCGTTATTCATTACCAAAGTCTTCTCATTTCTGCTTTGTTTTTTCCCTTGATTTTTGTGTCTTTTGATGCACAGAATTTTTTTCATTGAATGGAACTGAATGTATTCATCGTTTCCTTTGTGGTTTTGGACTCTGTGTGTCTTGCTAAGAGATCCGTTCCCTTCCTGAAGTCATAACTGATTCTCTCACACTCTATTTTGAAAATTGTAATGTTTAGCTTTCATTTGGAACCGAAATCCACCTGAAACTGAATTTGGGGGATGGCAAATAGAAGTAAGTATCCTATTTTATTTTACGTTTTCTGCCTGGGGAACAGGTCGCCCCAGGACCATTTGAAGATCCTGCCCTTCCCCACTGATCAGCAGGGCCCCCAGGGTCACCGCAGGCCTCCTGACGTGACATGCGGGGTCTGCTTCTGGGCCCTTATTTCATGCGGTTGGCCCACTGGCCCCACGTTTCTGATGGCTGTGGCTTCACAAGAAGTCCAGGCATCTGGTAAGGCAAGCCCTTGTTTTTTATTCTTCAAATTTTTCTTGGTTATTCAACAAGCTTTATTCTTCCACACAGATTTTAGAATCAGCTCCTAAGTTCTATTTAAAAACCAACAAAACCTGTTGGAACTTTCCCTGGCATTGTGAGGCTGGATTAACCCGGGAGGATGGCCGTTTCCAACACTGATTCTTCCTGTGTGTGAGCACCCTATTCCTCCTCTCATATAGTCCTCTTTCATGTCTTACAATAAAGTTTTATGATTTTTCCGTACAGATTATGCACACCTCTTGTCCATAAGTACCAGCCACCCATTCTGGGCTGTAGAGTCTTATGTGTGCCCCTGAAATCAAGCTCGCTACTTTTATTTTTGCAATTTTCTATATCCTTGCTCATTTCTACCTGCTAATCTATCATGAAGAGAAGGATATTAAAATTCCGCACAAAGTTGGCATTGTCCATTTCTCCTTGAAGTTCTATCAGTTTTTGTCTTCTATGGCTTGGTGCCTATGAAGTTACAATTGTTCCGTTTTCGTAGTGAGCTGCTTTTTGCTCTAAATCTAATCTAATGTTAATAGAGCTACATATTACTTTTCTTGCCTAGTGTATAATTTTTCCTTCCTTTTAACTTATCTGTGTCTTTATATTTTGAGGTTTGTCTCTCGTATCTGTTGTAAGCATGTAAGCAGCAGGTACTGGTCTATTTTGGTTTTAAACCAGTAAGAAAATAAATACCTTTCAACCAGTGAGCTTAAACTATGTACATGTATTTTTATTATGGACTTTATTTTTACCATCTTGTCAGCATTTTCTGTGTGTCTCTTTTCTGCTTCCTGATTAAGGTTTTTTCCCCCACTTTTCCTCTTCTACTGGTTATTTTTATTCTTTTAGGGGCTACTCTTAACATACTTTTTCTTTTTTAAAATTGTTATACTGAAGTATAGTTGATTTACAATGTTGTGTTAATTTCTGCTGTACAGCAAAGTGACTCAGTTATACATATATATACTTTCTTTTAATATTTTATTTATTTATTTTAAATATATATATTTATTTATTTATTTGATTTATTTATTTTTTGGCTGCGTTGGGTGTTTGTTGCTGCGCGCGGGCTTTCTCTGGTTGCGATGAGTGGGGTCTACTCTTCATTGTGGTGCGCGGGCTTCTCATAGCGGTGGCTTCTCCTGTTGCAGAGCACGGGCTCTAGGCATGCGGGCTTCAGTAGTTGTGGCACACGGGCTCAGTAGTGGTGGCTTGCGGGCTCTAGAGCACAGGCTCAGTAGTTGTGGCGCACGGGCTTAGTTGCTCCGTGGCATGTGGGATCTTCCCGGACCGGGGCTCGAACCCATGTCCCCTGCACTGGCAGGCAGATTCTTAACCACTGTGCCACCAGGGAAATCCCTATTTATTTATTTTTATTTTCATTTTTTTGGCCGCACTGCATGGCTTGCGGGATCCTAGCTCTCTGACCAGGGATTGAACCCAGGCCCTCGGCAGTGAAAGCACAGAGTCCTAAACCACTGGACCACCAGGGAATTCCTGTACATTCTTTTTTATATTCTTTTCCATTATGGTTTACCCCAAGATATTGAATATAGTTCAATACTATACAGTAGGAGCTCGTTGTTTATCCATTCTATATGTAATAGTTCGCATCTACCAATCCGAAACTGCCACTCCACCCCTCCCCCAGCCCCTCTCCCCCTTGGCAACTACAAGTCTGTTCTCTACGTCTGTGAGTCTGTTTCTGCTTTGCAGATAAGTTCATTTGTGTCATATTTTAGGTTCCACATATAAATTATATCATATGGTATTTGTCTTTCTCTTTCTGACTTACTTCAGTTAGTATGACAATCTCTAGGTCTATCCATGTTGCTGCAAATGGCATTATTTCATTATTTTTTATGGCTGAGTAGTATTCCATTCTGCATATGTACCACATCTTCTTTATCCATTCATCTGTAGATGGACATTTAGGTTGTTTCCATTTAACATACTTTCTTAAGGTAACGAGCCCTGAGGTTCATGGGCATTTTTCACTCTCCTTCCTACCAATGCATGTGCCTAAGGCAGTGTCACATCTGTCGCTCCCCTTCCCACCCTGAATATTTTCCAGCATTTGCAGTTCTTTCTCATTTTTACCCCCAAAGTCACTGTTGCTGTTTTCAGAGAGTTCCCATTTGCCTGGATTTCCCCGCATCTGCAGCTTCTGGGCTCCTCGGCCCTCTTTCATCTTAGGACCCCACCCTGGGCTCATTCTCCTCGAAACAAACCTTTGGGAACTTCCTTGAGTGGGTCCGGTGGTAGTAAACGTCTCAATTTTAGCTTTTCTGCAAATGTCTTTATCTCATCCTGCTTTTGAAATGGGAGTTTAGCTGTGCGATAATTACAAGGTATCATTGCTTTCTCTCAATATTTTAAGACATTTTCTACTTTTCTTGCCTGGAGGTCAGCGGACAGGATCTTATCATCCCCCCCCTCACCGGTTGCTAATCCGTCCTTTCTCTCTGTTTGATCTAAAATTCTCCCCACTCTTTATCTTCGCTGTCTGTAGCGGCACTGGAATATGTCTGAGCATGAATTTATTTTTATCTGGCTTGAAATTTGATTTGCCCCTTGCATCTGAGAATATAGTCTTTTATCGGTTCTAGAAATTTCTCAGCCATCATCGTGCTTCACATATTGCCTCTGTCCCATTCCCTCTCGCTTTCTCTCTGCAGCTCCAGCCAGGTGTGCTATACCTGCCTTTCCAGCCCCAGGTCTCAGACCCTCTTTCCCGGGCTCCACCTCTGTGTCTCTCTGCACTGCATCACAGACATTTCTGTTCATCTGTTGGTTTGCACATTCTCTCAGCAGCGCAGCTAATCTGCTCTCTAAACTGTCCACCGAGTCTTAAAATTTACATTTTTATCACTATGTTTTTTTAAAAGAGAAAAAACACTTCTCTTTTTCATATAGTATCATGTTTCCGCCTTGTGCTTTTGCTGTTCTTTCAACACTTGAAACATTTTGGACCCACAAAACCACGAATGGCTAAGTCCCAAGAGTCCCTGAGTTCTGGAAATACTCCTCCTCACACAGCACACTCAGGGCCAAGCCGTTCTCCGGGGAGGTACCTCCTTTCTTTGATTATGAGGCCGTTGGCATGAGGAACGCTAAGTGACCGGAGGTGGCTGTAGCTTTATTTCTGTGCAATACTTAGTGTATCCCCCATGAAGCATCCCCCACGTTTCCCCCAAACCAGAACCTCTAATCCAACAGGATCTAAGGTCACAGGGATGAGAAGCACACATTTTGCTAGTGGGTTTCTGGGATCGATGGTGAGAGGACCCAACCCTACCCCCCACCGTGGGTCCCCGATGGCGTATTACTGGGGAGTCTGGTTATGGGGAGACACTACTGTACATTCCGCTATTGGCTAAATACATAGACCGTGTCCTGGAGCTTAACGCCCTACCCCCGCAGTCGCTGAGCTTTGGCTCCGCACGGCCGTTTTCTGAGGCTGGCTGCCCTGGGGGATGGGGAACCAGTGACAGAGCAGTGGTCTCTGTGGCCACAGCTCTTCTGCTATGAAGTGAGTCCCTGACCTGAGGCTGTGACGCGTGAGGTCTCCTGACTGTGAACTCGGCACTTCAGGAACCCTTGGATAGCAGGGCGGGCCCAGGCCCTGGGGGCAGGAGAGCAAACCCCTGGCTGGAGCTGATGTCACCTCTGGTGGTGACGACTCGCTGCCCTCTCCAGTGTGGATGGAGGTCTCCTGTCACCAATCTACCCCCAGCTGGCTGGTTGGGCTCCTTGGGAAAGAGACCACTGTCACGGGCTCAGAATCAGAGTCTTCTGCTGGCAGGCTGGACATTCGGCCACACCATCCTCGGAGAGCGGGAGGAGGAGCTGTCTCGTGCAGTGGCCAGTGAGTGAGATGCTGACACCTGCCCGATGGCCCGATGAGCCACCTGTCCACCTGTTTTTCTCTGCGATGGGTGTTCTCTGTGGACGTTGGCGGGACACAAAGATCCACACGTGTTGTGCCACCCCCTTAGACCAATCCACTTTCCCTAAGGCATCCCACGGATGCCTTTCCCCCAAACCGTGTGGATCTGGTCTTCCGATTTTGCTGCTTCCAAGCAACTGAGTAGTGAGCCAAGCCATTCATCGCTGCCCAGAAGTCCTCCCATGGCATCACCTCAAGCCACCTCTCCCTCTGTCCAAAGGCACGGCACAGTGATCCCTCTAATCGCTGCCCACTGGCCTTCGGGGCCACCTGCGTGCGCTGGGGTGCAGTCGCTGTGCACGTTCCTTTGGCGCCATCATACCAGGCTGAGCCACTCATGAATCAGACCTAGGATGCTCCCTCTAGCAGCGTCTTAGGACTTAGGGGACACCCCCAAGGGGCAAGGTGTGGCTGAGAGGGAGGTGTCAGGGTGACAGAGGTGACACGAGGGGCGGGACCACGGTCTGTGTAACTTCTTCGTGCTCAGGCTTCATACCAAACATCCCATTTCCATCTTGGGACAGACGCTGTTGCACCTGCCCATCCTGTGACCCAGTGGTTTGAGAGCACCTAGCTTGGGAAGGACGGTGGTTTGGTTTGAGAGCACCTAGCTCGGGAAGGACGGTTCCAATCACATCTGACATCCCATGTTGAGGCCATCAGGAAGTACCAGGACCCAAGACCTGCTTTGCAAACAGTGTTTAGTTCCCTGATGCAGAAGGCATGGCATCACTCCAGAGTCCTAGGGTCCTGGGCTGCGACGTTCCTGTGGGGCTGTTCCCGCTGCCACCAGGGAGCTGAGTTTGGTGGAAGCATCCTCGACCACCATACTGGCCGCGGAGGGCGGCCACCTGAGTTTCTCCGCGATGGCAGTGCCCCACGCTACTGCATCCCCTCTGCCTTAGTGGAGTGGGGGGGACCTCTGACCTTCCTCAGAACACTAGTCAGATGGCGGGTTCTCCAACCGCACGTGTGAATCTGCTAGAACTCTTCACCTCCTGAGCCTCCAGGCCCCTCCTCCACACTCTGCCCAGGCAGTGCTGGCATCTCCGTGTGCTACAGGGCATCACCATGGCCATGCCCCAGGGCAGCCCGTCCACAGCATGTCGGGAGCACCCCAGACACCCCACCCAGCACGCTAGTGATCCCGAGCTCTGGGGCAGAGCGCCCAGCTCCTCAGCCTCTTCCCTACCCGGCCGTACGCTCTGCACCCCTGCCCCTACCGTCCAGCCCCCTAAGGACCACTGCCACGCAGGAGCCAGACGCTGCAGCGAAGCGAGCAGAGCCCGCGTTCCCCTGCTCAGGCTAGGCTCAGGCCTGGCCCTCGTGGCTGTTCTGGAATCAAGGACTGTTGGCAGCTGGGGGGCGCCTGACTCCGGGGAGGCCCCTGCAGGTCTCCAGGGAAGGGGGAATGCTCTCCCGCATAAGGGAGACGGAGGCTGCTTTGCCGGCCCAGAGCTCGGGGCAACTTGGAGTTCACGACTGGGTGAGCTTTTCCCTCCTGAGTCGCGGGGTCCCATTCCCACCCCATGCCTTGTCCTCAGCACAGGAGACCCGTCAGAGTCGCATGGCTAGATCGCCTTGCGGCTGTGCCTCTCTCGTGATTCAGGTGACCAACCATCCCAGTGTCGCTGAGACTGTCCTGGTTCTAGCCCTGAAAGTCCCACATCCTCGGAAACAAACGCCCCGGTCACGGGCAGTCAGTCACCTGGGCCCGATTTTCTGGACAGGCCAATTACAAGTGGGGTGACTGACTGTCCGGGGACAGAACCCGAGAAACCCGCTGAGGGCCCGACCAGTGCGCTGCCTGAAACCAGAACTGGCCGGGACCATCGTCATTTAAACCAGGGAGACATCTCATAACTAACACTGTGTTCAGATAAGGGGAACCCGAGGACCCCAACAGTGAGCAACAGGTGGTTTCATTTACTTTAAAAATGCCGAGTTCAGAATTCACAGATGTACAGGGGGTGAGACTGGTTAGTTCAGGAACCGAGGTTAGATTCACCTGGGACACTCGACTGTGTCCCGGGCGCAGCGTTCCTCTCACTCACAGCCTGATTTTCCAGCAAAGATTGAGAAGTCATCTGGGGACACAGACAGAGCGAAGATAATAAACACAGTGACCTGTTTCTGGAGGGGTAACCACATCCTGCAGCCACCCAGGGCCTTCCTGGCACCCAGCTGGCGCATCTGTGGCCACACAACCCACTTAGGGGGTGGCCCAGACTAATGGCCACTTAAAAACGCATGACCTCGGCTCCGGCCAGGTTCTGGGTGGTGTTGGGAGGATCGATCCCTGAGGTCTCTCCCGAGGGCCCTGGAATCAGCATCTGCTCCACCTCCTGCCCACCTTCCCTTCGTCCCCCTTGGGGCAAATGCTGCCGCCCTGAGCTTTGTCACCGGCTTCTCTCATCTCGGGGGTGTCTGCCGAGCGAGCGGGTTTTAGGGTCTGCATGGGTACACAGCACCGGGACGAACGCCAGGCTGCCAGGGCTGAGGCTGCTGTTTGGCCCGTTTCCCACCCAAGTGCACCAAGAGCACCACACATACCGTTTCCCATCCCCGCCCCCTGCGGCTCCCAGCGAGTCCCAGCCTCAGCTTAGGCTGCAGGATCCGGCTCTGGCGATCCTGCGAGGCGCCAGGGTACGGGACACCGTGTGGACGGGGGTCGCAGCTCCCGGGCCGGGGACGGAGGCTCCTCTCGGGTGGGAGCTGCCTCTGTGCGTCTCTGCTTTCACAGTGGCCCCTCTGGTCTGAGTCCAGCCTTCTCTTGCAGGACTTTGCAGTGACCAGCGCGGCCCAGAGCACCGTGCCGTCACCTCAGGGCCCCAGCCGGCCACGCTCTGCGCCCAAGCCCAGCAGGTGGCGCTTTGTCTGAGTACTTAGTCATCACAGAGCACAGCCCACTCTCATGGCGTTAGCTGCAAGTGATAGGAACCCTAACAGTGGCCTAAACAAGGAGGGAGTCATTTGCCCGCAATGAGAACAGAGCCAGGTCCGTGCTGACCTGCTCTGCAGCTTGACAAGGTCAGGGCCAGCGCGTTGTCTGTGCAGCCAACCCAGGCTGGAGGGTAGCTGGACACATGCATGCGTGGCCTGGCAGCGTCCACGGCAGAGGCCGTGACAGGCTGTGGGGTGTCAGGTGACCATCTCCCCAACGGGCACGGCCTCCCAGCACCTGTGTTCTCAGGAGGGCTGCCTGGAGGGAGTCTTAAGAGCCCAAAGCCCCCTAGGCTGAACCTTCACTGGTGGAAGTGAGTCCTGAGCAAACTGGCTGGTGAGGAATTTGGGAAGTGAGGGGCCCGTGGGCCCAGGACCCTCCAGTGAGTGACAGCAGGAAGTGACAGCTGCCTGTGAAAGGCTGGGTGCAGCAGTTGCCGTGGTTACCATACATCCTCTGCCAGGGACACAGGGGCCGAGTGTCTGAGGAAGGGGCCTGCCTGCTTTTAAAGACAGTCCTTAAGACATCGCTTTATTATAAAGAACCTCAAACCCACCCAGTTTTATTGAGTGGGATGTCTGTCTGCGTGTAAAGTTCAGATGAGAAAAATCACTCTATTTCGAGGAGGGTTCTTTTTTTTTTTTTAATTTTATTTATTTATTTATTTATGGCTGTGTTGGGTCTTCGTTTCTGTGCGAGGGCTTTCTCTAGTTGCGGCAAGTGGGGGCCACTCTTCATCGCGGTGCGCGGGCCTCTCACTATTGCAACCTCTCTTGTTGCAGAGCACAGGCTCCAGACGCGCAGGCTCAGTAATTGTGGCTCACGGGCCTAGTTGCTCCGCGGCATGCGGGATCTTCCCAGACCAGGGCTCGAACCTGTGTCCCCTGCATTGGCAGGCAGATTCCCAACCACTGCGCCACTAGGGAAGCCCTCGAGGAGGGTTCTTAAATGAGAGAAAAGGTTAAATACAGTCGATCCAGTTTTTCTGAGTAGTTAATGCACTCGCCCTATAACCCAGCACACATGGGGAGGTCCCAGTCTCCCAGGGCCTGTCTGCCCGTGTCTCCTGCCCCTACTCCCCGTCGACAGGCAGGCCCGGCGGCCACACCTCCTCCGAGCAGCTGGCGGTCGGATCCGGTGGTGCTGAAGGCCCTGCCATTTTGATGGACACGCCAGTCCACACCCACGGAAGTGGCGGCATTTCCCCCTTCCACCAGCATTGCACGTGAGGCCAGTTTCCCACCCTGTCACCCATTCAGTGTGTTGTCAGACTGGATTTTTGCCAGTTTGATGGGTGTGAGATAACAGAAAATTTATATTGGGCTCTGTCCTGGGTTCATGGGACAGAGCTCCTGAAACCCTTGTCAATTCCCCAGTGACAAGAGCAACAGGAACATCTTTTGTCCTAATGAGGTGACTCTGGGTGGCTCCTGGGTGGGGGCAGGTCATCAGAAAGACCAAGCCAGGATGAGGACCTTGGAATTTTCAGCCCTGCCTCCCATCCTCTTGAGGAAGGAGGGGGCTGGAAATGGAGTTAGTAATCGGTTATACCGATGTGAGGAAGGCTCCTAAAATCCCACTAGTGTGGGTTTGGAGAGCTTCCAGTTTGGTGGACACATCCACATAATTGGAGAGTAATGCACCCCAACTCCCCGGGGCCAGAAGCCCCTGCACTCAGGACCCTCCCAGACCTCGCCCTGTGTATCTCTTCATCTGGGTTTTCATCTGTGTCCTTTATCATATCCTTTAATAAACTGGTAAATGAAAATAAGTGTTTCCCTGAGTTCTGTGAGCCACTCTAGCAAATTATTTGGACCCAGGAGGGGGTCACAGAAACTTTCAATTGGTGGCCAAGTTGGGCAAAAGCTATGGGTAACCTGAGGACCTACTTCTTACAAACTGGCGTGGGGGTGGTTCATGTCTTCACCTCTTTTTATTGGGTTATTCTTTTTCTTCTTGATTTGTAGGAGCTCTTTATATATTATATATTAGGAAGATTAGCCCTTTATGATATATGTTACCATGTTTTTTCCAGCTTGTCTTTTATCTTTTGACTTTGCTTATGATATTTTTTCCCAGGTATATGTTTTTATTTTTACCCAAATTCATCAATCTTTTATTTTTTGCTCTCTGGATTTTGACACATATTAGAAAGTCCTTCTTCACTCCAGGGTCATAAAGAAATTTGTTGTGTTTTCTTCTAATGATTTCGTGGTTTCACTTTCTACGTGTACATTTTTAAAAATTCATTCATTCATTTTCGGCTGCATTGGTTCTTTGTTGCTGCACACAGGTTTTCTCTAGTTGTGGCTAGCGGGGGCTCCTCTTTGTTGCGGTGCACGGGCTTCTCACTGCAGTGGCTTCTCTTGTTGTGGAGCATGGGCTCTAGGCAGGTGGGCTTCAGTAGTTGTGGCACACGGGCTCAGTAGTTGTGGCTCACGGGCTCTAGAGCGCAGGCTCAGTAGTTGTGGCGCTCGGGCTTAGTTGCTCCACGGCATGTGGGATCTTCGCGGACCAGGGATCAAACGGAATCCCTGGCGGATTCTTAACCATTGCACCACCAGGGAAGTCCCTTCTACTTGTAAATTTTTGATCTCCCTGAAGTGAGGATTTAATCTGATCTTTCTCTTCTTGGGTACTTAGTTGTCCCAACATAATTTATTAAATGTCTGTCTATTTGATGACTCTTTTTCAAATATCTGATAAGCCTCCCAGAAGCTCTATAAGATTGGTATTGATTCCATTTGATAAATAGATCCAAAATGATACAATGGAGATAAGAGCTATTTTATCAGTGGTTGGGATTCAATTAGATTCATGTATGTAAATCCCTTAGCACACAGTAACTGCTAATAGATGGTATTTTAAAGAATCACTGCACTCAATGAGAATCACTCTGAGACACAGAATCGCAGAATTAGCCCGGGTGGTGTGGTGGCCACAGGGCAGCAGGCAGATAAATGAACAGGAAAGTCTTCTTGCTTGTGTTGTTGCACTAATTCAGCCCCATTGCTGAAAATAGTTATAAAAAGAACAGAAGTACAATCTATACTTCTTTATTCAGTGCCTCTCAGTCTCTCCTTATACTTCCAAATGATTTTCATTTAAGTCCATTTTTTTACCTTTTGATTTGAAATTCCAACTTTATCACATACTAAATCCCCATATGTATTTGGGTCTATTTCCGATTTTCTAATTTTGTTCCACTGCTCTGTGGGTAGCACATAGTCCCTTGCACTCGTTTTAGTTATTAAGGCTTCGTGGAATGCCTTACAAGGGTACTTTAGGGTTTGCTCGTTACTCTTCTTTACAGGGTTTTCCTGGCTGTCCTCTTTTGTTTAGTTTTCATATCATTTTTTTGAAATCAGCTTTTCTAGAAGAAGAGAAACAAGCTTGTTGGTACTTTTAATTATAAGGCTTGCATTAAATTTAGAAGTCAATTTAGGGAGAATTGGCATATCCACGATGTTGAGTTGTCCCAGCCAGGAGCATGCAAGTCAACTTTGGGGTATTTGAAGGTTTTTCTCATACATATTTCACACATTCCTTGTTACAGGTATTCACAGATACTTTAACTTTTTTGTTGTTGTTGCTATTGTGAGGTTCTCTCTCCCATATCTTCTATACGGTACACACACACACACACACACACACACACAATCTGCCAATCACTATAGACATATATGAAGTCTACTGTATATTAACACAATATTAATTAATTTTAATATATTATTAATTTTAATATATTTTAATTTATTTTGGGGGGGCTTTTTTTTTTTAACTTGCTCCAGTTTATTTTATTTTATTCTTTTGTCTGCATTGGGTCTTCGTTGCTGTGCAGGGGCTTCAGTAGTTGTGGCACGTGGGCTCAGTAGTTGTGGCTCGCAGGCTCTAGAGTGCAGGCTCAGTAGTTGTGGCGCACAGGCTTAGCCATTCTGCGGCATGTGGGATCTTCCCGGACCCGGGCTCGAACTCATTTCCCCTGAATTGGCAGGTGGACTCTTAACCACTACGCCACCAGGGAAGCCTTTATTTTAATTTTAAAAGAAATCTGCTAAACTCTCTTATTATTCGTGCTCATTTAAAATGGATTCTTTATTGAATCTGATTTCCAAAATAGTGATCGTTTTTATGACTCTAACTTCTTTCTCTTGCCTGATGGCGCTGATGATGGGTATCTAGTTCAGTGTTACGCAGGGGTAATGGTATTGGGGATTCCTGTCTTGTTTCTGACTTTAATGGGAATGAGTCCAGAGTCTCCTCATTACGTACAGTGCTGAGTTTGGGGCTGGTATTTATATGAGTATAATGTTATACATGTTGCTAAGTTAAGGAAGAATCCATCAATTCCTATCTTATGAAGCATTTTTTTTTAAATTCAAGAATGATGAATTTGGGAAAAGCTTTTTCTGAATTAATAGAGATAATCATAAGGGTTTTATCCTTAAATCTATTAATATGATGGGTTATATGAATAGATTTTCTAATATTAACTTGCCTTTTCACTTTTGCTTCGAACTCTACTTGGTAATAGATTATTCTTTAAGAGTTGATGGATCGGACTTCCCTGGTAGCAGAGTGGTTACGAGTCTGCCTGCCAATGCAGGGGACACAGGTTTGAACCCTGGTCGGGGAGGATCCCACGTGCCGCGGAGCAACTAAGCCTGTGCGCCACAACTACTGAGCCTGTGCTCTAGAGCCCGCGAGCCACAACTACTGAGCTTGTGCGCCACAACTACTGAAGCCTGTGCACCTAGAGCCTGTGCTCCGCAACAAGAGAAGCCACCGCAAGGAGAAGCCCATGCACCGCAACGAAGAGTAGCCTCTGCTCGCCGCAACTAGAGAAAGCCCGTGAACAGCAACGAAGACCCAACGCAGGCATAAATAAGTTAATTTTATAAAAGAGAGTTGATGGATCCTATTTGTTAATATTTTATTTAAGGGTTTAGCATTGATATTTGTAAGTTACACTGATTCCTAGATTTCTCTTTGTGTGCAGTCTTCATCAGGTTTTGGCATCAATAGTATACTTCTTCAGTTAAAAAAAGTTGTACGTTTTCCTTCTTTGTCTATGTTATGGAGTATTTTAAAGATGGGTAGACTGTCCCTGGGAAACTGTCTGATTGGGTGGGATTTTGGGGTGGGTCTTAAACTACTTTTTCTATTTCCTTTTTGGAAATTATCTGTTTGGTCTTCCTATGTTTATGAATCAACATTTTCCTAGAAAATGAAATTTCATCTTGGTTTAAATTTTATTTTAAACAAATAGCTGCTTAAATTAATTAGTACAAATTAGTCATTTAAAGACTTTTTTTTGTCTCTGTGGTTATTTCTCAACTTGTCATTTTTATTGTGTGTATTTGTACTTTCTCTCCCCTTTTCCTTCACCCAATTAGCTAGTCACCTACTTATTTTTTCCAAAGTGCCAGATTATTTCTTTCTACAGCTTTCTATTTTCTCACCTCTTTTGTCTTTCTTAACTCCTTCCTTTTTTTTTTTTAAACATCTTTATTGGAGTATAATTGCTTTACAATGTTGTGTTAGTTTCTGCTGTATAACAAAGTGAATCAGCTATATGTATACATATATCCCCATATCCCCTCCCTCTTACGTCTCCCTCCCACCCTCCTTATCCCACCCCTCTAGGTGGTCACAAAGCACCGAGCTGATCTCCCCGTGCGATGCAGCTGCTTCCCACTAGCTAGCTATTTTACATTTGTGAGTGTATATATGTCAGTGCTACTCTCTCACTTCGTCCCAGCTTCCCCTTCCCCCTCCCTGTGTCCTCAAGTCCATTCTCCACATCAGCATCTTTATTCCTGTCCTGCCCCTAGGTTCATCAGGACCATTTTTTTTAGATTCCATATATATGTGTTAGCATATGGTATTTTTCTCTTTCTGACTTACTTCGCTCTGTAGGACAGACTCTAGGTCCATCCACCTCACTACAAATAACTCATTTTCGTTCTTTTCTATGGCTGAGTAATATTCCATTGTACATATGTGCCACATCTTCTTTACCCCATTCATCTGTCGATGGACACTTAGGTTGCTTCCATGTCCAGGCTATTGTAAATAGTGCTGCAATGAACATTGTGGTACATGACTCTTTTTGAACTATGGTTTTCTCAGGGTATATGTCCAGTAGTGGGATTGCTGGGTCATATGGTAGTTCTATTTTTAGTTTTTTAAGGAACCTCCATACTGTTCTCCATAGTGGCTGTATCAATTTACATTCCCACCAACAGTGCAAGAGGGTTCCATTTTCTCCACACCCTCTCCAGCATTTATTGTTTGTAGATTTTTTGATGATGGCCATTCTGACTGGTGTGAGGTGATACCTCATTGTAGTTTTGATTTGCATTTCTCTAATGATTAGTGATGTTGAGCATCCTTTCATCTGTTTGTTGGCAATCTGTATATCTTCTTTGGTAACTCCTTCCTTCTCTCCTATCAGTTATTTTTGTTTTTCATTTTCTAATCTTTTAATTCAGTGATGAATTCATTTGTTTTCATTCTTCCTCTTTTAAAAATTGATATATTTGAATTTAAGGCGATGTGTTTTCCATGAAGCACTGCTCACAGGTCCTAACATGTAGTGCTTTCATTATCTTTGATTTTTAGGAATTGTGCAGTTGGCTTTATACTTGCCCTTTGACCCAAGTTGTGTAGGAAAAAATTTGTAGATTTCCAAGTAGGATGCCTTTTCTGTTTCCTTATTTTGTTATCAATTTCTGGTATTACTGCATTATGATCAGAAAATCTTGTATTCTCCTACAGTTTGGAAAGTTACTGAGGTTTCCTCTGTGGCTAAGTGTACGGTCGGCATTTGTGAATGTTCCAGGGCCACGTGGAGAGGTGGTGCCTGTCCCTGTAGCTATGCTGGAAATGCCTCTCTCACGCCCACCTTACTGATCATCTTGTTGGGCTGTGAATATGGTTGCTTTTGCACTGGTTCTGCCACGGACTAAGAGGCAGAGTCAACGCCCCTCTTACCAACAGAGCCAGCCTTTCTCTGTGTCTCCTGACATGAGGATGTATCTTTTTGGGGGTTTTTTTTTGGCCATGCCGCGGCATGTGGGATCTTAGTTCCCTGACCAGGGATGGAACCCGTGCCCCTGGAGTGGAAGCGTGGAGTCTTAACCACTGGACCGCCAGGGAAGTCCCTGAGGTTGTATCTTAAACAATGGTCTACTCCTTTCCTCCATGCAGTAGCCTTGAAGAAAGAACATGCTCTGTCTGAGGTTTCTGGGAGGACAGCGTATCTTCCTTCCCCCTCGCCATCTTATCTGGCTGCCTGGGTCTGTAGAAATCTCTCCAAAGGAAGGGCAGGGGCGAGGAGGAGCCGGGGGTCAGAGGTGGCCGCTGGGCCTGGGGAAGCAGCCCTGGGGCCCAGACAGCAGCAAGGACCCCAGAGACAACAGCGAGCCCCTCACTCAGAAAACCTACCTGGGGCCTCTGTGCCAGCTGCGGCAAGAGCAGGGCAGACAGACACTGGCAAGCTCACCACCGACACTGTGTGGGCCCAGCTCTGTCACCTTCTGTCACCTTTGTTCTGGAGCTCCTGGCCTGTCCGGTCAGGGACAGCTGGCAGAGGCATGAGGGTGGCAAGGCCATGCCAACTGCCAGGCCTCCTTCAGGGCTGTGTTCCTCAAATATTGCTTCCACATTCATTAAAGGATTCAAGGGAAAAAAGGGTTTTCTATTTATTAAGTACTCTTGATGTTCAAAACAAAGCATTTGGGGACTTCCCTGGTGGTCCAGGGGTTAGGACTCCGTGCTTCCACTGCTGCGGGCATGGGTTCAATCCCTGGTCAGGGAACTAAGATCCCACAAGCTGCGTGGCAAGGCCAAAAAAATATTTTTTTTAAATAAAAAAACAAAGCATTTATTATGTGTGATTTTTCTGAGCCAGCCAAGTTCCTGGTCAGCACACTAAACATGTAACATTTAAGTAATCAACGAATCACTGCTTTTCAGTGACCAGGCCATGGATGCGTCTATTTCAGACTTTAGGGCAGCATGCCTCCTTCACGACACGGAACAGGCTGCGTCTTAGGTTGGGTGTGAGCCAGACTTGGCGCAGGTGGGCCTTCTTTGTCGGTGGCCCCAGAAAGAGGAGGAAGAGCATGGGGGAGAGGGAGGGGGGCAAGGACCAGGCGTGCGACAGTGACTGTCTTTGAGCTGGCTGTCTCCGTGGGCTCGACCCGCCGCCGGGCCCACTCGGGAGCTGTGCACCCCACACTGTGAGGTTTGCACATTGATCCCCCAACTCACTGAGGGAGGGCCTGGTGGTGTCAGTTTCCCACCACTTCCTGCTCAGCCAGCTCCAGAGGCCCCAGCAGGTCCTGGAGCAGGGACCCTACCCGTGCCAGGGCCGCCCAGCTGCAGTTGAATCAGAGCGAGCTGTGGGCATGGGGCCTGGGGCACCCTACGCATCTGCTGGAGTCTGAGTCACCACGCAGGCCACTGTGACCGGACGATTACGGGGGAAGAGACACACCCGGAGATCTGGGTTAGCTGACCCCACCCTTCCTGCTTATGCCCATGGAGCTTGGTGCCTTTGGAGGCTGGCATTCTGGGTGGCTCAGCCTTCCCGCCCACCACTCTCTTCTGCCCCCGGCCCCCGATATTAGGTGTGCCAGGAGCTGGCACAAGAGCCACTAGCCCTGCTCCCACAGCTGGCTTCTGCCACCGGGGAAGAGGGCGGCCCCCTGGGCTGGAGAACAGCCCGAGCAGGTGGAGGGAGGACGTGTGGGGACCTCCCGCACGGTGGTGGTTCCCGCCCCTGCCTCCCGTCCGCGTCCGGCAGGGACCCAGATGAGGGACAGGAGGTTTGGGCACGGAAAGGCCTCTTGGGGGATAACCTCAGCTTGAAAGGAGAGGGCGAGAATCCAGGCTGTCGGAAAGCCAAGAAAGAAGCAACTGAGCTAAAAATAGGAGCATTGAACAGAATGTCCGGAAATGCCATCCACAGCGCCAGGTTGGATTTCATTATCGCTAATTATTTAAGTCACATTATGCAGAATAAAACCTAGGAAGAGGATACTGTGTCTATACAAACAAATGTGGAAAGTAATGCACAAAGCCAGTAACAGTGAACAGTGAACTGAGCCCATTATTGAGACTAAGGGGAGGGCAGGTGGGCTGGGGCTTCCACCCGGTTTGTCCCCCAGCTCTGCCCTTTAACCCGCTGTGCCTCGGGTTCCTCCTGTATAAAATGGGATGAGGTGAGGCACCACCTCCCGGAGCTGTGGCTTCCGGGAGCTCCCGAGCGCCACTCACCGTGTTCCCGGAGAGGCCCAGCACCGGGGGCTGTTCTCTGAGCTGCCACCTGGCGAGCACTTCCTCTGTCTGTTCCTCCACTTCCCCATCTGTGAAATGGAGATAGGAATACCTGTCTCAAGGATTTTGATGGAATTAAGTGCATAGCACACGTTTTGGAGGGGAAAATTCTATCATGATCCCTGCTTTCAGCTGAGAAAATTGAGGCTCAGGAAAAGGGAAGAATGATTTGGAATCCAAGTATCCTGCTCAGAATCAGCTACCTAGCCAACGGTGCAGTGCGGCTCTGTTCTTTTTTGTACACAGTCGGGCTCCTTACAGACAAGTGGAAATGCAGATAAGGTGGAAAAAGGGCGAGGAAGTCACTGCCAGGGCAAGGCAGTTTGATGCATTTCCGTCCAATCTCTTTTGAAATAGTTTTTCTTTTTTTTTTTTTTTTTTTTACTTTTATGTAGTGGTGATCATATCACACTTTCATGTTTGTTAAAGACTTTTTTTTTTTTTAAGCTTTTTAAAAGCCAATGTTTATTCCTTTTAAAATGCTCCAGAGACTTTAAAAAGGTCCAAAGGCCTTAAAGATATCCAGGTTTCAGATAAGATAACAGGCAGGCGCTGACTGTTGGTTTCTCTGTTGCTAAAGCCTCAGTTTCAACCTGTTCAATTCTATCCCTCCACGACTCTTCCAGCCGGGGAGTGGCGGACTCCTCCAACTTTCAGCATACGTCATCAAAGGTACCACGCCAATAAGGAAGGGAAATACAGTGCTAGTAGCAATCATCGTCATGGCAAGGGAGAAAGTTTTATGATCCAGGGATCCACTTTAACAATCAACATTATACGATTTTCCAGACTATCATAAACACCTTCTAAACATTATTTTGATGGTGACATAATTGTTCATCAAATAAACACAGCATAATTTATGTAACACAGTCATTTTTATTTATTTTCATTGTTTTCAATGTTTGGCTACTGCCAACAACGCTGCCACGTGTGTTTTTATCCATAAAAGTTTGGGAGAGACTGTTTCCTTAAAGAGATCTAGAAATGGAATTGTTGGGTCAGAGGATGAAAGGGTGTTACTGCTGTTTGAAAAGGTGGCATCTCAGAGAATCCACCGAGGCAGAGAAACCGCTGTCCAGGTGTGCTAGGCTGCTTGCTTTCCCACACCCTCACCTTCCTCAGCCTCCTCCCACCCCCAAACAAGTTTTTATTAATTTAGTAGAAAAAAAGTTTATATGGCATTTCCTCTATGACTCATGAGGGAGATTATTTCTCCACATAATTATCACTACTCTTATTTCCCTTTTGTGGACTATTTGCTCCCCTGAGGCTACCATTTAGGGAAGGCCTGGTTAAATGTAAGGAAACACCTGCCCCAGAGGGTCAGGACCACTCTGCCTTGCCCTGCCGAGCGCTGCCCGTGGCGATGTTCCTGAACATCTGGTGAGTGAAGGAGGTGCAGTTAGAGGAGCTGGCATGCTGTGGAACGGTAAAAGCAATACACAGTTCACCTGGTAGGTTCTTTGGAAACTCGTGTGTTACATCTTGAAAGTCAGTTGAGTTTATCAAACTTCTATTTTGAGACCATGTAGATTCATGCGCAGGTGTTATGTAGAGCTCCCATGCACCCTTTATGTAATAGGGAAAAACAAATCTGACTTCATACTGGATCTTTCTTTTACTTTAATCTTTATGTTCTATTGCTTTTGTTACAAGTTAATCAGTAAAGGGATGTTGCCTATAACTTAAGGTAAACATAATGGCCCATCTCTGGGAACCCTGCCTCCCATGCGTGAGCTTAAGCTAAAATACCTTTTCTTCAGTTCACCAGAAACACCCTGACCAGGCCCACCTGTAAATGGCTGCAGAAAAGCAGAAATTGACACATCCCCTCCGGGAGTCTGGCTGGAACCAGGAAATATTTGCAACAACTTATGGCCTTTATAACTTTACCTCCTCACCTCCCCCTCTTTGCTCTATAAAAGAAACTAGCATCCAAACCTGGGCAAGATGGTTCTTTGGGACACGAGTCTACCCTCTCCTCTGTCTGCTGGCTTTCCCAATAAAGTCGCTCTTCCTGCCCCAACACCTCATCTCTCGATTTATTGGCCTGTGTGCGGCAAGCAGTACGAGCTTGGACTTGGTAACATTTACCAAGTTTCCCCCAGAGGCAGCGTCTTGTAAAACTCTAGCACAATATCACAGCCGGATGCCGACACTGGTGCCGTCCAGACTCACAACATTCCAGGCACACAAGGTCCCTCCTGCTGCCCTTTTACAGCCACGTCCACTCCCTCGTTACCCCCACAAGCCCCTTACCCCTTGGCAACCAATAAACTGTTCTCCACATCTATAATTTTGTCATTTCAAGGCTGTTCCATAAAGGGAATCATATAATATATAATCTTTGGGGGTTAGAGTTTTTTCTTTCTTTTTTCTTCTTTTAAAAAATTTTTTGGCTGCGTTGGGTCTTCGTTGCTGCGTGCAGGCTTTCTCTAGTTGCGGTGAGCAGGGGCTACTCTTTGTCGTGGTGCACGGGCTTCTCATTGCAGTGGCTTCTCTTGTTGCAGAGCACGGGCTCTAGGTGCGCAGGCTTCGTAGTTGCAGCACGCAGGCTCAGTAGTTGTGGCATGCGGGTAAGTAGTTGTGGCTCGCAGGCTTAGTTGCTCCACAGCATGTGGGATCTTCCCAGACCAGGGATCGAACTCATGTCCCCTGCATTGGCAGGTGGATTCTTAACCACTGCGCCACTAGGGAAGTCCTAGAGTTTTTTCATTCAGCATAATTCTGTCAAGATCCATCCAGGTGGTTGTGTGTATCAATAGTTCAGTCTTTTTTGTTGCCGCGTGGTCTTTCACAGTGCCGATGGACCACACATCGTTTAACCAGTCACCCGTCAAAGGACACCTGGGTGGTTTCCAGTTTCAGCTACCAGTAATAAACCCGCTGTGAACATGTGCTGGCTTACTTTTGGTTTTAGCACAGCCCTCTGTGGAGAGGGCCTGAGCAGTGGGGCAGAGCAAGCCCAGGGGGGCCTCCCCTTAGACAAAGCATCTGCAATATCCCAATACATAATTGAACAGGCTCTCTGCAGCCTGAAGACAATGTAATGGGCTACCAGGAAAGACCATTTGGGCTCAAGTTCCAGCAACCTTTAAAAAAACAAATGTTGTCTCAGCAGAAAAGGATCTGAAAGAAAGAAGAATGGACATCGATTAATAGAAATAGCATCATTTTCACCAATATTGAAAGGAATTGCTAAACCAATATGTGTGCTGAATTCAAGCATTTTCTAAATTCCCATGTGAAAAAAAAAAAAATCTCTGATAGGTCTGCTCGGGGAAAAAATAGCCCAGGAGTCCCCTTACTGCCTTTGAGCCGGAGCGTTGCCTGGTACAGAGTGGAAGAGCTTTGACCTCCCCTTTCCTCCATCCAGAAAGAAAATTCTTCCAAACAAGAGTTGGCCAGTGGGGCCAGGCCACAGCATTGCCGTGAAGGAAGAATTGTTAGTGTCTGTCTTCTCAGAGTCTCTCTGGACTTAGTTCCCTGTTAGAATAGACTAAAGATGTGGAGACCTGGCCTTGGAGTCTACATTTGGTATCTTCTGTTTCATATTTTATTTTTATTTTTGTTATTTGAGTAGACGTGAAGTGATATGTCGTTGTCACTTTAATTTGCGTTTCCCGGGTATCTAATGGATGCTGAGCATCTTTTCATGTGGTAACTGGCCATTCGTGGTGGTCCTCTCTCTCTTTTACCTTTTATTATCTTTTTATTTTGGCCTCACCGCGTGGCATGCGGGATCTAGTTCCCTCACCAGGGATTGAACCCGTGCCCCCTGCATTGGGAGCGTGAAGTCTTAACCACTGGACTGCCAGGGAAGTCCCTCTTTGTAGGTATTCTACTGAGGTTTTCCTGAGTTTCTCGATCTGTAAGTCAAGAATTCAATGCTTTCCATCAAATTTGTGGATTTCTGCCCTCTTCTCACTGTCTTCCTGGTAAGCCCTGTGGAACCTCATCCAGTGAGTGCTGAGCACAGCTGAGGCTGAGCACTTACACTGACCCCACGCAGACTTCTGGCTCCCATCCTTACCTCCTTCTTCTCCGCTGCCCTGCCTCACCGGCTCCAGCTGTCCTAGACCCTGACCTCTGCCTGCTCACCCAGCCTCAAAGCACAGCGCTGCCCTGTGCACGCACATTTAGCAGCTGTGTTCACACTCAAACTGTTTCACATACATTTACCTTATTTCATTTGCAAAAGTTACCCCAAACCTACTTTCCTTGCATAAGAAATGTACATGCAGTTAAAGTTAGGTTTTATTTTGTGGCATTCCCAGAAGGTGCCTACTCCGTGGAAGGCCCTGTGTGGCTGGGTATTGGGGGTGGGGACACAAGTAAAAGGCAGCCCCTAGTTCAAGAATTTTACAGTGTCACGGAGACAGAAAACTAGTGGGAATGCAGAGAAAGGTGGCTGCTTCCAACCGCGGGGCAGAGTCTGTGGGAGTCGGCCTCCCAGGGGCGCCTTGAGGAGGACCGGGGTGCTGGAGAGTCTAGGTTGTACTGAGAAGGTATATAATGTTGTTCTACTTCATGGCAGCAATATTACTTCATAAAACCAATGTAACGAGAAACACAAGACCAAGAGTGTTGCAAGGGGTAACTGCCATTCGGCTCAGTGGTGGGAATTAACCCGGTGTCCTGATTCCCCCGAGGCATCGGGCCTCTGGTAGAAATAACAATGCTCGGCTATGGGCGGCAGTCCCACACAGGTGAGAAATGGACACGCTCGTGTCCGCTTGCTGATGTCGGTGACTCCCGGGATCCATGTGTCGGTGTCAGCGACCCCCAGGTGGTCCCCGTGTCCGCACGCGGCTGTCAGCGACCCCCGGGTGGTTCCACGGGCCCCCGGTCAGCGACCCCCGGGGCCGTCCTCGACGTCGGGCACTCCTGCGGGCGATGCTTGTGGGCGCCCCGCGGCGAGTCCCGGCTGCCCTCCCCACGCCAGCCCCGTCCGCCCGAGGGCGCCGGCCTGGGGGGCGGCTCCCGGCCGTCCAGTCCCTACGGTACGGGCCCCACGCGGCACCCACAGCCGCCCACGTCCGGCCCGCGCGGACTTCGGGCCCGAAGCATGGAGAATACCTCCGCCGACACTCGCGCAGCCCGGACCGCCTTTCAGTCGGAGGACCGCGTCCGCGCGGCGGAAAGGCCTCCCCTTTAAGGCGCGCGCCCCGGAAGCGGTACCACCGCGCGCCGGCACCGGAAGCGGATGCGGCCGGCGGGCGGCCGGTTCGGGAGCTACCTCGCGCGGCCGGGCGGGCGTCGCTGTCGCGGTTGCGGCGCCGCTTAGGCTCGGGCTGGCCCGGCGCGGCCTCGGGCTGCCCATGGGGCGCAGGAGGCCGGGCCGGTGACGCCGGACGCCCATGGACGCCCCTGAGGAGCCGGTGCCGCCGGTGATCTACACCATGGAGAACAAGCCCATCGTCACCTGTAAGTGCCCGGCGGCGCGGGAGGGGGCGGCAGCCGCGGCTTGCAGCCCGGCCCCGGTCGCCGGCCCCTCGGCCCCCGCGGCCCGGCCCCCGCCCTCTCGGCCGGGCCGCTTCCTGGAATGGAGGTGTGGCCGTGGCGGCGGCTGCGGCGGGGCCCTGACCCCGCGGGCGACCTCCGACCTCCCCGGGGCCGACCTCATATCTCTCACTCCTGGAGGCGACCTCTGACCTCCTCGGGGACGCTCTTCCGGTTGTCCGGCTGCAGTTGGAGAGCGCTCGGGGCGCGGGGCGCCCAGGACGGAGGGCGCGCCCCGAGGGGGCCCCGCTGTGCGCCCCGTCCGGCCGCAGGCTCGGCAGCTCGCCCCGCGCGGGCCGGTCCTTCCCGGCGGGGACGGTCTCCTCCAGGCGCACTGTTCCCTCCGATCCCGCAGAGGGTCTCCCGGCTCTCGGTTGCGAGCGTGGACGAAGTTTGCGTGCGGTTGTCGTGTTTGTTAGGAGATGGGGGTTTGTACTTCAGTAACGTGTTAAGTAGTGTAAGACGCAGGGGACCCGTCGGCCGTGCCCAGCTGCACTTGCCTGGGCACGGCGGCTCTGCCGGGCCGGGACCGCGACCCAGGGCTCTTCCCCGCAGGCCGCTCAGGCACTTCCGAGACGCTGGCACAGAGCAGAAACCCATTTCACAGATAAGGCTGCAAAGGTTCGGTGAGCTCATCCACGCTCTGGACCACTGGACTGGTGCCTCTTCATTTTGAGTGTCGGGTTTTTTTTTTTTTTTTGACGCCACATTTACGCATCCACAAAGGAATTGTTTTTCTGTTACAGAAAATTTTCCTCTAATTTTTACAGCCATAACTTCGGAATTAAATACTTTGAAAAACACTGAGCTTATGGAAAGTGTTGAAATGTTGGCTGACATTTTGATGACTTGCAGACAGTTGTTTCAGACTGTTAGGATTTTTGACCTTTGACAGTGTTCTTACCTTCAGTTAATTTTTTCAGATGGTCTTCCACACTTTGAAAAGAAGCACTCTTTCTACAGCAACATCCGGGCAGGCACTTAGGCCTTAGTAGATGGTTCTGTAGGTCTTGAGCCCTCTCTTGTTTCTTTCTCTCTCTTTCTTCTTCTTTTTCTTTTTCTTTTTTTTTGATTAATGGATATTCTCTTTGTATGCTTTCTCTTGTCGGATCCCTGAGAAATTGTATGTTTAAAGTTGAAGTCTGTTGCTTTATCTTTAGCTGATAAATTTTCTCCGGGAAATGGACGGTGTCACATCTAAATTTGGACACTTGCATAGTTCGAAGCTGTTTTCTCTTTTCACCAGGACAGCTGCAAGTCTTGCTCAAGACTACACCTTTAGTTGAGAGAACAGGTGTGTGTAGAGCTGATCGGGAGGCCCTGCAGTTAATTCCCAGGTGCTTTCTGTACCCTCAGGGAAGAGGAGCCAGGCTCGGGGTGGTCTTCCTGTTAGGTTTCAGTGTCTTCCAGACCCTGGAGACTCCTCCCCACGTGCCCTGCACACTGTGAGTGCTGGATCAGTATTGCCCGTAGAGACATTAACAAGTCTAATTATATCTCATACATACCCCTTAGCTCTCATCTCATAGCAGTGTTTCTATGGGCGTTATGTAAATACATATCTGAAGAGAAAGTTCAACCTTGGGTTGGGTTCAACCTTGACTAAACAGGTAAATTGTTATCCTAGTAGTGTTTGAGATATGGGTCTAGTGTTTAGTTTCATACGCACATGCATGACAGACAGCTAAAGGATAGTTTCCTTTCCTACAGATTTATTGTAAAAGCTATGGTGGTGGAGGTTTTTCCGGTGTTTAAAACTGTTGTCTGTACTGATGGTATCTCTGTTTTAAAAGGCACAACCATTCATTCATTGGAGTCTCAGAAAAGAAAGTGGCTTCAGTAAACTTTCAGAGAAAGTTACCTTGAAAAATAAAGATCCCTTTAAAAGTTAAAGATTTTTTAAGTTTTAGGAAGGCTGACTTCATTTTGGTGTGTCTGGGACTGAAGCTGCGGTAAAGCTCTTGCTGTCCTGGTTTCACGTTATACTTTCTTTATCTTGTTCCATTCTTTCAGCTGCACATGTGTTGAAGGGAGCTGCTAGTGTAAGCAATGTAGACAAAGGTAATAGGAAAATTGCTTTAAAAAAATCCATCTGGGGCTTCCCTGGTGGCGCAGTGGTTGAGAGTCTGCCTGCTAATGCAGGGGACACGGGTTCGAGCCCTGGTCTGGGAAGATCCCACGTGCCGCAGAACACCTAGGCCCGTGAGCCACAACTACTGAGCCTGCGCGTCTGGAGCCTGTGCTCCGCAACAGGAGAGGCCGCGACAGTGAGAGGCCCGCGCACCGCGATGAAGAGTGGCTCTAGCTTGCCGCAACTAGAGAAAGCCCTCGCACAGAAACGAAGACCCAACACAGCCAAAAATAAAAAAATAAAAAAAATAAAGGAATTCCTTAAAAAAAAAAAAATCCATCTGGAGGCTTTGCTGTTGTGTACATAGCTCCCTTAGTATGCAGCATTTTAGTTTTCAAAAGTCTGGTTAATACTTTTCCAGGCATTGCACCTGAGGAGGTCTGTGTTTGTTCATTGTAAAATGATAGCAGAGTTTGTGCTCGTTTTCAGTTTTTTTCATAGGATTTAGAACGTTTTACTTTGAGTGAAAGCTAATTGTGCATCAGCCTTTCTGAGAAGAATGTAGAATGTTACCAGTTCAGGTAAATTTAGGAACTGTTCATTTGTGGCCATGAGAAGAGTGGAAAGTCTCCAGAGATTAGGGGTAAACAGAATACATCATTACTTGAAAACCTTGCTAAATTTTTTTAATAATATTCTGAAGCTACCTAAAAGTATTAATGGCCTTTAGTCTGTAATTAAAATTTCCTGAAGCTGCTGCCTGACTGCCTCTGGTGCAGAGTGACTACCTCTGTGGAGGATCTGCTTAGACTCCCAGGCCTGGTGAAGCTTCTGAATACTGGAGGCTGTGTCTGAAATGCACAGGGATGTCCAGCGAGCAGTCTGCGGTACTAGTGGTGTGATGACATTGGGCGATAAATCACCTGGTCATAGCAATGTGAATACCTGTAGTATAACTGACTAATCATGGAAGATGCACAGTGAAACTGAAACAAATCCAGCAGATCCATTTGATCTAAATTTAAGTTAGAGCTTAGATTTTTTTTTTTCAACCACTGTATCAGTTCTCTGCTTTGGAATAAAGACTGAGGTTTCTGATCCAAGGGTATGTTAGGAAAGAGATGTTCCTTTTCCAGCTATCTCATTTAGTAGACAAAGCTATTGTAATTCCACTGATTTGTGGCTTTTCTTTATTGGCTGTTGGCATCCTACCTAAGATAGCACATAACTATCAACGTGGAATTGTGTAGTATCTGAAAAACAACAGTGTTCATTCGAATGATCTGTTCTCACCCAGTCACATCGGATGGTGCTGCTTTAATTTTTCTCAATCTCTATATTTAGGGTTCCGGATCCGACATTATGAATTTTCAAAGGGGGAAAAAGGCAGCATAACTGAGCAGATCCGTAATGCTTTTAACCTGGTTGGGTTTTGTTTTTTTCCCCCCTGTAGGTTAACGTTTTTAAATTTGCCCATTGCAATTTTCTATCAAGCGTGAAAGTCTGGTGCTTGTGATTTAACCACTCTCAGTTTCATTGCCGGAAAAGTAACTTAAAATGTCCTCTTTTTAAACTGATACACATAAATGCAGGTCTTGGTCCATATTGAATCCTTAAGCCAGTAGGGAATCAGCTATTGAGAAGTGGGAGAAACATTTCTCCTTAGGAAACCTCGGTTCCATGGGGTGTATTTGGAGGGCAGGGACTGAGGCATTAGTACCTGTACTTCCCTTCATTTAGAAATCACTTCAGACTTCCCTGGTGGTCCAGTGGTTAAGAATCCGTCTGCCAGTTCAGGGGACACGGTTTCGATCCCTGGTCTGGGAAGATCCCACGTGGTGCAGAGCAACTAAGCCCGTGCACCACAACTACTGAGCCCGTGCTCTAGAGCCCGCAAGCCACAACCACTGAGCCCGCATGCCACAACTACTGAAGCCCGTGTGCTTAGAGCCCATGCTCCGCAACAAGAGAAGCCACCACAGTGAGAAGCCCGTGCACCGCAACAAAGAGTAGCCCCCGCTCGCCGCAACTAGAGAAAGCCTGCGTGTAGCAACGAAGACCCAACACAGCCAAAAATTAAAAAAAAAAAAAAATTAAAAAAAAAAGAAGAAGAAATCACTTCTACCTGTGCGTGGTTAGAAACAGGCAAGACTTACTGTGTGACTACTTCCTCATCTGTGAAATAGGGACAGGGATGGTACCAGTCTCAGAGGGTTGATATGGGGATTGAATGAATATGTGTAAAGCACTCAGAAGAGTGATGAATGTGCAAAAAGAATGTTAGCTACTCAGGAGAGACTTCTCGGTTTTCTCTGTTCATGGTGGCCTTAGTGTCTTCAGTAATTTTTTCATGGCACCTCTAGGCTAAAAAGAATATTTAGTAATTCTATTTATTAAGTAGTTAGGTTCAAATAATTTTATTAAGTATTATATCCTAACAGTTACTTGAAAAAAAATACACATAAATTGGAAGAAAATTTTTATTTCATTCTTAGATAACCACAATAACATATTAGGGATGGTTGCACCTGTTGGGCACTGCACAACTTCTCTAACCTGGGAATCAGATTGGACACTGCTGCTTTGTTTATTTGACGGGGGTGGGGGTGGGGGGGTGGGGGGTGATTCTTGGCCTTTCACTACAGCAGTTACCCTGTTTTGTGATGATGATGTCATTGAAAGAACTGTAGCACGATGTAGTATTGAGACTGATTAACTCAGCTGGGGCCTGGGACATCTTCAGTATTGCTCTTTCCCCTCAGAAATTTGGAACATCCTTTGGGCCCTCTCTGGGTTTGCTGCGGTACCCTGAGGCACCTGGGTACACATTTGGGAACCCATGTTACTAGTATGTTAGCCCAACTCTAGGGTGGATTCAGTTGAACCAATAATTCAGAAGTGAAAAGCTTCCTTTTCCACTTGAACGTCAGCTCATGTGCCTGATTTACAAGATGTGTTTCTGAAGAGTTTCTAGTAAAGTTTGGTTTATGCAAATGAGACTCAGGGGTCTGATTTTTTTTTTTTATTTAAGCACTGATGAATCTCTGAAGTAATCAAGCATGGCAGACATAACACATGAGCCGGTCTTTCCCTAGAAAGGAACTGACAGCATGGTGGTTGGTCCACACAACAAGAGGTAGGAAAGGCCACCTTGGTTACCTTTTATTGAAAAGGCCAGTGACTTACGAAAGAATTTTTTGTCTAAAAAAACTTTTTTGCCAGTTGACGGAGTGGAGTGTCTTTTCACATGGATTGCACAACTTGGTGCGTGGTCTCCCAGGGGCTCCCTGTTGATCTCCAGGCCCTCTGCTCTGGCCTGGGGGCTTCGGATCTAGATGACAGACCACGGGATGGGGACCGCACAGCCTCAGATTCTCCCGATCACCCCTTTCTCTCTCAGCCTCCTGGGCTTTCTCTCCTCCCTTTATATCACCTTTCCTTCTGTCTTTCCTCCCTTCTGTCCCCGCCTTCAGTCAAATCATTCCTTTGGAACTGCTCTTAATGTGAATTTTAAATGTATTCACAGTATTTTGCACTTAGAGAATATTTGGTTTTTAAATTTAAAATTGATGGCCTTGTAGTCATTCCCAACTTCTTTTTTTTCTCTCACAACCGACATTCAGTCTACCAGCAAATAGCATTCTGTCTTTGAATTGATCTAGAATTCAGCCCCTTCTCCCCACCGTCACTGCTGCTCCCCCAAACCCTGGCCCCCTTCATCTCTCCCTGGGACCCCAGCAGCCTCCCAGCTGGCCACCCCATTTCCAGCCTGGCCCTTGAAGCTCGTTCTCTCTGGGGTTGAAGGCAGTCTCTCTAAGAGAGAAGTACAGCATGTAATTCCTCTGCTCAGGCCCCTGCAGGGGCCACCCACCTTCTCAGCGTAATATTCCCAGACCTTCCCATGGGCTCTGAGACCCTCTGCGGCCTACTGCTCCCTGGCCCCAACACTGGCCTCCTGGCTGTGCCTTTTACCACTCTGTCCCTGCAACCCCTGTTCCTGTGGTGCCCGCATTGCTCTCCTGACCCCCTGGGTGCTTCCCTCCCGCTCCCGGGGCTGCTCATGTGCCACTTCCCAGGCCTGCTTAGGGTTTGGCATCGCTTCGACTTTATTCAGTCTTTTATTTTTTTTAATTTTTTTATTTATTTATTTTTGGCTGTGTTGGGACTTCGTTGCTGTGCGCGGGCTTTCTCTAGTTGTGGCGAGCGGGGGCTACTCTTCGTTGCGGTGTGCAGGCTTCTCATTGCGGTGGCTTCACTTGTTTCGAAGCATGGGCTCTAGGCAGGTGGGCTTCAGTAGTTGTGGCACACAGGCACAGGCTAGTTGTGGCTCGAGGGCTCTAGAGCGCAGGCTCAGTAGTTGTGGTGCACGGACTTAGTTGCTCTGAGGCATGTGGGATCTTCCCGGACCAGGGCTCGAACCCGTGTCCCCTGCATTGGCAGGCGGATTCTTAACCACTGCGCCACCAGGGAAGCCCTTTATTCAGTCTTATTGGCTCAGCACCCCCATGATAGAACATTTGTTTTTTCATGGTTGATTGTTTCTCTTCACCCCTAACCCAGGCTGCCCGCTCACTAGAATGTGAGGTTCAGAATTGCGGGAACTTTATCTGTTATGATCACTGCTGTGTTTCTGGCACCTGGACGGTGCTGAGCACGTAGTTGGTGCTCAGGACGTATTTGTTGAAGAAATCAAATCAATAAATGAGTAAACATTACTGTAAAGGAAAAATTGTGTTATGTGTCATTGAATGCTTCCATAAGGTAGGCGCTTCTGATGGTGTAAAGTTACTTTCTTTAAATACACGTCTTCATCAAGATCGTTTTGTAGAGTTTGAATCCTGATCGCTCAGACTTGTTTTTAGGTAAACTGCTGTGCCCTTAGTTTGTTTTTTTCTTTTTGATACTGGGACATTCTCTGTTTGGAGTTTTTGAATTGAGGAAATACATGTTAATCCAGTAAAAGAAAAGCTCAGTGGTATGGTAGGGACCATAATCTTTGACATGGTCCTTCTGAGTTGTGTTCAGATATGTTTTCTTTACTACAAGTCAGTAGAAATTTAACTATGACCAAAACAAAGCATTCTCGGGTTGATGATTCAGCTTCTGCTGTGGAACATTTAGGATTGAGGGACTGTCAACCTGGCATTTGGATGAAGCCTTGAAAGAAGATACAGCTGTAACTTTTCGAAATGAAACTTTAACCTTAAATGTGTATAAAATAAAAGCAGGAATACATTTTCATTATAAAGTTGGAATCTGGAAGTGTAATTGCTGGGTCAGAAGGGGGGAGCAGTTTAAATTTTGAAACCTGCTCCTGAATCACCCTGTGAAAAAGCTATCCTCTGCCCCACTGGATGGGAGTCATCTTTTTAATTTTTGCCAGTCTGATGGATGACTTTTTCTGAACAGCTTTATTGAGCTCTAATCTACATACTATAAAATTAATATCCATTGTACATGTACAATCCTCTTGACTGCTAGTAAATATTCAGAGTTGTGCAGCCATCACCGTAATTCAGTTCTAGAACATTTCCATCACCCCAAGAACTTCTTAGTAGTCAATCTCTGCTCCTATCCCCAGACATAGGCAGCCACTAATTTGCTTTCTGTCCCTATAAATTTGCGTTTTCTAGACATTCCAAAGAAGTGAATCACATAATATGCTGTCTTCTGTCCGGCTTCTTTCACTCTGCAGTGTTTCTGAGGTTCATCCGTGTTGCAGCAACTATAATTTGCTCCTTTTTTTATTGCTGACTAGTATTCCACTGTGTGGATGGACCACATCTGGTTTATCCATTCGCCAGTTGATGGACATTAGGATCGTTTCCAACTTTTTGTCATGAGTAATGCTGCTCTGTACATTTGCATGAGTTGTAAGGTTTCACTATATTTTCTTGATATATGTCCTTTATCAGATATATGATTTGCAAATATTTGGTCCTGATCTTTGGTTGTCTTTCAGTTAATGTGTTTTGAAGTACAAACATTTTAAATTTCGATGAAGTCCAGTTACCTTTTTTTTTTTTCTATGGATTGTACTTTCGATATCATACCTGAGAACTCTTTGCCCAGCCCAAGGCCATCAGAGTTGTTTTGGTGTTATATACCTGACAATTAATGAGGTTCTTTTTATGTGTTTATTTGTGCTTGGACCTCTTCTGAATTGCTTGTTCATCTGGGTTTACTTTGACATATGAGAAGTATGGCCAAAAACATACCTAAAAGATGAATTGGTATAGCACTAGGAAAGATGTACATTCTATTTTTGTATTTTATACCATATGTATTAGTTTTCTAGGGCTGCTGTAACAAGTTACCAGAAACTGGATGGCTTAAAACAACAGAAGTTTGTTCTCTAACAGTTCTGGAGACCAGAAGTTGAAAGTCAGGGTATCAGCAAGGCTGTACTCCCTCCCAAGGCTTTGGCGGGGGGGGGGGCGGGGGGGGGCGGGGTGGGAATCCTTTCTTGCCTCTTTCCAGCTCCCAGAAATCCTTGGCATTCCTTGGCTTGTAGCCACATCACTCCAGTCTCTGCCTTGTCTTCACACGGCTTTCTCTCTCCCTGTGTTTTCCCTTCTGTTTCTTATCTGACCTGACAAGTGACCTCTTGTCATTGGATTTAGGTCCCATCTGTATATGATCTGGAATGATCTTATTTGAGAGCCTGAGCTTAATCACATCTGTAAAGACCCTTTTTCCAAATAAGGTTCATTCTCAGGTTCTGGGGGGGTCAAGACGTGGACAGATCTTTTGGGCGCCCCGTTTAGCTCCTTCGTTACAGTGTCTGCATTGGCATTCAGGTGCACATCGGCCGGCATCCATCGTGTGTCTTTGGTTTTATATCACTTCTTCTGTCCTTGGAGGCTTGTCCTCATTGTGCTCCAGACCAAGGAGCAGTTCCCTGGTATCTGGAATTTTGGGCTTGAGATGTTGATACAAGGTGGGATGATCTCTTAGGAAAAGATGAACCTTTTCTGCAATCTCTCTTTCCCTCTTTTTTCCCCTAGGGAAATAAATGCTCTTGTCTTCCTGTACAAGTGTTACATGATGTTTCATTCCTCAATATTATTTTAGGCCTTTGTTTGCAAAATTTTTTAAAAAGTGAGCAGAGAAATTATGAAGAAACTGACAATAGGCTTAGACGTTGGTTTCACCAGGGAGTGGGATATGTTTGGAAGTTTTCTTATTTTTAACAGATCTGTTTAGTGTTTGGAAGTTGTTGCATAAGTTTCAGAGCTGAAATTTTAGGTAGAACCTTGTAACTAACAATAACCCCTGTGGTAACAATTTTTACTACATCTGTAGCTCACCGTTTGTAGGCACTCTTAGTCTGGCTGGGTCAGCTCAGAAGTTTCTAGGCATTGAGGTGCACAGTGGGAAGGGCTGTCAGGTCATTTTGAGGTTGAAGACCTGAGGGCCAATTTCGCTGTGCCTGACCAGGACCCCTCAGTGTTTGGTGGCGCGGCGAGGACCAGCAGCCAGGTGGCGACTCCTCCTCCACCACGACCTTTCTTCGTGGTCGGGGTGTCAGACACTGTCTGCCCACACGGAAGGGGGGATTGTCCCTAAAGTCACCCCTGGGAGAAAGCCTTTGCCATAGAGTTAAGTAAAATAAAAATATCACTTCCTTTAGTTCAGCAGTCGAAGAACTGAGTAGGGCAGCCGTACTGGAAATTTTTAGTGTAATCTTACTCATTCTAAAATTAAATTCATACTCTGAGAACTTGACAGCCAGCACCGTCATTGCATCTGCTGTAGGATATCCTGTCCTTTGGGGGCCCTGAATTGTCTAGCGTAGAACATGAGGGAGTTGGGCTAGATTTGCCATCCGCGAAGGTGTACTCAGCATCTCTTCTGTGCCAGGCGCTGTTGCAGGTGCTTGGGTTACACCTGCGAGCAAAGACCCCAGCCGTCTTAGAGCTTACGTTCCAGCAAGAGGAGATAGACAGTGTACATACATAGTAAATTATGTAATGTAATAGGTGATACGTGCTAGGCAAAAAAGGAGAAAGAGAAAAGGGTAAGAGAAATGGCAGAATTGTTAGCATTTCAAACTTTTTATTACAGACACTTGCAAATATGTAAAAAGAAATAGAATTGTGTGAAGAAACCCCACAAACCTATCACTCAACTTCAACAATTGAATGAATGTCAATCTTGCTTCTTTATACCCCCCATTCCTTCCAATCCTGTGTTATTTTGAAGCAAATCTCAGGCATCACACATTTATCGGTAAATGTATGTGTTATGGACTGAATATTTGTGTGTCCCGCCCAAATTCATATAGTGAAGCCCAAGCCCCTAATGTGGTGGTACTTGGAGATGCGACCTTCTGGGAGGTCGTCAGGTTTGGCTTGGGTCATGAGGGTGGAACCTTATGGTGGGGTCACTGGCCTCATAAAAAGAGGAGGAGAGAGTGGGAGGGCGCTTGCACTCTGCAAGTCAGGAAGGAGAGCCCGCCCCGGGGGCCCAGGCAGGCGCCTTGCACTGCAGCCTCCAGAACGAGGAAGACACTTGTGTTGTTTAAGCCACTCCATCTGGGGTGTTTTGTCACGGCAGCCTGAGCTAAGACAGTATGGATCTCTAAAAGATAAGGACTTCTAAAAAACATAACTGCAAAACTTTTGTGGCATCTAAATAAAACAATTCCTTAGTATCAAATATTCAGCGTTTACATTTCCAACATGTCTGAAATGTCTTTTTTTAAAAAATTCTTTGAATTATTTAGTATCCAAATAAGGTTTTTAGATAAATGTCTTCAGTCTCTCTTGAAATCTTGATTTCCCCCCATCCATCTTTTGCTCCTTGCAGCTTCTTGAAGAGCCCAGGGGGTGTGTCTTGTGGTCCCCTCCCTGGACTGTGCCAGCTGTGTCCTGTGGTGTCCTTGAACACCATCCTCTGTCCTCTGTTTCCTGTAGGGTGTCAGAGCCCAAATCTGGATCAGAATGCAGTTTGGATTTTTCTGGCAAGACTTGCACAGGTGGTGGTGTGTTCTTCCGTCAGTAGGCGCAATAATGTCTGGTGGTCTCTCTTTTTGTGTTGGTAGCAGATATTTATTCTCACATCATTAATTCCCTAAGGGTTGCAAAACCGTGCTATTTAGTCTAATTTTACCGTTTCTTCATTTATTATCTGAAAGATTTCTGTAAAGAGTGTGTATTTGTACACACACACACACACACATTTGTTTATGTTACTCGGTTACCTAGTGGTATAGTTTGTATAGGAAAGGCAGACCAAATGCTTGATTCTTCTCCTTTACATAACTTCTCAAAATGAGTTAGTTCACTGGTATTCTTCATTGGTGATCAATTAGCTTTTACTTATTTTTATTTTATTTTATTTTTGTAGTATCATTATGAACTTAAGGATTTAAACGTGCTTGGTTTGTTTCAGTCCATCGCACTTGTTATCCTTACTGATGGGCAAGTGCCCTCTTTGCCAGCGTGCTTGTGAGTGTAGGAATCTTTGTTAGTTTCCTTGCTCTCTGGTATGATGCAATGTTCCAGACTCATTTTATGCATTTCCTGCCCTGGACCGGGAGTAGCCATTCTCCAGGGAGCCCTGATTCCTTCTAGTGGGATATGGTATTTGGAGACCCCAGTCTGTGTGCTTGGGCTTCTAGTTGCTGTTGGGCTTTTTCAGGGGGCAGAGCTAGGAATTTAAAGGTGGAAGCACCTCCTGGGTTCACTTTGATCTTTTCAATTCAAATTCAGGACTTCAGGGTTTTATTTAACCGCTCTGTCCTCTGTATTTGCTTTCTTCCTGCTCTTTTATGTTTTCTTTCTTCCAGTTTTCAGGGATGCTTGGGGATGATAGTGTTAGAGTGAGGTTCTCAGACTGGATCAGAATCCAGTGGAGAGCTCGTTGGAACCTGAGGCCAGGCCCCACCCCAGAGTTTCTGATTGAGCAGGTACGGGGTGGGGCCTGGGGGCCAGCACTCGCAACAAACACCCGGACAGTGCTGGTGCTGCGGGTCCAGGGAACTGCTTACTCCACCTTCCACAGCCTCTGAATAACACTTTAACTCTGCCATCAACAGTGTGACTAGTGAAGACAGACTTAAAACCTTTTCAGTAGTTCTTTGTGGCATTTGGATCTGTTACCCCACTAGGAATGAATAGTCAAATTTCTGCCAACTGCACATACATTTAATAACCTCATTTGTTTTATTTTTTCCTGATATTTTTAGGGAAAGCTTTTTTAAAATTTAATTTGTTTTATAAGTATATAAAATACATGCTTCCAAAGGCAAGTCTACCAACACGATACATTTAAAACAATCTAGCGTATACCCCTGTCCTCTCTACCCTATCCCTGCCCTTACCTAAATAGTCTTCTTCTATAGGAGACATTCATACATATTTGTATTTCCCTTTCTTACATAAGAGATTACAAACTACATACACATTTTCCCACTTCGCTTTTTTCCCTCAATGTTTCCTGGTGGACATAGCGTGTGGAGATCTTTCCCATTGCTTTTTATAGTTCCCTAGAACTCTGTCGTGTCCGTGTGCCGTGGTTTATTCCACCGGTCTCCCATCAGTGGAATTTGCATGGTTTCGTCTCTTGCTGTTTGACATAGTCTTGCATTGAATAGCCTTGCGTGTGCATCTGTCTTCTCATTTTCCCTGTGTACCTGTCGGGGTAGAGCGCTGCAAGGATTGCTGGGACTGTGGTAAACACTTAGTTTTGCTAGATATTTTCAAACCCCCTTCATAATGGCGCACCTTTTGAAAACTGCAGTTAGACCACATTGAGAAAGAGAGTGATCTTTGAACAGACCTTAAGGAGGTGAAGGGGAAATCCAGGGAAAGAGCGGTTTGGGAACCCTTCTGTCCAAAGCCTCGGGTCAGGGGCGTGCCTGGAGTGAGCAAGAGCTCTTCCTGAACTTGCAATTGCTGTGATTCAAACTGCTACAATCTTACTGTATTTCCTTTATTTTAAAAGTATGTAAATCTTCAAAGGCTGATTCTTCAGTCTTCTCATATTTAGATGCATTTATCCGATCTTTCTTTTTCTGTTGGAACTCTTCAGTTTTAAGTCTAGTGTGGTGTCTGAGTGCTAGAGAAGGTGACTGCTGTCCCCCTGGTTAGAAGTGTGTACTCAGACCTCCTTAACGCTTGGCATGTGTGCTAACTTGTTTCATGTCAAGAAAGAAAGACTTCGGGACTTTCTATCTTGTGAGTGGTCTCTGTGTATTGGTTGTGGTTCCTTTTCTGCAAACTCCCACAGTATGAAACTTGATTAACACTCACACATTGTACTTTGTCCCTTTGGTCACACCTGCGGGGTGGTGACTGTTGCGTAGACTGGGTACCAGGAGTGAGGGACACAGGGTGGGGGAGGGGAGCACGTGTGTCTGTCACAGTCAGGCTCGGGGGAAAGCTGGATGGAACAGCCTAACATGAAAACTAGTGATGACATGGCAGGGCGTGCTGAGTTGTGATTTAAAATCACCGTCATTTTGGAAGGCCTGACGCAGGGGATCTGTGACAACTGACGACCAAGTGTAGGCGATTCCCATCATGTCGACTGGAGGAATTACTGTTCTTTAAGCTTGGCCTCTGCGGCGCAGAGCTGTGGGAGGGTTCATTTGCTTTTCTTCTCAGTATGCACCTTCCAGTAAAGGCAGCGCAGTGTTTACGCGTAGAAATGGGCCATCAGTTGCCTGGTTGTTTTCGGACACAGGCTGAACCTTACTTTCTATCAGTACTTGCAGAATCTGGATACCATCTGGGTCTTTTTTGTTCTTTCTCATTAGCCTTCACTCCCTGCCCCCACCCCCAAATGTGAAAGCCTTTCATGTACAGATACGCTGGGAAGACCCCTGGGGAGGGCTTCCGTGTTCCAGGAGTACACATTTGATATTAGTTTTCCCCATGAAAGAGCTACCAATTTGAGGCATTAATTCAATTTTATTACTACATTGACACTACACATAAATTATGGCAAATACGTTTTACATATTATTGAACAGGCTGCAATGACTTCCCAGTTTGTGACTTTGGACATTTTTTTGTCCATTTGAAGGTCTGTTGTACTAGAAGCTGCTGAGGAGAAATTAAGGAACGTACGGTCTGAGGGTGAGCGCACGTGTGCTTCGGGTTAAAGACAGTGCCCTCCTTAACACTTCTTGTTTTCAACTAGGAGTCAGCTGCCTAACTGTGAAGCGTAGCTTTATTTTGTTAACAGCATATTTAAAGAATGGCTGTTTTTATAAACTTTTATATAAAGCAAATGTTAGATAAATTATATATTTCCTCTGATTTTTTTGAAGTAAAATCATAGCATCTCTTGCTTGGAAGGGCCTGAGGTAGGTTACCTAGTCCGAGTCCGGCCACTCCACAGCGGCCTGGTCTCCAGAGACCCAACTAGGAGATCGTCAGGTGCGGATGAGCCAAAGGCAGATCCTCTGTCTACACCACACACTTCTTCACGTGGAGCCGCAATCCACCCACTAGTGCTGTGGAGCCATAAATGATAAATCTGACCCTTTGTTTTTAAGTTAAGACGTTGCCCGCTAGATAGTTGAAGACAGCCATCGTATTAACAGACTAAGTAATCTGGATGTCTTCAACAATTTAAGATAAAACGCGAGATGCATTTTATTAGAAAAGTTACTCTTTCCTTTTACTGAGATTACTTACACTAAAGAATTTGAAGAAGAATTGTACTGTATGAGAGTATCAACAAATATTTAAAATCTTTATTTAAGATCTTTTATCCAACATAAGTCTCCGAATAAAGATACTGATATTGAAAATATGTGGTAGCAGCTGTTTAGGAAAGCTGTACCTCAGCGGCAGATTGGCTGAACACTGGGTTTTATTTGCCACTTTCTCATGGTTGTAACTTCCTGATCCTTTCATACTTCTGTGTTAGGACCTTCACAGTTTGCATGTTTAAGCACTGGTAACAGTGGGATGCCAGTGACAGAAAGGTGCACTCTTGTTGGTGGAAGGTCTTCTGGAACCTGTGTTTTCAGCCAAGCGGTGTCAACACAGTCACTGCAGATTCCTTAGGAAACAATAAAATGAGGAGGCAGAGAAGCAGCTCGGAGCGGCAGCCAAGAGCGTTGAGTTCAGAGTGGGCTGCCCGGTGCAGCTCGGCCCAGCTCTGGTGCTCGGGAGCCACTTGACTCAGCTGGGTGGGCAGATGCTGGGTGCCTGGGCCTCCACGTGTGGGGTGGCCCTCGGTCCCGGGGCTGCTGGGAGGGCTCGGGGCGCCTGTGCAGAGTGCTGTCCGCGAATGCACGGTAAACAGAGGGGCCCTCTCTTGACTTTTCGTTAGCTAGTTCTCACCTGGGGCCAAACCCTCTATAGTTAGCACATCCTCCCATGTCATCAGATCAGATTACGTAGGTTTTTTTGCGGGGGGTGGGGGGGGTGGGCAGGGGGGCGGCAGCGCAAATCAGATGCTTTTATTTTTCCCTTTTGAGTCTGCTATATACTCTTTTCATAGTTGTGTCAGTTTTTTGCGGCTACTGTAACAAATTACGTAGACTTTGTGCCTTAAAGTAACACAGAGATATTCTCTCAGAGCTCTGGAGAACAGAAGTCTGACGTGGGTCTCGTTAGGTTAAAATCAAGATGTGGGCAGGGCTGATCCTTCCCGAGGCTCCAGGGGAGAATCCGTTTCCTGCCTTTTCCGGCTTCTAGAGGTGCCCGCGTCCTTGGCTCTCTGGGCCCCTCCGCCTTCAAAGCCAGTGACACCAGTTCAGTCTTTCTCGTGATGCCGTCTCTTTGGTTGTGGCTCTTCCGCCTCCCTCTTCCCTACTTAAGGACGCTTGTGAGTCCAATGGGCCTGTCCAGATAATCCAGGATCATCTTTTTAAGGTCAGTTGACCAGCAGCCTTAATCCACCTGCAGCCTTAATTCTCCCTCGCCATGTAACATAACATGTTCCCAGGCCCCAGGGAATAGGCCAGTTACGTAGATTTCCGACTGCCCGTAACATGCGTCTGGGAGAGAACCGTTGGAAATAATGATTCTATAAGTATGAAAACCCTGTGTCCTTCCCAAATGAGAGGTGACTTTTTTCAGTTTCCCCCGAGGCACAATTAGTAGCTCTGGAGCATTCAAACCACGTTTGGTAACTTACGCTACCTTTTCTGCAGACTGTTTAGTGCCAAATTCAATCTTATGTCATAACCGAGTCCTAAAATCTTTAAAAAATTATTACATAAACATTATAGGAACATTAGCAACAACGAATGTATGGCTTTTTGAACATAGATAGAAACATTTTTCTTCTAGATTAAGAGAATATGTGCCTTTATTTTAGTCTAGTTTGGACATCGCACATTCCTGAGATGCAGACTGTGAGCCCCTCTGAAATCTCCTCCGCCTGATGGAACCACTTTGCGCGGTTTGGTTTGGCTGTAGATTTCCAGGAGGATGAAACATTCACTGCTTGCTTGTCTGCGGGAGGCGTTTTCACACACAGCAGGGCTGTGGACTCAGTCCTCTACTCTTTACGTATCAACGTAAGACTGATTCTGTTCTGGTTGCAATTGACTGTTAAGAGTTGAAAATCTGAATTTTAAAAATGCTTTGACACTAAGTAACTTTGTGGATTTGCAGTTCTAGTGGACCCTAAAATAAAAGTTTTGTGCGTAAAATGATTGAAAGTTTTCATTGCTCTTTAGGTTGGTGAAGGGTGCAACAGATGATGTGTGACTGACAGTTTGTGACTGGCCCTGGCCACGGCCGGCAGAGCTGGGTCTGCCGCATCCTCATGCGTTTGTCTGGGCCTGTTACTTAGCTTTGCTTAGACTCTCATCTTAGTGATAGCATCTTGGGTCTAAAAGACTGTCTCGCCTACACGTTTCTATTTTTAGGTATAATCGACTTCTTTGAAAATTAGAGTTGTTTCAGAAGTAACCAGCTTTTTACTGTCTTAGTGTTGGTCATCTAAAATCCAAATGAGGGACTTCCCTGGTGGTTCAGTGGTTAGGACTCTGCGTTTTTCACTGCTGTGGCCCGGGTTCAATCCCTGGTTGGGGAACTAAGACCCCACAAGCCGCACAGCGTGGCCAGAAATAAACAATCAAATAAAATCTGAATGATACATCTTTATCTGTAGTTATTTATGTTTTGTTGGACATGTGTTAGTGTCTTTTTACGTTGGTAAAAGTTAACTACTTTATAATTGTTCTTCTGTTTTAAAAATTTTAAGAAAATGTTAAGCTGAGTTTGTTGAACTATGACCCATTTATGCTTAAGTCACTGAAATCATCTTTCTGAATTCTTCCCCCACCCCGTGTTTAATTAGTTCTTATCTGCTTTTAACATAGAAAGTTTAAAATTACATGATTAATGCATGAAATGTATGCTTCTAAAAATCTCAGAGCATGCAGTCATAATTCAGGAAATAGTGAAGATCTGCATCAGTCATCTGATTGCGTGGAACAGCAAATCTAATCACAACTGGCATAAATAAGAAAACAGGTTCAGATAATCAGAAACCCGGGGCTCTGCCCCCCTTTCTTGGGGAGCGTCTGAGCTGGGCTTTCCTCAGCCTTTGGGCTTAGGCCCAGCCTGGGGTCAGGTGCCAGCAAGCCTGGGCACCATCCAGATGGAGTGCCTGCGTCCCTTTGCAGAGCAAGGCCACTGTCCCTTGATGTTTCCCTTTACGTTTGAGTGGCCCCTCTGCCTGTCGTCAGTCATTGCTCCTGCCCGGGTGCTGCCACGCGCCGGTGCTAACGGTCCGCAGACGCCCCTGGAGCTGCCTGTGGGTGCCCTGACTTGCCCCAGCCTCATATCCACATGTCCCCAAGTGAGTGACGAGACACACACACACACACACACACAGGGAGAGAGAGATTTATATTGGGTTGGCTGAAAGGTTTGTTCCGTTTTTTCCGTAAGATGGCTCTGGTAGCGCCTAGTTGTCTTTAACTTCATTTGAAACAATTTGGTAGATTGTATTGTGACAGCTGTCATATCAGCGTGCGTTTAAAAAAAAAAACTTACCAAAACTGGTGAATTTTTGTGTAGCCATTTTAATGTTGAAGGTGGAAGAAGAACAACATTTTTGGCATATTATGCTAGATTATTTCAAGAAAGGTAAAAACGCAACTGAAAACACAAAAAAAGATTTGTGCAGTGTATGGCGAAGGTGCTGTGACTGATCGAACGTGCCAAAAGTGGTTTGCGAGGTTTCGTGCTGGAGATTTCTCACTGACCGATGCTCCACGGGCGGGTAGACCAGTTGACGTCGATAGCGACCAAATCGAAACAATAATTGAGAAACAATCAGCGTTACACCACACGGGAGATAGCCGACATACTCAGAATATCCAAATCAAGCGTTGAAAATCATTTGCACCAGCTTGGTTATGTGAATCGCTTTGGTGTTCGGGTTCCACATAGGCGAAAAAAACCTGGACCATATTTCCGCATGCGATTCTCTACCGAAACGTAACGAAAACATTCCGTTTTTAAAACAAGTTGTGATGGGCTGTGAAAAGTAGATACTGTACAATAACGTGGAATGGAAGAGATCGTGGGGCAAGCGAAATGAACCACCGCCAACCACACCAAAGGCCGGTCTTCATCCAAAGAAGGTGATGTTGTGTATATGGTGGGGTTGGAAGGGAGTTCTCTATTAAGAGCTCCTTCCGGAAAACCAAACGATTAAGTCCAACAAGTACTGCTCCCAATTAGACCAGCTGAAAGCAGCACTCGACGAAAAGCGTCCAGAATTAGTCAACAGAAAACACATAATCTTCCATCAGGACAACACAAGACCGCATGTTTCTTTGAAGACCAGGCAAAAACGGTTACAGCTTGGCTGGGAAGTTCTGATTCATCCGCCATATTCACCAGACATTGCACCTTCAGGTTTCCATTTATTTCAGTCTTTACAAAATTCTCTTAATGGAAAAAATTTCCATTCCCTGGAAGACTGTAAAAGGCACCTGGAACAATTATTTGCTCAAAAAGATAAAAAGTTTTGGAAAGATGGAATTATGAAGTTGCCTGAAAAATGACAGAAGGTAGTGGGACAAAACAGTGAATACATTGTTCAGTAAGTTCTTGGTGAAAATGAAAAATGTCTTTTATTTTTACTTAAAAACTGAAGGAACTTTTTGGCCAACCCAGTGTTAATGGGATTGTGCTTTGAATTACTTTTACAAATTATTTTGATAAAGTCTCCCCTCTCTCACCAAAAGAAAGAAAGAAATCTTAGTTGTTGAAATAAATAGTCTGAGTTGACTCTTTTAATAGGCCTCTTGGGTAAGAAAAAGAAACACATCAGTTTTCTGAACAGGGTTCTCTGAACACATCAATCTTAAGCCTCATTTTTGCTTCTAGTAGCTGTTTTCTAACAGCTGAATCCTTGTTGGGTTTTCTCATGCCCCTGTTGCCCATGGGATCAAAACGAAGTGGCTCTTACAATTCAGACCTCAGAACTCCAACGGCTTTTCTGCTAGGTGGTTGGGCTATTTTGGGGAGCTACAAAGTATACACTGTTAATTTAATTACCTATCACATAAGCCTAGATTTAATTCTTCTGGGGTTTTACACCTAAGCTCTTTCCTGTCCCTCTCTTTTAGAGCTCTGGCTCTCTATAGCTCATTTTCAAAGACATCTCTATTTTTCATAATACTCAATATAAAGACTTAGGAGTATTATCATTAATAATAGCTGTATATTCTGAGAAAATCATGGAGGCTTTTCTTCATGTTCAGTCAATGTAGAATTTCAATGGGTGAGAAGAATTTGACCTTCAAATGTAAATCAGGGGTGCTGTATCAGTTGGCTAGGGCTGCCATAACAAAATACCACAGACTGGGTGGCTTAAACAACAGAAACTTGTTTTCTCACAGTTCTGGTGGCTGGAAGTCCAGATCTAAGTGTCGACAGGGTTGGCTTCTGAGGCCTCCCTCCTTGGCTTGGAGGTGGCCAGCCTTCTTCTTGCTGTGTCCTCATGTGGTCTTTTCCCACCCCAGAGTCTGTGTATCCACATTTTCTCTTATAAGGATGCCAATCAGATTGGATCAGGGCCCATTCTAAAGCCCTCATTCTAACTTAATCAGCTTTTCAAGACCTTATCTGCAAATACAGGCACATTCAGAGGTACTGGGGGTTAGGATTTCAACATATGAATTTTGCAGGGACACAGTTTAGCTCCTAACAGGCGCTGAGATCAAATGGTCACTTGTTAAGTCCCCAGTTATTGTCAGATGATGTCTTTGCCCTTGACAGATGTGCTAACTGGCCTATAATCTTTTAAAATTAAATTTAGGACACAGATTAAAGATTTATTTCATGATTGAATATAGGAAAAATTGTTACTTTATAGTCTCCACTTAGACAAGTTTTATATCATGTAACAGGATTTCCTGTGGGGGACACTTGGGAGGGGGCGTGTAAGAGGCACTTCATTTGTTTACTCTGTACATAGTTTTTTCTTTTCTTTTCTTTTTTCCCTTAACATCTTTATCGGAGTATAATTGCTTTACAACGTTGTGTTAGTTCCTGCTGTATAACAAAGTGAATCAGCTATATGTATACATATATCCCCATATCCCCTCCCTCTTGCGTCTCCCTCCCACCCTCCCTATCCCACCCCTCTAGGTGGTCACAGAGCACCAAGCTGATCTCCCTGTGTGATGCAGCTGCTTCCCACTAGCTATCTGTTTTACATTTGGTAGTGTATATATGTCAATGCTGCTGTCTCACTTTGTCCCAGCTTACCCTTCCCCCTCCCCGTGTCCTCAAGTCCATTCTCTACGTCTGCATCTTTATTCCTGTCCTGCCCTTCGGTTCATGAGGACCATTTTTTTTTTTTAGATTCCATATATATGTGTTAGCATACAGTATTTGTTTTTCTCTTTCTGACTTACTTCACTCTGTAGGACAGACTCTAGGTCCATCCACCTCACTACAAATAACTCAATTTCGTTTCTTTTTATGGCTGAGTGATATTCCATTGTATATATGTGCCACATCTTCTTTATCCATTCATCTGTCGATGGACACTTAGGTTGCTTCCATGTCCTGGCTGTTGTAAATAGAGCTGCAATGAACATTGTGGTACATGACTGTTTTTGAATTATGGTTTTCTCAGGGTATATGCCCAGTAGTGAGATTGCTGGGTGGTATGGTAGTTCTATTTTTAGTTTTTTAAGGAACCTCCATAGTGTTCTCCATAGTGGCTGTATCAATTTACATTCCCACCAACAGTGCAAGAGGGTTCCCTTTTCTCCACACCCTCTCCAGCATTTATTGTTTGTAGATTTTTTGATGATGGCCATTCTGACTGGTGTGAGGTGATACCTCATTGTAGTTTTGATTTGCATTTCTCTAATGATTAGTGATGTTGAGCATCCTTTCATGTGTTTGTTGGCAATCTGTATATCTTCTTTGGAGAAATGTCTATTTAGGTCTTCTGCGCATTTTTGGATAGGGTTGTTTGTTTTTTGGATGTTGAGCTGCATGAGCTGCTTGTATATTTTGGAGATTAATCCTTTGTCAGTTGCTTCGTTTGCAAATATTTTTTCCCATTCTGAGGGTTGTCTTTTCGTCTCGTTTATGGTTTCCTTTGCTGTGCAAAAGCTTTTAAGTTTCATTAGGTCCCATTTGTTTATTTTTGTTTTGATTTCCATTTCTCAAGGAGGTGGGTCAAAAAGGATCTTGCTGTGATTTATGTCATAGAGTATTCTGCCTATGTTTTCCTCTAAGAGTTTGATAGTGTCTGGGCTTACATTTAGGTCTTTAATCCATTTTGAGTTTATTTTTGTGTACGGTGTTTGGAAGTGTTCTAATTTCATTCTTTTACATGTAGCTGTCCAGTTTTCCCAGCACCACTTATTGAAGAGGCTGTCTTTTCTCCATTGTATGTTGTTGCCTTCTTTGTCATAAATTAGGTGCCCATATGTGTGTGGGTTTATCTCTGGGCTTTCAATCCTTTTCCATTGATCTGTATTTCTGTTTTTGTGCCAGTACCATACTGTCTTGATTACTGTAGCTTTGTAGTATAGTCTGAAGTCTGGGAGCCTGATTCCTCCAGCTCCGTTTTTCTTTCTCGAGATTGCTTTGGGTCTTCGGGATCTTTTGTGTTTCCATACAAGTTGTGAAATTTTTTGTTCTAGTTTTGTGAAAAATGCCATTGGTAGTTTGATAGGGATTGCATTGAATCTGTAGATTGCTTTGGGTAGTATAGTCATTTTCACAATGTTGATTCTTCCAATCTAAGAACATGGTATACTTCTCCATCTGTTTGTATCATCTTTAATTTCTTTCATCAGTGTCTTATAGTTTCCTGCATACAGGTATTTTGTCTCCTTATGTAGGTTTATTCCTAGGTATTTTATTCTTTTTGTTGCAGTGGTAAATGGGAGTGTTTCCTTAATTCTCTTTCAGATTTTTCGTCATTAGTGTATAGGAATGCAAGAGATTTCTGTGCATTCATTTTGTGTCCTGCTACTTTACCGAATTCATTGATTAGCTCTAGTAGTTTTCTGGTAGCATCTTTAGGATTCTCTGTGTATAGTATCACATTATCTGCAAAGAGTGACAGCTTTACTTTATCTTCTCCGATTTGGATTCCCTTTATTTCTTTTTCTTCTCTGATTGCTGTGGCTAAAGCTTGCAAAACTACGTTGAATAATAGTGGTGAGAGTGGACAACCTTGTCTTGTTCCTGATATTAGAGGAAATGGTTTCAGTTTTTCACCATTGAGAACGATGTTGGCTGTGGGTGTGTCATATATGGCCTTTATTATGTTGAGGTGAGTTCCCCCTACGCCTACTTTTTGGAGGGTTTTTATCATAAATGGGTGTTGAATTTTGTCAAAAGCTTTTTCTGTATCGAGATTTTCATATGATTTTTTATCCTTCAATTTGTTAATATGGTGTATCACATGGATTGGTTTGCGTATATTGAAGAATCCTTGCATTCCTGGGATAAACCCCACTTGATCATGGTGTGTGATCCTTTTACTGTGCTGTTGGATTCTGTTTGCTAGTATTTTGTTGAGGATTTTTGCATCTGTTTTCATCAGAGATATCTTTTTTTGTGACATCTTTGTCTGCTTTTGGTATCAGGGTGATGGTGGCCTCGTAGAATGAGCTTAGGAGTGTTCCTCTCTGTGCTGTATTTTGGAAGAGTTTGAGAAGGATAGGTGTTAGCTCTTTTCTAAATGTTTGATAGAATTCGCCTGTGAAGCCATCTGGTCCTGGGCTTTTGTTTCTTGGAAGATTTTTAAATCACAGATTCAATTTCAGTGCTTGTGATTGGTCTGTTTATATTTTCTATTTCTTCCTGGTTCAGCCTCGGAAGGTTGTGCTTTTCTAAGAATTTGTCCATTTCTTCCAGGTTGTCCATTTTATTGGCATATAGTTGCTTGTAGTAATCTCTCATGATCCTTTGTATTTCTGCAGTGTCAGTTGTTATTTCTTTTTCATTTCTAATTCTGTTGATTTGAGTCTTCTCCCTTTTTTTTCTTGATGCATCTGGCTAATGGTTTATCAATTTTGTTTATCTTCTCAAAGAACCAGATTTTAGTTTTATTGATCTTTGCTATTGTTTTCTTTATTTCTTTTTCATTTATTTCTGATCTGATCTTTATGATTTCTTTCCTTCTGCTAACTTTGGGGTTTTTTTGTTCTTCTTTCTCTAATTGCTTTAGGTGTAAGGTTAGGTTGTTTATTTGAGATTTTTCTTGTTTCTTGAGGTAGGATTGTATTGCTATAAACTTCCCTCTTAGAACTGCTTTTGCTGCATCCCATAGGTTTTGGGTCATCGTGTTTTTTTATTGTCATTTGTTTCTAGGTATTTTTTGATTTCCTCTTTGATTTCTCCAGTGATCTCTTGGTTATTTAGTAACGTATTGTTTAGCCTCCATGTGTTTGTATTTTTTACAGTTTTTTTCCTGTAATTGGTATCTAGTCTCATAGCGTTGTGGTCGGAAAAGATACCTGATACGATTTCAATTTTCTTAAATTTACGAAGGGTTGATTTGTGACCCAAGATATGATCTATCCTGGAGAATGTTCCATGAGCACTTGAGAAGAAAGTGTATTCTGTTGTTTTTGGATGGAATGTCCTGTAAATATCAATTAAGTCCATCTTGTTTAATGTGTCATTTAAAGCTTGTGTTTCCTTGTTTATTTTTTTTATTTTTATTTTTTATAATGCTGTTTCCCCCCTCCCCTCACTGCTTAATCACAATGATTTTTTTAAAATTAATTAATTAATTTATTTATTGGCTGCATTGGGTCTTCCTTGCTGTGCACGGGTCCTCTCCAATTGCGGCGAGCCGGGGCCACTCTTGTTGCGGTGTGCGAGCTTCTCATTGCGGTGGCTTCTCTTTGTTGTGGAGCACAGGCTCCAGGCACGCGGGCTTCAGTAGTTGTGGCTCATGGGCTCTAGAGTGCAGGCGCAGTAGTTGTGGCACGCAGGCCCAGCTGCTCTGCGGCATGTGGGATCCTCTCAGACCAGGGCTCGAACCCGTGTCCCCTGCATTGGCAGGAGGATTCTTAACCACTGTGCCACCAGGGAAGTCCTCCTTATTTATTTTCATTTTGCATGATCTGCCCATTGGTGAAAGTGGAGTGTTAAAGTCCCCTACTATGATTGTGTTACTGTCGATTTCCTCTTTTATGGCTGTTAGCATTGCCTTATGTATTGAGGTACTCTTGTGTTGGGTGCATAAATATTTAAAATTGTTATATCTTCTTCTTGGATTGATCCCTTGATCATTACGTAGTGTCCTTCTTTGTCTCTTGTAATAGTCTTTATTTTAAAGTCTATTTTGTCTGATATGAGAATTGCTACTCCACTTTCTTTTGATTTCCATTTGTGTGGAATATGGTTTTCCGTTTCCTCACTTTCAGTCTGTATGTGTCCCGAGGTCTGAAGTCGGTCTCTTGTAGACAACTTATATACAGGTCTTGTTTTTGTATCCATTCAGCCAGTCTATGTCTTTTTGTTGGAGCATTTAATCCATTTACATTTAAGGTAATTATCGATATGTATGTTCCTATTACCATTTTCTTAGTTGTTTTGGGTTTGTTTTTGTGGGTCTTTTCCTTCTCTTGTGTTTCCTGCCTAGAGAAGTTCCTTTAGCATTTGTTGTAAAGCTGGTTTGGTGGTGGTGAATTCCCTTATCTTTTGCTTGTCTGTAAAGGTTTTAATTTCTCTGTCAAATCTGAATGAGATCCTTGCTGGGTAGAGTAATCTTGGTTGTAGGTTTTTCCCTTTCATCACTTTAATTAAATATGTCCTGCCACTCCCTTCTGGCTTGCAGAGTTTCTGCTGAAAGATCAGCTGTTAACCTTATAGGGATTCCCTTGTATGTTATTTGTTGCTTTTCCCTTGCTGCTTTTTTTTTTTTTTTTTTCCCTTGCTGCTTTTAATATGTTTTCTTTGTATTTAATTTTTGATAGTTTGATTGATATGTGTCTCGGTGTGTTTCTCTTTGGGTTTATCCTGTATGGTACTCTCTGTGCTTCCTGGACTTGATTGACTATTTCCTTTCCTATGTTAGGGAAGTTTTCGACTATAATCTCTTCAAGTATTTTCTCAGTCCCTTTCTTTTTCTCTTCTTCTGGGACCCCTATAATTTGAATGTTGGTGCGTTTAATGTTGTCCCAGAGGTCTCTGAGACTGTCCTCAGTTCCTTTCATTCTTTTTTCTTTATTCTGCTCCCTGGCAGTTATTTCTACCATTTTATCTTCCAGCTCACTTATCTGTTTTTCCACCTCAGTTATTCTGTTATTGATTCCTTCTAGAGTATTTTTAATTTCAGTAATTGTGTTGTTCATCACTGTTTGTTTGCTCTGGTTCTTCTAGGTCCTTGTTAAATGTTTCTTGTATTTTCTCCATTCTGTTTCGAGATTTTGGATCATCTTTACTATCATTACTCTGAATTCGTTTTTAGGTAGGTTGCCTGTTTCGTCTTCATTTATTTGGTCTTGTAGGTTTTTACCTTGCACCTTCATCTGTAACATTTTTTTGTCGTTTCTTTTTTTTTTTTTTTTTAAATGGGTGGTGCTGTATTCCTGTCTTACGGGTTGTTTGGACTGAGACGTCAAGCACTGGAGTTTGTAGGCAGTTGGATAGAGCTGGGACTTGGTGCTGAGATGAGGACCTCCAGGAGGCCTCACTCCAGTTAATATTCCCTGGGGTCTGAGGTTCTCTGTCAGTCCAGTGGTTTGGACTCAGAGCTCTCACCACAGGAGCTCAGGCCTGAACTCTGGTCTGGGAACCAAGATCTCGCAAGCTTTGTGGCACTGTGAAAAAAAAAAGAAAGAAAGAAAGAAAGAAAAAAAAGGTGCCATACAATATCAAAGAATAAAAAAATAAAATTGGAAAGATAAAAGATATATTAGGAAAAATAAAATTATAATTGAAACAACTGCAACAAGGTAAAATAAAACCACAACAGAAAAAAGAAAAAAAAAAAAAAAAAGAAAGAAAAGGGGGGGGTGAACAAGCCAAAAGGAGAAATCACTAACAAAGTATAAAGAATAAAATAAAATTAGAAAAATAAAAGATTTATTAGGAAAAATAAAATTCTAAAAGAATTAACAACAATGAATCAACAAGGTGAAACAGATCCCCAGTCTAAAAGAGGGAAAAACAACAACAAAAAGAAGCCTTGGCTATGAGGGTGGAGTTCAGGTGGGGGTGGAACTTAGGCAGGGGTGGGGTTTAGGGTGGGGCGGGACCAAGGCAGGTGGGGGGTGACGTTTGAGCATGGGGCGGGACCTCTGCTTAGGGCGGAAGGGGAGAGGCAGCACGTGGAAGGAGGGCCTCTGGAGTGTGGAGCTCCGGAGTCTGGAGGTAGGGCCCTGAGTGGGGGTGTGTGGGCGGGGCTTGGTCCCAGTGCCTTGGAGGGGGTTTCAGAGGGGGTCTCCGAGTGTAGGGGCGGGGCTTGGGCTCTGCGCAGCAGGAGGGAGGCTGGGAGGGCAGAGGATTAGGCCCGGGAGCCCAACAGGCTCCCTGGTGCCTAAGTGGACAGGGCAAGTACTGGCAAGTTCCTGTCTGTTCCTTCGCACCCGTCCCCACCATCTCCCCCAGGATCTCCCCTGTCGCTGCTGGACCCCAACCGTGGGTGGGTCCCGCTGGGTGTAGGAACTCCTCCCCTCCCCCAGCCGCCCCTCAGGGGTGCTGGTCCCGGAGGTCCGGCCTTTACTTTTGCTCCCCCTTCCCTCCCTCCCATTCCCTCAGGACCCTCGCGGCTGAAGGAGGCCTCGGTGGGCACAGGATCGGGCCCGGGATCTCAGCAGGCTCCTGGGCAGGGGAAACCTGGCCATGCTCCCTTTTGATCCTCTGCCCTCCCAGTCGTCCCCCAATTTCCCCCTACAGGCGTGAGATCCCTTCCCCTCCCCCAGCCGCCCCTCAGGGACGCCAGTCCCCTCCCACCTCCACTTCTCCTCCCCCTTCACTCCCCCGATGCCCCACGTCCTACCTGGTTGTTGGGGGTTCCTCCCGTCCCCTTAGGTGTCTGTGGTCCCCCACTGGTGCCTGGTAGGTGCCCTAGTTGTGTGGAGACACGAATTCCGTGTCCTCCTAGTACGCCATCTTGACTCCGCCCTCTGTACCTTTATGTGAGACTTTATTGCAAGGACCATATATATATATACATATATATATATATATAAAACCAAGTAAAAGAGGAGAAAGCTTCTATGTGTTTGCCCTAATTTCTATTTAGCAAAGTGTAGTGATTTTTATATGTTAATCTTAGAACCTTTAAAAGAGACAGCAGGGGTTGGCACTCAAAGATAAGAAATCTGAAGCTAACTGAAGGTTTTCTTACTTTGATTTCTAAGACAACTACCAAATAAATGAACATGACGAAAAATGATGAGTTAAAACATAAAAGTTGTTTTTATGTCAACAATAAATTATTAATAGGAACCCTTATTAAGGATTTACTTTGTGTCAGGCCTTGTTCAAGGTTATTTGTGTTGACTCACTCAGTCTCACCACAGCCCTGTTGGGAGCTGTTCTTATTTTCCCATTTCACAGATGGTCCCCGAGGCACAGAAAGGCTCGGTGGTCTCCCCGTGCGTATTCAGCTGGTAGGTGGTGGAGCTCAGGTGGGAGCCAGGCCATCAGCCTTTCAGCGTCTGTGTCCAGTCACCGTGCCCCACTGCCTCTCGGATAAGCAGCTCAGCTGCCCAGAAACACCGTTCCTCTCAGCAGTCACTTGACAGTGTTATGTGGTTTGGGGAATGTTTCGTTTTGTTTTGGTTTGGTTTTTTTGGGGGGCTCGTGATAGTAAAATAAGCAAATGTGTTAATGGCCCACATCAATTCCCAATGATTTCTTTAAGATCAACACAAAAGCAAATGGAAAATGGTTTTGCTTAAAGTTAGAGGATCCTCTGAGTATAAGAATTTGAGTCATCTACTGAAAGGTTCTTTTTAAGCCTAAGTACGATATGGTTATGCTATCATTTTCTGAGAGCTAAGTGGGTTTTTCAGTTCCGTCGAAGCTAGGATGAAAGAGCTGAATTCACAGCTTAGCATGCGAAGTCAGACACTCCTGGGTTCCTCACTGGTCTCCGCAGCCAGCCAGCTTCGTGCTCCCCCTCCTCGGCCGTGAGGTCGGGCCTGCCTCCAGGACTTCCCGTGTGGACTGGACGAGAGCAGGTGTGTCCGGTGTCCTGGGTGGCGTGGGCACAGAGAGCGTATTGTACGTCTCGGCTCCTAGTGGCATTTGGATGTGTATCGAGCTTATTTTGGTGAAGAAACTCATGTTCACTAGTCCGGGTTTCCTATTCTGCCTGGAGTTTCATGGCTGTTTTGTCCAAGTTGAAGAGAGCAGCGGCTGTGTGAGCTGACACCGGGGCGAGACTGGCTGGAGCTGGGCCCGCTCCGCCTCTCGTTAGCTTTCAGACCCCAGGCAGGTGACTCCACTTTCCTGATCCTCCTCCTCCTCCTCCTCCTCGTGGGGAGAATCATACCCACCTCAGAGAGGCCAGGCGAGGGTTAGTTAGATCACGTGTCAAGTGCTGGTTTTCTTGAGACCACTTATTTAAAGATATGAAAAAATCTTGTTTTGTGATGTCATTTTGCTAAATTATTAAGTTGCCTAAAAATACCAATTAATAAATTTTAGAGCCATTTTTCCTATATTTACCTAAAAATGCCATTTTTATTCCTGTTGTAGGTGCTGGAGATCAGAATTTATTTACCTCTATTTATCCAACGCTCTCCCAGCAGCTTCCAAGAGAACCAATGGAATGGAGAAGGTATGGCGCCTCTGGTTTTTGCTGCGTCTCCCTCGTTTTGTAGGCATTTGTGTGAGCAAGTGAAGTAGTAAGAGTTAAAGGCTAAGTTCTCAGGAAACTGAGTGGAGCCACGTAATCATGGGCCTTCTTCTCTAAGGAATGTGTTGATTTTCTTGACAAGTCATAGGATGGTAGAAATGGGACACTTCTTCTGAGCTGAAGGTCCACTTTTATAAGAATGGCTTCTGATCCCTCATGGCATTTTGGAAAGGAGACGCGCACTCCGATTCCACATTAGAGCAGGTGCCTCTGTCTGCTGTCTTATGAGGCCTTCTCTCTGCCCTGAGCCCCTGGCTCTTCTCTTAAGGATGAGAAAGTGTACAGAAAGATGTTAACTTAAAAATTCGGAAGTAGGGGCTTCCCTGGTGGCACAGTGGTTAAGAATCCACCTGCCAATGTAGGGGACACGGGCTCGAGCCCCGGCCCGGGAAGATCCCACATGCTGCAGAGCAGCTAAGCCCGTGCGCCACAACTACTGAGCCTGCACTCTAGAGCTCGTGTGCCACAACTACTGAGCCTGCGTGCCACAACTACTGAAGTCCGCACACCTAGAGCCCTTGCTCCGCAACAAGAGAAGCCACTGCAATGAGAAGCCCGCACGCCACAACGAAGAGTAGCCCCGGCTTGCCGCAACTAGAGAAAGCCCACGTGCAGCAACAAAGACTCAACACAGCCAAAAATAAAAATTAAAAATAAATAAATTTATTAATAAAAAATTAGGAGGGAAACCAGATCAATCCTCCCGTTTGCCCTATTGTTTGTAATTGTTCCTCTAATGACTTGTTCTGAGGAAATAATTGACTTTGAACTATCTTACTGGAAGACTAATTTCTGGTAAGATTAGATATTATTTGTAGAAAATGTTTGGATTGTGACTTGTTAATACCGGTAATCTGATTTTAACCAAGGTGTATGAAGAATTTCCGGTTGTTACTCATGTTCTTGTAATTCTGCTTCTTGCTATGTTACTCCTTTCTGATCACCAGTTAGTAATCTACTAACGTGAAGAGTTAACATTCTAGGTGACTTATCCAGGCTCTCTATTGAATCTAGTCTAATTTTTGTGCCCGATTATAGTGTTACAAGGAATGTATTTAATTACCTACATGTAGTATGAAGAGTGTACAGAATGTGGGAGAATTCTCTTACAGAAAAATTATTCAACATCTCAAGAGGCCCAGTGCTGTGAATGAGAGAAAACAGTCCAGCAAACGGAAGAGTTTAATACCTGAAGAAATGGAGTAATCTGTAGAGGGTTTCCAATAGTATACGTTATTTAAACATTCAGAAAGATAGAAGAAACAGGAAATGGGGTTATGAGGAAAAAAATGAAATAGAGACACTGCATAGATTTAATACATATTTTCATCTCTTCACCTTCTTGAAAACTAAATGAGAAAAAAGAACGAGAAATGTTCAAGGGCAGAGAAGGGCAGAAGTGGTGGCAGCAGAGACGTGGACTCCTCTTTGGGAGAAGGAGGATGGACAGAGGAATAGGAGGGAAGGCTGAGCCCATGTGTCTGCAGAGGTGGCTCCCTGAGAAGCAGGCGAGTCCCTGACAGGTGACAGGGCCCAGGGCCCAGGACCTTGGTAGGCGAGGGGTAGAAAGGAGTGATAGAAGGACTGGGCAGGGTTCCTTCTGCCGTGGGGTGGGGTGTGTGTGTGTGTGTGTGTGTGTGTGTGTGTGTGTGTGTGTGTGTGTGTGTGTGTGTATAAAGCTCTTTAGTACTATTTGACATATTAAAGTGTATATATATTACTTTGATGAAATTTTAAATTAATTGATTAGATCTTCGGGGAAAAAAATTGAAGCAGAAACTTTACTTGATGCAGTGAACTGCTGTGTAGCTGAAAAGCAAAGTAGTGAGTTGGGAGATTGCGCTTGGAAACTCTGGAGTTGAATGCTGAGAGCTGGAGTTGGAAGTGTGAAAGGAAAGCTGAGCCGTGAAGGCCAAGTCCAGAAGTTTCAATGTCCCTGTAGAAGCTGTTTCAGAAGGAGAGTATAGAGAGGGTGGAGGACAGGCGATACTTGAAGAACTGGCATCAAGATTTTCCCAGCGGTGAGTTCGGAGATTGCAGGGGCCGCTGAATGTCAAGCAGAATGGAAACAAAACAAAGCAAACAAAAAGCCATGCCAAGCAACAAGGAGAAAAGAAAAACCAAATTTGCAGTCTCTAACAGCATTTAAAGTGTAGCATAAAATGTAGCATTTAAGAAGAGTCTTGAGGGCAAGTACCTCTGAATCTAGAGTTCTGTATTATTCACACTCATACAAGCAGGAAGACTGCCTCAGCCTCCCCCGGGCCTTGGGAGAGACAGGATGCCAGCTGGGCCCAGGATGGCCGGGGGCCCTGATCTGCCACTCTGGCCGCACGGCACCACACGTGTTCTCTCCAGAGTGCTGTTCACATCTTATATTTGCTGCTTGCCACTGGATGGAGATCGTTGGGAAACATTTTCAGACATGTATGATCAGAAATGTACTACTCTCTGTGAAATAATTAAGGAATGTATCTCAAGAAAACGGGAAATGAACCATGAATTCACAGGATAAAGGGAGCAGCTGCCAGCAAGCAAGTCATAGATACTGTGCTATATTATATTATGGTGTCAATGCTTTTAAGAATTAAGAAATCTAAAATTTCAGATTGTGGAGGAAAGCAGAGAGAAGACAGTGGACTATCTTTGTCTTGTTCAAGGAGAGGTAGACATTTACTGCAGTCTTTGAGAGGGAAATTTAAGTTTATGCATATTAAAAACTAAAATGTAACCAACAGCAGAAAAGAAATAGATGGTTAAGCTTTCAAACTAACAGAGAAAAAGGATGGAAAAAGAAAACTTGATTAATCTCTCAAAGGACAGAAAAAAATAGAGAGCCTGAAGTAGAAAATCCACAAGTTCAAGCATAATCACATTAAATTTGGTTGGTTTCAGCTTATTAATCACCGAGACTCCTTAGATTGGATAAAAAGTACAAAATCCAGCTATAGATATTTAAAAGAGATACAACTACTAGAGGTGGGAAATAGAGGTATGGAAAAAAGATGTATGTAGCATAATTTATTTTTATAAGTATAATAAAACAGCATCCATACCCTCTGATAGCCATAGATTAGATGAGTGCAGCTTGTGGGATTTCTCTATGTGTCCTTTGTTCTTGGGTTGAGAAAAAATGGAGGAGGGTGGTTACCACTATTTTATTTATGCTATGTGAACGAAACCTGTTCTTTTTCACCAGACAGTTCTCTTTTTTGGATAATACGGGTTGTCACAAAAGTATTAGAGCAGTTTAAAGCTTTGATAGCTTCACACAGCACTTTTGACAATTGGGAAACTCTTTTCTTCTTTAAAAGTGACTGTAGGTTAACATCCGTTTTTCTTAGAAGTCTGTGTTGCGAGCAAAGTAAAGCCGACAGATTTATGGGGAGCCTTGACATGTCCATGTGGGCTGTGTTTAAACTAAGTTACAGCGTCTTTTCGGATAGCATATGTAATCGCTACAGTTCAGGCTTAGTGCCCTATGTGTACTTCTGAACTCATAGATATGATTAAATTGTTGTTGTCGTTTTCTCCTTTGCTTTCTGCTAAACATTCTCATTTTTCTCAGTGACTTGTTAAAAATTGTTTATAGGTCCTATGGCCGAGCTCCAAAGATGATTCACCTAGAATCTAACTTTGTTCAATTCAAAGAGGAGCTGCTGCCCAAAGAAGGAAACAAAGCTCTGCTCACGTTCCCCTTTCTTCATATTTATTGGACGGAATGCTGTGTAAGTATTCATTTAAAGGGAGAAGTTACAAGAACGTGTCTTGGAATGGGGTTAAGATTCAGAGGTCTGGGTTTTGCTAAGACAGCTATACTTTTTGAAATTTACTTTTTAATTTTAATTTTTTGGTAGTCTTCTCTTTTCTCCATCCTTCAGCCAAGCGTGTGGCTTTGCCGTGGCCTATTTTCTGCTCTGGCCCAGCACGGGGCACTCGTGGTGATCACCAAATATAGTCTTACTTGTGTTTCCAGTTCTTGTGAGCCATCTCACTGTGGCCTAGTGGGCACTAGGTATTTTTAATATTTACTTTGAGCTTTGTTTTCCTAACACCCTGTACTCACCATCATGACAGTTACTGTACTTGCGAATCCTTGTTTGTCTCTGGTTCTGGTTTGCGGGCTCTCTGGGGGCAGGCGACTGTGTCTCCTAACTCACGATCCGTGTCTGGTGCAGGAGGCGCTCTGGGACGCCCATCGAGGGAGGGGACGCTGCAGCTGCGGGCACTGCGGCCTTTACTCGTACTTGGCAGTTCTGTGTTCGTGAACCCATTCTTGACGGAATTCTTCTTTCATGAACGAATAGAAAATTCTGTGGGTCATTTCTTCCTGTCTGTTTGATTCGAATAAAACAAGCATTTAGCAGTATACAAAATATATAAATCGTTACATATTGTGACATTTTAACCTGAAACTGAGGATACAGAAGTAATTTTTGTAGTTTTAATGAGAAAGGACTTGAAGCTCACGCCTGTTCTCCCCTTCACACCGTGCACCTGTTGCCCTTGCTGACTTTGCTTTGTAGCGTTTCCCAGTGGAGTCACGTGGGATGTGCTTCCTCCCGAGAACAAGTGTGATAGCACATGTGAGATGCGGTCCACCAGGGGAGCTCGTTGGGGACGTGGCGCCCAGGGTTTTTATTGGGCCAGGCACATAGGCAGCCTCCGCCTGGCACACAGCAAAACTCCAGGGGTGGCTAGACTCCCGGGGGAATGCAGATGTTCAGCATAAGCCATGTTGTTTGCACAGTGTACGCCCAGGGAGGCACCCCTATCGCACAGTGACGGGAACCCCTCCAAAATCCAGACTAGATTTAGCCCCCAGTGATGATTCTTCCTGCACCAGTCATTACCAAGGCTTGCACATACCACTTCCCCAAATTTATCAGTCAGCGCTCTACTCTAGGGAAGAGCCTGTGTGGGCTTCTGTTTTATTTAGTGCTTTATAGTCAATTATCCTTACTTATTTTGATGTTCAAGTTGTCCCAGATTTGGCCAGTGAGAGTCACTTCAATCTGGCTCCTGTGTCCTTTTGAGCACTTTCTAACTTTCCGGCACAACAGGGTATTCTGGGTTCTTGTCCCTTTGCTACCCTTGTGCTGGCATCAGCCATTTTTTCACAGAGCCCTGGTTCCCTTGGCACTGTGGGAGTGTCCCCGCTTCTATGCCTTTTGACTACACAGGGCTAGGGAAGCATGTGTCTTAGAAATCATGAGTTGATACTGATGCCTCTGATTTTAGCCTAACCCCACAGGGCTCTTTCTTGCCTTACCCTGTTCCGTGTTTATATCTACCCTGGCTCTGACGTGTCAACACGTTCACTCATCTGCTCAGTCCTGCAATATGCATAGGATAGTTTCAGAATTGCTACACCTGTACTACAGCCGGAAACAGACCTGCTGTGAAGAGTTCAGAGTTTGTTTGCAGTGCTTTCCCTAGACTGACAGTCCACATTCATACCTGCTCGGGCTGGTCCTCTCTCAGGGGTCATGCTCTTCAGTGTTTGCCTAGTTGCTCTGGCATGTTTATTTTTCCACATGGATTTTAGTATCAAATTACTTTTCTAAGTATTTTACTTTTTAGTTACTATTATCAACGGGGTTTTCTCTCCCATTATATCTTCTAGTTGGTTATTTTTTTTGTATATGAAGACACTGATTTTTTTCATGTTAACCTTGCTGAATTCTTTTATTGCTTGAGTTAGTTTTATCATTGGTTCTCTAGGCCCCAAAGTCTAGGGTTTTCCAGATATCCTATCCTGTCACCTGCAGAGAGTCTTATTTCTTCCTTTTCAGTTCTTATGCCTCAAATTGCTTTTCCTGTTGTAAGACATTGTCTAGTAGCAGTGGAGACAGTGGGTATCTTTTCCTTGTTCCTGACTTCAGTGGGAATGCCTGTGGTGTCTCCCCACAGTAGGGCGCAGGCTATGGGAATAAGGTAAATTTGAGCGAGTGTGTGAAGGAACTTCCATCCGTTCCTATTTTCTCGAGGGTTTTTATTAGGAATACACTGTTGAATCCTATTAAAGGCTTTCTCATACCTGGTGGAGATAATCATATGATTTTTCCCACTTATGTCTACTAATTTGTTGAATTACATTAATGGGTTTCTTATTATTGAACCATACTTGCATTCCTGGTATATTCCACTTGGTCAAAGTATTATTTTCTTAATGTGGTATTGGTTCACATTATTTAGGATTTTTTGCATCTATCAATATATTCACAAGTGATTGGTCTATAACTTTTTTTTCTGCTGTGTTTATCAGGTTTAGGTATCAATGTTATACTTGATTCATAAAAATAACTTGGAAGTTTTTGTTTGTTTTCTATATCTGAAACAATTTATGTAGCACTAGTACTGTCTGGTCTCTAGGGTTTGATGGAGTTCTCCTGAGAAACCATCTGGGCCTGGTACTTTCTTGTGGGATAGTTCCTTGATCACTTTCTGTATCCCTTCCATGGAAGTTGGTCTGTTTCAGCCATTTGTCAATTTTGATAAACTGTATTTTTCTTAGAAATTATACATTTCAGTTTTAAAATTTCTTTTCATTGAGGTGTATGAAGTGGTCTTTTTTCAACTTTTAAGATATGCTCTGTGTCAATAGATATTTCCCCATCATTATTTCTTTGTATATTTGTGTTTTCTTCCTTTCTTCCTTGATTAAATTAGCTAGTTGTTTCTTTCCCCCCCCAGAGAAACAGGAGTTTTATTTATTAATCTGATATACTAGTAGCATGTTTTCTATCTCATTAATTTCTGCTTCCATTTTTATTATTTCCTTCCTTTTGTTTTCTTATAGTTTACTTTGTTCTTTTCCCAGTTTTTTTAAGTTGGGAGTGCATTTATTTTCATTCTTAAATTTTTAGTGATATAGGTCTTTAAAGATGTGAATTTAAATATATCCCCGTGTTCTGTTACTATTTTTCAGAAATTCTCTATTTTCTGTTTGTATCGCCCCTTACACTCAATAGTTTAACAGAAAGTTTTTTAATCTCCAGAAGGAAGTTTAAAAATATTTTCACTTTAACATTTCTAATTTTATTGCATTGTGATTAGAGTAGTGTTTTTAATATTTTCTGCTATTAGGAAAATTTTTTTTCTTTGTGACCTAATAAAGTGTTTGTGGATGTTCCATGTGTACTTGAGAATGTATTTTCTTTGTTTTTAGATTGTAATATTAAATATGTACCCATAAGAGCTATTGTACTGATTATGTTGTTGAGGTCGTTTATATATTTTGTTTTGTCCACTTGATCTATCTTTAACTGACAGTGGTATGTTAAAGTCTTCTATTATTAGAATGTTTCTATTTCTCCTGCATCTTCTGTAGTTTCTGTTTCATATAGGTAGTTGATGTATTATTTAGTGCATGGATATTAATAACTATTATAATCTTTATGGAATGAAATATGTCATTAAAAACATGGTTTCTGAGTAGTGTTTCATGTTTAGGAAGGCCTTGTCTATCTGAAGATAATAAGTGATTTTCTCCTATATTTTCTTTTAATATTTTTATAATTTGTGTTTTATATTTGGATCTGTATAGCTTCAAGTTATTTTTGTATATGGTAGGAGCAGTGTGGGTTCAGTGTCTAATTTGTAGTCTAAGTGGGGAGCAACTTGACCCAATATCATTTCATAATCTACCTTTTCCCCACTTATTGAAAATGTCACCTTTATTTTATTTATTTATTTATATTTTTTGGCTGCATTGGGTCTTCGTTGCTGCGCGCGGGCTTTCTCTAGTTGCGGCGAGCAGGGGCTACTCTTCGTTGCGGTACACTGGCTTCTCATTGTGGTGGCTTCTCTTGTTGCGGAGCACGGGCTTTAGGCATGCTGGCTCAGTAGTTGTGGCACACGGGCTTAATTGCTCCGCTGCATGTGAGATCTTCCCGGACCAGGGATCAAACCCATGTCCCCTGCATGGGGGATGGCAGGCGGATTCTTAACCACTGCGCCACCAGGGAAGTCCCGTCACCTTTATTTTAAAGCAGTATCCTTTATGCACAATATTCTGGACACATCAGTTCTATTAATCATTGTCTGTTCTATGCCTGGACCAGACATTTAATTACATTTTTATAATATGTATTGATATCTGTTCTTTTAAAATAAATCTCTTGGCTAGCATGCATTTTCTCTTTCATATGAATTTTAGAATCCGATTGTTAGGTGTACAGATTTTATTTTCCAAAAATGTCTGTACGAGTGTCTCCCATCCCACGTGTTCTTCTCTGCACGGCAGTGACATTCCTGCCATGAGAGCCTGGGTCTGTGTTTCCTCCAATTGAATCTGGGTGGGTCTGACTGGCAGAAGGGAAGCTGTGACTCTTGAGACTGTCCTAAAAGGGAATATATCTTCTGCTGCATCCTCTTGGGATGCTTGCTGTCAGATCCCGGCCACCATTCTCAGAGGAAGTCAGTGCCCCTGTGGGAAGGCCATCTGGAGGTGTGCACTGCCAGCCCCTGGCAGATCCTGTCAACAAGCTAGCGTCCACCAGCAGACGTCATTGCCTTCGCGCTCCCAGCCTTCCAGTGCCACAGCTGACACCATGTGGGGCACACGAGCTGTCCACCAAATCTCCAGGGTGCAGGTCTGTGAGCAAATCTTCTGGACCACTGCGTATTGTAGTGGTTCGTTACAAAGCCATAGGTAACTGGAACAGTGACTGAAAAGAAAACAACAAAAGACTGAGGTGTTTTGATTGGGATTGTCTTGAAAGAGTTACACGTTCATCTGAGAAGAATTTTAATGATCATGAATCTTCTCCTCTGGGAACCTGGTTTGTTTTTCCATTCTTTATGGCTTTTATATGTTTTCATAACATGTCATAATGTTTTTCATAAAAGTCTTGCATTTTTTTGCTAGGTGTAGTTTTTGTGGGCATTATGGATGATTTTTTTTTTTTTTCCTTAAACTTGTTTTCTAGTAGGGAGCCTGTGGGGTTTTTTTGTTTTGTTTTAGTTTTTTTGTTTTGTTTTATTGATAGTCTTTTAAAATTTTAATTTAATTTTAATTACTTACTTAATTTTTTTGGCCGGGTTGGGTATTTGTTACTGCGCGCAAACTTTCTCTAGTTGCGGGAGTGAGGGCTACTCTTCGTTGCGGTGTGCGGGCTTCAGTAGTTGTGGGACGCGGGCTCAGTAGTTGTGGCTCGAGAGCTCTAGAGTGCAGGCTCAGTAGTTGTGGCACACGGGCTTAGTTGCTCCGTGGCACGTGGGATCTTCCCGGACCAGGGCTCGAACCTGTGTCCCCTGCATTGGCAGGTGAATTCTTAACCACTGCGCCACCTGGGAAGTTCCTATTGATAGTTTTGATTACCATCTGTTAAGAAAATTTTTTGGAGCAAGTTGACAATGTTTAGGAGTTTAGATTTAAAAGTAAAACTCTTTGTTATGTTATTTCACTAGTTGCTTTAGGGTTTATAGCAGCGGCCCCCAGCCTTTTTGGCACCAGGGACCGGTTTCATTGAAGACAGTTTTTCCAAGGACGGGGGTGGGGTGGGGGGATGGTCCAGGTGGTGATGCCAGTGATGGGGAGCGATGGAGAGCAACAAACGAAGCTTCGCTCGCTCGCCCGCCGCTCACCTCCTGCTGTGTGGCCCGGTTCTTAATAGGCGTGGACCGGTACCAGTCCTTGGCCCGGGGGGTTGGGGAACTCTGGTTTACAGTATGCACTGGAAGTTACACCTCTTTCCTCCAAGTCATATTATACTACTTGAGACATAGTTCCTTCCCTTTCCATCCTTGTGAACTCCCCCTTCTCCGGCTTGGAGAAGCCAGGCACTCATTATCCTCCGTAGGTTTGCTTATTGGAATCATCGCTGCCTGTGAACCTTCTCCCGTCACTGCTGTCCTGCTGCCCTGTGGCGTGGGGGCCCCCCCCACCCCCGGCTCTGGGGCTGACGCTCTGCTGGATCACCCCCTCCCCACCTCATGTGACCCATGACCCCACTCGGAGGCCCTGTTTGCCCTACTTGGCCTGGGACACCCCAAGCCAGCCCCCAGTCCTTCGTCATCTGCTCTGTGATGCCCTCCTCACCTGGCTTGGCTCTGGCACCGGGGCGGCAGCTCCCCACTAGGACCCCCTCGTCCCCCTTCCTTCCCTGTGATGGCGTCTTCCTCTCTTCGCTGTGGTTTCCTGAGAGACCCTTAACCTCAGTGGCTCAGCTTGGGTTCCTCTTCTGCAGAGTCAGCGAGTCTTTTTAGGAACGTTCGCTGTTTGCTCACCGTCGTGAGTGATGGACTGGGTTGTGTCCTCCCGATTCCGCCAGAGCTTTGGGGGACTCTGTCCAGCCGGCTGCTCAGCGAGGCCTCTTCCCGAGAGTCCCCGCAAGCTGCCACAGGATGTCCCCAGGAGAGGGGCTGGCGTCCCCTTGGGGTGCGGCCACCTCTCCTCAGTGTGGATTCTGGTGAAGGGCGCCCTGAACTGGCCCCGGGACGGCCTTGGAGCTTGTCAGGGCTCCTCACCGCCCCTTGTCCGCCCTGTGATTTGTGTCTGCGCCTTGATTTTTAAAGCTGCCGGGGTCTGTGGCTGCAGCCCCCTGGCCTTTTGGTTTCACTTTCCAGGCGTCATGCATCTGGGTTCCGACAGAACACCAGCATTGTAAAATCTAAGCTTCCAGTCCTAAGCACTGCCATTGTATGGAAAATATGCAGTATATGTGTATGTTACCTGTTGGATATTAATTCACAGAAAGTAGATTTTTGCAGGATGGTTTTCCTTTTAATTTTTAACCAAAAGATCTTTTTCAGATTGTACTTATTTCAAATTTAAACTGAGGACATAGCAGTTTTTAAAATTTTTAAGTACTGCCTTTTGGAACTTTCCACTTATTAATTAAACGAAAGGAGGGACTTGATACAGAATTTGAGATTTAACTCATTCATGGATCAATCACATGAGTGTTACTCGAGAGAGACTAAAAAATCCGGAGAAAATATAGGCAGGATAGTAAGGAATCTTTCTATTAAAAGAGGGGAAAGCGTATATTTAGACAGTAGCTATTAATTATAGTTTCCAAAGGTTTTTAAGTGCCTGATATTGAAATGAGTTAAGCATCTTGGTTTTTTCACTCTGAATCTGCTAAGTGGATTGATGGAGCATAACGTCAGTTGTAAACAGTTACAAAGCAAGGAAGACTTCTGTTTCCCTGCTTCTCCCTGGAAGAGAACCGAGGCTCGCCTCGTTGGCGTTCGTGCAGGCGGGGGGCGCTCTTTAGCAGGCTGGGGTGTGGTGCTCTGAGTCAGGAGCAGCTTTGATTTTTAGGCCCAGGCCGGCTCCCCTATCGATCCACGTGAATGAGAACAACTTTCAAAAGCCCTAGAGTGTCCTCTTTACTCAGGTTCGCCTCTGAAGCTGCCTTGCCCCTGACGTGGCCTGCACGTGGCATTGAGGTTAGAGTGGTTCTGGGGGCTCCCAGAGTGCTGAGGGGCTGCGGAGGAGCCACGGGGAGGCCGCCCCCCCGGGATGGCCGCTGGCCTGCAGTGGGACGAGCCACTCGCCTCTCCCATCAAGGCGGGGCTGTGACTGTGTTGGGACCCTGTTGTGCTTGGGCCCAGGGCCTCTGGCCCTGCAGACCTGGGGGGCCTTTTAAAGTCCCAACTTAGTTAGCCAACTGTGTTGCTGTGGGCAGCTTGCTCGGCCCTCTGCCTCTCCACCTCTTCCTCTGTAACGCTGGAAGACCTCCCCTCGGCGCCCTGGTCTGGGGGACGACGCACACGTGGGGCGTGGGCTGAGCCTGTCCCAGGGTGCCAGCAGCCGGGACCAGCGCTGGGCTTTCCGTGCAGTCTCCCCATCCCGGAGCAGAAAAGCACGCTGTCTTCTGCTATTAGACACATTGGCATGTAACTAAAGGATGTTAATTAACCTGCTTTCACAGTGAATTATTGATTTTCAGGATACTGAAGTGTATAAAGCTACAGTAAAAGACGACCTCACCAAGTGGCAGAATGTTCTGAAAGCTCATAGCTCCGTGGACTGGTTAATAGTGGTAGTTGAAAATGACGCCAAGAAAAAAAACAAAACCAACATCCTTCCCCGAACTTCTATTGTGGACAAAATACGGAACGATTTTTGTAATAAACAGAGTGACAGGTAAGTGTATGTTTCATTTTACCTCTTTGGGCTGATGTCTGGATGATATAGTTTACTGGCTTCCAGGTAGTAGTGAATATTTGCTCTGTGAGCACGTGTCCTATGCCTGACACTTGAGCATGTGACGGGTGCTGAAGAGAAGACCAGGTCCCTCTCCTCGTGGAGTTCCTGGCTGGCTGGCGAGAAACTCTGAACAGTCATCTGCAGCAGGTTGCCTGGCAGGGGAAGCCCCGAGGCCTGGTGACCGTGGGAGAGGCCACAGTGGGTCCCCCTTGGAAGGCCGGTGGTGGGTGTTAGCACAGGAAGGGCTCTGAGAAGTCTGCAGCCTGTGGACAGCAGGGCTCCTTGGGCGTTCCTTGGTGCTGGGACCCTGTGTTTTGTTTACCTTAACAACTAGTAAGAGTTCCTTAAGACAGAAGTTATAAAATGCTGGTTTAATCTTCTTCAGAAACTTTAAAAGGGAACCTGAGACGTTGGTGGCTGCTTCAGTGCCTGGACTGACTTTCCCCTCTTGCTCAGCCGTGTCTGGGCCCTGTTCTCTCCTGCTGGTAGCTCACTTCCCGCCTCTCCAGTGAGTCCACGCCTAGCCGTGCCGGCCAGTGCCTCTCTTAACACCCGGCCAGTTTAGCGCTTGAGGCGCTGGGGCTGCAGTGGTGAGCCTCGTCCCTGCTCTGGTACTGCGTGGTCTAGTGGCAGAGGCGGGCATTACTTCACACCCAAGTCATCACACTTGTGGTCACCACAGTGGCAAATGCTCAGACAGAAGGTTCCAGAGTGCGGCAAGAGCTGGGAGTAGGGGAGCTGGCCTGCTCTGGGGGCTAAGAAATGAAGGACGTGCGAGGAGTTAAGGGAAGAGATCCTGGGTGTGTGCGGCCAGGAGTCCCAACCAGACCCTGCCACGTGGCTGCCATGTGACCGCATCCTGTGTCAGGGCCACCTGATGAGCTGACAGTTCTTCGGGGAGGGAGCCATGTGTGGGCTTCCTTTCTATGTTCCACACAATACGGGGTACACAGTAATGTTCACACTTGCTTTATTTAAAGTTTGAATTAGGGCTTCCCTGGTGGCGCAGTGGTTGAGAATCTGCCTGCCAATGCAGGGGACGCGGGTTCGAGCCCTGGTCTGGGAAGATCCCGCATGCCACGGAGCGGCTAGGCCCGTGAGCCACAATTACTGAGCCTGCGCGTCTGGAGCCTGTGCTCCGCGATGAGAGGCCGCGATAATGAGAGGCCCGCACACCGCGATGAAGAGTGGCCCCCGCTTGCCGCAAGTGGAGAAAGCCCTCGCACAGAAACGAAGACCCAACACAGCCATAAATAAAATAAATAAACAAACAAAAAAAAGTAAAAAAAAAAAAAAATAAAGTTTGAATTAGATGGCTGAGCTTACAGTTTATGTTAGGGAAATCTCACTCAATCTGGACTTCTGGGGATTTTTTTCCTGAGGTCTGTTATTCATACATTAGTTATCTCGAAGCAATCAGTTCAACATTCTGCTAGATGCTCCATTACTGAGTGTCCTTTTCCTCTCTGTGTGGTTTGGTGTACTAACATTTTTGTTCTGAAAGAAGAGTGGACGGCCGTAAGGCCTGGAGGGAAGAGAGCAGCTTTACCATCTGAGGGGAAGTGGGCCGCAGGGAATGCTGAGATGGGGGGAGCCCAAAGTCAAACCCGAATGGCCTCTGAGTGGTGTTTTTTTGTTTTGTTTTGCTTTGTTTTTTAATTAATTAACTTATTTATTTTTTGGCTGCATTGGGTCTGCGTAGCTGCATGCAGGCTTTCTCTAGTTGTGGCGAGCAGGGGCTACTCTTTGTTGCATTGCGCGGGCTTCTCATTGCGGTGGCTTCTCTTGTTGCGGAGCACGGGCTCTAGGCACGCGGGCTTCAGTAGTTGTGGCACAGGGGCTTAGTTGCTCCGTGGCATGTGGGATCTTCCCAGACCATGGCTCGAACCCATGTCCCCTGCATTGGCAGGAGGATTCTTAACCATTGCACCACCAGGGAAGTCCTTGAGTGGTTTTTAATATAACAAAAGAAATCATATTTGTTTGGGATTTTGTTAAGTAAATAAATTGGTACTAATGGGGTGTGTTAGTCTAAACTTATGAAGAGTTCAAATTGTGTAATAATTTTTCTGAAGTGCTTATTGATTACTTTTGTCTACGTTATAATTTTATCTAATTTCCAAAAGTATGTTTCTGCTAGGCCCATTTAAAACTAACTTGCTTTTAATGACTATTCTTTATACGAAAAATTTAACTTACTAAAATTTTTAACATTTCATCTTCAGTATTTAGAGATGCCTTCTAACATTTTGATTTTCATGAATTTGCAAAGCCACCTTTGACAAATCTGTACTCTTAAAGTATAGATTTCACTTAATACAAAATGTTTTCTCTGAACAGTAACTGTGTTTCTACGCTATTATTGTTAGTTAGTATAGAGTCGTCCATAGTATTAATGCACTATAAGTTATTTTATACAGTCCTCTGCTGGACTTATAAGTTATTGCTTACTTATTATTATAAAATTATAAACATCATTCTAGCTCAGATGTTATCTACATCCTTAATTATTTCCTTAGGATAACTCCCTAAAAGGAAAATTGCTTGGTGAAAGTTTTTGTGCATTTTCAGGCTTTTGGTAAGTGATGCTGAAACAGAGGGTCGTGTGTTAATTGTCTGTCCCAGCAGCGTCCCCGTGACTGGCGGAGACCCCGGCCTGGAGCTCCTTGCCATGCAGCCACGTGCCCTGTGGGCGCTGCTCTACTCCAGATCGGACTCCACCAGCCCTGACTTGAGGGGCTGTTTTGGGTTCTCCCTTTCTCAGTTAATGATGCTCGACGTGGATTTCTGAAGCATAGTTTGTTGTATTAATTGATAAGAGAAGAAGAAGATGTAGTAGAAACAGTAAATGTTGAAGGGCATAATAAGGGATGGAGAGTGTAATGAATATATTTTCTGATGGATAAGCTCCAGGTCACTGAAGGAAAATATCGTTTTGGTGATTGGTGTTTGCGTCAGTTTCCTTTTTCATCTACCCCTTGTAGGTATAGAGAACTCTGTGTCTGGTCAGGAATAAACATGGATTATAATCCTTGAGAATGCCTTAAGGAGAAACTACTGAGCTGATAGACCCTCGCAGCTCATATAGTGAATAAATACACGTTAGTCCTTTGAGGGAGGGGGCTTAGGAGTGAGCTGACTGGACCCCTTTATCTTTCAGGGGAAGAAACAGAATCTAGTGGGGATGGAATGACTGGATTAAAGCCGGCCACCGACTTAAAAATTTTCTTCTTGGTACTGATTACTCACCTGGTGGACCACCTAGACTATGGCTGTTTCACCCTTTGTCCACTGATTTATAATCCATAGCTTTAGTCCTCCCTCCAAGAGGTATGATGGGGCCCAGAGAAAATGAAACTTAGAATCTGTTCATTTTGCTACTTGCTGGTAGTTCAGGTAAAATATTTACGGAGGAGGAATGTTGAAACTCATAGCATCAATATTTAAAAGTTATTTCTGTGTTCAGATGTATTCATCTTTCTGAATTATTGTCATCAAGGATAAAGAAAGTTACCTCTTCCAGTCTCTCGGATGAATGTGTTGCCTTTTCCAAATCCATTGGAAACACTTGTAATTTTATGCCTTTGATATTTTTACACCATGCATACAAAGTCTTTTTGTAGTGAAATTGTATTATACCTACAAGTTAAGCAATATCTTTCTAAGCCTTTATTTATCAAGTATTTATTAACGCTGCTCTCGAGGAGCTCACAGTCTGGTGGGAGAAACAGACCAGCAAAGAGAGAAGGTGTTTCCAGGGCACACTGACTGCTGTGGTTGTGGAATCGTGGAATCGCAGTGGGGCCAAGCGCAGAGCCGCGGGGGCGGGGCTGGGGGAGAGGTTCAGTGAGGGTGTGTCGGCTGAGCAGGGAGGGCTGTGCGGGGAAGGTGCTGGGTAAAAAGACGGGAGAGCATGAGAAGCTGAGTGGGCTTGAGCTGGAGATAGTAGGAACCAAAGCTGGACAGCTGGGTTGGTCCGTGTTGTCATGGGCCTCGTGTGCCATGTTAAAACATCTAAAGTTTAGTCTGTCAGTTACAAGGAACCAAAAGGTTTTTGAAGGGGGGCAGGGCAAATGGGGTTTGGGAACTGAGTGAGATACGATCACCTTATTTTACAGAGAGCCCTGGAGACAGAATCTAAGACTCAAGACTCATCATAAATCCCTCTCCCCCTTTCCGGTCCATTCTACAGCGACACTCTTAGGAACAGCACCGACTGCTCATGTGGCATTAGACCAGTTCACGATGAAGCCTTTTCCTAATCTGATTTCTCACCACCCGCCTAATGTTTTTTACCCGTTAAAGAAGGAAGAAAGGAAGGGGAGGGAGGAAGTCAACCTGCACCCCAGGAAAGTGGTAGCCGTGGGGCAGCGGTTCTGTGCTTGCGGTGGTTTCTCCACAGTCCGTTCATCTCTCCACAGGTGTGTCGTGCTCTCCGACCCCTTGAAGGACTCCTCCCGAACTCAGGAATCCTGGAATGCTTTCCTGACCAAACTCAGGACGTTGCTTCTTATGTCTTTTACCAAAAACCTAGGCAAGTTTGAGGATGACATGAGAACCTTGAGGGAGAAGAGGACTGAGCCAGGCTGGAGCTTCTGTGACTATTTCATGGTGCAGGTACTTGGCTGATTATATAGAACTAGGCTGTTTCCTTCTTCTCTTGTTCCCTCTTTCATTCTTTATGAATAAGGCAGCTCTCTTTTGGTAATTCATATTGACATAGTTTTTGAAACCAAAAGACAATACAGTAGGTAACGAATGATGCTTCGTTCTCTTGGCTTCTTAAGCAGAGGATCAGAGATGGTCCGCTGAGTAATCATTCTGTCAGCTGCCCTGCTGCTTCACAGTTTGGCGTCTGCCTGTTATGAAGTGGCCTTGTCCTCAGAGTAATTCTGGTCTTGTTAGTGTCTCGGGCCTCCTGGGGTGTCTACCGTGGACATGGCTTAGGCAGAGGAGCCCCAGCAGTGGTGATGATCCTGACGATAAAGACGTCCACTCCCTGCCTGGCGCCGCGATTGAATTGTGACTTCCCAAGAATGTTTCCTCTGTAGTTTTGTTTTATAACCTTGGGTTCCAATAAAAGATTGTCTTAAGCTGGCTTCTTTACTCTGGTTTACAGAAGTATGGTCTGTAATCAACTCTTTCTCTCTTTTTAAAAAACAATTATTTATTTATTTATTATTATTTTTGGCTGCGTCGGGTGTTCATTGCTGTGTGTGCGGGCTTTCTCTAGTTGTGTCGAGCAGGGGCTGTTCTTAGTTGCGGTGCACGGGCTTCTCATTGCGGTGGCTTCTCTTGTTGCGGAGCACGGGCCCTAGGTGCACGGGCTTCAGTAGTTGTGGCTCGTGGGCTCAGTAGCTGTGGCTCACGGGCTCTAGAGCACGGGCTCAGTAGTTGTGGCGCACAGGCTTAGTTGCTCCACGGCATGTGGGATCTTCCTGGACCAGGGATCGAACCCGTGTACCCTGCATTGGCAGGCGGATTCTTAACCACTGTGCCACCAGGGAAGTCCCAACTCTTTCTCTTTTAAGAAGAAAAGTCTTAAGAGAACAAAGGGATGTGTAATAGAGTAGTTTGGGGGAGGAGACCTTCTTAATACTGCAGAGTGATAAGAATGTTGCTCTTAGGGTTTCTTGTTCTTGTTCACCGTGTTTTGACTGAAAAAGTGTAATTTTCATATTTAAACATCACTTGTATATTAATCATTGAAGAAATAATGCACTTTGAATAAGTAAAAGACCAATTCTCATTAGAAATTTTGAAGTTTATCTCTTATTCTGATGCTTCTGTCTTAGTGGTATTTGGATGATTTTGGTCACATAAGGGAATTTGAATGTGTTCATAATTCCCTGTATGATTGACCAATGACAGATCTTTCAGATTTCCCTGTCTCTTTACCCTTCAAGCTTATTAAGCTTATTTTTTAAGAGTGACAAACCAGGAAAGAGGGAGTCTAAATGAACCCAGTGGTGCTGGTTTAGAATCAGTGTGAACCCATGATTGGATGGCTGCTGGCTAGATAGATTCACAAATACAGAGGTATGTGTAGGTGAGGGTTAATACATATACATATATTTCCTTGCTTTCTCCTCTGATGGGGCCTAGAAAAAAATGACACCTCAGTAGCAATGAACACACTCAGTGCCAAGTTCTTGGTTTCTAAACTGCATTCTCCAATAAAAGGTGCCAGGGCTCCTGTGGAAGTGGTTGATTGCAGGGCTGGTGTAGGGAAAATACAGTATCGTGTAGAACCAGAAAGTTAAGAGGTGCGCAAGAAAGGTGGAGGTCTGTCAAAAGAAGATATGCACCACCTCCAGGAGCCCCCTCAATGGCCAAAGCGGGAACAGTTTGTGCAACAAAATAAGTACTAACAGACTTCGGTTTTAACCCGTGGGGTAAAATTCATATCCATGAGTCTATATAGATATAAATAAATAGGTAAATGGAGGAGAAAATTCTGCTCTTCCATATAGCAGAATTCTAATGAAAAAGTGTGTGTCTGGGGGCCAGGGAAATACCGAGGACGACAGGCTGACCAGTCAGGCCCCGTCTGCTGGTAGGTCACGCAGAGACTCGGGGGATCATGTTGGCCGTTCCCTGCTTCTTTCTGGTCTTCTCTCTGTGTGTGCATAAATGTTGACATGTGTGGTCATTAAATTGATCTTTTCTTGGTATAGCACAAGCGTTATTCATTATGCTGCATGCTTTTCTCTGTTGTAATCTTTCATAGCTACTTGTTTCAAAACACTGATTTATATTTTTGCTTTTTTTTTTTTTAACTTTTTTTGGGTAAATAGGAGGAACTTGCCTTTGTTTTTGAGATGCTGCAGCAGTTTGAAGATGCCCTGGTGCAGTACGATGAGCTGGACGCTCTGTTTTCTCAGTATGTTGTCAACTTTGGTGCTGGGGGTGAGTAATGAAATTTTAGAAACAAATTCTTTTCTCAATATAGCTTTCCCCACTTTTGAATAGTATGGAAGCTGCTGTTTATTTACCTAATGATTAAATCATATTTTGTTGTTGTTTTTTAAAAAACATTGTATACAGTATATTCGCATGGTTCCTATAGGAAATGAAATGAGAATTAAGAATTAGTCACTTACACTTGTAGAAGACTCTTGAGTAATGAAAGTGTTTAAGAAGTTGTTTTTTAGATATAAAGTGTCATTTCTACAACCTACAGCTGGCTAGTGAGGCTTCTGATTCTGTGTCTCCTTGCTAGCGTTAAGAGTGGGAATCTTTTTCTTCTGTTGAGTGGTTGTCTTTGTAATATTTGAGAGTTCATTACAGTGAGTCCTACATGACACCATTGTAAAGGGTGTTCATCTTTCTTTTAAACTTTTAAATGATGTCTTAAGGTCTTCTAAAAATACAGAACTAGCACAGTGACCCATATACAAAGAAAAAGTTTATAATTGTGCTCACTTTTCTTTGCTTGATGTTTATTTTGAAGGAAATGGCATCATATTATCATGACCTTTGTCTGTAGCTTGTTGTTCTTACTAACAGTCCATCACAGGCATCTCTTCAAGCTAACAGATCAGGTTCTAAGCTATTTCTGATAATAGCTGCAGAGTGCTTCACGGTGTGGATTCGTTAGACTTTATTCAGCCCACTGGTGTTGGACATTTGGGTTGTTTCCGCTCTTGCTACCACAAGCAGTGCTGTGATAGACATCTTTGTTGGGGGTTCTTTTGAGAAGCCTTGTCACAGTGTCTGAAGAAAGGCATGATTCCAAGGAGCCACCGTAGTGTCTGCTAGGAGACCTGTAGGGAGTGAGGTGCTGGGACAGTCAGCGTGGGCTGTGGGCACTGCCCTTGTTCTGGAGTGATGAAATGTCACCCATTGAGTCCCACTCCAAAACAGTTTTTATGCAGTTCAGGTTTGGATCTCCTTACTTTGCTGAGACACAAACATAAGCATATAACCAAAGCAAAGTATTTACCAATTAAGTTTTAAAAATTTAGAAGAGGTAAAATTCCATTTCTTATATCTTACATATCCATATTAAACATATATATCTCAAATAGCTCACATGTTTCTTACATTATATTTCACATAATTTCTTTGTCCTCTCAGTTTTAAAATAAACCTGGAGCAATTTAAAATCCAAAAGTAAGCCTGGACCAACTTTAGCAGCTAAATAATATTGTTCATTTTTGTTCATTCATACAACAGATACTTCCTGAGAGCCCACTCTGTGCCAGGCCCTGTTCTAAATACAGTAGGGAACAAAACAAAATTCCTTCTTTTATGGAGTTTACGTGAAGGGGAAACAGAAACAGAAAAACAGAAGTGTGACTTAAAGTCAGGTAGTGGTGAGACTAGTAAGTGTGGCCTGCAGAAGAGGACACAGGTGCAGAGGTAGGGTGACGGTAGGTGCTGTTCAGTGTTAGACAGATGGCCTGGGAGGCTCTCCGAGGAGAGGCCTGACTGAAATGTGGGGGGAGCCAGGAGAGTGCTGGGGATGGGGGCGCCCCGGCAGAGGGACCTGCTGGGGAGGGGACCCTGATGGGTGGGGGACACCTCACTTAGTGGGCACTGAATCAGCTGAGTCTAAGTTCAGATCAGCAAAGGATGCTCTGCTGTATTTGGCACTTCAGACATATAGTAACGTCAGTGTGCCAGTGTTGAGTCACTTCCTGAAGAGAACGTAGAATTAGATGGCCGTGACACCTCTCTTTTGGAGTGAGGAGGGTAGGTTAAAAAATTTTTCATGAAGATCGAGTGACTTGTTATTGTAGATTCTTATATTTATTTTAAGATCATATTTGAGTCTTAGGGCTGTAAGTTAAAATCGAGGAGTCTTATTGGAAATTTTTGACAGTTAAAGAATTTTTCTCCTCTGCTTCCTGCTACTACGTCTTCCTTGTGCCTGCCGTCCCTTCCTCTAGGAGCGTGACTCAGGTATTGACATGGTTGAGCTGAGGCAGGCACGAGGCTTAAATAAGTCAGGCAAAGTGTGGAAATGAAGGAAGATGAGCCGCACAGCACGCTCAGCCTGCTCCCGCCCGGGCCTCGCCCCTCCTCCTGGGGCCGACCGACCGCAGAGCCTGAGGTGTCCCTGACCCTCGGCCTGGCAGCCTCTGGTTGCATCCTGACCTAATCAGGACCTTCTGGGCCTGGTACGGTGTTGTGCCCCGTGGCCGACGTCCTGTCCCCCAGTGCTCGTCGCCAGGTGCCAGGTACCCAGTGGGTGTCCTTGCGGTCACCACCCTGTCCCACATCCCTAGACAGGGTCCCCGCAGACAGAGGGGTGGGCCGGCGCTTCGGGCCTATCCAGTAGCTGAGCCGCCTGTCGGTCCACGAGGGCTCATGGTCCTGTGCAGTGAGGTGGAGGAATCTGCAGTCAGCGCCTTTCACGATGTGTGTTTGTTTAGATGGTGCCAACTGGCTGACTTTTTTCTGCCAGCCGGTGAAGAGCTGGAATGGATTGATCCTCCGAAAGCCCATAGATATGGAGAAGCGCGGATTGATACAGAGGCAAGAAGCCACCCTGTTAGATCTGCGCAGTTACCTGTTCTCTCGCCAGTGCACCCTGCTCCTCTTCCTGCAGAGGCCGTGGGAGGTGGCTCAGCGCGCCCTAGAGCTGCTGCACAGCTGTGTGCAGGAGCTGAAGCTCTTGGAAGTGAGTGGTCTCTTTTCCCCATTTACCCGCTTCCCGACTGTTGGCGTAGAAAACGCGGAACCTTCGATCCCAGGCATTGAACTGTATGTGCTTAGGAAAGAGTTTTCTTTTTGTCAATGTCCTTAATTTTTACTATATTATTTGCATACTTACTCTTTACACTGATTAACTAATTGCTCGAAAATGTAATTTCTGCTCTCAACACGGTGGAGCTCACTCACATTGGCCCAAAGCGAGCCTCTTAGATCACTTTCTTTTTAAGGTAACTTTGGCTTATTCTGTGGAAGCTGGTCTTCACCGATAAAGATTACTTACCTGGTGGACACACAGAATTAGGTTTTGTAGGTAGACGTTTGTTTTATTTCAGAACTGTGTTTTCAGATAAATGATTTTGCACATGAACATGCCAGTAACAATGTGAGTGATACACAGCAAGCTGTGCCATGTTAATTAGTAGCACGAAGTTTAATGGAGGTACGTTATGAGTACGTGTGTGCATGTCTGTATGAAAGAAACCAGTTAGCGAGGGCTTAAGTTGTTTATTTATAGTGAAATATTTGTCTTTATAGACTAATATCCCCCAGGGCTACTGAACTCTTTTCTTGCCCATAGCATCATAAACATTTTAGTGAGGTAAGGGAACTTTAATGACTGTCCAGTCTGAGGGTTCTCACCTTTTTTGTTTCAGTGACCTCTTTACACAGAAAAGTGCACATATGCACATACAAAATGTTACACATAATTTCGGAGGATTCATAGGCACCCCCATTCCCTGGTTAAGAACTAAGTGGATGGTCTAATTCCATCTTGTAAATGAGGAAGGTGGGTCTGGAAGTGGTTAGATGACCTGTAGGTAACATAGCTAGGCACAGAATCAAATCCTCCCAGCCAGGCCGCTGTCCTTTCTGTCGTGCTCCACACCAGGGCTCGCAGGGGCTCAGTTACGGAAGACCCAGGGTAGCCGGCGGTAGGGGTAGTTTTCATGTTATAGTAATTTCTGTTTTGTGTTCCCTAGAAAACTAAATAGCTGGCTCAGCACTTAGTTTGAAATGACCTTAAGAGGTCTACACATTTTTTTAAAAACCCAAATGAAGAGACACTGTTTTAGTTAATTTCTAAGGAAGAGATAGATGCCTAGCCTAGCTGAGTCACAAACTTGAGAATTTAAGACTTTTTATCAAATTATTTTTTTTCCTTGGACATCTAATCAAGCGTATGAGGAAAAATAACATTTTCAACCTTGAGATGATATTCTTGTGGCTGCCTGTCACCGAGTAGATTTCGATATCTGCTTTGGCTACTCCTGTGTAGCTGTACAGACTGGGGTGGGCGGGGGCTTTGCTTCATTTAGTGGGGCAGGGCCGCCTGTGTTCATGGGTGCCTAGAGAGCTTACTGACTTAGAGATTTCATCTTGTTACTGGATTGGGGAAAAACATGGGATGTGTATTAGAGTCCAAGCAGTTCAGCCGTGGCGCTTTCAAAGTGGGGTCACCCCAGGAGGGACTTTCAGGACGTGCACGGATGTGGGCAGGTGTGGGGAGCCACGGACGGTGGTCGGAGCCAGCCTGTTCAGTGCTGGGCCCAGCCGGTCACAAACTCTCTTTTTCAAATTCTTTTTCTTGCCTGAGACAGTTGACTAGTCAGTCAACTGCCAGGCTGCAGAGAGGAGAGGGAGCGTCGGGGGGCCTCTGGCCCTGCAGGAAGGAGCAGGGTGCCGCCCACACTTCTTTCTCCTCCCCTCCAGGCCTTCTGGAAGCTGGAAGGCAGGGCGCCCGGGGACAGGGTACACTCAGCTCCCAGGCAGGCGGCTGGGACAGCCAGTGTGGAGCGGATACTAGCATCTTTGCCCGCCGCGTGTGGGGACGGTGTCCTACTCACTTGCTGTGCAGTGGGTCCCCTGGCTTGGCCTGTGTCCTGAGTTCTGTAGAAGTCGCTGGAACGGGTCAGTTTTTACCCTCTTGGCTGGAAAGAGAACCGAGTGAATGGTGGCAGGCGGCGTGAGCCGGGGCGGGGGCAGCGGCCGGGACGACTGTCCTCCAGGGCGGCTGCTGCTGGGCCCGGGTGCTCCCTGCAGCTCCCGCCCCGGCTGGCGCTCTTCCCTTTCCCCAGCGAGTGGGTGGTCGCTCCCTGCGTGAAGGCGCTCCCCCCCGCCCGCTCTTGGCGCTTGTCTGCTGCTGCTGCAGAGCGAGCTGGGTGCTGAAGTCGGGGAGGGAGCCGCACTGTGGTCCCCTCCTCCCCGAGGACACGGCTTCCCGTTCCCTGTCCCCCTCGTGCTGTGTGACCGTGCCCCGCTTGGTGTCCCCTGGTGTCAGGGCAGCAGACGGGGCGGCCAGGCCCGTTGAGGTGCCTCCTCAGCCACCGTCGCTGGTCCCGGCGGGCGCCTGGCATGCCCCGGGCGCGGCGCTCCTGTGGGGCCGCCTGTCCTGTCTGCTGTGCTTCAGAGGTGCCTTCCGCTCTCGCCCCAAGCTTGGCTCCTGTCCCGAGTCAGGCACCCTTCGTGAGGGGCAAGCTGCAGGGCGACAGTGCAGCTCGGAGGCCAGCAGCGTGGGCCCCGAGCAGCCCGCCTGCACGGGACGCCCCCCGCCTTCCCGCTCGGCCCTGTGGATGGGCGCCCAGCAGTGGCTGCCTGTGGGTCGGGGACCCACGAGGTGACGTGAGTTCAGGGCGGTCAGCCCGTTGTCATCCTTCAGGCAAGTGAGGACACTCCTTACTGGCGTCTTCTTGGCTCTTCAAAAGATGACACTGCAGAGGGCACGCAGGGCTTCACACACAGAATTCTTCTCTCAACTTTCTCAACTGAGATTCTTTCTCTAGGTAGTTTCGGGGCGGGGGTTGTTACAGCTTAAGCTTTGCAGTTGGCAGTTAACCCGAAAAGTTTATTCTTAGAGTTTCTTTAAATTTTTACGGAAACAATGAAAATTCAAGACTCAGAATTGTTTACTTTTTCTGTACATTTGATTGTACCCTCCAAACTAGACTCATTTCCTGTGTCTGGCTAGCTTTCTGGTGACTATTGTTTACAGTCACGTCCACGGCCAGAGGCCGGCATGGAGCCTTGGGTTCTGCCGCACAGGGCCCGGCAGAGCCGCGTGGGCACAGGGGCCAGGGCATCAGGCAATGCGCAGACTGAGCCGGTACGTGGTTCTTCGAGGGTTAGGCCACGCTTGTTCATCCTCTTAAAGCCAAAAGCCTAAGTATTGCAGCCGTCTTGTGCGTTTCTCATTGTAGCATTTCTTCTGCAGAAAATGCTGTGTGTGTTTGCTCTTGTGGCTTGTAAAGCATGCCCTGGTAACTTCCTGGTTGGCTTATCAGTTGATTTAAAGTATCTTCTCTGAGTAGGAGGCACTGTGGTGGCCAGATGCCAGCTCCAGGGTGGGGCCTGGAGTCACACCCCAGGGGTGCTACCTAAGGCCTGGGGCCAGCTCCCCGATTGCAAATGTATGAACATGGAAATTGTACCTACCCCGTACAGCTGCTGGGGTCAAGGAGTAACACCTGGAAAGTTATGTCAGTTCTGTGTGAGCTCCAATGACTCCATTATAGAGTATTTCTTTTTTGTCTACAACATTTAAAAGATTTCCTCCCCTTTACCAAAAGTTGAGTATATTTTCTGTATAAATTTGGAAAATACAGACAAATATACAGAAGAAAATGTCATTGCTTATTCTAAAGCAAGAGGTTCCCTTTTTGGTCTGTGGCCTTTCTCTCTGGAGAAGAGCTGCTGTTTGTTTAATTGGTCCTGTTTCGGACGTTTGGATTGTTCAGCAGTGTCTGCAGTTGCAGGAGTGTGTATCCTTGTACGTCATCTTTATGCAGTGCATTCATACAAGTGGAATGGCCAGTTCAAGGATGCATGTCTTTAACGCTTTTAGTGTACATCGCCAAATTGCCTTCCAGAAAGATCTTCCCATTTTTAGTTACACTAGCAGTGCTATTTTCCTGCATCTGTGGTACGAAAGAAAGTAATGTGTGTGTATATTTTAATCTGTACCAGATTGGTAAACGAGAACAATATAAGGAAGATGTTTTCTAGAAGGCCGTTTTATTTTTGTCACAATGACTGCCCAGAGGATTTCTGTTTTAATGTGTCCGCCTCAGCTCTGACTTGTCTGCTATCAGCTTCGGTTCTGCGTATGTTCACAGGCAGGGCGGGCCAAGAGGGATCAGCACTCTTTAGGGTCTAGGAGACAGGCCGGTGCCGTGTGTGCGCGGGGCCGTGTGGGGCAGACCCTCCAGGCTGACCCGGAGGGGTAAGGTGAGTCACCCAGGCCTGCCAGCTGGCATCGCTCTTCCAAGGTTCAGGCCCCGCAGAGGACAAAAGCAGAGGTGTGGCCGAGGAGCGCACCTCGGGGTCGTTGAGTGCTTGCTGTGTACCAGCCACTCCGCTGGGCTCCTCCCCACGTGGATAGGTGGGGGTCGTTGTGTGACCTTGAGCCCTGCGGCCCTGAACTGGGAGAGCAGTAGGGGCGGACAGGAGGAGGTAGCCGTGAAAAGGTGTCGACACCGGTGAAAGCCAGTGGTTCCCAGGAAAAGGGAAAAAGCGTTCGAGGGGGAACTGCCCAGTACCGTTCAAGAAACAGTTGATTACCTGCTGGGCACTGTGGTAAACACAGTGGTGAGGGAGAGGGCCCGCAAATGCGCAAGAAATGGGTCCCACCTACCCTCAAGAGACCCGCAGCGGGGCGTGCGGGGCCAGCAGGTGAGCAGGCCGGCAGCGCCCGGGGCCGCCAGGCCGTGAGAGCGGGACGTCCGGGAGGTGGCGGGGTGCCAAGCAGGGAGGGGCAGCTTGCATGGGCGCGTCGCAGCGCCTGACTTGTGCCGGGGAAGGTCTGCAGAGGTGGTCTTGTGTGAGCTAGGTTTTAAAAGATTCATTCATTCGGCAGTTATTCGTTGAGCACCTGTTTTGTGCCAAGCAAGCATTTATTCTAGGCACTGTGTTTTTAGCAGAGAGCAAGACAGACCAACCCCTGCCCTGTGGAGGAGCTTTGGTTTTCACGGGCTGAGTCAGGATCCACAGGTGGACGTGGCTTGGGTGGCAGGTGCAGAGAGAGTAGAGTGCGTTTCAGGCAGATAAAATTCACTGTTATTTAAAGAACTCTAAAGGAGCTTAGTCTTGCTAGAACTTAAGGGGTGAGGCAGGGCTTGGAGGTGAGGCTCCAGAGGTACTGGAAGCCAGGTTTTGAAAGTGTACGTCATCTGGAGGGTTGGATTTTATTCTGTAGCTATTGGGAAACCCTTGTTGGGTTTGAAGCTGGGGTGCTGTGCAAGGTGTTAGGACCTGGAGGTGGAGGTGGAGAGAAGCGAAGGGTTAGGAGGAGGCGTGGAGAAGAGTCCGAGGTGCAGCCGGAGTCTGAGGAGAAGCTGAGGCCTGAGCCCAGGCGCTGGGGTAGAGTCTGAGTGCATGAGGTAAAACTTATTCAATGAATACACGGTTCCGAGTCAGCTGAGTCTCACGGCAGCCACGAGTGATTATTATTTTATGAAAGATAAAACAACAAAGCTTCTGCAAGATAATATGGGAGAGCATCTTTACGTCCTTGAGGTTACCAGGTGGTTCTTAAACAGGACAGAAAGGCACTGGCCAGAAGGGAGTGCATGGAAATCAGAGCTGCTCTTCATCAGTCAGCACCACGGAGCGGGTGACGGGGCCGCAAGCTGTGTGTGCGGTCAGGAAGGGCTCTTACCCAGGATATGGGAGGAGCTCCTACAGATCAGCTTAAAAGACTGACAATAGAAAATAGGCAAATGAAGCTATCCAGATGGCCAGTAGGCATATGAAAAGGTGCTCAATCTCATTAATTATAGTGAAATGCAAACTACCACCACAGTGAAGCCCCCCCAGTGGCTGAAGTAGAAAGACCTGACAAGTGTTAGTGACCGGGGAGGAGCCGGAATTCCTTCCTTGACGTGGAGAGTGGGAGTTGGTGCCACGACTTTGGAAAACGGTTCGGCGGTGTCTGCTGGAGCCAAACCTGCGCATGCCCTGTGAGCCGGCAGTCTCCCCCAGGTCTGCACGGAAGGGTGTTCACAGGTGTCCAGGAGACAGTGCCGGGATGCTCGTGGTGGCGTCATTCGTGACTGCTAGAACCGGAAATAACCCAAATGTCCATCACGTACGAGGGAAACGGTGACTGCCGTCTGTTCAGACAGCAGACTGGCGTCTGGCAGTGGGAACGAATGAACCCGGAGTCTCATGAACGTCAAGTTTAGCTGGAGTGGTCAGACGCCGAAGAATACCTGCCTGTTGATTTCGTGTACAGGTGCAAGAGGAAGCACAGATGTTGTGTCGGGAAGCGTGTGGCGGCCGCAGCCCTCCAGCGGGGCGGCCCTGTCAGGGTTCACGTTAGGATGCTGGGTTTTTCAGTATTTGGGTTATATTAAAAAAGGTAGTTTTAGCAAAAGAGAATGAAAAGAATACCTTTAACCGTATGCTTGGAAAATGGTAAAGCGGCTCTTGCCGTTACCGGTAACACTGATAGCAGAAGAAGAGAGAGGCTCGGAGAAAACTAAAGGGTGCATGTTAAGGAGTCAGTTTTAAAAAGTCTGGTGTTCACGAAGGAAGTTGTCCAGAGGGACCCGGAGCCCGTGGAAAGGCGCCCGCGCCCTTCCTGTTAGGGCGTGTGAGCTGTGAGACGCTGCAGGGTTCCGGCCGGGGCTTGGCCCTCGCGCGGGGGCAGGGCTTGCTCTTTGCCAGGTGCAGGCAACGTGGGTGCTGGGGTGGGCGGCCTTCAAAGGGACACGGGCTGCTGCCATCTGTAGACGTGTGGCTCCTGGGTGAGAACCTTGTGGGCCGTTGGCACCCCTCGTGTGTCTGTTGGAGCGCGTGCGCCCACCTCGGCTGCGCGCCCTGCGGAGCTCGCCCAGTTCGATTGCGGGGAGGCACGTGCCCTGTCCAGGGTCCCCGAGCTGCATCCTACCGACCAGCTCTCTGCGCGTCCCTTTGAGGGTGCTCCACTCTGGGCAAGGGAGTCAGTTGTACCACTTTATGAAAGTTGCTTCTGGTCATGTAATTTTTTTTCTGTTCTGATTTTTTTCGAAGGATCTAAGCAGTTTGTCTCATTTTTCAAAGACTGGGTAATTTAGCGTTTGTAGGAACGTGAGGTAGCATCCTCTGTTCTCTCCGGTTGGTGCCACGTCCTTTTGCTTGTGCTCAGGGTGTGTTGAAGGAGTCCTTCTTACATGAGTCAGTTTCATCAGCTCATGCGGCCCTTCCCTTGTCACCTGATGCAGCAGCACCTCTTACTTTCCCACTGTGAATAGGACTAATTAGCGTCTCACCAAAGCTAGGACACCAGTTGTAAGATACCTCATGATATTAGTGCCACCAAGAAGACGGTCTACTCTGCCAAGTGTGAGTGTTAAGATGCCCTTGACTGTGAGGCATTCCTATGTCAAAAACACTGAAACGCAGAAAGAAAGTCCATCTGAGAATCAATCACATACGGTAGATGCTTTTGAATTTCTGATAACATTTTATTGTATCTCTAAGCAACAGGTGCTCTTTTTTACAAACATAATTACACCTAAAAAATTAATAGCAATTTCTAAATATCATCCAATATTTACTTAATGTTTAGATTTCTAGCGTTGAACGTGATCTTCTGAAATGTGATCAAGTGGTCATCTGAGGTCTTAGCTTCCTACCTTCACCTTATATGCTCTTTAAACTGAGAGGTGACCAGTGTTCAAACGTAGACTAAGTGATGACAGTCGGCCTTTTCGTAGGCTTCTTTTGTTAATAAGCTTTTAAAGTACATTATTGCAAGTTATATCCCTGCCAAGTCACTCAGTATCATCAGAAATATGACACCAAATAGAGTATTTGGACACAGATCGCTCCTTTCCTCCCGTAGGTGGACTGCTGTACAGGTCCCGTTTCTCTTTGCTGTAGTTTTGCAGAGACTGGGTAGCTGCTTGGAGGGGCAAAGGAGGGCGAGCGGGTGCAGGTGCTTCCCCCAGCGCTCTCCTCACGCGCCCGCGCCTGTGCCCCCAGGTCTCCGTGCCACCCGGTGCCCTGGATTGCTGGGTGTTCCTGAGCTGCTTGGAGGTGCTGCAGAGGATAGAAGGGTGTTGCGACCGGGCACAGATAGACTCCAACATCGCCCACACCGTGGGTCTGTGGAGCTACGCCACAGAGAAGGTAACTGCCCCAGTTCAGATGTGAGCCTTGGCCGAGGCTCTTCCTGCGGGGCTGGGGGACGGAGTTAGCTGTTTGGAGAAGTGCTGCTCACTTAGTCCCTGCACAGGCAGCTCTGGCTACTTCAGGGTGCGTCTGGAGCAGCGTGGATGCAGTCGTTCCCTGCCGGTATCACTGTATCTGGCAGACATCAGACACTCGCTGCGCTCGTGCCGAAGGTGGGCTTCTGCTCCAGGAATGGGTGGGGGGACGAAGCAGGGTGAGCGTGCAGCCGTGTGCAGAAGTGCAGAAAATGACAGTAGTCCCGAGCGTGCATCAGGAAGGCCTGCCGCGGGAGAGGTTGAGGTGGGGCAGGCGGAGTGGGAGACCTTGCAAGCTTGGGAGAGCGTGGTGAACAGCACAGGCTGGGAATGAACAGCGTCAGAGCCACTCTGAGGATGATTACGTAGAAGGTTTGAGTTTGAAATGATCCCAGTAAGATATATTTTCATATCCAGATGAGAATCATTTGGATAGGAAAGCTAAATTTCTTCTAGTATTTAGATGGTTTTAACTTTATATTTAAATTTGTAAATTCTCTGCTGACTCTTACGGCAAATTAATTGAAATTTGGGGTTTATCTCAACAGCTGAAGTCCTTGGGCTATCTGTGTGGACTTGTGTCAGAGCAGGGACCTAACTCAGAAGACCTCAACAGGACGGTTGATCTTTTGGCGGGCTTGGGAGCTGAACGGCCTGAAACAGGTACTTTTTGAGATGTCCCCGTACACGTGGTGGAAAGCAACGAGAATGTCGGCTGTAACTGGCACATATGATTTGGGTTCCGTGATATAATTACTCACCATTTGGGAAATTACACTCATTATTAGCTGACCAGATTAATACATAGGATATTTTACCTTTTAATAGCATAAAGAAATGTCAGAAATAGTTTAAGAAATTGTGGGACTTGCCTGGCGGTCTGGTGGTTAGGACTCCGCGCTTCCACTGCAGGGGGCGCGGGTTCCATCCGTGGTCAGGGAACTGAGATCCCACACGCTGAGCGGTGTGGCCGAAGAAAAAAAAAAAGAAAAAAAGAAATTGTAACGATTCTTAAAAAATGTGTCTTGAGTTTCTTGTAGGCTTAAATGAGCTGATCATGACTTTTTACAGCTCACGTGAAGTTTTAAATGCACCAATCTTCCTCTGAATTACAGATGATTATTTTTCTAACGATACGGCCCGACAAATCCTTTTATTGAGTAAATTACCCCTAGGTAGTAAAGCACTTTGAAAGGAACGTTACTAATTCTTTTAGGTACGAACACAGTGATGAGTATGATTTAGCAAAACTGTTGCTGAAGTAGAGCATACCTAATGGCCTGAGAGGCCTCTTGCTGGATTGAATCAGTTTGTCAGGGAAAATGCGTTATGTGTATATTACACTGTTTCCACCTGAGACCACATCAAATCATTTTGGAAGTAATTTAATTCATTGTAGGATTTGTAACACATACTTAAAAAATTCTAGTCTCTGTTAAAGATAAAAGTATTACTTGAAGGGTTTAGACTATTTCATGAGTATATTAATTAGACAAGAATGTAAGTGATAACGTAGTTTCAGTCGGCATGGGCTGTTTGTGATTTCCATAAGCATCAGACAGAGTCCTTTAGCTGTGACATGTGAGGCGGAGTGTAAGCTCACATGACTGGACACAGTGAAGATGAATAAGGGCTCTTACTTCCTTCTGTTTAAGCCAACGCTGCTCAGAGTCCGTACAAGAAGCTCAAAGAAGCGTTATCATCAGTAGAAGCTTTTGAAAAACACTACTTAGTAAGTATTACAAATCCTCCCTGTCTACCCATGGCAGAAAGCCCGCCTCTACTAGACTTTACTACTTTGTGACCTCTTGAGTTGGGAATGAGCTGGTATTTGGAACCTCCTTCTTGTTGGCCTTTGAAGTTTCTGTGGTACCCTAGGGAGTTGTGCATGAAACCTGGAATAGTTGGTTTATTAGTATCCATGGTGCCATAATTAGGCATAAAAGCATCTTTAGGTATTTATAATTTTGTTCACAATGGTATTGCTCATTCAGTAGAACAGAAATTGTAAGAAAGGATAGTGAATGGTTTTCTGTGTACAAAGGAACAGTTTGAACCTGAACAGAGCTATTGTACTTGATTTTAAAGGACTTAAATTTGGACAGCCTTAGAAAGCAGTGCAGTAGAAGCTCGGGGGACCGTCTGCCTTCCCGAGTCACGGTTAATTCAACAGCATTTGACAGTAGTCTATAATACTGTCTCTGTCATCCACAATGTGAGAAAGATATTAAAAATGTTACCCACAGATGGAAAATACTTCGAAAAAAACTATTCTGTGCCTGCTGAGTTCACGTTTCTTTTATCATTATGCTTTATAGTTTAAGTACAAGTTAATGACTTTGTATAAATCACTATTACATAAAAACTCAAATAACACAAAAAGAGATACAAAGTAAAAAATTATGTTATATTAATAAGGAAGTCTTTTGCTTCAGCCTTGGGTAAATAAATGTAGGATTTGTCTAACATTAAATTTAAAGTACAGAATTATTTGGTTCTTTGCTTTTCCGCAGGACTTGTCCCATGCCACCATTGAAATGTATACGAGTATTGGGAGAATTCGATCTGCTAAGTTCGTTGGAAAGGATCTGGCGGAGTTTTACATGTAATTGATTTTGAACTTTTCTTTGAATTTCAGACATCTCACGTGTAGTAAGAGGTTTGTTATGTAGGAGTTAATATGAAGTGTACGTAACTTTGTAGAACAAAAAATGTAAACTGTTAACCAATCATCATTTCTTAAGAGAATTTCTTTGAAAACCAGAGTGAGTTCAGCTTATTACCCTTAATAATTGTTACTGATCTTTGTGTTTCCTTCATTTAATTAATTTAATGAACTTACATGTAAATATTATATACATGTAGATAATATATATACTATTATATGCGATACATAGTATGTGTTCTATAGCATTTTCTCTAGTTGCTGTTAAGTGCCTCCTCAGAGGATTGAAAGCCTCGAGGTCAGTGACGTGAAGCACGTGATGTGTCAGGTCCGTGAGAGAGGGCTGAGCCGTGAGTGCTTGTGAGCTGAGGTGTGCAAACACTGTGAGCATTTCTAGTCTGGCTCCAGCTTTGGAGTGGATTCCAGAGAAAAGACTAAAAACGTGGCATATTTCTCACGTGTTTGATAAAGAACCCCTGCTGGCAGTGTAACTGCTAGTTCAAAGCACTGGGAAGAGATACAGATTATGAGGGAAGAGATGTTTACATTTTCTCAAAAGAAATGTGTGTTTGAAATGGTATCTTGAAATCTATAGTTAGTCATTTCGTTAGATGAAACAAGAAAGAATAATTTACTTTAACTGATTGCAGGGCTCCGAAGGGATTTGTAGATCATCTAAGTGAACTTCCTAGTGTTTCAGGTGTGATTGGAGTAGGGAGTCAGTTGCACAGCTGAGTAATGCTGGAGCTGGAGGTCGGCTCTCCTGAGTCTCCAGCTAGTGTATCTCATGACTGAATCAGTAGCCATGTCCTCAGGTGCTGTGAGCTGAGGCTTGGAGCTGCAGTGGGGTGATGCTGGCCTGCTAACTGGAGACTTGGGTCCTGGTTCTGGCCTGACCATGGACTAGCCAGGTGACCCTCGGCCTGGGTCTCCGGGGACTGGATGGCAGATGGTCTCCCTTCCAGTGTAAGTGTAAGAATCTTTGGCTGGAGATAGTAACTGAAGAAGTATATAGAAGGTTCTGACCCCTTTAAAAAATGGGGGAGGACTTCCCTGGTGGCGCAGTGGTTAAGAATCCGTCTGCCAATGCAGGGGACACGGGTTCGAGCCCTGGTCTGGGAAGATCCCACATGCCGCGGAGCAGCTAAGCCCGTGCGCCACAACTACTGAGCCTGTGCTCTAGAGCCCATGAGCCACAACTACTGAGCCCGCGAGCCACAACTACTGAAGCCCGCGCACCTAGAGCCCGTGCTCCACAGCAAGAGAAGCCACCGCAATGAGAAGCCCGCGCACCACAACGAAGAACAGCCCCCGTTCGCCACAACTAGAGAAAGCCCACGCACGACAACGAAGACTCAATGCAGCCAAAAATAAATAAATTTATTTTTAAAATTAAATAAATAAAATAAAATAAAAAATGGGGGAGGGGACCATAAAAGTCTAGAGAAACCGACACATGTAATTGATAGGTTTAAAATTTATTTGAGAATTTGGGAACTCTCATTGCTTCCGAGGTAAGCCTGGGATGTTGTCCCAGGATGCTTAGAGAGCGAGTGCTTGTTTGGTGTTGGCCTTTGTCCTGTGAAGTCAGTAACCCCAGCCCTCTGGGAAAGGCCAGGGCATCCATGTTGTCACTGAAGCTTTGGCAAGCTCTCATTAATTGGGTTTTAAACTTTGTTATATTCTGAACGTCTTGAGGGTTTAAATTTGGGTGATAAGTGTTGATATTTAAATTCCTCATAGTTCTCTGTAAATCTTTGAAACCTGCTCATTGCTTTTGCCTGAGTGTCCGACTTGAGTCAAGCTCCCCTGTCGGCTGGCCTGTGTAGACCACTCTGTGCTGGCCTGTCTTCAGCAGGTAGTGTGGCCCCGCGCCCAGGTTTCGAAGCTTCCTCCATAACTAGTTGTGTGCCTGTAGACAGAGCCTTCCACTTTCTTCACGCTTGGTGTTCTTATGTCAGCTTGAAATCGTGAATGATGCCCTCACGTTCTCATCCGGAGATTCAACTCTGAAGGCTCTTTGGCTGGTGTAGGATGCTGGGCAAACAACGTGTGTGGGATTCTCAGCCTGAGCGTGTTTCTCTGGTCCTGTTAGGTGTTCCTGATTTCTTGTTCTTTCTCGTATGGGGGGTGGTCAGAGAAGGACTGTCTGCAGGTGGCACCAGTTTCATGGTGTGGGGTTGTCACGGGTGGAGAGCAGGCCGTGAAAGGTTATGTCTGAGTTTGTTGATTATCACGACCCATAATGAAAGCTTCTGTTGATTTGCAAGGAGGAAGAAGTCTCCCCAGAAGGCAGAAATCTATCTTCAAGGAGCCTTGAAGAATTACCTGGCTGAGGGCTGGGCACTGCCTATCACACACACAAGGAAGCAACTAGCTGAATGTCAGAAACACCTTGGACAAATTGAAAAGTATCCTTTAAGTTGAATACGTTCATGAAGTAGGAGGATTGCTTTCTCTTTGTACGGCAGCAGTGCCCCCCCATTGAGGGTTTAATGAGTACCTGATAACTGGGGAGAAAAGCCTGCCTTGACACGCGTACCGTGTTGGATAGAAGCTGGTGCCTAGTCAGCGTATCTGACCTGTGCTTGAGTTCCTAATACCCTAGAGAAAGGGGAACCGCCGTCGGGATGCACCCTCTGGGGACTAGAGGGGCTGTGTGTGCAGCACCCCAGCGTGCGGTCCTCTGAGGCCCCTTGACTCTGCACTCAGCTACCTTCAGACCAGCAGCCTCTTGGCCAGCGACCGGCACCTGACTGAGAGCGAGCGGGAGCACTTCTGCAGAGAGATTTTTAGCTTCGCCAGCCAGCAGGCAGACAGCCCAGGTAAGGCTTGTTTTCAGACATTACTACGAAAAATTTCAAATGTCACAGAAAAGCAAAAATGATAATACAGCGTGTGTACTCTATACTGACCACCTAGATTCAGCAGTTGTTAACATTTTGCCATGTAGCAAACGTGTGTCTCTATCTTTCTTTTGTCTTTTTGCTGAACTTCAGAGCAGCTCCAGACCCTGGAACACTGTAGCATCTTCTGAAAACAGAGGTGATCCCCTCACCACCCTGCCCACAGCTGGACAGGGTTCTAAGTCAGGCTACCAAGTTAGCCCCTCTTCAGGTCTCCCCCATTGTCGTGAAAAGTGTTCTTACAAATTATTTTATATGCAAAATAATTGGACTCGACTAGTCCACTCAGGGGTCACACACTGCATTTGATTGTTGTATCTCAGTTCTCCTTTAACTTAGAACAGTCTTTCCATCTCGTTTTCTTCTTCTTTTCCGGACACTGACCTTTTAAAATACAACAGCTTTATTGAGATAGGATTCACAACGTGCAGTATACGACTCTGTGGCTTTTGGTGTCGTCACAGACACGTGCACCCGTCCCACAGTCGGTGTTAGAGCATTTTTATCACCCGAAAGAAACCCCACACTTAATTTCCTCCCAACCTCCTACCACCCGCCATCCCCCGCAAGTCCCCGGGAACCACTAATCCACTTTCTGTCTCTGAAGATACGTGTTCTGGATATTTCACGTAAATGGAATCATACAATATGTGTTTTGTTGTGACCGGCTTATTTCACTCAGCACAATGTTTTCAGGATTCAACTATGTTGTAGCGTGTGTCAGCATTTCATTCCTTTTTGTGACTGAATAATATTCCATGGTACGGATGGACCACACTGTGTTCATCCCTTCAGCGGTTGTTTGACAACAGGGTTGTACGGCACTGACTTTTTAAAGACATCGAGCCACTTGTCTCATAGACTATCTCACCGTCTGAAGTTTCTTGAGTATTTCCTTATGGGAATGTCCAACAGCAAGGTAGATCTCAAAGCCTTAGGTTCAGGCTAAATGTTTTGGCAAATATACTTTAAGAATTGCCGTGTAGTAAGATTAAATTTATTGTAATATTTAGCTTCTCACGTTCAGTTTACCAAGAAGAGTATTTATTTAAAATAGTCACTGTCTTAGCTCGAGCTGCCATGACAAAATGCCGCAGACTGGACGCTTCAGCAGCGGGTGTTTATTTTCTCACAGTTCTGGAGGCTGACATCTGAGGTCAGGATGCCAGCAGGGTGGGCTTCTGATGAGGCCCCTCTTCCTGGCTTGTCCCTTCATGGCAAGGGGTGGGGGTGTGCTGGAAGGAGAGGTGGAGAGAGAGAGACTCAGAGAGAGGGAGGGAGCGGGAAGGGAGGTGCAGGGAGAGATGGGGGAGAAATGGAGAGACTCAGAGAGAGGGAGTGGGGAAGGGAGGTGGGGGGAGAGACGGAGAGGGCTCTCTGGTGCGTCCTCCCGCAAGGGCATGCATCCCTCATGAGCTCATCAAACCCTAACTGTCTCCCAGAGGGCCCACTGTGGGGTAGGGCTTCCACTTAAGAATTTTGGCGGGACCGCATTCAGTCCGTAGCGGTTGCTAACTGCTTGAAAGCCAGTGTTTCCAGAGGTTTTGGCTTCGGGTTGCTGTGGTCGTTGCCTGCTGGGGTGCGCGTCACGCACGTCGAGCCATCTGCATGGGTCTCTCGGGCAGCGTGGCACTGATTTGTGTTTTAGAGCCTTTAATTTGCCCAGACTGGTCATTGTAGAGCTGTGTGCTGAATCTGCTGTGTGTGGCACGTGCGTGAGACTGTGCAGTTACGCTTTTCCTGCCAACTTTCCGTGGCGTCTCTGTGAAGAAAATACTCCGTGATTGTCCTTCTTGTGATTTTATGGCATCAGTCTCGGCACCGCCTCCCTTACCGGTCAGTCCGGTGGCCTTGTGGATGTTCTGGACACACCAGTGCTTGTGGAAAGGAAATTGGAGGATGCAGTGGGTTCCCCCGTGATGGTGCCTGTGGGGCTGGGGACCTGCTGCCCTCCTGGCTCCTCACTTCACTGGCTGACCTCACAGGGTGGCACACACCTGGGTTTATTTCCGGATGTACAGGGGGATTTGGGCATCTTTACTGGAGAATCTTTATGTGCGTGGGAAGGTGGTGGAATTCCCTGAAACAGCTCTAGGAATTGGACTTTACAAATCTTGTTTTGAAATTGAGGGAGTTAGTTGACCTGTATTTCTCTTGGGTTTGCCAAAACAGGAGTTAGAAACGTTAATTTCTTCAGGTATTATGATTTCCAGGAGTTATCTAGGCATGTGTTTCTGTTCTCTTTTTGACAGAATAACTCTTTTTGGTGTGTGAAGAAGGCACAAGGTTGGGAGGGTCTGAACCATCACTTTTGCACGTCATTGCTTCCTGCGGGCCCGATAGTGGCCCAGTCCTGCAGTCTCTGTAGCATCTGGAAGTGTGACTTAGGAAGTAAAACATGGTACTGTGTATTTACAGGTCACAAAATAGTACTCCCTATGCATTCTTTTGCACAACTGAGAGATCTCCATTTTACCCCTTCCAATGCCGTGGTCCATGTGGGTGGTGCCTTGTCCGTGGAGATAACCGTGTGCAGTCAGATGCCCGTGCCTGTCCACGTGGAGCAGATTGCCATCAACGTCCACTTCAGCATCGAGAAAAACAACTACCGGAAGACTGCCGAGTGGCTCACCAAGCACAAGACGGCCAATGGGATTGTCAGCTTCCCGGCAGAGACCGCGCCTTTCCCCACGTCCCAGAACAGCCTGCCCGCGCTGGAGCTGTGCGAGATGTTCGAGAGAAGTCCTTCCGACAATTCCTTGCACACAACAGGGATTATCTGCAAAAACGTCCACATGCTCCTAAGGAAGCAGGAGAGCGGCGCATCCCTGGAAGCGCCCTCGGGTGCCGCTCTGGAGGCTGGGGCCCACGTGCTGAAGTGCACCGCTGTGACCCTGGAGCCAGGGCCCAACACGATCACGTTCAGGACGCAGGTATGTGTTGGGCTGGGGAGTTGGCTTCAAGGGTGGTCGGGAGCGGGTGGCACTTGCGAGAACCCTCTGAAGAAGCTGAGAAGCCAGTAGAAGCCTCTGTTCTGTTAACCTGACTTTGATTTTTATCCTTAAAGAAAAACAGACTGATGTTTTGAAAAAATCTTTTGTACTTATATAATTTTAAGGCAGTTGATAAATTTTGAATGAAGTTCTTGACATAGGTAATTATTTGTGTTCTCACGGGATTTAGTTAGACTTTTTCCCTTTGTATTAGAATACACCCTCATTTGCTAAAATGAGGAAGTTTCAGAGAAGATGGCACTTTCATGTTAAACTCTCTTTTCCTTTCGTGGCTGCATGGATGGATGTCAAAACAGTTGCTTCTGCCCCGCTGCGATACAGATCTTCCTCCAGTGCAGTGGGTTCTGTTAGTTCCACTGACCCAAGAGGCCAGTGGAAAGTACAGCTATTTGCCACGTGTGTTTTTAGTCTGGTCTTAGAGCAGGTCTTAAATTTCATGCTCCCTGTCTCCATTAAATACCTTTTCCAGAAGAGAAAGCCACAGATAAAGCTTATTAAATTGAGAATGCATTATTAAGCGTAAAGTCAAACGTAAGCATCAGTTACTCAGAAAATCCTCCATTGAGAGATGCTGAGGGATCTTTTCAACAGCCCGCGTGTAGACGTGTTAGCACAGAGCAGCAGGATAAAGAGGGTAAGAAAAACGGTCACTTCAGAGATTCTGGCTCAGCCTCCCCTTGAGAAGCTCGTCATTGCAGGAACGGGGACACTGGGACGGCTGTGCGAATGCTCGGTTTTGCCCCCAGGCCAAGGAGCCGGGAACCTACACGCTGCGGCAGCTGTGCGCCTCGGTGGGCCCGGTGTGGTTCGTCCTTCCTCACATCTACCCGCTGGTGCAGTACGAAGTGTACTCGCAGGAGCCGCAGCTGCACGTGGAGCCGCTGGCCGGTGAGTGGGCTGCGGGGCTCTGCGGGGGTCTGCGCCGCACTTGGCTCCTTTACTTTACTCTAAGGCAGCACGTGGAAGGAGGGCTTTCTGCAGCGTCGCGCTTGCGGCCCTCTGTAGCCGTGTCCCTCTGTAAGAGACACTTTGGGGAGCCTCGTGGAGATTTTGCCGGGGAGCTGGCTGTGGCCCTTTTGTTCATCTGAGTATTTGCTTTTCTGTAATTGCTGCTTTCATGTTTACTAAACATTAGCTGAGAAAAATGAGCTAAGTCTCAGCTGATGTCTGCTGCAGAGAATTTAATAAGTAAATACAATTTCCTGCTTAGAGTTCCATTTCAGAGGCTGAATGCTAGATTAGTTATGGTCTATGCTCTGATCAAAAGTCTTTTCCTTTGAAAGTGTTGATTAACCTTGACACCCCACCCCACCCCACCACCACCCCCCCACCCCCGCATGGCATTTCAGAAATTCAGTGCTGCTGTCCTTTTTGTTAAGTCCTACAATTAGGAGGAGTTGGTGTAAACAAATTATTGAAGACCACATGGCACTTCAGTAAAACACTAATGAGTGAGTGTCTCTGTGGTTTAGGCTAGAAACAATGTATTTATTTGCTTGCTTCTTCCATTTGGGAAAAAAAAAATCAAGGAAAGCTTTTTTTTTCTATTTAATCTCTCTAAACTACCTATTTTTATGCTTTTAAACTTCTCCCCTGGCTACCTGGAAAGGCCCTCAGGTGTGGAACATAGCAGTCTCTCAGTGGTTCTTCCCTCAGAGAACCTTTTGTGAGAAAGGCTGAGCCCTGCGGCTGGGAGAGCCTGGGAGGTGCTGGCTCACGCCTCCGCCCTGCCCCGGCCCGGCCGCACTCCCTTTCTCACCTCCCGGCTCTCCTCCCTCTCTCCCTCTTGTGTGTTATTCCTTCTCCTTGTGTCTTGTCTCTTGCCTTCTTCCTTCTGCCTTACCTGGAACCGATTCTTAGAAACCTCAGCCCATTCCCGCCCTCCATTTCCATCCAGGAGAAAGTGTGCCGTATCTTCTATCGAGCTGCTCTGAACCAGAGATCTGGAAGAGGCCTAACCTGGAAAGGCCAGAGGAAAATCTGAATAGCAGCAGCACATGCGGTTTCATTAGTTTTTTCTTTAGTGTCGTTATCTGAGTTTCTCTCAATAACTGGCTAGCGGGTAAATTTTGAGACCCTCATAGACACGGTTGCCACCACGATCCCTGACTCTCTAAACGGAAGTGGTGATAAGGTCCCTGAGGCTCTCAGATTCTCCTGTGCCTAGCGAGGACCCCCTCAGCGCTGCAGACCGCGTAACTGAGATGAGCAGTGAGGGTGGGCGCTGAGCGACTTTGTGGATATGTACAGTGAGTGGGTGTCTCCAGTAGAAGACACAGCGCGCCTCTGACCCACGGGAGGCCTTCCGCTGGTGCTCTTGGTTGGGAGGGGTGCTCATGGCTGTCTTCTTCCCTTTAGATAGCCTTTTGGCTGGTATTCCTCAGAAGGTCAAGTTCACTGTCACTACTGGCCATTACACAGTAAAACACGGGGACAGCCTTCAGCTCAGCAATGTGGAAGCCATGCTTATCCTGTGTCATGAAGAGAGCAGAGCGGTGATCTATTCCAACATGAGAGGTAAGGCAGCAGTCACCTGGCGCAGGTGGACTCTTGGCGTTGTCATGCACCGTGAGGATAGGAGGAGCCTGTCGTCCCTGCCATCCTCAGGTGGCATCTGAGGACCGCTTCTCCTTGCAGCTCTTTCATGGCCACGTTCCACCTGTAGGGAGACCGTAGCCCTATCCCTCGGTGGGGCGTTAACATTTGAGGGGAAGAGGCTTAGAGCCGTGCACGTGCCCAGTGGCCAGGTGGTGCTGACCTTGCTGTGGTCTTGTGATGCAGCGTTACTGCCTGGGCTCACGCTCCGTGGTGATGCCCTGCTGGCCTCCAGCCTCCTTCCACCCTCCTCAGCTTTCCTCAGCAGAAAGAAAAAGCAAACCAGCCTTTTAAGACACTGGTTGGAAGCCCTAAAAAAGTCCCGTCTCCCACAGTCCCCAGCCACGAGGTACGGAGAGGGAAGGATGCAGCCCTCTTTCTGAGTGGGAGCATGTCCTGTGGGGACACGCGCAGTCTCGGGTGGGCTGTGTGAAGAGCGTCTCTGTCCTGTCTTCAGACTGAGCACGGTGGCGGTTCTCTGAGCCGAGCTCAGCTGGACAGCTTTCATGCGGCGCTGCTCCGTCTTCGGGGGTTCTGCCCCTGATTCTCCTGCCTCCCCCCTCTGTCACCCTTCCCGGTTACACTCCTGCGTGTGTGTAGGGGCAGCAGGAGCTGGGCTGGAGCTTCACTCCCGGGCCCTCACCTACGACAGGAGAAGGAGCACGGAAACGGGGGGCTGTGTTACAGGCGACCTCTTCTGTCTCCCCTAGAAAAGGCTTCTGACGCTCCGCTCCGGGTTCAGTCGTCCGACAAGGTCACGAGCATCAGCCTGCCGGCTGCGCCTGCATACCACGTGATCGAATTTGAACTGGAAGTTCTCTCTTTACCTTCAGCTCCAGCAACTGGAGGGGAGAGCACCATGCTAGGGATGACAGAGCCCCATGGGAAGCATAAGGACACACACAAAGCTGGCCACTGCATGGCTACCATGGACCACAAAGTAAGGAGGGGCCGGGACGGTGCAGCCCTGGGGGCAGCCTCTGCGTGTCCCGCTTGCTTTGAAAGACAGTACACACAAGATGACTTCTGTTGGGGTGGCAGGTTTCCAGTCCCTGTACCACAAGCTCGGGTTGGGTTTAGCATTTATGGCTGTGAATCACCCCTTCTTAGATAAGGGGTGCATCTTGCAAAGACAAAGACAGACCGGCTCTTTAACTTTTCTGTCCCAACTCGAGGAAGGATGGTTTATTGTAAGAGGTACAGTTTTTGCTTAGAGGGCAGTGACTTTGCCTCTGTGGTCCATTTGTCCTGGTGATTAGGCTAGAGGGAGTTCTGTGTCTTGGTGTGCTTTACTGTCTGTTCCCTGAAACACCACATCATACTTAGCAAGGAAGAAGTGCTAAGATTTTATGCTTTGGTGCTGGTATGTATTGACAGTTATTTGAGAGATCCATGACTTTGATCCTAAATCCACAGTCTGTCAGCTCACAGAACCAGTCACTAGCATCATGCTTTTTCTGAGTTTGTCCATGTCTTATGATACAGATATCAGTTCTGAGGGCTTTTGAACAACCCAAGTGTAGAAGTGTGTGCTTGTGGTCCCATGGGACTGTATTTTTTGCATACTGTTAAAAGCTGCTCCCTGAGGGTCTGGCTTCCAAACAGCCTGAAGGTAGTTGCTGAGACCCTCCCCTCTGGGACACTGACAGGTCTTGGCACACCCTCAACTCCTGGGAACCACTAGAAATATAACAGGCTGCTTGGACGAGCACAAAGGTTTGAGAGACAACCAAGAGCTGGGGCAGAGTTGAACAACAAGGTTTATCTCCTACACGAGGCCACTCCTTGAAGACTGGAAGAGGTGGTCGTTTCCTCTACTGTACGGAAAGTGACACAGACAAGCAAAATGAAGAAACAGAGGAGCATGTTCCCAAATGAAAGCACAAGATGAAACCTCAGGAAATAACCTTAATGAAACAGAGATATGTAATTTCCCTGGTGAAGAGTTCAGAGTAATGTTCATAAAGACGCTCATCGGACTGGGGGGGAAAATGGAGGAAGACCGTGAGAACTTCAGCAAAGAGATAGAAACTTGTAAGAAAGTACCAAATAGGAGTCTCAGAGCTGAAGAGCACAATAACCGAACTGAAAGATATGCGAGAGGGGTTCAACAGCAGACTAGATGAAGCAAAGGAAGGACCAGTCAACTCGAAGACAAGGCAGGGGGATTTGTCCAATCAGAGGAGAGAAAAGATTGGAAAAAAATGGAAGATGGTTTACGGGACAACATCAAACAGACAAACATTCACATCATAGGGGTCCCAGAAGGAGAAGAGAGAGAGCGAAAGGGGCAGAAATTTTATTTGAGGAAATAATGGCTAAAAATTTCCCTACCCTGGGGAAGGAGAGAGACATTCAGATCCAGGAAGCCCAGAGAGTTTCAAACAAGATGAACCCAAAGAGACTCACACAAAGACACATTATAGGTAAAATGTCAAAAGTTAAAGACAAGGAAAGAATCTGTTACGTGCAAGAGAACCCCATAAAGCTATCAGCAGATTTTCAGCAGAAACTTTGCAGGCCAGAAGGGAGTGGCACAATATATTAAAGCTTGCTGGGGGAGGGGGTGGGGGACAAACAACTTCCAACCAAGAATACTCTGTGTGGCAAAGTTATCCTTCAGAACTGAAGGAAAGATAAAGAGTTCTCCAGACAAGTAAAAACTAAAGTTTATCACCACTAAGCCAGCCCTATAAGAAATGTTAGAGACTTCTTTAAGACGAAAAGAAACTGTGCTAATTAGTAACAGAAATACATGAAAGAATAAATCTCATTGGAAAGGTAACTGTTTGATAAATGTAGTGGATTAATCACTTATAAAGCTGGTATGAAGGTGAAAAAAAGCAGTAAAAATAGCTATGATTACAGTAGTTAGTTAAGGGATACACAAGATAAAAAGATGTAAAATGTGACATCTCAAAAACAAAATGTTGGAGGGGGGAGTTACAATGCTGAGTTTTAGACTGGGATCAAACCTAAGTTGTTATCAACTTAAAATAGGCTGTTATAGATGTAAATTACTACATATAAGCCTCATGGTAACCACAAAGCAAAACCTATAGTAAATACACAAAAGATAAAGGAATATAAACATACCACTAAAGAAAGTCATCAAACCACAAGGAAGAGAGCAAGAGAAGGAGATAGGAACAGAGAGGAACTTTAAAAACAGCCAGAAAACAATTAAGAAAATGACAATAAGCACACACCTATCAATAATTACTTTACATTTAAATGGCTAAATTCTCCACTCAAAAGACAAAGTGACTGAATGGATAAAAAAATCAAGACCCATCTATAAACTGCCTACAGGAGACTCACTTTAGATGTAAGGACACACAAACCGAAAGTAAAGGAATGGAAAAAGATATTCCATGCAAATGGAAACGAAAAAAAGCTGGAGTAGCTACACTTACATCAGACAAAATAGACTTTAAATCAGAGACTGTGGTAAGAGACAAAGATGGGTGTTATGTAATGATAAAGGGGTCAATCCAATAACAAAATGTAATGTTCGTAAGTATTTATACACCCAACATATGGAGCACCTAAAATACAAAGCAAATATTAACATATCTAAAGGGAGAATAGCAGTGTAATAATAGTATGGGTTTTAATACTCCACTTACATAAATGGATAGAACCTCCAGACAGAAAATGAATAAGGACACATCGGCCTTAAATATGTTAAACTAGGTGGATTTAACAGATATTTACAGAATATACTGTCCAAAAACAACAGAATACAGATTCTTCTCAAGTACACATGGAATATTTTTCAAGATAGATCATATGTTAGGCTGCAAAACAAGTCTTAATAAACTTAAGAGGATTGATATCATATCAAGCATCTTTTCCAACCACAAAGGTATGAAACTAGAAATTAATTACATGAAGAAAACTGCAAACTGCACAAATATGTGGAGATTAAACAACATGCTGTTGAAGAGCCAATGGGTCAAAAAAGAAACCAAAAGAGAAATAAAAAACTACCTTGAAACAAATGAACGTGGAAATGTAACATATCAAAATTTATGGGATGCAGTGAAAGCAGTTCTAAGAGGGCAGTTCATAGCAATAAATGCCTTCCTCAAGGAACAAGAAATGTCTCAAACAACCTAATTTTACACCTCAAGGAACTAGAAAAAGAACAAAGCTCAAAGTTAGTGGAAGGAAGGAAATAACATGATCAGAGGAGAAACAAATGAAATAGAGACTGAAAAGATAATAGAAAAGATTGGGCTTCCCTGGTGGCGCAGTGGTTGAGAGTCTGCCTGCCAATGCAGGGGACACGGGTTCGGGCCCTGGTCTGGGAGGATCCCACATGCCGCGGGGTGGCTGGGCCCGTGAACCACAACTACTGAGCCTGCGCATCTGGAGCCTGTGCCCCGCAGCAGGAGAGGCCGCGATAGTGAGAGGCCCGCGCACCGCGATGAGGAGTGGCCCCCTCTTGCCGCAACTGGAGAAGGCCCTCGCATAGAGACGAAGACCCAACACAGCCAAAAATAAATTTAAAAAAAAGATAATAGAAAAGATCAATGAAACTAAGAGCTGGTTCTTTGAAAAGATAAAATTGACAAACCTTTAGCTAGACTCACCAAGAGAAAAAGAGAGAGGACTCAAAATCAGAAATGAAAGAGATGTTACAAGTGACACCACAGAAATACAAAGTGTCATAAGAGACTAGTACTATGAACAATTACATGCCAATAAATTGGATGACCTAGAAGAAATGGATAAATTCCTAGAAACATACAACCTACCAAGACTGAGTCATGATGAAATAGAAAATCTAAACAGACCGAATACTAGTAAGGACATTGAATCAGTTTTCAAAAACCTCCCAACTAACAAAAGTCCAGGACCAGATGGCTTCACTGGTGATTCTACCAAACATTCAGAGAATTAATACCAGTCCTTCTCAACCTCTTCCAAAAAATAGAAGAGGAAGGAACTCTCCCAAACTTGTTTTACAGGCCTGCATTACCCAGATACCAAAACCAGACAAGGATGCCACAAGAAAAGAAAATTACAGGCCAGTATCTCTGATAAGCATAGGTACAAAAATCCTCAACAAAATATTAGCAGACCAAATTCAACAAAACATGAAAAGGATTATACACGATGATCAGGTGGGATTTACTCCAGGATTGCAAGGATGGTTCAACATCCACAAATTAATGTGATACACTACATTAACAGAATGAAGGATTAGAAATCATGTGATCTTGTCAATAGATGCAGACAAAGCATTTGACAAAATTCAACATCCATTTATGATAAAAATTCTCAACAAAGCCAGAATAGAGGGAACATACCTCAACATAATAAAGGCCATATATGGCAAGCCCACAGCCAACATCGTAATCAACGGTGAAAAGCTGAAAGCTTTTCTTCTGAGATCAGGAATAAGACAAGGATGCCCACCACTTTTATTTAACATAGTATTGGAAGTCTTAGGGCAATTAGGCAATAAAAATAAATAAAAGTCATCCAAATTGGAAAGGAAGAAGTAAAACTGTCACTATTTGAAGATGATATGATATTATATAGAGAAAAATCTAAAGACTCCAACACAAAAAACTGTTAGGACTAGTAAGGAAATTCAGTAGTTACAGGATACAAAACCAATACACAAAAATCTGTTGCATTTCTTTACACTAATAATGAACTGTCAGAAAGAGAAATTAAGAAAACAATCCCATTTTCAATTGCATCAAAAAATAAAATACCTAGGAGTAAATTTAACCCTGAAGGTAAAAGACTTGTTTATTGAAACCCAGAAGACATTAATGAAAGAAATAGAAGAAGACATAAATAAATGGAAAGATAGTCTATGCTCATGGGTTGGAAGAATTAATATTGTAAAATGTCCATACTACCCAAGGCAGTCTGCAGATTCAGTGCAGTCCCTATCAAAATTCCAATGGGATTTTTCACAGAAATAGAAGAAACAATCCTAAAGTTTGTGTGGAACCACAGAAGACCCCAAATAGCCAGAGCAGTCTTTTTTTTTTTTTTTTTTTTTGACTGCGTTGGGTCTTCGTTGCTGCCCACAGGCTTTCTCTAGTTGTGGTGAGTGGGGGGCTACTCTTTGTTGCAGTGAACGGGCTTCTCATTGCGGTGGCTTCTCTTGTTGTGGAACATGGGCTCAGTAGTTGTGGCACACAGGCCCTAGAGTGCATGGGCTTCAGTAGTTGTGGCGTGCGGGCTCTAGGGCGTGCAGGCTTCAGTAGTTGTGGCGTGTGGGCTCTAGAGCACAGGCTCAGTAGTTGTGGCACACAGGCTTAGTTGCTCCACAGTATGTGGGATCTTCCCAGACCACGGGTTGAACCTGTGTCCCCTGCATTGGCAGGCGGATTCTTAACCACTGCACCACCAGGGAAGTCCCCAAAGCAATCTTGACAAAGAAGTACAAAGCTGGAGGTATTATGCGCCCTGATTTCAAACTATTAATATATTACAAACCTATAGTAATTAAAACAGTATGGTACTGGCATGAAAACCGACACATAGATCGATGGAACAGAATAGAGAGCCCAGAAATAAATCTACACATGTATGGTCAATTAATTTATGATGAAGGATCCAAGAATGTGTAATGAGGAAAGGACATTCAGTAAAAGGTGTTGGGAAAACTGGAGAGTCACATACAAAGGAATGAAACTGGACTTTACACTGTACACATAAATGAACTAAAAATGGATTAAAGACTTGAAAGTAAGACCTGAAACCATAAAAATCCTAGAAGAAAACACAGGTATTAAGTTCTTGACGTGGGCCTTGATGTTGATTTTTTCAATCTGACACCAAAAGCAAAAGCAATAAAAGCAAAAATAAACAGATGGGACTCTGTCAAACTAAAAAGCTTCTACACAGCAAAGAAACTATCAACAAAATGAAAAGGCAACCTACTGAATGGAAGAAATATTTCCAAATTGTATGGCTGATAAGTGGCTAATAAACAAAATGTATAAAGAACTCAACTCAGTAGCAACAACTCAATAGCAAAAAAACCAAGCAATCCAATTTAAAAATGGGCAGAAGATCTGAACAGACATTTTTCCAAAGAAGATATACAGAAGACCAACAGGTACATGAAAAGATGCTCAACATCACTTAATCGTCAGGGAAATGTAATCAAAACCACAATAGATAATCATCTCGCACCTGTCAGAATGGCTATTATCAAAAAGACAACAAATAATAAGTGTCGGCAGAAAGGGAGCCCTCATGTATTATTGGTGGGGATGTAAAGTGGTGTAGCCACTGTAGAAAACAGTATGGAGGTTCCTCAAAAAATTAAAAATAGATCTATCATACAATTTAGCAATTCCACTTCTGGGTATTTTTCTGAAGAAAACAAAAACACTAACTCAAAAAGATATCTGCACCCCCGTGTTCACTGCAGCATTATTTATAATAGCCAAGATATGGAAGCAACCTAAGCATCCACCATGGATGAATGAATAAAGATGAGTGTGTACACACACACACACACACACACACACACACAGAGAGAGACAGAGGAATATTATTCAGCCATAAAGAAGAATAAGTCTTGTCATTTGCAACAACATGGATGGATCTAGAGGGCATTATGCTAAGTGAAATAAGACAAAGACAAATACCATGTGATCTAACTTATATGTGGAATCTAAAAAGTAAAAATAAAGACCAAGCTCATAGATAAGGAGGACGTATTGGTGGCTGCCCGAGGCGTGGAGTAGGCGTTGAGAGAAATGGATGAATTGGTTTTTTGTTCTTTTGTTTTTGTGTTTTAGTTTAAATAAATTGAATAATTTAAAAAAAAGAAGTGAATGCGCAAAAGCAGTAGGATAAAAGGATAATAAATGCAGTCATTTCAAAGGGATTATGGCATAGAATACCAGACAAGGCAGGATCTCAAAAATAATGTCTTAATTTTCAGTCCTTGAAATTTCTTCCCTCCTTATCTGATACAGAGTTCAGGAGGCAGAGATGATACTTACAGCAATAAGCGCACGTTCTGTACTCAGTGTATTCCTTTGTTCCGTGGGGGGAAATAAAATACAAGTTTGGGAACTGGTTTCTGCCCTTAAGGAAGTTAATAGTTTGGTCCACACGACAGCCCCAGATTGGTTTTCAGTTATGTATTCAGTGTCTTGTGGATTGAGAGTTTGGGTAATTCACTTGATTTGTAATAGTTAATGATTGAATAGTATCATCTGCACATGAGTGACTAAAAGCACTTTGTCATAACCTCCTGCACATTAAAAACGCATTTGGCGTTGTGGCCACACGCCCGTGAGAATAGCGGGGTAGGGTCTGCGCTGCGGGCTGCGGCGTCTGCTCGGAGCCATTGATACTGTGCTGATGGCTCATTTTTCTCTCGTTTGTTTGTGTGTATGTTTAACGGGGTTTATCTCTCTGGATAGGAAACGGTAAAGACATCAAACGTCTAGGAAATTGGCAGCCACCACAGATCTGGATGGATGGTGGTGGCGGTGCCTGTCCCAGGTGATGAGGGGTCTGAACACCTGTCCCCCCGTCTCTCCTCAGGTGTCCATCGATTGCCCGTGGTCCATCTACTCCACTGTCATCGCGCTGACGTTCAGCATGCCCTTCGGGACCACGCACTCCCTGCTGTCATCCGGGACACGGTAAAGGACCCCAGGCCCCTTTCTCAGGCTCCGCTACCTGCAGGCCCTACTGTTCAGAGCTTGGCTTTGGTGACACTGAGCATGTTTTCTCATAGCCATGATGCCACTGTCCACCTGTTAAAATTCGCAGTATTTCCCTGGGTCCCATAGCGCCCAGCCCATACTCAGATTTGGTTTGTAGGATGTGGGATTCAAACACGGTCCCCTCTGTTTCTGAGATCCCTTCTTATCCCTCCTCCCGCTGTTTTCAAGCCATTGGCCCTTTGCCAGACTTGGGTCAGTTGCCATTCTGGATTCCCCTGGTCACGTTCTCGTGGGTTTGTGTAAGTAGCTCCCTGTCAGCTGCTGTCTGTCACCTCTAGAGGGGGCTTGCAGTCTCAGCACTCCCGACGCTCGGTCAGATCCCTGTGTTGTGGCTGTTTGGCAGCACCCCTGGCCCCCCGCTTTCTGCCAGGGGCACTCCTCGCCCTCCGCACCCTTAGTGTGAGCCACAGATGTCTCCAGACATTGTCCCCAGTTGAGATCTGCTGCTTTAGAGGCTTGACTAGGTTCAGATTCAGTTTTTGGACCAGGAAGTCTACAGGTGTCATCCTGTGCTTCACCTGTCCCCACATCAGGAGACTCAGTGTGTGGTGGTTAAAAACACACCAGCTCTACAGAGAATCTGGGTTGCTGTATTTGAGCCTGGCTTTTCAAAACCCCTCTTTACGTGTAACAGAAATTCAAGTGAATTCTGTACTGACCTGGTTTCTCAGTGAGTATGTTACTTCTATAGATGAAGAGTAATTGTTACTCTTTCTTCCATGACTCATTGCAAGCTATTGTATGTTTAGGAAAATCAGTTACAGTCGTGTAATAATGTATCCAAAATAGAATATTCTTTGAGCCATTTTTCCTAAGAGATAGCTTGCTTAGAAAGATTTGTCTTTTTCTGACACTTTTACATGTGAAATTAAAAGTAGAAATACATGTTAACAACTGGTTCTTATTTTCCTGTGTCACTTTTTTGATTCCTTACAGAGCATCTTCTTAATACAGCCAAAATATATTTAATAAAGTTCTTAAATGGCAAAATCTTATTATTTTTCTCCTTTAGGAAATATGTTCAAGTGTGTGTCCAGAATTTGTCAGAACTTGACTTTCAGCTGTCAGATAGTCATCTTGTGGATACTGGTGATAGTACCGACCTGCGACTAATACCGCTGAACACGGAATCCGAACAGGTGACCGTTTCCTAGAACCCAGCACGAACCTCTCAGCAGAACACAGAGGAGAACGAGAGTGTAGTGATGTTGATGGAAGTGACCGTGTGCTTCAGCTGAGCCTTTCCGTGTAGGGAACGACCTTGCTGGTGGTCAGTGGGGAGCACGCCCTGACATGCAGCTGCGTTGCTGCCATGTGCACGTTTGCGGTCCGCTGTGGGCCGGGTGGCACAGCACATGGAGTAGGAAATAGGTTGATATTTGTATTTTTAGAAAAGTTAAATCTTACATTTGTCAGACTCCACACACAGATTTATTCCAAGCTTGTCCTGATCAGTCTCACGCTGAGTGCGTGGACGCCGTCACCCCCGGAAACAGTGGCTGCTGCGTACGTGCCTGCCTTGCCCAGCGACGGGCTCTCAGGTGTCGGAGTAGCTTTGTAAAGGAGTCACGTTCATGTTCACACTGCCTGGCTGAATCCTGGCCCTGTTTTTTCTGTTCATTGGTTGCGTGTGTTTTTAGACAGTCAGTGCTGAGTGTTTAGAAGATCAAAGGTTTTCTTAATGGACGTCTGATCTTTAGCATTTTCAAAGGATTTTCCCCAACATTTGACCCATTTCGAATGCTTCCCGGGTCTGTCACTGTGCTTACAGGTACAGACTTGTTGCCTGAGGTGGTGCCAGTTCCCTTCCTCACTTAACTTAGTGGCAAATACACAGTAGTTGGCATGGGTGTAAGGATGTCCCTTTAACTGTTTGATGACATTTCTCACTTTGGGATTGTATGGGATGCTGAATACTAGTAACTGTTCTTTATGCTTTTTAAAATAATCCCCTGTGCTGTAGAGCTTATGGAATCACAAAGGCTGAAACCCTTTTCACCAGCTCGGGGCAGCCGAGGGCAGTGCTGGGGAGGCGGGCGCGGCAGTGCAGGCGGCCTGTGGGGAAGCGGGCCCTGGGGGACCGCCTCCCCGACCCTCCCGCCCCCCTGGCGGGAGGCGCCCCCTGGGACTGAGCGCCTGTGTTGCGTGCGCGCGCAGTGACGGCCGACTCTCTTGCAGCGCATCCACAGCAAGCAGGCGGTGTTCTTTGTCTGGGAGCTGAAGTGGACGCAGGAGCCTCCCCCCTCCCTGCACTGCCTGTTCTCCGTTGGATTCTCCCCAGCTTCTGAGGAGCGGCTGTCTGTCTCCTTAAAGCCCTGTACTTACGAATTTCAAGTGGACAATTTTTTGGTATGTATTGCCTTATTTTCTGGTGGGGTTGTGTGGTGGCAAGATGGAAGAAGGCATCATATTCTTTACCTTCTGTAAATCAGACAAAAGCTTTCAATATAATGAAGCAACCAGTCGCAGAAAAGAGCCAGCACTTGGGGCGTGGAGGCCCTGCCTGGCTAGTTGGAGCCCGCGGTCCGGTCAGGTGGCGTGTCCGACACTCGTGCCCTCCTGCGCGGCTCGCGCTGAGCGCGATCATCTCCAGAGGCAGGACCCCCGCCTCTCCTCCCTTCTCTCTGCCTCAACGCTGACTCAGTCGTGTCCTGCACCCGTTTCTTAGAGTACTTTTATCTTGAGCATTAGCTGCTACGTCTCTAGTTTTTTAGAAGAAAAACTGGAAGTATTATGGAAACTTACTTAAAGCAGATTTTCTTTAACCTGTACATTAGGTGTGGAGCTAAAAGCAGCCTAGACCTAGGTGAGTAAAGGCAATGGTTGTGTTTTGTTTCTTTAGTGAGATGATTGGGTTTGGTGTTAGGTAAATCAAAATATGGATACACAACTTCGTGGTGTTCCCTTTTCTTCTCTTTACGACTGAGATCGTCAAACACTTTATTTGAGAAGGTGTTTGTATAGCTCTTGACGTTAGCAATTTTTTCAGCACCTCCTTCCAACCAAAAGACTATTTGTTTCGACCCTCCTGTTTCCTTGAGCTCTCCTTATTAGCTTTAGAGTTAAACATAATCACTAGCACAGTTCTTTTTGTTGGGCAAACAGATGCCTTTTTGATGTGTTAATAGCAGCGGAACATTAAATTATTCATATGGTAAAGAGTCTGCATAAATTTAATCTGGTTTCCTTACTGCAGATGATGATTAACACTAGTTAGCGGTTTCCACTATTTTCTGTCTTTCTTGCTTCCTTTTCAAATAGAGCATAGGAAAAATTTTCCTTTAGAACTGAACAAGCTTAGTTAAAGGCCAGAGAAAAATACCTGGTGGATTGCTCTCTTCAAAACCAGTATTCTGAGGATGAGAAATACAGATACCACTTTTCTTTTTTGGCTGCGTTGGGTCTTCGTTGCTGCGCGTGCGCTTTCTCTAGTTGCGGCGAGCGGGGGCTACTCTTCGTTGCTGCTCACGGGCTTCTCATTGCGGTGGCTTCTCTTGCTGCGGAGCACGCGCTCTAGGCACGTGGGCTCAGTAGTTGTGGCTCACGGGCTTTAGAGCGCAGGCTCAGTAGTTGGGCGCGTGAGCTTAGTTGCTCTGCGGCATGTGGGATCTTCCCAGACCAGGCAGGGCTCGAACCCGTGTCCCCTGCATTGGCAGGCAGATTCTGAACCACTGCGCCACCAGGGAAGTCCCCAGATACCACGTTTTTTAAAAAGCTTCATTGAGATTTAATTTCTATACCATGAAGTTCACCCGTTTGGAGTGTGCACGTCAGTGAAGTTAGCGTGTTGACAGAGCTGTGCTACCGGCACCATGATCGTGTTTTAGCACACTTTCATCCTCCCAAGAAGAAGCCTGTGCCCCGTTCACACTCACCCCCCTCTCCTTCCTCTTCTCACCCTGGGCCACCCCTGATCCAGAGGCAAGTGTGCCTGTGCTTTGCCTGTTCAGGTGCAGTCGTGTTATGTGTGATCCTCTCCAGACTGGCTGCTTTCACGTGACAGGATGTTTCCAAAGCTCATTCATTTCGCAGCGTGTTCAGGACTCCATTCTTTGTTGTGGGTGAATAATATTCCATTGTGTGGATAGGCCACGTTTTGTTTTCCGTTTACCTGTGGCTGGACATCTGGGTTGTTTCCACCTTGGGACTGTTATGAATAATAATGCTGTGAAAATCCTTGTGGAGGTTCTTATGCGTATGTATGTGTTCCATTCTCTTAGGTAAATTCCTCGGTGGAGTTGCTGGGTCATATGGTAGCTCTATGTTTAACTTTTTGAGAAGCTGTTAAACTGTTTTTTAAAGAAACATCACTGTATATTCTCTCGGGCAACCTGGGAGGGTTCCAATTTCCACATTCACACCAACACTTGTTCTTGCTGCCCCTTGATCACTGGCATCCCAGTGAGCGTGAGCTGGTCTCTCATGATGGCCCATGATGTTCGGTATCTTTCCTGTGCTTTTTGGCCGTTTGTGTGTCTTCTTGGAGAGATGTCTATTCATATCCTTTTCCCGTTTTTTAGTAGGGTTGTCCTTTTATTGAGTTGTAAGTGTTTCTTTGTATGTTCAGTCCCTTATCATACATATGATTTGCAGATATTTTCTCCCATTCTGTGGTTGTATTTTCACTTTCTTGATGGTGTCCTCTGAAGCACAAAAGTTTTTAATTTTGGTGAAGTCCAACCTTAGTCTCTTATTTCTTGTACTTTTGGTGTAGGATCTAAGAAATCATTGTTTATTCCAAGTTCAATAAGATTTCCTCCCATGTTTTCTTCTAAGAGTTTTATAGTTTTAGCTTTTACATTTCAGTCTGCGATCTACTTTGAGGTAACTTTATGTATGGTGACAGGTGGCGGTCCAGATTCATTCTTTCCATGTGGTGCCCCTATACCGTTCGTTGAAAAGACCCTTCTTTCCCCGTTGGATGGTCCTGGCACCCTTGTTGAAAATCTGCCGAGTTGATTTCTGGGGAGCTTACTTCTAGGCGCTGTACCCGCAGCCTCCGCGGCTGCTGTCAGCAGGCCCCTTGCTGCTGACTGAGGCTCAGCCGCCCCTCCTTGCCGAGCGCGGCCAGGAAGCTGTGTGCGAGGACACACACCTAGGAGCGCGTTGCTCTGTCCCTTGGAGCTGCCTCTCCAGCTCTCAGCACAGTCGTGCTCGTCCGGCTGCCCTCGCAGCCCTTGCGGACCGTGCGGGCTCCGGCCGTGAGCTTCTCGGGCCAGGGCCTCTTCCATCGGCCCCTTTGGTGTTGCTGTTCTCTCCTTCAGAATGGGGGCAGCCGCGTGTGGGGGGCCCGGGCTGTGATCCCTCGTGCGGGCTCGGGGCCTTTGTCCCGGGTGGTGGGCAAGTGTGAACACGTGTGACTACCAGGCAGGTCACGGAGAAAGAAGCATTATGGAGAAGGTTCATTATGGCCCTTGCCAAGGAACTCCCGTTAATTTTGCTAGTTGTGATAATGGCATTGTGTTTTGTTAAGAAAACGTCCGCACTGTTTAGTAACGCATCCTGAAGTATATATGGGTGAAGTGACAGGTCTGGAATCTGCTTTAAAGTAGCCCGGCAGATAAATCAATGTGGATCGATGAGTAGCGGAGGCTCGTGAAGCAGGATCTGACCCTGACTGTGGGTGACAGGCCCACGCAGAGTCGCGGGCCGTCCTGCCTCCTCCTGAGGTGCTTGGACGCGTTCTCGTTAGGAAGAGAGTGTAAGGCTCTCGCGGCGGGGCTTCCCGAGGGCACCGTCTCTGCAGGGGGTCAGCGGCCAGGGGGCGCGGGCGCACGGCTCCGGCTCTGGTCCGTTCTCTCTCGAGTGTGCGGGCGGCGCCGTGGTGGCCCCAAGCAGCATTTCTTCAGGTGGCTTACGTGTCTCTTTGGCCCTTCTCTCTCCTTTCTTGCGCAGACCTTGTACAGCGTGAGGGCGGAGATATCGCCCCCGCCGGGCGCGGAGCTCTGTAGGACGGGCTCCCTCTGCTGCTTGGAGGTGTCGGTCACGCGGCTCTCGGGCCTCTCGGAGGCGGACAAGGACGAGGCGCTGACAGAACGCGCTGAGTACTTTTCAACGAAGCTTATGTATGAAGGTGGGTCTGGAGGCTTCTTTCCCCTGGCTCTTGCGCGCATCCCCGCCGTCCACAGAGTGTGGTGTTCCTCGTCTGGAGAGAGAGCGTTCTAGAATTGAAAGAGCACGTCTGAATGTTCCCGTGTATGACCTGGTCCTGGGCCCGCAGGATGCTGAGCCTGCTTACTGTGGAGTCGTTCTGCTAACAGGCACTCGAACAGCCGTGGGGCTCGGGGCTGAGCACACAGCGGCGCCTAGAGCTGCCCCGTCCTCTCTCTCCCTGGGAGTCAGGCCCGTCCCCCCGAAGCAGACCCCGTCGCTTAGCAGGCCGGGCGCCCTGTGGTCATGCTCCTGCCCTTTCCCTCCAGCCTCCTTCCACTCCCTTTCCCCGCACCCCACCCGGACCCCGACCCCGACATGCCCGGCCCTCCTCCCTCCCCAGTCTCTGCCGGACACCCCTTTGCAGCCCCTCTCCTCCTGGGCATGGGCCTCTTCAGTAGCGGTTCTCAGGTTTGGGCGTCAGGCCATTAATGCTCTAAAAGTAATTAAGGAGGCCAATATTTATTTACTTATTTTAAAATAATAGGGAAGCCATTACCTGATAATACTCTTGAAAAAGAACTATTTTCCAGAACCGTAAATAGAGCGAGAAGACTGGCGTTTTGCAGCCGTTCAAATCTCTTTAATGTCTGGCTCATGGCAGGTACTGAATTTTCCTGTCTGCTGCATTCAGTCTGGTGATGTCCTGTACTGGTTAAGGTAGATGAGGAAACTCCAGTCTCGCACAGATTTGTACTTGGTGAAGGGAGCTCTCTTAACAGCCTTCAGATACCTGTGGACGTTCCCTGATGCTGCACCCAAACTCAGCAAGCGGTGGTTTTTGACAGGCTGGTTACAACGTGGAATCTGAAATCACATGAGTGAGCGTTTGGTGCTGTTTCATTCAGTCCTGTCGTCTGCCTTGCATTCTGGAAGGATCTTTTACCCGGGCACATTTTGTAGCCCCACGCCTCCGTCATTTGTGAAACACGGTTCCTGAGTTGTGCAGCCCCTTTCTTTGTTCAGGGCCACAAACCCGTGCTGGTCTCAGGCTCACGCTGGGCCCATCACGAGAGTCTTGGAGTGCCGGGACCCTGCCAAGCTCACAGTGGCAAAGGCAGGTTTTCCAAAATGCTAACTTTTGATCAGAGTTTCGAACTGTATCATGGGCAACTTCTTTGAAGTGCCAGGCTGGTGCCATTCATTTATAAGCAGGCGTCTGCCGGATGCCTGAGGCTGACGAGCTCGCTGGTGAGGCCCCAGCGAGCTCAGGGGCCTGGCGGCCTGTGCTGTGCCCAGGCCCGCTTCCCCTGTTACGGGAAGCAGGGTGACGGGTGCACGGACCTCCCTCTGCAATTCTGCAAGTTCTTGTGAGTCTCTGATCATCTCAAAATTAAAGTTAGAAAAAGAGATGTGTACGAAACGGTTGAATTAATAAAATTAAATTGATTTTGACTGCTTCACGAGGGCATCCTTAACTAAAACTGGCGGTCTGTTCCTGCAAGTTTGTGGTGGCGAAGAACACAGTGCCTTGACTCTGAGTGCACGTGGGGCCCCGGCTCACGCTCCGGCCCTCGCGTTTCCCACCAGAGGGCGTGTCAACACTGTGAGGAAGGCAGGAATGTGCCCTCGCGGGTGCCCTGAGGACCGGCTCCGAGAGCCGCTGCCCCGTGTGCCCCTCCCCGACGCTGCTTTGGCTTCTGCCCGTCCTCGAAGGCCCCCCGGCCCCACCTGTGGGAAGTTGGCCCTCTGCCACCCCTTCTTTGCTCGTGGAGCGTCTAGTCACGTGCTCCTGGGCTCGTGCTGTGTGTCCCATGGCAGGGGTGCTCTGACCTCTGTGCAAGGTCATCCGCTGCTCGAGGACAAGCAGCACCTGTCCTGCTTAACTTCTGCATGACTGCTGGGTTAGGTGTTTGAATCGCGCTGCATTACATCCCGGTCGTGGTTTAAGTTAGCGCTCGTAATAGCACCTGCCATACAGTAAGCCTCTCCGAGGTGCGCGTGGAGGAACTAAGTGCTTTACCTGCATCTTTTCTTCCCGTCCCATCAGAGGCTTCTTTGAGTGGCAGAGTTGGGGTCAGACCCACCCCCAGAGGAGCCAGCTCCCTGCCCCGCCCCCATTCTGCAGCCGGAGCGACCGTGCTCTTGAAGCATCACACGGCGCTTTCAAGGGGATTTGAATGCAGAATTGAATCACTGCTCATTTATTAACTTGAGGAGGAAAAAGTGATTTTTCCCTGTGCACCCAACCTGTATCTTGCTTATTAAATCAGATGTGTTTTACTTTGAGGTGCAGTTACAAGGCGTCGAGATACAGAGTATACGCTCCGGTTCTGGACTTCACATTGTGGAGTGTGAGACTGCTGACGTCTCTTATTTTGGTGTGAACGCTGAAGGTCCTTTTCTGGGGTAAAAACGGTGCTTTCCCTCCTTGTTTCAGTTGTCGACAACAGCAGCAATTGGGCAGTGTGCGGGAAGAGTTCCGGGGTCATCTCCATGCCTGTGGCTGCTCGGGCCACTCACAGAGTCCACATGGAGGTGATGCCCCTCTTTGCGGGTTACCTGCCCCTCCCCGACGTCAGGCTGTTTAAATACCTGCCCCATCACTCTGCGCACTCGTCACAGCTGGATGCTGGTAAGGACTCTGCGGTGAAGGCACCGTCCGTGTGGAGCGGCCACAGACTAGCATGGGGACAGGCTTGCTGCTTAACAGCCCGGGTCCAGGGCCAAACACTAGTCAGGGTTACGCGTCCTGGGCCCTGGTCTGGAGAGCAATCTGCCCAGGACCCAGGCGCTAGATTCTCTTCAAAGGCGAGGCCGCCGTTGACATCCTTGTGCCCTGAAGGGCGACTCGGGAGGCTGGCGGCTCCCCGGGGTGGGGAGAGGTCGGCGCGGGGCGGCCTCCGTCTCACTTCCTGTGCGCTTTGCAGATAGCTGGATAGAAAACGACAGCCTCTCGGTGGACAAGCACGTGGACGACCAGTTGGACAGCGGCAGTGTCCAGAGCAGGGGCAGCATGCGCTCGGTGGCCAGCAGCGAGCACAAGGGCCTGCCCATGCCCCGGCTCCGGGCGCTGCCCCCCGGCCAGGCCTTCAACGCCAGCGCGGGCACGCAGGTCCTGGTCATCCCCAGCCAAGACGACCACGTTCTCGAAGTCAGCGTCACGTGACCACGCCCGGGGTTCACACAGTCCCCAGACCGGGCGTGCGCGCGTGCGGGCATGCGCACGCTTGAAGGGCTCCTGCCTCAATTGTAACTTTCTCGCTCTAACCAGACTTTTGGTGATTCTGCCTGGCCGTGGACGCATCAGAGAATTTCAGTGTACAGCTGGTCAGCTGAGTTGCATCGTTATTTGTGTGCTGTCTGGGGTGTACGATGCCTTGTTGTTTTCTCATCTCCCCGTCCCTGTGCTGCTGTCCTCCCGTGTTTGCCCAGAGCCCCGCTTTTTCCCTCACCCTCTGCTCAGGAAGGAGCTTCTAGTGCTCTCACCTGAGCAGCCTGCCACCTGCTGGTTCTCTGTGGAAGCCCAGGGGTCTTCCAGGTAGACTCACAGCAGGCCTTGCAGGCTTATTAGTGACACGTGTGTGCCTTTCTGGTCACACGGCTGCCCGATTTCTGGACCAGGTGGATTTGTATGTCTCCTAAGGGGTAAAAACACAGTTCTTTACCCCAGATCATCTAGTTGTGCTTTTCTAGAATAACACCCTTTCTGGGCAGGGGGATGGCGCTGGGGGGTGGGTGGGGAAAGAACAAAACCCCTTCTGTGCCTTGGGATGTCAAACTGGGTGGACCTGGAGCATTCATCAGCTGGAGCCATTTTAAAGGTACTTTAAGACTAGACCAGGGCATGAGAAAGAACTCAGTATTGAAATAATTTGGAAATGTTTCTGGAACCCTTTCTCCCTTCTCCCCCGATGTTGATTAGGTATCATATGCCCATGGAATTAAATATATATTTATTTTAATTGTAATTGTGTCTGTGGGAGTTAGTACATTGTTCTTCTCTCACCTTTAAACTTAGTCTTTACGTGTAACTGTAACTGTATAATGAATATTTTTCTTTTGCACCTTAAGTCTCAGAAATTAAGAGGTTCCATTTAAATGACGATTAGAGGGGTCTTCTCAGTGTATTTCTAGTCTGGTTGTAGGAAGGACGAAAGTCTTGGACTGTTATTCTCTCTCTGCTCTCCACTACATTGCAGTCATACCATGCAAATGGATTAATTTGCTCTAGGTTGTAAATTTAATTGTACATATGGTCGATTGATTATTTTTAAAAGTACAAACTAACTGATGTAATGTTTAAGTTGCACCAAAAATCAAGGACAAAATAAACGTGTGTTTGTTTTTATTGGTGTGAAAGTCACAGCTTGTAAATAAGTATTGTATGTATTAAACCTTTTCCAGCTCTCCAAAGCGATGTATTTTTGTACATAAGAAATAGAGAACTCTTAATTCACTGGGAAAGTGTGGTTGGAATTGAACTTGACCAGATTAATGCGAGTGTAGCCGGTCCAGCAGAGGGTGGGGCCTCATGAATAACCTCAAGCGTGTGAGTGGTAGGGAAGAAGGAGCCTTCTGCAGCAGCTGCCACTGTCCTGGCATGCCACTTGCTGGTGGTGTGGGGCAAGATGGCACAGGGCAAAGTGAATGTAGAGCAGAGCAGTTGCTTCCTGTGCGTGGTCTTTAGCTCGCTTAACAAATAAAGGTGGTGATCCCCGCCCCCCCACATGGTTTTCATTTGTAGAAATTGGAGAAGTGTACAAAGAAGATAAATGCTTGTATGTTTAATTAAACTTTTCAGAAATTTACCTTCCTTATGTGCAGTTTAAAACTATAATAAACTAGGCAAATTAGAAGTTCACAATCTAATGATAGTTTAGGGTTTCTAACATAAGTTTGTTTTATTGTAAAAACTGATGATTGCCCTACAGATCCACCAAGCCTTGTGAATGAAGAGATCTTTGATATCTGATTCTGTCAGAAAAGCCTCTCATCCACGTGGTGAGCCTCGGAGCCCAGGGAAGGCGCCCTTGCTTCCTGTGTAATGTAGCGTTCCCTCTCACCTTCTGGAGGGGGAATGTGAGTCAGTGCTTCCCTGATTTTTGGTTGACTTTTGTGCTGGGTTCTGGTCCCAGGATGAAATTCTGTAACTACTTACATATTTAGAGGAGAAAAAAATGGAGGGGAAATCCAAAATGTTTATGGTAGTTTCTTATGTCTGGAAATTGAATGAAGTCAAATTTATCACAGGTTTGTTTTTTACCCCCTAATTACCCAAAAGATCTTTTGCAATCTAAGTTACATGGGTGCCTCTGTTGTTGTTGTTGTTGTTAACACAAATGAAGAATGTCACCTAAAACTTCGTCTTTTTTTTTTTTTTTCAACTAAAAGGCTGTAATTGGATTTTTGTTTTGTTTAAAATAAGGCTTATGTGTTTGAGACAAGCTAAGCTGGTTTTGTTGGTAAAGGTGTAGCAGCTGTTAAACAATGGTGAAGCCAGATACTGAATGTGCATCAAGAAGCAGAATATGCAGCCATTTTACAAATATCTGTGGAAGATGTAAATACTAGCAAATGAAAAAGAAAATAAGTTATAATTTTGGTGAATTTCATAGGGTCTCCTATGATTGGAAAAATTATAACTCTTCTGATTGTAATGTGGAAATTGTATTTAATCTGAAAATGACTTCTACCTACAGTTCCATTGTCAGCCCAGCCTGTAGTGGGTCGGGTTCCCATATTCGTCTTAGTTGATGGGGCTGGGTATCCCATAAAGGGTTAGTGGAGAAAAGACACACAGGCTTCTAGTCAATTTTTCTTTAGTGTTTAAAATAGAGTTATAAAATGAAATTAAACACTCCAGGTGTGTACATAAAATGAAAACTTATACAACTTTTTATAAAAGAACAAACTAGGCTGATCAAAGTGTTTTATTGTCAACTGTGATCTTTAAAAGAAATCTCCTATGTGATTTTAAAATTTGATTTTTCATGAAAATGCCCCTTTCTCTAAATGTATTCATCCTGTGCATCAGGCTGTAAGACCCAAAAGCATTGTTGATATGGTTTGCTGGGATTCTGTGGCTGGAAAAGGTGACAAGTTGGTGACTTTGATACTGCAGGTATTAACTCCATTTTCATGGTTTACTATGAAAGTCATTTTTCACATTATTCTGTAATATATTGTTAGACTAAAGCCATTGTATTAAGACTGTTTAAGACTGTAAGCATTATAATTCTGAAAATACACATTTTAAGAAGAAACTTGCTGCTGTGAACTTCATTCTTTTGCTGTGGAGTGTGAAAATTGAGTGTCTAAAGTTAAAGAACTTTCTTTCTTTCCCTAATCCTTGTTCTTGACTCTAAGCATAGATTATTTACTTTTGGGGGAGCATTAGGGATTTTTTCACAACGTATTACCCAGTAGCTCACTAGAAGTAAGTAAGACATTTCAGTGTTCAGAGTTCTCGAGTTTTTTGTAGACCTATTTGCCAGCCTGAAGTTTGACAAGGTAACACTGCCTCTTGTCATGTTTGGTAGCATCGCGAATACAATTTCTTTTCTTCGGAAAAGGTTTTCAGTTTATTCAGTCTCGTTGTTTTGGTCCCCACTTCATAATCGAGAGCTTTCGAACGAATAAGCGTGGGGTTGGACCTTCTCACCCTCCTTGGTGCCTGAATGGCTCGTCAGTGCCCGGCCCAAGCCCGTGAAGATCCAAGACTGAACTGCGGTGGGCGGTGCGGGCGGGCAGGGACCCACGCCTCGGGGGCGGGGCCGGCGGGCTGGGGCCCAGCCTCCGGCGGCGCAGCTCTTCCGGGCCCCGGGGGGGCGCTGTGGTGCGTTGGTGCGGGACCGCTGTCCTGCCCCGGAAGTGCTTGCTGCAGGCCGGGAGGCGGGGCGCAGAGGCTGCAAGCAACACACGTGTGGCGGCCGCGATGAAGTTCGCGTACCGGGTGAGCGCGGGACGGGGCTGGTGCGGGGTCCTTAGCCCGGGGTCCCGGTGGGGTCGCTGCTCGAGACTGCTCCTTCGGGGCCAGGGAGCCGGGCCTGGGTGGGCTGGGTCCGGCAGCACCGGTCGGTCCCTCACCGTGCAGCCTGAGACAGGCCGGGCGAGGGGCCGCAGCGCCCTGGACTGGGACGGAGCGGCGGGCGTGGGCGGGAGGAGCAGGAGCGCTGCGGGAGGGTCCGGCTGAGCTCCGAGAGGGCAGCGAAAACCAGCCCAGACGGAAGTCCTGGTTCCCGGAGCCCGCAGCGCGCGACGTGGGGAGGACGCGGGGACAGAGGGCGGGGGGACAGGCGCCGAGCCCACTGGAGCGCTTCTGCATCTTCCCCACCTCTCGGGACCCTTGGCACAGTGGGCCACCCGCGGGTTTGGAGCTCTGGGCGTTTGCGCGGCCCCGCCCGCTGCTGCCACTCCCCTGAAGGCTGTTCCTCCGCAGGGCCGCCGCCTCCGGCCTTTCCCCCTCCGTCGGGTCCCAGCTCCTTACAGGCTTGGTCTGGCCCTGGCCACAGCGCGGGCCTCCAGCAGCTCCACCCCACACCCACGCTGCCCCCACCCAACCTGGTCTTCCCGCTCAGACTGCTTCCCCACTGTGACCCAAACCTCCCGCTGACCAGCTCCTCTCGGGCCTGATTTCATCCACGCTCTCCATTCCTTGGGTCATCTCCCCGGTTCCGACACCGTTGTCTTCTGTGTGGAATGGCACCAAAGGCTCACCGACTCCCTGCATCTCCTCTGGCTCCCGGGGTCACTTAGCGTGACCTTCGAAAAAGGGGATCGATCGTGGTTCACCTCTGCTTAAAACATTGGCTGACCGGCCTTTCCTTGTGGCCTCCTTGGGGTTCTCAGGGCCCTGCCCGCCTGCAGCTCCAGATGCTCCTTGTCATCTGGGTTCCAGCTCAGGTGGCCCCTCTGAGGGTCCTTCCCCGACCACCCTCTGAAGTTCCTCTCCCGCCGACGGGGTTGGCTGTCTGTGCAGCATGGCGCCCTTGCGATCACAGCTCTGTCTCCATCGCCCGCCTGCCCGACGTGGAACCTGGCGGCGGCTGATGGTTGAATGAATGATTGAATGGATGGGCTGCAGCAGGTTACCCTGTTCAGGAAGCCTTGAACCCAGGCTGCACTTGGGACGCTGTTCCGTTGTCACAGCTGTTCTCTTCCTGCAACGTGGGTGCTGTCCTGTCCTCCACCCGGCAGACACCCTGTCTAGAGGCTTCCCTGCGCTCACCGTGCCCCTTACCCACCCCAGCGGGAGCTCTGGGCCCCTGGGGACTGGGCTCACTTCCTCCTCTCTCTTGCTCAGGGCCTGGCCTTGTAGGTGCCCAGGAAGTGTCCCGGGGGGTGGGGGGTGGCTAGCGGGACCCCAGGAATGATCAGGGAGCCTGCGGGGGGGGTCTCTGCGCCATCTCTTTGACCGGAGACCTCGCTTAGCCCTTTCCCGGAGTTGTATTTTCTTTGTGTTAAGACAGCTTTGTTTTCTTTTCAGTTTTCAAATTTGCTGGGGACAGTCTATCGGTGTGGAAACTTAAATTTTACGTGTGATGGAAATTCAGTTATCAGTCCCGTGGGAAACAGAGTCACTGTGTTTGACCTAAAAAAGTAAGTTCGCTAAAATGACATTAACAGCTGTGATCATTGTAGTTGGCAGGTAAAAACACAGTGTTTTCCTCACCTCTCTTTTTAATAGCACACCTGTTACTATTAAACAGGCGATGGAGACAGAGCCCCCTGATAGGGGGCTACGGGATTTACATAGTGCCGATGGGTCAGCAGTGGGACTGGCTGTAGGGATCCCGGTTTCTCCCTTCTAGTCGCTCAGCTGAACCCGATGTGATGAGGTTGTTGATCTTCCCTTCAGGGTAGTAGCTCCGTGTCACTTGGCTGAAACGTTTGGGAGGGGGTGCCTGGGGCGTGGGAGCCGCCCTGGACTGCCGTCCGGCCGGCGTGCTCGCCGGGACCAACTCTGTGTGCTCAGGTTCACTCTGTCTCCTGCTGAGCAAGCACGTGGCTCCGTTTCTCTCTTCTCGGGGGGAGGCTGTCACCCCTTTGCAGACATGTGTGGCCTGGGCGAGACCCTCCTGTTGCAGAGGCTGCCTGGGTCTCTGCAGGCCTCCGTTTCCGAGTCTGTAAGATGGGGCCGTAGTACTTGCCTTGCTTGCGAGTTGTTTCCTGAAGTGCAGGTTGCACCCAGGGCCAGCTGCTGGCGGGGTCATCACTGGTGTCGATGGTGACGGGGCTATCTAGAGGAATGACCACGTGGTGGCACTATATAATAAATAAAGAACAAAATTAGGATGTAATCCGGTGGTTGTTTATTTTTACTTAGCTCTCCATTTTTCTGTGTTTTTGCATTTCTGCAAAAAGCTTTACCGGGCATGCTGTCCCTGAGCTCGCCCTCCCGTTGGACAGCTGGATTGTTTCTGGTTTCCTGACTGTATGTTTCCAGGGTCCTCTCAGGATGAGGTTCTGGAAGCAAAATTGACATGTTCGAAACCCCCTTTTAAGGATTTTACATGCTTAGCGAAATTTTCTCCAGGACGTTGTCTAATTTCTTCTCCCTCTCGAGGGAGGGGCGGTTGAGGAGTCCGGGGCTCTGGCAGGCCTGGGGGGCGGGGAGACAGGTGCAGGGTGGGTGCTGCTGGTCCAGGCTGTCCCGGTCCCCCACCCCCGCGCGACGACACCAGAGCAGCAGCGCAGCTCTGGTTTTTTGTCTCCCAGCAACAAGTCCGACACTCTGCCTCTGGCCACTCGGTACAACATCAAGTGTGTGGGGCTGTCCCCGGACGGCCGCCTCGCCATCATTGTCGATGAAGGTAACCGCCCTCGGCCGAGAGGTGGCGACGGCATGGGGTGGTGACTGCGGGGCGGTGGGGCGGGTGTCCAGCTGACCCGAGGCCGACACTAAGACCCCTGGGGGTCCTGGCCCGCGTGGTCCCCTCACCTCCCTCGGTTGCTTCCGTGTCTGGGGCCCCGGTGGGCCTCGGGCGGGCATGCGGGGTGTCCTCCCTGGCCGTGTGCCGCCGGCACCGCGGGGCCGGGCCTCACGACCTGATGCCTGCGTGCGACGGACGTGCGGGGCCTCGCTCTGCTCTCCCTTCCCGCAGGGGGCGACGCGCTGCTCGCCAGCCTGGTCTGCAGGGCCGTGCTGCACCGCTTCCACTTCAAGGGCGCTGTGCACAGCGTCTCCTTCTCCCCCGATGGCAGGTACGCAGCTGCGGGCGGGGCGGGAGGTGTCGAGCTGTAGGCTCCCTCGCGCCTGGTGGGCTCAGACGTCACCGCGGCGGCCACAGGCAGTCCCTGAGCCCGCGCCCCTCTGGGTCCCCCTCTGGATCCGGGCTGCACAGGCCCCTCCTCTCCTCCCCGGGGCTGGTGCTCACACCTCGAGTGGGAGGTTCTGCAGGTTCTTGTCCAAAACCGTCTCCAGGGAAGCTGTGCCCCCAGACAGCGGGGTCATGAAGGAGCCCTGGTGCTGAGCGGCACCGACCCCGGCCTTGACCCCCGCTGGCAGGAGGACGTGGCGAGTCCCGGGCCTGCTCTGGGCTCCAGGGCTATGGGAAGGGGGGCTGTCCCGGCTGCTCACGCCCACGCTGGCCGGCTGTGCCGTGGAAGGGGCGGCTCCAGCAGTCAGCCGTGAGCCCCGCCCCACGTCCACCCTCAGGGACCCCGGAGAAGGCGTCCTGGGCAGGGACCGCGCCCGGGTCCTGTCACAGGGCCTGTCTGTGTCTTGCGTTCGGTTCCACCCGGGGCTGTCTGAGCTTGGCCTGGCCTTCGTGACCGCCCCCTGGGCCGACGGGAACACCTGAGGGGGCTCTGCTCCGGGGCAGAGGTGTGGCAGGGCCGGGGGTCTGTCCACTTCTTCCCTGACTCTGTCCGCCCGGAGAAGGGGGGACTCCGGGCCCGTGAGAGGCAGGGTTAGGGCCCCAGGTTTGCCGCCTGTAGGGCTGGCCTCGGAGCAGGAGAGCGGCCCTCTCTGGAGCTCTGAGCTGGGCTCGGGGCCCTCACTGGCGTTGGATGTTGATGGCACCCTGGCACCCGTTTCTGCGGCAGGAAATTTGTTGTCACCAAAGGCAACCTTGCTCAGATGTACCACGCCCCTGGGAGGAAGCGGGAATTCAACGCGTTTGTTCTGGACAAAACCTACTTCGGGCCGTACGACGAGACCACATGCATTGACTGGACAGACGACTCCCGGTGAGGCCTGGTTGGGGTGGGGCTGGGCATAGGAGGGGCCCGAGGGGAACCTGTAAACAGCACCTTGTTGGGGAACTCGGAGTGACTTGTCGCATCCCCGTCTTGTTTTCAAATGGTCTCTCACGAGCCTCGTGTGGCACAGGGCGCAGGCCTGGCTCCTGGGTCTGAGTCAGGTCTGTCTGGCCCTCGTCACCGGAAACCAGAGCAGAGTGCGGCCCTGGATGAGGACCGCAACAAGCCAGCGTGCGGTGGCCCAGCTTCCGGGGCAGCTGCGGGCAGGAGGAGAGCTGGCGGGCGCCGCCCAGCCGTCCCTGAGAGGGGCTGGCTGCGTCCCCGCTGCCTGGGTTCTGTGCGCCGGGAGCGGGAGGGGAGGCTGGTGGCGGCTGCCACTTCATGCACCAGGCGGGCTGTTCTCACGTGGTTGGCCACAGTGCGGGGCGCGCAGCCCCCAGGCGCGCAGTGCGTCCGCGGGAGACGCGGGTGGGCTCCTCGGGGGTGGGTCTGCGGGGAGGACCGGGCGCCCCGTAGCCAAGCCTTCCTGCCCTTCCGCGGGTCCTGGGATCGAGGGCGGGTCAGGGAGGCGTGAAGAGCAGGATCCCCAGGCAGCCCCCCACGGGCTCAGTGGTCGGTTCTCAGGCTCCCCTGGGCTGCCCCCCCGAGAGACTGCTTTGCTCGGAAGGACGGTGACACACGTGCAGTGAGGCTCCTGGTCCCGGGAGAAGCACAGGTGGAGGCAGCAGACCAGAGCTGTCCCCGCCTGGAGCCTTGGGCGTCTCCCCTGTGCCCGGGGACCCCCCCGGAGAGGCTGACACCTGCACGCCCGAGGCTGAGCTGTGACTCCCCGTCCCCCAGGTGCTTTGCGGTCGGGAGCAAAGACATGTCCACGTGGGTGTTTGGGGCCGAGCGGTGGGACAACCTCATCTACTACGCGCTGGGGGGACACAAGGACGCCATCGTGGGCTGCTTCTTCGAGTCCAGCAGCCTGGACGTACGTCCCCGGTCACAGCCTCGAGTGGGCGCTGGGCCCTCCCCTGAGCCTGCTCCCGGCTCCCTGGGGAGGCTGGGGCCGCAGTAGCCGGGGCAGGCTTGGGAGATGCCTGTGCAGCCTGGGCCGCCGTGGGCTGGGGGTCAGGGTGACCCAGGCTCTCGCGTCTCCCCCCGCAGCTGTACACGCTCAGCCAGGACGGCGCCCTGTGCGTGTGGCAGTGTGACACCCCCCCTGAGGGCCTGAGGCTGAAAGCCCCCGCGGGCTGGAAGGCGGACCTGCTGCAGAGGGAGGACGAGGACGAGGACGGGGCGGAGAGGGAGACCACCATCCGCGGGAAGGCCGCCCCGGCTGCCGAGGAGCAGCGGGGGAAAGTGCAGTACTCGCGGGTGGCCAAGTAGGTCTCCCGCCTGCACGGGGTGGGCCTTGCGCCCTCTGGGGCGCGTTGTGATTCCTGCCCCGGGGCCCCAGGCGGGGGCGGGCGAGTTGAGGAGTCGGGGGTACCTGGGGATGTGCGGTCCCAGGCAGACCAAGGGTCAGGAGCTGGGAGCGCAGAGCTGCGAGTGTGAGGACGTGGTGGGTCGTCCTCAGGATGAGGGCAGCGCTGTCAGGCTGCCCTCTCTCTGCGTGCCCTGGGGGTCGGGGTGGGGCTGTGGGACCAGCCGAGCTCTCTGGTCCTCTTCCCACAGTTCTTGTGTCCCTGCCTGCTTAGGTACTTCTTCAATAAAGAAGGGGATTTCAACCATCTGACAGCTGCAGCGTATCACAAGAAGGTCCACCTCTTGGTCACTGGTTTTGCTTCCGGAATCTTCCACCTTCACGAGCTCCCGGAGTTCAACCTCATCCACTCCCTGAGGTCAGCGACTCTGCTCTGTGTGGTCACGTGTGTGCATGCATGCGTGTGCATGCGTGTGTGTGTGTGTGTGTGTGTGCGCGCGCGTGCTCTCTCTCAGTCCGCCGGCGGGCAGTGGGGGAAGGTGGAAGCCATGCTGTGCCCGTCTGGACCGAGGGCCGTGGAGTGGCCAGGAGGCCCGTCCAGCCACACGGATGGCTTCCCAGGACACTTGCCCCTTCCTCTGTCCTGGATTAGAGAGATTGGGGACGCTGGTGCCCTGCCCCCATCTCAGACGTGCAGTCCCCTGGGCCCCATCCACCCCGCAGTCAGAGGGAGCTTTGGTTCCACGTGTAGATCACATTGTTTTTATTTCCTGTTCTCATTTTTCTTCTCTTGCATCTTTGGAACGTTGAGAAAACTAAAAGTACTGGTTTCCCGAAGTCACGCAGCTTCGAGGTTTTGAACGCGGGGCAAGAAAACTCTGGGTTTTCTGATGCACTCAGTGAAGTGAATCGTCTGTGTCTAGTAAACGGGTGGGGAGGAAGTGGGTGCTGCTAGCAGGGAGACCTGGCCCTGTCCTCACTCGCACGGCCACCCCGGGGAAGGGATGGGGGGCCCTTGCCGTGCTGACCGAGCCCCGCGTTTCTCCGCAGTGTCTCGGATCGGAGGGTCTCGTCCATCGCCATCAACGGCTCTGGGGACTGGATCGCCCTCGGGTGCTCAGGTTGGTACCTGGGTTTGTGAGGACAGGAGCGGGACTCTTCCTCCGGGAAGCCTGCCGGCCATCCCGCCTCCCCCCAAGGTGCCGCGCCAGGCCAGCAGCCAGGTGGCTCACTACGAAGGAGCAGCCGCTGAAACTTCCTGCACAAAGGCTCCTCTGAGTCCTGAGTCCCGTTGCCGCCTGAATCCTGGCCTCCCTCGGCAGCACCTGGCCTGTCGCCTTGGCCTCTGGCGGGTGACGCGGGAGGTTGGCGTCTCCGTGCTGGGGCCCCTCGTTCAGGTGGAGGCTGACGGCACCTGCCTCAGGCCGAGACGGGCGAGCGGTGTCACGAGCAGTCCCCGTGTGCCCCGCAGGCCTGGGCCAGCTGCTGGTGTGGGAGTGGCAGAGCGAGTCCTACGTGCTCAAGCAGCAGGGCCACTTCAACAGCATGGTGTCCCTGGCCTACTCCCCCGACGGGCAGTACATTGTGACCGGCGGGGACGACAGCAAGGTGGGCCGCAGGGGTGGCGAGGGGGAGCCGGAGGGGTCCTGTCCCCGTTCTGCTGGCCTGGCTGAGGCGGGGTGCAGCACCGTGGCCAGGCCCTGACTTGGGTTCAGCCTGGAGCTCCAGAGCCCACCGGCCTCATCTGGCTTCCCGAGAAGCCGTTTGCAGACTTGCCCGGTCTGAGTGGAGAGGCTTTGGGTGTCTGTTTCCGCCTTTTTGGCTCGGTTTTCTGGGCACGTCTAAGGGGTCCATGGTGCCAGCAGCTGCTCTCTGATGTGAGAGGCTGCCCCCCCGCAGCCCCCCAGTCCTTGCTCGCAGGGGCACCCCCGTGGGGTGTCCTGAGCCGTGGCGCTACCTGCCACAGGTCAAGGTGTGGAACACCCTCAGTGGCTTCTGCTTCATCACTTTCACGGAGCACTCGAGTGGGGTCACCGGCGTGACCTTCACCACCACTGGCTACGTCATCGTGACCTCTTCCATGGACGGGACCGTGCGCGCCTTTGACCTTCACAGGTGACCTTCCTGCGGGGATGCCTGCCCCGCAGCCTCTCCCCGTGTGCTGGGCTGTGAGAGCGAGGCTGAGGGTTCTGGGCTCGTCGGTCAGACACAGGGTGAGGCCCACGAGAGCTCGTGGGCCCTGGAACCGTCCCGACCGGGCTGTCCTCCCGCAGGTACCGCAACTTCCGCACCTTCACGTCCCCGCGCCCCACCCAGTTCTCCTGTGTGGCCGTGGACTCAAGCGGGGACATCGTCTCTGCTGGGGCCCAGGACTCTTTTGAGATCCTCATCTGGTCCATGCAGACAGGCAGGCTCCTCGATGTAAGGGCCGCGAGTCCAGGAGCTGCGCTCTTGGCCAGGGGCTGGGGTGTGGGGAGGGGGCCTGGCTGACCTGAGAGGAGTGGGGGACGGAGTCACATCCCGGGCACGGGCAGCACCGTTTACACGCATTTCCTGGGTGGGCTCCCCTTCCTGGCCCACACCGCAGCCCAGCGGCCACGGCCTGTGCACCCCGGGGTGGCCCGCTGGGTGTCTCTCGTCCTCAGAGCTCTTTTCTGAACGGCCGTAGGTTTTGTCCGGCCACGAGGGGCCCATCAGTGGTCTGTGTTTTAACCCAATGAAGTCGGTCTTGGCCAGCGCCTCCTGGGACAGGACGGTACGTCTGTGGGACATGGCGGACAGCTGGAGGACCACAGAGACGCTGGCCCTCACCTCCGACGGTAAGCGGCACCCGGGCACTGGGGGAAAGGCCCGGTCTCGGGCGCATGGTTGGATAAACCCAGGGCTCCAAGCGCCGTGGGCTGTTAGGGTTGGCGGCCTGGTTTTGTCACTTGGCATTGGGCTCCCCCAGGCGAGCAAGCCGGGGGCCCTGCTGTAGCAGCTTCCTGGGCGTGAGGCCCTGTCCTGGAGCCCCACTGCCCGCGCTCGGGGGCAAAGCGTCCTGGTGCGCAGCCGGCCGGGCTGCAGAGCTGATGGGTCATGGCGAAGACCGAGCTGCCCGTGTCTGGCCCTCACGGAACCCGGTCTTTGGCCCCGGGGCTCGTGGTCTCTGTGGTGGTCTCTGCTTCCTGCCACCCGACCCGGCTCTGATTCAGGCTTTTAGCCACTGGCCCCCTGCGTCTTCTGGGGGCCTCTGTACCACCCCCGCCTCCAGCTAGTCTGTCTCTAGCCTTCCCGTGACCTCCATGTGATGCCTCCCGCCCAGAGCCCTCCACTGGGCCGCCCCTGCTCGGTTATGCCTTGTGCGCGTCCTGCGGCCCCCAGGCCCTCAGGGTGCCGGGATGAGGGCAGCTCAGCGTGGCCCATCGCCCGGAGCCCAGGGTCTTCCTCGGCCCTAATTCCGCGCCTCTTCTCAGCTCTGGCCGTGACCTTTCGCCCTGACGGTGCCGAGCTGGCTGTGGCCACGCTGAACTCGCAGATCACCTTTTGGGACCCCGAAAGCGCGGTGCAGACGGGCTCCATCGAGGGCAGGCACGACCTCAAGACGGGAAGGAAGGAGCTGGACAAGATCACTGCCAAGCACTCGGCCAAGGGGAAGTGCGTGCTCGGTGGGGCTGTCCGGGAGCCCAGGAGCTCCTCAGCGGGGGCCCCTCCCGGAGGGAGCAGGGTGTTGGCGGGGTCCGTGTGGATGAACAGGCTTCTGCATCCTCCCACCCCGAGGACCAGAATCTGTGGGCCCGTTTTCAGTTCTCTCGGGGTGCATCCCTGCCAGTGTCATTGCCGGGCCCGCTGGTGACTCCGTTTCACCTTTTGAGGACCACCGCCCCCCCCCCAGACTGTTTTGCAAGGAGCCTGCACAGTTTACATCCCCCCAGGGCAGGGGCTTCCGCTGTCCCCACATTATTAGCAATGCTCCTTCCTGCCTGTTTTTAAAAATCCCAGCTGTCCTGGTGGGTGTGAGCTGGTGCCTCATGGTTTTGGTTTGCGTTTCCCTGAGCAATGAAGTTCTTGGCATCTTTTCACGTGCCGGTGGACCATTTGTGTGTGGGCTTTGGGGAACTTTTCTTCAGGGCATCTGCCTGTTCTAATGGGCTGTCTGTCTGTGTTGCTGAGTTGTAAGAGCTCTTTGTGTACTTGAGACATGAGACCCTCATCAGATATAACCTTTGCAAGTATCTTCATCTTCCTCTTCCTGTGGCTCACTTCCACTTTCTCGAAGGTGTTGTTTGAAGCACGTTTTTAATTGTGACAAAGGCCCACTTGTATATTTTTTCCCTTGTCACTTGTGCTCTCGGTGTTGTATCCAAGAATCCTCTGCCCAATCCAAGGTCACCGTCTCGAGTCCTGTGAGCCGGCAGGGCAGTGAGCGCCGCTGTGAGCGGGGCGGGTGGGCCCCTGGGCCCCCCCCTCCCCGCGGCCCTTCTGGGAGCCGCCCTGCCTCTCGGAAGCTGCAGCGTTGCCCCTCCTCCAGGCGCCGTGCTGCCCGGGAGGAGCCTGGTGACTGGGCCATGGGTTCTGACCCCGCAGGGTTTAGGCCAGAGCCCTGGAGGATGGCGGGGAGGGTGCTGTTCGCCTTCTGGGTGGCAGCTGAGTCCACGTCCCCTCTGCGCAGGGCCTTCACCACTCTGTGCTACTCTGCGGACGGCCAGAGTATCCTGGCGGGAGGGATGTCCAAGTTTGTGTGCATCTATCACGTCAAGGAGCAGATTCTCAGGAAGAAGTTCGAGATCTCCTGCAACCTCTCTCTGGACGCCATGGAGGTGAGCGAGTGCTGCAAGGCCGCAGAGCAGGGCCCGGGGGCTGCACGGGACCCCTGTGTGGTCCCTGCTGCGAACGTCCGGGGCTGCCCGGCCTCGCCCATGGCCCTGCTCACGCCCCGGCTCCACGGGGACCTGGGGTGGGGGTGGGGGGCCTCTGGACAGGTGCGCCTGCCCGGGTTCACCTGCTCTGGCTCCCCTGCCGGGCGAGGGGCATCTGCGTGCGGCTGTAAGCCCGCCCCCCTGGGTGTTCCGGGGTGGGCTGTCCTCGTCATGTCCCCGGGGACGCGCAGCAGGACGGGCTGTGGCAGGTGGCAGCAGACGCCACCCCACGTGCGGCTCCCTCGCAGGCTCACGGCGCGCTCTTCGTTCGGCTGTCGGGTTAGAGAATCCGCCCACCACGGGGCTGGCCGCGGGAGCCCGGGGGAGGCGCTGCCCTGTCCTGTCTCAGGCTCCGTGTGCCCCGTGGGGTTGCAGGCAGGGCTGGCCGCCCCCCAGCCTGTGCTGGCGGCACAGGAGGGAGGTGGGGCAGACGAGCGTACCCTCCCTGCACCTCCCGCAGTGAGATGTCCGGGTTTCGCCCTTTAGGAATTTTTGAACCGAAGGAAAATGACAGAGTTTGGCAACCTGGCGCTCATTGACCAAGACGCCACGGAGGAGGGCGGGGTCACGATACCGTTGCCGGGCGTAAAGAAGGGTGAGCAGAGGGTCCTCTTGTGTCCCCCTGGCCAGGGCACGGCAGGCCGCCCTGCTCACCACCTGCTTTTCCTGGGGGATGGCGGGCGGTGTTGCTCTCGTCGGGGCTGCAGCGATTGACGTCCAGGAATTCTGGCACTGGTGGCCAGGGCGCGGGGTCCCCCCTGCGAGTGGCTGGGCATCTGGCCGGTGCCCAGCCCTGTGCCTTGCGCCTGCTCCCGGGGGGGCTTCAGGGCAAGCCCAGTGTCGGGCTGGCAGCCTCCCCGGCCTGAGGGCCCTGAGGGGCTGGAACCACCTGCCTCGCAGCCTGGGCTGGGCAGGGCTTTTCTCCGGAACAGACACGCCGGCTGCTGGCCAGGCCGGAGCCCAGAGAGCGGCCGCCCTGAGGGCTCGTCCGTGGAGGCCGGCAGCGCCACGAAGCAGCACCTGAGGCCCCGACACGGGGCTGCTGCTCCCGCTGGGTCCGCAGGGCGGGCCTCCCTCTGTGGGGCGAGTGGTGAGGGATGTGCTGCCCTGTGACGGGCGGTGCCTCTGTTCCCAGGTGACATGAGCTCCCGGCACTTCAAACCTGAGATCAGGGTGACTTCGCTCCGCTTCTCTCCTACCGGTGCGCACTGACTGTCGGGTCACTGATGTGGGAGGGGTGGGCTTGGTCCCGATGGCCTTCCGGGCCTGCGGTGTGCACAGTGGGCCTGTCAGCCCACTCCCGGGGCGAGGGCAGCATGGAGCCTCTGGCCGGCTCTGGGCACCGCCGACCCCCAGGGGTAAGACGTGGCCATCTTTGTCCCCACTGGCAGACGGCCACGGAAGCTGTGGCTTCAGACACGCCCAGCTTCCAAGCGGGGAGGTAGGCACCTGCCCTGAGCGCCCTGCCCGTGTGCCTGTCGGCCGACCCAGGAGTGTCCGGCGGGGGAGGGAGCAGGAAGGGGCTGCAGTGGGCTGACCCTCACGGGGCGCTCCTTCCCAAGGGGCCGGCGTCCCCCAGGCTCCCTCCCCGCTGTTGCACTCAGGACCCCGGGAACGTATTCAGTACCTGTTCTTCAAAAAATGGGGAAAAGCGGAAATAAACGTCCAGGAAGCCTTTGTTAAGTCTGCTTGATTTCCCAGGGCGCTGCTGGGCGGCCACCACCACCGAGGGGCTCCTTATCTACTCCCTGGACGCCCGGATGCTCTTTGACCCGTTCGAGCTGGACACCAGCGTCACGCCTGCGCAGATCCGGGCGGCGCTGTGCCAGCGGGACTTCACCAGGGCCATCCTCATGGCCTTCCGGCTCAACGAGAGGAAGCTGCTGCAGGAGGCCCTGGAGTCGGTGCCCTGGGACGAGAGTGAGCCCGGGCCAGGGCTGGGGAGGCCCGCGGGGCCGAGGGGGCCCTGCAGCCACACGCGGCGGCCGGGTCTCTGCGCTCGTGCAGAGCTGTGAGCGCGTCTCTCCTGACAGGTTCTTCGCGGGCTGAGTGGGACTTTCCTCCTTCTCTTCCAGTTGGGGTCATCAGCTCCTCCCTGCCTGACTTGTACGTGGAGAAGGTGCTGGAATTTTTAGCTTCATCCTTCGAAGAGTCTCACCATCTAGAATTCTACCTCATATGGACTCAGAAACTGCTTATGGTCCACGGACAGCAGCTCAAGTCCAGGTATGACCCGCACCCCCCCCCTTGGCCACCTGTCACTGGGCCAGCTGTCTGTGTGGATGCACAGACCAGGGGAGGCTTTCACAAGCGCGCAGCGCGGAACAGGTCCGGGTGGCCTGGTGGTGGCCGCCACGCTGAGGGACGTCTCCTTTCCAGAGTGGGGACACTGCTGCCGGCAGTTCAATTCCTGCAGAAGAGCATCCAGCGCCACTGGGACGACGTCTCCAAACTGTACGTGTCTCGGGAGTGGCTGATGGGCAGGGCGGGGCTTTCACTGGCACCAGCAGGTTCCAGTTGGTTCCACGCCAGGGCCGCTCCCTGTGTTGTCTGATGTGGGGACAGAAGGCCTCAGTGTCGGTCTTACTGATGTGAGTCCCGTGTGCCCTCGGCAGCTGCGACTGGAACCGCTACAATATGCAGTACGCTCTGGCCGTTTCTAAGCAGCGGGGCCTGAAGCGGCCCTCAGAACCACCGGGCAGCGAGGAGGAAGCAGATGCATCCGAGGACGATGACAGCAGCCTGCACCTGCTCAGGAGAGGACCTGGGGATGGAGACGGGCCGCTGGCCTAGGGCCGGCCGCCTGCAGCCCTGCTGGCTTCGGTTGGGATGTTGGGCAAGGTGGGACCTCCACCGCGGGGGGCAGCCGGGACGCAAGGGCACTGTCGCCAGGACTCACTCTTCTGCAAGAACCACACGCGGCCACGGGGTCAGTGCGTGAGCTGACAGGTCCTGGCAGGCACGGGCTTGGCACCCAGGGCCCAGGAGTGTCTGCCACCAAAAGCACCCTGCAGAGAGGTGAATGGGCTCACGTGTATAGACTCAAACTTTGTATGAGTTTTTATGTTTTTAATATAAAGTTTTGATAATTTTAGAGATGAAAAAGATGTGTATTTCTACAATGTAGGTATTAAGTCTGATCTCTGAATTTGAAATGTTTGTAATGTATCCTGGGTGTGATTGTCGTGCTGGGGGATCAGGGCCACCTGCCTTGCTGGCACCTCTGTGCCAGGGAACAGGTGAGCAGGGCAGGTGGCTCACCCTCACGGCCCCAGCCTAAGCTGCCAGCCCCATCATCCCTGCACAGGGTCTGGCAGGGAACATCTGCTTGACTCTGACCTTGGAGAGGGGCCTGGAGCTGGGCCTGGACAGGCTTTCCAGGGAGACCCATCAGACCTGCTGGCCAACTCTGGGAGGAAGACTCCATCCTGCGATGCCCCTTGGGAAGGGTCACTGTGAGGGCAGCCTAGATCACAGCCAGGCCCCTGGTCCCTTGGTAGCTACGGCCTCCAGGGTCAGGACACAGGCCCCACCCTGCAGGTCACCAGAGGTGCGGCCACAAGTCACTGGACCATTATTAGGATGGATGGCAGGCAGGTTCTTGCTAGTCTGGTGGGGCTGTGTGCTCTTCTATCTGCTTATGAAACGCATGTGCTATCTCGGGATGGAGTCATTTCCTTTGTAAATATGATGATGTCTATCAGAGCCTCTTCTGTTCTTGGGTATTAAGGTAGAAAATAAATACATTGATAGTCTTGTATTTTCAGATGCAAATAACTCATCTGTAAACTATCCCCATGGTCCTGAAAGGAACTGGGATGGACCCTGTTTTTCTCCTCCTCCCATCTTCCTGCCAGGGGTTGTCACACACCGAGCTTGAGACACAAACACTGACTCACCTCTCAAAAGCCACTGCAGCAGGGGGTGAAAGGCAGTGGGGTCTGTCATCCTAACCCCCAGTTGGGGAAAGATACACTCAGCCCTGCCAGCCCTCTCCCAGGCTCCCCCACTAATGATTAAAGGAGGACTAAATAATATAACCTTGACGTTCTTCTAGAGGCTACCCTAATACCCACTCCCGAAGCAAAATTCTCGTGTAATTTGACCTCCCTTTGCACACTCTACAGTTCACGTAACGATGTACTTAAATGCTTCCCTACAGAGCTCGGACCACCGTTCATCCACAAGCCAGGACACCCTAGCAAGTGGGAGCCACTGAAAACTATAACCTTCCAACTTGTAACTATTCTGTGGAGAAATCTAAAATGAGCCAGAAGAGGAACTGACCCAAACCAAAGATGGTCAAGCCTTCCAAGGATACTCCCAACTTGCCTGGAGGGCCTTAGAACACACTGCCTACCAAGAGCCCATCAAATGGCAAAAATGGGTTCAAGCACACCAAAATAAGAGTTGGTGTAATAGGCTCCCAAACAAAGAAGCCTGCAGCTCACCAGACCCTACAAGCTGGCCCCATTCTCACGTCACTCACGTGCCACTAACTCATCTTTGGCCCCAGCCTGCTGGCCTCTGCAGAAACACACATGGATGACGATGTGGACATCAGGAGGATATGTGTTCCTCTGTGGGGCCCAGAGAGCCAAAACCTAAAGGAAATGTCCCCAGCAAAGCCCACTGGGGTCCCCGGGAAAAACAGGATGGAATCCAGGTGATACGGTCCAACCTCTTTTGTGTTTATTCTACTTCTACTTGCCTGTAGGGGGCCTCGTGCAGAGGCTTCCCACCTAACATGTCGGATTAGTGTTCCCAGTGCAAAGCGGCTCTGCCTGACAGCCCGACTGGGTGAGCCGTGCGCAGAAGTGCTGCATCCGCCTGACCCACAATGACTCCACCCCTCCCTCTGCCAGAACCCTATAAAGCAGCACCGCCCCTGGGCCTTTCAGGGGAGACCCTGTGCTGTAGAGCAAGCTCCCATCTCTCCATTCTTTGATCAAAGAATACAGCTTTCCTTTGCTTCTCAACTGAACTTGGTCTCTGTCTACTGGTGCGAGTGACACTGGGCAGAAGGATGCTTATTGGTGCCCGACTCAAAAGGGTCGGTAACACGTCCACCCCAGGAGAGCAGACAAAAGGGAGGCGGCCTCAGACTTCATAGTCACGGGCACGGGCTTAGCACCAGGATGAGCAGCCCCACGGGGACGGGGTGCCTATCACGAGGCTACCCTTCAAAATCTGCCTGCCTCAGTGGAGGAACTGGCCAAAACGCCAGCCTCTAGCTAGACTGACTGAAGAGCATGGTGAGTTCCATAGCCAATGTAGTAATGGATAACCAAACAGCCTTCGGTTACCCCGTGGCAGAACAAGGCGGCGTCTGTGTGGCTGCAACACCTGCTGGTGCGTGTGGACAAATAACCACATACCACCCGGTGTAAAGGAAATAACACCAACAGGCCAGCTGGTGACACAGCATTGGTAATCGCGCCCCGGAGGCATGGAATTCTATAAAGGGCTTTCTCCCCAGTAGGCCATTTACTCCATCCACTGACACTTCCTTGAGTCACAGCGCTACTGATTCTTCTGTTGGGCCTATAATTCTTAACTTCCATGTCAAGTTTGTCTCTCAAAGACTGCAGGCCACCAGATTATGCCTCTGTCGTGTCAACCCTGAATTGGGGGCATACCAACACCTCCAATAGTCCAGTTTGAATACCCTAGAATGTGTACAGCTAGACGCCAAACTGTTTCATTCCTCAAGCCCCTGCTGGGCCTTCGTCCTTAGCAGCAGAAAGCGGCTAGAGCGGTGGTCACCCCTCATCCCTCAAGATTGAGGAATGATCCAAAGACAGGCATGGACTGAAATCACCACTTGTGAGTTACAAGGCCCACGAGGTAGAAACAAAATGACACAGAGAACACCAAGCTCCTGCAGAGGACCAGGGAAACAGACTTGCTGACAGCCCCGCCGACTGAGCACTGCGCAGCCACACTGAAGGACTAGAACGAGGGACTACAATAGTGACCTTTAGACGTCACGGGCCAAAACCCCACTGCATGTTACACCTGGGACCGCCAATTTGCACCCGCAACCGGTCAGAGGCTTAATGAGCAGCCCCAGCGCCTGCGCAGGAGATCTCTTGATACTTACACTGAAACTTACACTTACTTTCCACCAATCATATCCGAGCCCCCGCCCCTTCTTGCTCCCTACTTCCTGATAAATACCCCCTCAGCAGCCCGCGGGACACAGATCTGAGTTTCGCACCGCACCTCTACGTCCGTTCTTGCTTGGCCCCCCACTATGATAAACCTCTTTCTCTGCAAAGACCTGGTCTCATACCTGGCCTTTCCTCTCCACAACCAGCTGGGTTACAAAAGGACCCACGTCAACAGAAACGCGAAGAGCAGCAGGGGGAGGGGCGCCGGACCGCTGCAGCGGGAGGGCCTCACTCCGGCCCGGACTCAGCGGCCGGGAAAGGGGGGCGCAGATGAGAACTGGACACTTGGGCGCCGGCCACTCGGTGTCGCGGAGCCACGTTGAGGCCTCCTGACGACACTGAAGTTAACTTTCCAGAGCCCGTATCTCAGCGCAGCGCTTCTCGGCAACCGCGACCCTGCGCGCCGCCCGGCGACGCCCCCGCGGGGCGGAACGGGGACGGTGTCCGAAGCCGCGCTGACCCACTGCAGAACCACGCCCCCTTGCCGGGCTGAGCGCTAGCCACGGGCGACTGCGCAGGTGCGGCCCCGCCCACCGGCGCGCTCGCGGGCAGGGCGGCGGCTGTGCGCAGGCGCGGCCCCGCTCACCGTGACCCTGCGACCCCGATGTCCTCGCGGAGGATGGCGGCCGTCCGGGCTCTGGTGGCGTCCAGGCTGGCGTTGACCCCCGCCCTCGCGCCGCGCCCCGGCCTGCGTCCGCTGCCGTTCGGCGGACGGGCGCCGTCTCCGCGCGCGGCCCTCCACGCCTCCGCGCCGCGCCCCGTGGCCAGGGTCGCAGTGGTGAGCGGACGGGCGGGGCGGGGCGTGGGGACGAGGGGCGGGTCGCCGAGGTCGGCCTTCCCACCCTCCCGGTGCCCGCGGGCGGCCCCTCCGCCGCCCACCGCCTCCCTCGCGCTGACCTCCCTCCCCTCCAGGTCGGCCCCTCCCCCCCCGCTGGAGGCGGTCGGCCCGCACGGTGGACCGCGTGACCCCCGTGACCGGCCCTCCATTCCCGCAGGTGCTGTCCGGATGCGGGGTCTACGACGGGACGGAGCTCCACGAGGCCTCATCGTAAGCCCCTGGGCGGCTCGCCCGCGGGAGGGGCGGTCCCCCTTTTCCTGAACCGTTCGGAGAAGGCTTCCTGCTGGTTAGGGAGGCAGAGAGGCCTGCTGGACGAGACTCAGGGAGGCGCGACGGACAACGTTTAAACTCAATGCGTGTGACGTACAGGGAGACACAAAATGAGCTTTTTAGTATCATCTGTGATGCTGTCACGCAGTGGTAGCCACTTACATCTGCTCTGCTGTTTTTCCACACCCACGTGTTGTAAACATTGGCATCACACGGTCCTGCGTGTTGGAAATCAGAGAGAACTCTTTTCCGTCTTTACGGCATGATTTTTAAGGGCTGTGCAGTGACCTCGCTGTAGACAGATGTCACTGGGGTAGCCTGTCAGCTGTTGCCGAGCGGTCTGTCCTTTGACTGATTTATTTTAAAAGTTCCTGCGAGCAGGACTGAGGGGCTGTCAGGTTCAGAGTTAGTGGAAGGGGAGGGTTAGGTAGTGGTTGGGGAGCACGCCCCTCCCAAGCGCGGGGAGGAGCCTGAGGCTGGGGGCTGGGGGTGGCCGCTGGGCGTGGCCAGCGTGTGCTGGCGGTGGCCGGACAGAGAGGGAACTCCAGAGCGTGCTGGGCTGGTGGGTGGAGAGGGCCAGGAGTTTCCTGAGGGGGGCTGAGCGGGGTGGGGCAGGAGAGAGGAGGAGGCGAGGAATAGCCAGCAGCTTGAAACCTCCTGGGCAGAGCGAGGAGTTGTAGGTCGAGTGCCAGCGAGGTTCTGAGGAGCTGAACCCAAGTCCAGGGGTCCCGGCCCTGCCAGGGAACGGCTGTGATCTGTCTTGGGGTCTCGTGTCTCCTCCCTCTCTGGAAGTGGGTAGTGACAGCACTGCCAGGGACAGATTTCGTGCCGGTGTTTGGACTCGGACCTGCCGCAGAGCAACCCTTGGTAGATGCTGGCATCGTCAGAAGCCCCCAGGGTTGCCTGCGTGTCTCCCACCCCCATGAGGGGAAGGTTGGGGAGACCAGGAACTGAACTTACTTTGGAGACCAAAAGCCCTCCTCAACCTCTTGAGTTGTCAGTTGGCCCATGGGAGGAAGAACACCCAGAAGGAGCCTGGGAATGCAGACATCCAGGCTGTGATAGTTGCCGGGCCACCCATCCCTACAGCCTGGTTTGTAAAGGGAGCTTGGGGAGGCTAGCTGGTCTCCACAGGCCAGTTCAGTGACAGCAAACTCAAATAGAGGGCATTTGGGTGGTTAGCAAGCCAATCGTGACTTTTTGCAAAGCAAGGAGATTGTTAACCTATGTGAGAAGTGTATACCTGTCAGTCACCTAAAACCCTGTTTTTAAACACCCGGTGGCAGGTAAAGTTGGGCCAGGCACATGTCAGAGTCTGGCCTGATTCCCTCCTGTGCAGGATACTGGTTCATCTGAGCCGTGCGGGGGCCGAGGTCCAGATCTTTGCTCCTGACATCCCTCAGATGCACGTGATTGACCACACCAAGGGGCAGCCTTCTGAGGGCGAAACCAGGTACGGGCCCCTCCTTCTCGTCCTTGAACGTGGACGGGTTGAAACTCCCCCGAGAACCTGCGCGCGGTTGCTTCATCTTAGCTGGGAGCCGAGTCCACGTTTAAGTGGACTTCACAGCAGTGGTCCTGAGGCTGTGCTGGACCTCAGGACGTTCCTCACCGTCCAGCACTGTTGGAGCAGTGGAGGAAGGTTCCCCCCGAGTGAGCTCCTCGTACCTTCATTCTGACCCAAGGCCTGTGCGTTCGTTTGGTCTGAAACCTCATTCACCTGTTTGGACCCACGTATCCGTGAGCAGCTCCCACCAGCATTTCTGTTCCTGAGGGGAGTGTGGCCCCGGCCTCGCGTCCGCTGAGACCCACCTCCCCGCTCCGGCCTGGCCCAGACTGCAGGGCTATGACCCCTGGGGGCTGTGGTTCCCAGGTGCCCTCCAGCGGGTGCAGACAGTGAGAGATGGGACGGTGGGAAGGAGCCGCGGTGCCGTCTCCTGGGACTGCGGCCCAGTCAGGACCCTGGCCCTGGGCCGCGCAGCCGGGGCTGGGAGGAGCTCCCTCTGCGGCCGGTCCTGGGGCTGCCTCACTCGTCCCTCGAAGTTGCTTCTTAACGCTCCCCCCGCGGTTCCATCACCATCCATTCCCAGCGCTAAGTGCTGCCTGGTGGCCCTGCCTGACGCAGGAGTCCGGGTGACTAGGCGTGGTGGTTCGGAAGCGCCCGTCGGAAAGGGCTCCAGAGGGCGTTTCGAGCACAGACCCGCTGTGGTCACTGTCGCTGTGTCGCCTTTTCTAGGGAGCGACCCGCACTGCCTGTGAGCCGGGAGGACAGGTCCTCTTGTCTCGTGGAGGCGCCTTCCTGCCCCGTTCTCCCATCTGTGCACACACTGAACCTTCTGGGGGCCTCTCTCCGCCCTTCCCCAGGAACGTTCTGACTGAGTCCGCGAGGATCGCCCGCGGCAAGATCACCGACCTGGCCAAGCTCAGCGCTGCTGACCACGACGCGGCCGTCTTCCCCGGGGGCTTCGGAGCCGCCAAAAACCTGTACGTGTATCGGCTCGGGGCTCTCCTGCTTTTCCCCTGGACCGTTAGATGGGCACACGGTGGTGACGGGAGCAGCTGTTGGGGGGTCTGGCCCAGCGACGACGCAGCTGCCCCATGACAGGGAACCCCGGTGGGAGGAGGCTCCTGGGACCTGGCCGTCCAGGTGCGGTGCTGGGGGTCTCGTCGCGTCAGAACCCGTCCCTGTACGTGTTCCCCGCAGACACCTGCGCTCCTGTGGACCTTGCAGCGCGGAAAGGTGCCTTTCCGGTTGGGCCGTTTGGAGGACGGTCCTGACCAGAGAAAGGGAGATCTTTCTTTTTTTTGCTCTTTGGGTTGTTGCCACGGTAACCGGACCTCAAGCCTGGGAGGCCATCACACCACAGCCGTGATGTGCTTTGGGTTTCAGGTTCTCTCTTTGTTCTCTCGTTCCTTTCTTTCTTCTCCGCGTTTCATAGAAATTCTCTTGCGCTGGCCTTGCTGGCCCGGCACATCCCTTCCGACGTGGCGCGGGGCTGCTGCTTCCGTGACGGAGGGGGCTCGAGGGGGCTCGAGGGCTGCGGGAAAGCACCCAGCAGCTGCGCCCCGCGGCTTTGGGGCTTTAAACACGGTGCAGCGTGCGTCACAGCCCGGACTACATGCGTTTTGGTCAGTTGACTGACGGCTTGATCGTTGAGGTTCCCGCGGCAGCGCGAGGGCCTGCCAGCTGGCGCTCTGTCTGTCCGGGCGCCGTGCACCCAGGAGCGGGGGCAGAGGCGGTTATGTTCCCTGGGGTCCACCTCTGCTCTCGGTCCTTCCGCATCCTGACATCTTGAGGCTCCTTTCTGCTTTCGGGCGTCACCAGAGTACCTCTTTTCTCCACGTTCCCACCGGTTTTCCCACAGTCCTTCCTCCCGCCTGGACCCCTGCCCCGCCTCGTGTCCACTCCCTCTCCCAGAGCCAGCCTGGGAGTGCTTTCCCTGCATCGCCATCCTCCTGAGCCCCCTGCGGGAGACGGCGGATCACAGTCTGTGTCGGCTGGGCTTGTCCTTCTTACGGGATCGGGTTTCTTTCTCTGAGAGATGAGCTGGATTCACAGACCCTGTGCCTTCCCTCAGCCCTTAGACCTCGCCTGGCGTGAGGGTAGCTTGAGGGTTCGTTGGGGTTATGTCCCTGGCGAGGCTGACAACCTGCCTTGGGTGACTTAGTGGTGGTGCGTCTCGGTGTACAAGGAAGCAGGGCCTTGGCTCAGCGTCCACGTCTGTGGCCTGCCAGACCCCTGGGGGAAGCTGTGATTTCTGGCCACTGGTCCCAGCCTTCCTGACCTTTCCAGAGGAAAGGCCGGCTCCACGTCAGCGGTCTGTGCGGTGCACAGGGGCAGCAGGCAGGGTCAGTGTGACATATTCACTGTGGAAACCCAGTTCTTCCTGCTTGGGACCCCAGGATCACCTCCGGCAACGCTGCCAGCTTTTCATTTTCCGAGAGATTCTCGTATATGTCTGCGTTAAAAATCCCACCAGATGGTAGCCTCTCGTTCTGCACTTTGTGTCTTTCACTTAACGCTGAGGCTTTTTCCTTAAATGTCTGACAGCCACACACGCAGATCCCGTTGCGTAGGCGACCCAGTGCTGGTGGGACTCCGGGACTGCCCGTTCTCTCTTTCGTCTTGATAGCTTTTGGAGGTACGACTGATGTACGTGTATTTGAAGTATATGATCTGGCCTGTTTTGAGACGCTTGCGCACCGAGAAAGCACTCCAGGGTAGCCGGCATCCCTCACGCCCACAGGTTGTCCCGTCGTGCACGCGACGCCCCGGGTGCCCGGGGTGGAGGCATCGACCACGTGAACGAGGCCGAGGACGCCCGGGATGGGGCTCCTGGCAGAGAGGCGCGTGGCCTTTGAAATTTGATGGGTCTGAGTTTGCCTTCCAAGGAGATGGTACTGGTGTGAGCCCACCGACTGGGAGGGAGACCGTTCCAGACGCCCCAGCGGTCTTGCTCTGGTGAAAAAGACGGGGTCTTGTTTGATTCGGGTTTCTTTTCCTTGTTAGCGAAGTGCAGGATCTGTCACTGGTTTTGGGCCAGTGGCACGTCCTGCTGTTCCTGGGTGGGCCGAGCTCATGGCCCGAGCGCTTGCAGGTCAGCTTCCCCTCGCCTCTGCTGGCCTCCCTGCCTTCACCCTGCCATGCCGCTTTTATGTGTCAAAAAACAGAGAAAGATACACACGTCTACGTGTAATTACGTGGAAGGCCGCGTACGTGTGCCTGCACACACGTGTTACTCTCTGCAGTTGCTGAGAAGTGCGCGGAGCACGCAGGATCCCGGGGGGTGGGGGGTGGGGGGTGGGGCCGGGGGCTCCCCGGGCAGGCAGATGTTGAGCCCTGCGGTCTGAGGAAGCCTCTTCTCGTGGCAGGAGCACATTCGCCGTAGACGGGGGCGACTGCAAGGTGAATAAAGACGTGGAGCGCGTCCTGAAGGAGTTCCACCAGGCTGGGAAGCCCATCGGGTACGTGCGGCCCAGCGGGCCCGGCGGTGGCGGAGCGGGGGCGGTGGCGGAGCCCGTGGCCGAGGCCGTAGCTCACAGCCAGGAGATGGCGCCTGGAGCTGTGTGGTCTTGGAGACTCTCAGCCCTTTTCCTCGTTATAACTGAGGGGGTTTCGTGTGACCTCACAGGTGCCTTCCGGCTCTGAAAATTCTGTGGTCGTATGGTTACGTTAATTTCTCTTGCTGACTTAGTGAGGAGGGGAGGGGATGATCCTCTCAGGGTCTGGAAGGCTCCCCAGTGCTTCCGTGGCCCCCAGCCTTTGCCAGTCCTCTCCCGATGCCTGGCCTCCGCCTTCCCGTCCTGGCTTGGAGCAGCCCCTCGGCTAGCTGGCCCCTGTCCTTCCTCGTGCCACGGCTGCCGTGAGCACCATTCCCGACCCCTGTCGCTCTCAGCTGCCCTTCTTTGGGGACTGGATCCTGCGGTGGCCACACCCTGGGCCCACACTCACGGGCCCAGCCACTGCTCACAGCCCGGCCCGGGGTCCTCAGCCTGGCAGACGGGTGAGGCCAGTCGTAACCCACACCAGGAGCCGCTTGCGGACGAGTGACGGCGACCCCGTCGTCAGACCTGCTTGTCAGGCTGCCCTTCCCACGAGCGTCCTGGGGGAGGGCTCCTCGGTGCTGCTTTGCCGTGGGCGTCGGCGCACGACGCCGGTGCTGGAGCGTGTGGGCCGCACGCTTTGGAGTCGTCCCTGGCCGGGGAAGTCGTCCCAGGAGCACAGCGCTGCACAGATGCGCTAAAAACAAAATCCGCCAGGCTCTCCATCACGTGGCTACTCGCCGCCTTCTGTTGGAAGCTGGAGAGGAATGAGGATGTTAGAGCACGGGGTCTGAACGGGGCACAGAGGCTGCAGCGGACAGTCCACCAGGGGCAGCGTCCTTCCCAGACCTGCGGCCACTCACTGGAGGCCCTGCCCGCTCAGCGTCCCGGGCACCCCCCACCAGCGGCCGTAGCCCAGGAGCACGCCTGCCCTCGCAGCGCCCAGCCGATCACCTCCCGGGGGCCCCGCCGGGGCAGCACCGGTGTGTGGGGGCGAGCGCCCGGGGCGGGGACCCAGCTCCCTTTCTCTAGAAAGTCAGCACAACAAACGGGACAGAAGCCCAGCAGCTTGGCCACCTCACGGCGGGCACCGTGTCCTCTTGAGTGAACAGACACTTCTCAGCTGAGCTGGAGAAGAACCCGGCCCGCCCTGGGGTGGGGGGTGCAGGGTGGTGACACGGTCCTGTTCCGGCCGCCGTGTCACCGTGGGCAGCTCCATTCAGCCCCTCGTGAGGCAGGTCACTCGTCTGTCTCCAAAAGCAGTAGCGTCGTCTGGCCACGTGCGAAACGCCCTTTCCGGGCCAGGGCACCTCTCACCCCCATTCCGGGCCGCCCCGTCACTCCTTGACCTGCTCGTCAGAAGCACAGACAGAGCGAGGGGTCCGGCCGGCTCTGCCGCCGGGCCCGTGCTTCCCTCCCCACCGTGCGGGAGCCCCCGGCAGCCTGTGTCGGCGTCCCCGGCCAAGGACGGGCAGGCAGCCTGGCCTTCGTCTCGGGCGTCGCCCACAGAGTCAGGTGCCTGGGGACCTGGTGACGTGACAGATTTCCCGAGATGGCCATCCCGATGACCCTCACCTGCCCGGGGCTGAGGGGGTTTGTCTCGGGGTCCCTGAACGGGTTGTGGCGGTTGTCTCGGCGTTGCACGAGCGTGTAGGTGCGTTCTCGCCACATTGTGTTGCGTCAGCTCAGAGGACCAGCTGAGCAGACGGGGAGGTGGGGCACGGCCCAGAGGGGTGTGGACCCCAGGGGAGTGGGGACCGGCCCGGCTGGAGCAGCTGTGGCAGGTGTCATGCGTGTTCTCGCTGGGGGCAGGGCACTGGTGGGGCCTGGCTGCTGGAGGCCTCCGTGTTGGCTGATCCAGGGGCTCAGGAGCTGCCGGTTGGGGGGCCCCCTGGTGAAGAGCAGGACCTCGGAGGAGCCCCGAGGGCAGGCGTCCCGCGTGAACCTGCAGGGCTCGGACGCCTCTGGGGACAGCCTGCTCACGGGGGGTCGGGGAGGGTTCGGCACGCTGCTCGGACGGGGGGCCCTTGGCTCCGCACCGACGGGTCAGGCGAGGCTGCTGCTTGGACCGTGTGCCCCGGTCTCCTGCGCCCCCTCCGGAGAAGGGGTCTGGGTCTCAGCCGGTCAGTACAGCTGGGCTTCTCAGTGGCTGTGCGACAAACCACCCTAAAGCTTGGGCCGAAGACAGCGCCGCCATCTGTGGCCTTCTCTCCGGGTGGACCTCTGCGCCCTGGGCGCCGTGTCAGGTGCCTGGTGCGTGTCCGGCAGCCGGGGCTCAGCTGGCTGCCCTCCGCCGCTCTCCAGCCTGGCGCCGGGTGCCTGGAGGCTCTGCCATGCTCCACCGGTCACAGCCGCCACGGGCAGCCCGGGGGCAGGGGCAGGCTCCAGCCCGCGGAGCTGGCAGAGGCTGTGGCCTGGGTCCTCCGTCGCCGCGGCACTGGTGTCTGTGCCCCTTTCCGAGGCTGGCCGCGTTCTCTACGCATGCCTTGCTGGGCCCCCGGCCTGGCGGCCACACGCACAGCCCCGAGCTGACCCTCCTTTCCTCGCCTTTCAGCTTGTGCTGCATCGCTCCTGTCCTCGCCGCCAAAGTGCTCAGAAGTGTCGAGGTCACCGTGGGCCACGAGCAGGAGGAAGGCGGCAAGTGGCCGCATGCCGGGACCGCGCAGGTCATCAAAGCCCTGGGTGCCAAGCACTGTGTGACGGGAGTGACCATATCCTTTCAGCAGCGGGGGCGACGTGGGAAACCCCCCTCTGGCCCCTCGGGACCGCCCTGGGGTGCTGCACAGCCGGGGCGCCCAGGGCATGTGCGTGGAGGGGCGTAGCGGCCGAGGCTGTGACTCTTCCGCCGTCCAGTGGTCACGTTCCCAAGTCCCCGCAGTGACGCTGGCTGAGCTCAGCACACCCCAGGCCCGGGGCTCGGTGGGTCGGGTGAGGAGACGGCGTGGGCTCGCGGGGGGTGGGGTAGGGCGCTGCCTGTGGCGGAGGAAGAGTGAGTACCCGGTGTCAGGCCAGAGGCTGGGGTGGAAGGCGAGGGGGCCGCGCGTCTTTATCTGGTGGCAGTCCCCTGGGTGGCGCAGATGGAGAGTTGCCCCCATTCCTCCCGCAAGCGGGTCCTCTGTGTCCTGAGGTCACCAGGGTGCGCTGCGGGCGTAGAGGGCCTCAGGCCACAGGCTGCCCGCCCTCCAGCTCTGCGCCTGGACCCGAGGGTCTCCGTGGGGGCCAGAGTCAGGAGCAGAAGAGCGTGGGGCCCCAGGCGGTGCAGGAGACCAGCCCGTTATCCTCCGGCGTCTGTCCTGGCCGGGGCGCGCGCTCCTCGGTGTGTCTCTACTTGCAGGCAGTTTCAGGTGTGAATGTCCCTCCCCGTCCAGCACAGAGCGGCCAGCCCGGGGCCTGGGGCTTGGCGTTGGCCCAGGAAGCAGGTCTCCGGGAGGAGGTGAGGCGCCTCTGTGCTGAGGCTGGGGCCCGGGTCCGGTCGCCGCGTGCTCACAGCGGGCATTCGGACAAGCCTCTAATGCAGTCTCTCGATGCGAAGGATGGCGGTGCTGTCGCTGCCTTCAGGGTGGCCCCGGGGTCCCTGCTGGTGCTCGGGCGTCCGGCCCGCGTCGGCAGCCATGGGTCCCGTGAGGCCCGCTGCTGGGACGTGTGTTAGGAAGCGGCCCGTGGGGTCAGGTTCCAGGGTCTTCAGTTAAAGTAGCGCAGGGGGCGCAGCAAGCCCCTTCCAGGTGCCGTTGGGGTGGGGGTGGGATGCGCACCTGGGAGGGGGTGGGCGGTGCTTGATGCCACGTGCGCTCTGCCCTCGGCCGTGCAGTGTTCTTCCATAACCTGTGTGCACGAGGCCCACGTGGACCAGAAGAACAAGGTGGTCACCACCCCGGCCTTCATGTGTGACACCGCCTTCCACCACGTTCACGACGGGCTCGGGGCCATGGTGCGGAAGGTGCTGGAACTCGCCAGCAAGTGAGGCCCTCGGTGCCGGGGCTGCTCGCCTGTCAGCTTGGAACCGGGCAGGAACTGATCTCTTCGCTTAAACCTGCAGGCATTTTCTTTGTAAGGAGGGCGCTCGCGACATGCTTGGGGTCGGGGTAGACTCCCTCTCAAGGAGTGAGGCCAGGGCGGCAGGCCCACCCTCTGAGAGGGGCGCTGGCACCTGGACTCGTGTGCAGCTTCAAGCTTAAGATCAAGTCTGCTTTTCTGCGCCAGCAGAAGGGAGAGAGAGGACCACAGTCCTAGGCCGGACTCGCTTCAGAGCACCTTACTTAGTGTTTGGAAGGAAACATTCTTTAAGTTTGCAAATCTAATCGGGAAACCAGAATACCATCTCACTGAAAATTAAAGTTTCTCTAACCTGGAGTGAGCACGTATTAATTAGAACAGTCAGCGGCTTTCTAGAGCAGGCAGGCCCTTTGGCTGGGGAGAGGAAACTTCTTTACGAAACAGACACGGGCAGCTCCGTTCCAGGCCCCCTGAGCCCAGCAGGTGAGGGGCACACACGAGGCTCCCGTACCTTAGACTCAGGTCTCCTTGTTTCAGGAAGGGAGGGTGCAGGTGCTCAGCCTGTGTGTGGACCTGCAGGTGGAGCAATAAAGTGTGAGCCGGCAGGCTGGCTGGCGCCTTTCCGGGGGCGTGTGGTTTCTGTCCTGGGACGCTTCGCTGGGGGCTTCGCCCGTCACAGCACAGCCCCGCCGGCCTGTCCTCCGTGACCCAGGATGGCGCCCCGGGTGCTCGGTGCCGCCGCGTCCTCGTCTGGTCCTGCGAAAGCTGCCGGGGCCGACGCCGCGGGCTGTTTAGTCGGGTCCAGCACACGCTGAGCTGTGTCCTGGTGGCCTGGGGGTGGAGTGCAGTCACAGGTCGCCCACGCCGCCCCTCACCCCGCTCCACCGCCACATCAGGTGAAACAACGGACGCGCCTCTAGCAGCTTTCCAGGGTCTCGGGGAGCTCGGGGAGGGCCGGGCCGAGACCACGCCCCCCTGATCGGCTTAGCTCCCTTGGTATCTCACGTCAGGCAGTCTTCCCTGCATGGGAACTCTGTTCTCTGGTGGCCTGTCCTCCCACGACGCTGGGTCCCATGGGACGCAAGCCCCCGAGGCACACCTGCAGGCACCAGCCACACCGGCCAACGTCGTCCTTGCTCAGGAGAGCCTTGCAGGGCCCGTCGGAGGTCGGGGACCTGAGGGTGACGGCTCACCCTAAGAAACTTGTTCACGGAAACATCTTTTACAGATTTGTGTGTGTGTGTGTGTGTGTGTGTACGTGCACGTGCACATAGAAGAAGGCAAAGTCACAGGTGTGCACCTCGGTGAGTTTTCATGGAATGACCTGCCGCCTGGATCCAGAGACCACAGCATCACCAGCCCGGGTCCGCTCGGCTCCAGGGGGGTGCCCAGGCGATGGTGTGTGTCCTGGCTGCGAGACGTTCCTTTACAGAAACGTGTCTGGAGGGTTCTCCGCTGGCCGTCCATGTCCCGTGAGCGTGGCCCCTGGGCTCCGGGGGTGGAGTGGTGTGTTCGGCTCCCGTGTGCCCCGCCCCAGGATACGGGCCTCTGGCCCTGGGGTCTGTTGGACCTCCTTTTTTCATTCCTGCCACCCCGGTGGCTGTGGAAGGTGTTCCCGTGGTTTTCTCTGGCCTCTCCCTGATGTCTGCTGAGTCCCATCTCCTCTCTCTTTATTACCTGGCCCTTTGGGGACCCTCTTTGGCAAAGTGTCTGTTGGAGTTTCGGGCCGTTTCGCTATCGGTTGTCCGTCCGTGTTTGGTGATTGGAGCTACTTTGTGCTCTGATTACAGGTCCTTTGTCAGTTAAATGGATCACACATGTTTTCTCCCACTTTGTCTTTTCGTTCCAAGTGGTCTCCTCCTGATTTAATGTTGGCCTGTTGATCACCCTTTACTGTTTGTGTTTTTCTGTCTTTCTGTGGAAGAAAACTCCCTCCCCCAGGGATGAAGGCATTTTCCTGTGTTAGCCTCTGAAATCCGTGTTAACGGTTGTTTCACCTCCGTGTTTAGATCAGCGGTTCGTCTGGAATTGGTGTTTTTGAGTCATCCTGCTCTGCATTTGATTTCATCGCTTCTGGAAATGCCAGGGGATGTGCCCGCAGAGCAGAGTGGGCTGCAGTGGCCCGAGAGCTGTCACTGCGAGGCCACCTGGGGCCCCACTTGCTTGAGTTTACCTCGCAGGAGCGGGGCGGGGGCGGTCTCGGGGGCGGTGGGGCATCAGTGCCCGAGGGGTGGAGACCCCCGGGGAGCAGGCGGCCTGGATGGCGCCTCCTCTGCCGCCACCTGCCGTGACCCGCCCGAGGGCCCGCGACCAGAGAGGGCAGGGCGAACTCTCAAGGAAGCCCCCAGAGAATGTTTGTGTGGTCGCTCGGTGTCACCTCACAGTTCCCTGTTGTCCACCCTGGACTTTTCCACACGACATGCCCGGTCGCCCGGTCCAGGGTGGCCACCGTGGGGGTGAAGTCCGGTGACAGCCAACACGCTGTCCTGGCGACGTTGCATCTGCCCGCTTAACCCTGGCGCCAGTCCTGGGAGGGGGTCCCCGAAGCGGGGGCCCGGGTCAGGCAGAAGGACCGGCAGAGAACCTGGCTCCGGCAACGTCTGAAACGTTCCAAAGCCCGAGAGGGGCCCCAGCAGCCCGGAGCCAGAGGGAGTCCAGGCACGATTTCGCTTGACGAGGATTGAGCGCCTGCTTCGTGCCAGGCAGCGTCGCAGAGCCGGCGGCGGCGGGGAGGGGACGGGGACACGACCCTGCCCTCCCGGGGCCCGGGCTGGGGGACGGCGTGTCCGCGAGCAGGCGAGCCCGGGGCCTGAGGGTACCGGGGGACCCGCCGGGCAGGAGGGTGGTCAGGGAGGGGACGGGCACCGTCTCCGCAAGGAACAGAGGCGGAGCGAACAGGTGGCTGTGTGTGCAGAGCGGTCCCAGCGGGCGGCCGGGCAGCTCAAGGACAGCCGGGGCCGTGTGGGTGCCTGGAGGCTCCTTGGTGGGGGCCAGGCCGCCGGGGGCGCTGCAGAGCCATCCTTGGGTCTGGTGCAGGCTCCCAGGGTTGAGCAGGCCTGGCTGGGTGGCCTCCCTGAGCCTCCCCCCAGCCGCCTCCTGCGGGCAACGCGGGGACAGGGCTGGTCATCTGCCCGCGGCCCTCCTGGACCCCACCATCCCTGCCCCCTCCCCTGTCTGTCTGGGCCCCTTCGTGGGCGCCTCCTCACCACCCCTGCAGGCCCTTCCACCTGGAAAGCCTGGCCCCCCGTCTGTATCGCCAGCCCCCTCAGCCCTCAGCTCCCTGCCCCAGGGCCCCTCTGTGGAGGGCTTGCCACAGCTCACGGACTGCGGCCTGTGTGTGCGCACGCTCACGTGTGCATGCGTGTGAGGCTCGCTGGCCAGCGTGGGGTTTACTCGGAGGCCCCGGTGCCGCCCTCAGCCCAGCTCCAGGCCGCCCCCGTGGCCCCTCCGCCGGACGGCACCTGCCCTTCCACAGCTTCCTTTTCCTGCAAGACTTCCTTGATAACACGTTTTCGGGTTTGTTTTATATGAACTTTATGCTTTAGAGCAGTCTTAGGTTCACAGAAGAGTTGACTGGAAAGCACAGAGTTCCCGTACCCTCCCCCGCCCCGCACACAGCCTCCCCCATTGTCAGCACCCCCACCAGACGGTGCGCCCGTTACAGTCGATGCGCCCGCGTGGATGCGTCGTCCTCACCCCGGGTCCACAGGTTCCATGGGGCTCACTCTTGGTGGCGTGCGTCCCACGGGCGTAGGCAGATGTGTGATGCCGCTTACCCACCACTGTAGTGTCGGACGGACTAGTTTGCTCTAAAAATCTGTACTCCACCTGTTCATCCCCCACTCTTCCCACCCCTGGCAGCCACTGATGTTTAATACTGTCTCCATAGTTGTGCCTTTTCCGGAATGTCATATGGTTGGAATCATACAGTATGAAGCCTTTTCAGATTGGCTTCTTTCACTTAGTATGTGCGTTCAAGTTTCCTGCACGTCTTTTCTTGACTTGATAGCTCATTTCTTGCTAATGTTGAAATGATACGCCATTGTCTGAATGGACCACAGTTTATCCATGTGCCTACTGAGTAATGTCTTGGTTCCTTCCAAGTTTTGGCAATTATGAAAAAGCTGATGTAAACACGTGTGCAGGTTTTTGTGTGGACGTAAGTTTTTAGCTCCTTTGGGTGAATACCCAGGAGTACAGCTGCTGAATTGCGTGGTGAGAGCGTGTTTAGTTTGGAAGAGACCACCAGTCAGTCTTCCCCAGTGGCTGCACCATTTTGCGTTCCCACCAGCAATGAATGAGGACTTCACGTCCTCCCCAGCATTGGGTGTTGTCAGGGTGTGGGATTTTGGCCATACTAATAGGTGCTGAGTGGTAGCTTATTTGATTTTCCCTCTCCTAATGACGTTATGACTTGGAGCATGTTTTCACATTCTTGTTTGCCATCTGTATATCTTCTTTGATGAAGTGTCTTTCCAGATCTTTTGCCTGTTTAAAAATCTGTTGTTCATTTTCTTTTTGTTAACGTTTTGAGAGTTGTTCGTACGTTTTGGGTAACAGCCTTTTCTCAGGTATCTCTTCTGCAATTGCTTTTCTCAGCCCGTGGCTTGTCTTCTCATTCTCTTGACTGTGTCTTTGTAGAGCAGAAGTGTTTGGGTTTTTTTTTCTTTTGGCCGCACCGTGTGGCATGCGGGATCTTAGTTCGCCGACCAGGAATGGAACCTGGGCCCTCGGCAGTGGAAGCGCGGAGTCCTAACCACTGGACCGCCAGGGAATTCCCGGAAATGTTCAGTTTTAATGAAGTCCAGCTTATCAGTTCTTTCTTTCATGGATCATGCCTTTGGTGTTATATCTAAAAAGGCATCACCATATCCAGGCTCACCTAGGTTTTCTCTAATGTTCTAGAAGTTTTATGGTTTTGCATTTTATGTTTATGCCTGTGATCCATCCATTTTGAGTTAATTTCTGTGAGGAGTGTAAAGTCTCTGTCCAGATTCATTGTTTTGCATGTGGCATCCAGCTGTTCCAACACCTTTCGTCGTTATCTTTGCTCCATTGCGTTGCCTTTGCTGTTTTGTCAAAGATCAGTTGATTTATGTGGGTCTATTTACATGGGTCTATTTCTGGCCTCTATTCTGTTGCATTGATCTAATTCTCTGTTCTGTTACCCATCCTAGACTGTCTTGATTACTGTAGCTTTGTAGTAAGTCTTAAAGTCAAGTTGTTCTCCTTCCGTATTGTGTTGTACATTAACCTTGTGTCCTGCAACCTTGCTGTAATTGCTTCTTTGTTCCCAGGAGGCTTCTTGTTGATTCTTGTCATCTGTGAATAAAGACACTTTTATGTCTTCCTTCTCCATCTGAATCACTTTTATTTCCTTTTCTTGTGTTATTGTATTAAGCAAGGACTTCCAGTATGATGTTGAAAAGGAGTAATGAGAGGGGACATCTTTCTTTACCTTTTTTCTGATCTTAGTGGGAAAGCTTCCAGCTTCTCACCATTAAGTATGATGTTAGCTGTAGGTTTTTGTAGATGATCTTTATCAAGTTGAGGAAGTTCCCCTCTATTCCTAGTTACTGAGAGTTTTTATCATAAATTGGTCTTGGAATTTGTCACATGCTTTTTCTGCGTCAATTGATGTGATCATGTCATTTTTCTTTTTTAGTCTGTCGATGTGACAGGTTATATTAATTGATTTTCAAATGTTGAACCCATCTTGTTTACCTGGGAAAAGTCCACTTACTCGTGGTGTATCATTCTTTTTCAACATTGTTGGATTTGACTTGCTAATATTTTGTTGAGGATTTTTGCATCTGTGTTCATGAGATTTATTGATCTGCAGTTTTCCTGTAATGTCTTTGTCTGGTTTTGGTATTAGAGTGTCACTGGGCCTCATAGAATGAGTTAGCAAGTGTTCCTTCTGGGTCTGTCTTCTGAAAGAGCCTGTAGAGAATTGGTATAATTTTTTCTCTAAACGCTTGGTAGAATTCAGCACTGAACCTATCTGGGCTTGGTACTTTCTGTTTTGGAAGATTTTTTAGTAATTGATTCAGTTCCTTTAATAGATAAAGGTCTATTCAGATTGTCTATTTCTTCTTACGTAGTTTTGGCGGATGTGTCTTTCAAGGAATTGGTCAATTATATCAAGGTTAATTTGTGAGTATAGATGGTTCATAGTATTCCTTTATTATCTTTTTAACGTTTATGGGATCTGTAGTGATGTTTCCTCTTTCATTTCTCATATTAGTAATTTGCCTCTTTTTTTTTTCTTTTTAGTTAGCTTGGCTAGAGGCTTATCAATATTACTGGTTTTTCCAAAGAAGAACTAGCTTTTGGTCTCATTGGTTTTCTCTGTTAACTTAACTGTTCTCAGTTTCATTGATTTCTGCTCTAATTTTTATTATTTCTTTTCTCCTGCTTGCTTTGAATTTATAATTTGCTTTTCCTTTTTTAGTTTCCTAAGGTAGAAGCTTAGATTATTAATTTTAGGTCTTTCTTCTTTTCTAATATATGCATTCAATGCTATAAATTTCCGTCTAAGCACTGCTTCAGCTACATCCCACAAATTTTAAGTTGTATTCTCATTTTCACTTAGTTCAAAATATTTTTAAATTTCTCTTGAGATTTCTTCTTTGATCCATGTATTATTTAGAAGTGTGTTGTTTAATCGCCAAGTTTTTAGGGCTTTTCCAGCTGTCTTTGCAGTTTAATTTCACTGTGGTCTAAGAGTATGATTTTTATTCTTTTAAATTTGTTAAGATGTGTCTTATGGCCCAGGATGTGGTCTGTCTTTGTGAATGTTCCATGTGAGCTTGAGAAGAATGTGTGTCCTGCTGTTGTTGATTGAAGTAGTCTATAAATGACAATTATATCCTGATGATTGATGGCGGTGGTCAGCTCAACTGTGCCCTTACTGGTCCTCTGCCTGCTGGGTCTGACCATTTCTGAGACAGGGGTGTCAGAGTCTTCAACTATCTATTTCTCCTTGCAGTTTTATCGCTTTTTGCCTTATGTTGTCTGATGCCCTGTTGTAAGGTGCGCACACGTTCAGGATCATTAAGTCCTCTTGGAGAACTGACCCTTTATCGTTGTGTGGTGCCCCTCACTGTCCCTGATCACTTTCCTTGCTGTGAAGCTGCTCTGTGTGAAATTAATACAGCTACTCCTGCTTTCTTTTGATTCGTATTCACATGGTAAATCTTTCTCCATCCATTAATTTTAATCTATATGTGTTTTTATATTTAAAGTGGGGTTTTTGTAGGCTACATGTAGTTGGGTCTGACCGTCTCTGTGTTTTAATTGCTGTATTTTGGCCATTATATCTGTCATACTTGTTACTATTTTCTGCTCATGGCCTTTGGTCTTTGTTCCTATTTTAGTCTTCTACTCTTTTCCTGCCTTTTATGGTTTTAACTGAACATTTTATATGATTCAATTTCCCTCCTTCCATAGCGTATCAGTTTTACTTCTTTTTTACTTGTTTCGGTCATTGCTTTAGAGTTTGCGATAGGTTTACATCCCTTCCACGTCTACTTTCAGGTAACCCTGTGCCGATTCATGGGTAGTGTGAGTACCTCAGAGCATTCCCCACTCCTCCCCCCACCCTGGTACCAGTGCTGTCCTTCACTTCACTTGTCCGTGAGCCACAATCATTGGTCACCTTGTTGCTATTATTATTTTGAACAAACTGCCATCTGTTAGATCTACTGAGAATAAGGAAAATAAAAGTTCACAGTTTCACAGGGTATAGGATTCTAGGTGGGATTTTCTCTCAACACTTAAAATATTTCACTCGACTCTGTCCTTGCTTACGTGGTTTCTGAGGAGACGTCAAATGTAATTCTTATCTTTGTCCCTCTGTAGGTGAGGTGTTCTGTTCTCTGGCTTCTTCCGGGATTTTTTATTTATCTTGATTTTCTGCAGTTTGACTGTGATGTGCTTGGTTCTAGGTTCTTGGCATGATGTCACCTTTAACCTGTGCTGTGATAGGGGTGAGATTTAACCCCTGGGCCCCGCATCCGAGTCAGGCGGACGGTTCTGGAATCGGCCCTGGCCTTGGGCCAGCGTTGCTGCATGCTGGGTACCTTTGCAGGAGGCGGGGTGCAGTGTTGGAAGCTCTGTCCTGTTGTGTTTTTTTAAATATGTATTTATTTACTTATTTATTCGGTTGCACCGGGTCTTAGTTGCGGCAGGCAGGCTCCTTAGTTACGGCACACGGGCTCTTTAGCTGTGGCATGCGAACTCTTAGTTGCAGCGTGCGTGTGGGATCTGGTTCCCTGACCAGGGATTGAACCCGGGCCCCCTGCATTGGGAGCGCAGAGTCTTACCCAGTGCGCCACCAGGGAAGTCCCACTCTGTCTGTTCCTGACAGACCTGGAAACACTCCCGTGAGAAAGGAGTGGGTGGGTGCTGGGGGAGGGGCACGCTGGCTTTGGAGAGCTGCCACGGCTACCTTGGTGAGGGGCGGGTGGCAGGCGGGTACCGTGTGTGCCAAGTCCTTCAGCCCCGCCCGGGCCCAGAGCCGGGCCTTGGAGATGAGGAGCATGAACCCCTGCGGTCCCGCTCTCGGCGGGGAGCTGGGGTGACTACATTGCACGTCTTTGTAACTGCAGAGCCTGGCAGCTGCACAGACAGTGACTGTAGGCGTGAGCGGCCCTGGGGGAGACCAGCCCGCACTGCCCGCTTGCAGAGCCATGAGCGGTGAAAGGATGGTTGTCTTAAGCCACTAGATTTTTGGGGTGGCTTGTTACACAGCAGGAGATAACTGGTACACGCATCCCACAGGCTGGGCTAGAGGCCCGTCCAGCAGGCTGCCCACGCTCAACTCCCCTGACGTGAGGTCTGTCCCCTGGCCCGTCTCCCCACGGACGGGGCTGTTGCTCACACCGAGTCCGACCCCCCGGCACAGGGCCTGGGTCAGGAATGCGCTGAGCCAGGGTCTGCGGCGTGAGCAAGTGGCTTGAATACCCCAGGGCTCCCACAGCTGCCCCACAGGCGCCTTCCCCGACCTGACGAGGTAGCAGGGGTGGGATCTGGAACGGTCTGTGCCAAATGTCAGCAGGTCCCCCCAGACACCTGTACATCGGGTGGGTGATCAAAGGGAAGGCTGGGGCACGGCCCGTCTGCGGCTGGGGTGCAGCAGAGGCCGCGCGCCTCCGTGGTCCGCAAAGGGACAGATCGTCTGTGACTTTGGTGAGCACCACACCTGCCCAGGTGGGGCTCGGGCCTATCCTGCCTGCGTGGGTGGCCCTGCTCACCAGAGTCTGCCCCCGTCCCCCCCGCCCCGCCGGCTGTGCCATATGCGTGCCCCCCAAGCGGGGCTCTGAGGGTCAGGAGGAGGGGCCTCACGGGGCAGAGGGCCCTGCAGCCAGGTTGCTGGGCGAGTCCCCAGTGAAGGGAGTGGTGAGGGACTTCGGAGGGTCACAGATGTGAAAATGCAAAGCCGCTGTCCATCCAAGAGACAAGTAGAGTGGTTCCACTCTAGAAGGAAGAACTGCCTGAGGTGCTGTGTGTGCTCGGGGCTCATCCACGTGTGGACAGGAGCTGCCAGGGTGGGTGCCAGGTGTTTCTAGAACAGGTGTCCCCAGCGAGGCAGACCCAGCTCCCCGGATGCCCACCCAGGTGGCCACAGGCTCTGCAGTCAGGTCCGGCGGCCCCACGCGAGTCCTCTGGGGACTGAGGTCAGGTGTTTGGATATCCGGGAGGGGGACGGGTTTCCCAGGTAGACGTTTGGCACCAGCCTGAGCAGTGGAGGAGGTCGGGCGCTCCGTGATCCGCTGGTGCCGCCGGAGGAAGACCGGCGCCGTGAGCGCACGAGCCCCGTGGCCACCAGCAGCATCGCCCCAGCGCCCAGGGCGCCGCTGGGCAAAGGCTGGACCCTCATCCCTCCCCCCGCGTGACCTCAGGCAGGTCGCGTGGCTGCTGAGGCCACAGGGAGATGGAGGTGACAACACCTGCTCACAGGGGCTTGAGAGGACTTGGGGGGGGGGGGTGTGTGTGTGCACATGTATGCACGTGTGTATAGGTGTGTATGTCCGTGTGGGGGGCATGTATGTGTAGTTGTGTGTGGATGTTGACACATGCATGCATGTAGGTGTGTGTGCACACGTGTTACGCGTGGGCACGAATGTGTGCACATATGTCAGCATCTAGGATAGAGTCAGGGAGATGCCAGCCTGTAGGCATTGCAGAAACAGTAGTTACTTTTTATTTCACAGCACGAGTTACCTTCTTAGGAAACCACTACAGCCACAAGAAAAACAATCACCATTCAGTCATTCGAGCCCCTGGACTTGGCAGCCAAGTGCAGCAGAACCTTGTGTGGGGAGCAGGGTGGGGGAGGGGTGTCACTTCTGACCTCAGGATCCAGCTTTCCCTGTTGCCGTGACAACAGCAGTTCAGAGCCCCACCCCCGCCTCTGCCCTGCTCAGAAGGGCTTTCGTGGCTCCTGGGGGCCCTGGCTAAGCCAGTTCCCACCTCTCTACCTGGAGGGGAGGGGGACTTGGGGGGCCGGCTGTGCTGAAACAGGAAGCCAGAAGCGTCCTGATCCCCCAAGGGGTGGAGGCTGCCTTTAAAGGTGAGAATCAGTGATCTACTCCTCTGTGATGGGGCCTGGCCCAGCCCCCAGGGGCCCTTGAAGGCGTGGGCCCAGCCTCCTGCCTCTGCCTCCAGACTATGGGCCATGGGGTCTCGAGGTGCCCGGTTTGGAGCTCAGGCTCTGATCCCTGCCCATCGTTTCCCACACGGAGACAGCGGTCGGCCCTGGCCTTTCTGGTCTGCACTCCAGCCGCTTGGATCTTGTGTCTCCGCTGCCCGCCCCTTGCACGACGTGCAGCCGTACTTCTTGGCGCCAGAAGGGTGTTCCCGCTGGGGGCCGAGGCCCAGGGACACAGTGGGGGACTTGGGAAGAATTTATGGAATTCAAATATAACCTGTGGCTTCTTTTTAAAAATGTTCTCTTTAATATCTTCTGTCTCATTTTCATGCTTCCCTGCACTTCCTGGTTTGGGCTGAGGTCAAATAGCAGAAGTACTAAAATATTTCTCACCAAGTGTCTCTTGGTGCTCGGATCCGGCCCCGAACAGGAAGTTCCGTGAGACTTGTCGCCGGAAGGCTCCGTGTCCACCGTGCGCTCTGTGCGCGTGACCTGGGGTCCTACAGGGACACTGGGCTCTCAGCCCGAGGGGCCCACCCCTGGCTTGGGGACGACACCTGTACCTTACAAGAGTCAAAGGGGAAGTTGGGAAGCCGCTCATCTCTGGCCGTCGTAACAGACATCACGGATGGGGCGGCTTACACAACAGAAGTTCATTTCTCACAGTTGAGGCTGGAGGTCTGAGATCAGGTCGTCAACAGGGTCCCTCTGAGGCCTCCTTCCTGGGCATGCCCGTGGCCGTCCCCTCCCTGTGTCCCCATGCGGTCGTCCCTCTGTGTGCATCTGTGTCCCGACCGTCCCTCTTCATAAGGACACCAGTCAGGTTGAATCGCACCCACCCCAGTGACCTCATTGTAACTTAGTTACCTCTTAAAGGCGTAACCTCCAAAAGCGGTCACATTCTGAGGTGCTGGGGGCCAGGCTCCAACAAATGGATTTAGGGTACACAAGTCAGCCCATAAGACCGTCTTTATTTATTTGTTTGTTTATTTGTTTATTTTTGGCTGCGTTGGATCTCGTTGCTGCACGCGGGCTTTCTCTAGTTGTGGTGAGCGGGGGCCACTCTTCATTGTGGTGCGCGGGCTTCTCATTGCGGTGGCTTCTCTTGTTGCGGAGAACGGGCTCTAGGCGCACAGACTTCAGTAGTTGTGGCACGCGGGCTCAGTAGTTGTGGCTCGCGGGCTCTAGGGCACAGGCTCAGTAGTTGTGGTGCACGGGCTCAGTTGCTCCGCGGCATGTGGGATCTTCCCGGACCAGGAATCAAACCCGTGTCCCCTGCATTGGCAGGCGGATTCTTAACCGCTGCACCACCAGGGAAGCCCCCAGACCGTCTTTTTTAAAAAGTCAATCCGGGGCTGAAGGTGTGGCTGTTGAGCACCTCGGGTCAGGCAGTGCCCCTCTAACAGCAGAGCTCGTTCTGGATCGGTCTCTGAATGAGGCGGCACCTGGGACCCTCCTGACAGGCTCGTGGGGCCCCTGCCTGAGGCCGGCCCCGGCACAGCCCAGGACGCAGGGCACAAGGGCTCTGGCTCCCCCGGCCCCCGGACTTTCGTGGGGAGAAATCCCTTTACAGGGATTGTTGTTGTTTATAACTGTTACCACTTCAGCTGTTTTGAAGCATACGGTTCGGTGGTGACAAGGACAGTCCCAGTGCCGTGCGGCCCCCAGAGTCAGTTCCGGGTCCCCAGACGCCACGCGGCAGCCGCCTGCCTGCCCGCCCGCCTGCAGGACTCGTCCACTCCGGGTGGACGTGGGTTTTGGATCGTGGACGCCCTCCTGAGCAGGGGCTCAGAGAAGAAATTAAGAAAGAGGCCGCCTGGGTGCCGGGTCCCAGCTCTGCCCGACAGCGGCGGGGCCTCGGCCTCCGGAGTGCACTCTGCCTCTCCCCGCTGGTCCGAGAGCACGGCAGCGGGGCCCCGGCACCGAGCGGTGCTGCCTGATGGCCGCTTTGTCCCCAGGGCCCACTCTCTTGTGGCCGCCCCACCAGGGCTGGGACATGACCCCGCGGTGCCCACAGGGGTTTCCTCTTCTCAGCCGGGGCTCCCACTGGCTGCCCTAGGCCACCTCCAGAAGCCACCCGAGACACGGCGGCCGAGGGATTGCTGGAGGAGTGGCGCACAGGTGGGCAGACAGGTGGGGAGGCCATCGTGGCAGGTCTGAGGTGATCACTGGCCCCCCGGGCCCTGGAGGGGCCTCAGGAGCCCCAGCTGACAAGGTGGGCGGGGCTTCCTTACCCCCCCGCGCCATCCGTCAGGGACACGGGTTCCCAGATGACTCCGCCCAGACGGGAGCCCAGGTGGGTGGGTGTCTGGGGGCACGAAAGGACGGAGGAGCCGAGAGGGGGTCTGGGAGAGTGCCGCCCCCTCCAGCAGCCCGGGGCCCGTGCCGTCCTTGGGTGGGACCTACCTGGTCCTCTCTCCGGCCCGGCTGCTCCTGCAGGGCGGGGCCGGCACTGAGTCTGGAGCTGTGGCGGCTGACAGCCAGCGTCAGGGCCCTCGGCTTGGTCTGGAGGAGGAAGTTGGTCTCGGGAGCCCGCTGGGGGTTTTGAAGGGGGATTTCCATCCAGGCGCCAGCCGTCATGGAGGTGCTATAGATGCTTCTGGAAGGTCAGTCCTTCCAGAGCTGCGCCTGCTCTTAGTTGCGGCACGTGGGATCTTCGCTGCCACGTGTAGGATCCTTAGTTGCGGCCTGCGGCATCTAATTCCCTGACCAGGGCTCGAACCCAGGCCCCTTGCGCTGGGAGCGTGGAATCCTAGCCGCTAGACCGCCAGGGAAGTCCCCAGGTCAGTCCCTTATCAAGTGAGTCACCTTAGAGCTTAGAGTCGCGGCTGCAGCATCTCAGGTCCCGTGCTGTGCCTGGGCGGGGCTCAGCCAGGCTCCTGAAGGAGGACGGAAGGCAAGGCCTCCCCGGCCCAGCTCCCCAGCCCCTCCAGCAGGCTGATGCCCGTCTGTTGTGGTTCATTTTACGTGTCAACTACGCCTTGGGGCGCCCAGATTAAACAGCGTTTCTGGGCACGTCTGAGGGGGCGTTCGGTGGGCTTTCTGCCCTCTTCCCCAGCGATCACCGCTAAGCCAGACAACAGGAAACCAAAGCAAACACGAGGACCCCGTGGAACCTCCAGCCTGGACTCGGGCGACCCCTCGCTGGCCAAGTCCCAGGGCGCCAGGGCTCACGGCACTGTCCCGATGAGGGGCTTGCCCGACGCCCCACGGTCACAGTGGGCGGCTGCTGTCCCCCTCGGGCCTCCCGGGAGGCTGAGCCGGGTGAGGGGGGTCTTCGAGCTGTGAGGCCGGGCGGTGGGGAGCACCGCCCCTCGCCGAGGTGGGTGCCTGGCCGGAGGTGGTGGCCGTGCCGCCCTTTGCCCAGATGGACACGGAGGCGGTCCTCACTGTGGAAAGGCCCTTAATTAACCTGGTCCCGATAGGGAAGAGCCCAGTCCACGACGCCGGCATGGGAAGCCGAGGGAGGGCCGTCCAGGGGCTCTCCGACAGCTGAGCTGCCCCGCCGTCTGCGTTCAACCGTGTTGTTACCGTCGGGGGCGCCCGAAGCAGCCTCGTCGTGTTTGGTGCGTTTCGTGCGCGTAGACTTGTGTGCGTCACGCAGCCTGAGTGACAAGCCCTGTGCTCTCACGGCCTTTCTGACATCCCTGCCGGGACGTGGGGACTTCTGGACAGCCCCGTGGTGTTTTTTCAAGGGGTGTTGACATAAAGCTCCCAACCCCGTTCCATTATTATAACTGTCATTGGGGTTGTTTGCAGTTTTCCTGATTAAAATGATGTTGGGAAGGATGTTTGGCCTCTAAGGCTTTTTCCTCAGGGTATTTTCTCAGAACCGGGGTTGCGGGATCATGGGTATGAACGTTTCACAGGCAAGCTGCAGGGTGGAGAGGTTCCCACGTGAGGGCTGCTCGTCGGAGGACGTTTCCAACATGATGGGCCAGGACCGGGCCTGCTGGGGTCCCGGGGTCCTGGGGGGCTGGGCATCCTCAGCCTGGGCAGGAGGGCCCCCAGGCCTTCCCTTCTGGGAGCCCCGCGCCAGGCCGCTGTGTCGTGGCCATGGCTGGTGGCTTGCGCTGGGAGTCCCCGTGGCACGTGTCCTCTCCAGTCCCACGGCCTGGGTGGGTGGCGCACGGGGGTCGGCTGCCGGGGCCCCTTTCTCCGTACTAGTCTAAGAGGAGCCAGGTTGTGAACACGTTCGACTCGACATTGTCTGCACGTGTGGGCGGGTGGCGGGCCAGTAAGTGAAGGCGGTGCTTCCGGGCAGGAGCCGAGGGCAGGCGGGGCCGCTCAGGACAGGCCAGGGCCCGCCTCCCGGCCCTCCAACCCCGTCACCGCGTTTGTCGTGGCCCACCATCACCCCCAGCTTCAGGCAGGCCAGAGCACGCTCGGGGTTCCGTGCCCTGGGGGCCCCGGGTGGCTGCCCCAGGCCCCGGCCCTCAGGGTCCCCTCCTCCCGTGAGCCTTCCTCCTGGAAGCTTCGGCCCATCGTGGTGCCTCCCCCCCTCACTGTGTCTCCCAGCCCCACCTGCTCTCCTCTCCTGGGTGCCCTTGCCTCGTGCCCGCCCCCATCCAGCCTCAGCCTCTGTCCGGGGACAGATGTGTTCCTTCCTCTTCACACTGTGACCAAGAGCCGGGAGCTGGACAAACCAGCCAGGCTTCTCTGTGCCCCCAGCTGGGACCCCCCCACCTCGGGCTTCCGGGTCCATCCCTGCCCAGTCCAGTCGTAGCAGGAACCCTGCAGAGTCCGTTTGGCATCTGGGGAGAACCCCACCCTCCGTAGGTGGTGCATCTCCCCTCCCCCGCCATCCCCCAAGGTGTCCTGTCCGCTCGGGGGTCTCTGAGCAGCGAACCCCCTCTGTCTCCACGGTACTCGGGCTGAGCCGTGGTCCTGAGTGACTTCCTTCCCGTGTTAACGAGCGTCGGAAGGCTTTCTCCCTCTGCAGGCTCCTTCCAGACTCAGCTGGGGGATCTGGGTCATAAATTACAACCGGCCCTCGACCCCGAGTCCTCTTCCAGGCGTCTGTCCCGAGCCCAGCAGCTGGCACTGTGAGCTGGTTTGGTTCCCGTGTCACACCCGAGGACTTCCTGGAGCCCCAGGGTTGGGGTGAGGACGAGGGAGAGCCTGGTTGGAGGGCACGCAGCGAGGGGAAGCCCCCAGGATGCTGGGCCAGCCCAGGAGGGCCAGGTCCACGGCGCCACCCACTTCGGGGGGGTGGGGGTGGGGGTGGTGTCCAGCACGCATCCTGGCAAGTGGCCCTTCCTGTGCAGGAAAACGCAGGTTAAGCGGAGCTGAACAGGCGTCTTTATCGGAGAGCGTCTCAGGCCCTACGCATGCTTCCCAGGGACGCGCCTCGCAGGGTCGTGGACCCCGCTGACCCCACCGACCCTCTTCTTTGCCCATATCTTGCTCCAGTCCCGTTCATGGAGACCTGCCCTGGGGAACTCTGTCCTGGGAACTGAACTAAAAGTGTTGGCATCCTAAACGACCGACCCCCCCCCCCCCACCCCTTGGCTGTGATCTCGCTGGGGGGCGCTCTCCGGCCCTCAGTCCCCCGAAGGTGCTGGGCCTGCAGAGTACAGCCCACGCTTGACCAGCGGACATGTCTGCCCCGCAGCTGGGCACAGTCCAGACGCGGCTGCTTCTCCGTGCAGGGAGTATATTCATCCCAGATCCTGTAGAGGGTTGAATTGTGGCCCCCCTCCAAGAGATACGTCCACCTGGACCCCATTTTGGAAGTAGGGTCTTTGCAAAGGTGATTAAATTAAGGACCCTGCGATGAGATGGTCCTGGTTACTGGGCTCAGCCCTGAATCCAGTGACGGGTGTCCATGTAAGAAGTGCATGGGGAGAGGAGGTGGCTGTGTAAGGACAGGGCTGGACGGGAGTGATGTGGCCACAGCCAAGGACGCCTGGGGCCACCAGGAGCTGGAGGAGAGGCTGGAGCGGATTCTCCCTGAGTCTCCAGAGGGAACCAACCCTGCAGACACCTTGGTTTTGGACTTCCGGCCGCCTGAATGCGAGGGGATGAACTTCTGTTGCCTTAAGCCACCAAGCGTGTGGTAATCGGTTACAGCACCTCTAGGGAGCTGATAGGACACTGAACTGAGACCCAAGCCCCCAGGGGTGCGGGCTGCCCGCTCAGGTTAGCCGTGGCCACTTCTTCACGGTGATTCCCAAGTTCTCCCTAAGCAGCGGATCCCAATGCTGTTGAGCACAGAGTCGCCGGAACCCTCCTGAAAAGCAGACGGCCTCAGTGACTGGACGGCCGAGACCGGGTTTCCCACTGGTCCCGGTGTCTCCGTGCTGGTGGGCTCTGGACCACGAGTGGCCAGGACGGAAACCATTTGTTACAGAACCCCTGACACAACTGGGAGCTTTCCAGAGTGCCCTGGGGGACCCGCCCTCACCGCCCTGCTTGGATTGGCCGGGGCGTGGGCTGGGCAGCAGGGTGTTCAAAGCTCCCCGGGGGCCCCCCTTTGTACAGCCAGGCTGGGAACCCCGTGCCCAGCAGCCCCAGTCCTGACGCTGAGGATGGCGGCTGCCCGCGTGCACCTGGAGGCCAGTGTCCCCGCAGGAGCTGCCTGCATTCACCGGGGAGGGGGGGTGGGGGGGGGCTCCTGACACGTTCTAGAACCAGCCAAAGGGATGTGACTCTGAGTGGAACACAGCCAGGTCACAGGAAGGTCAGGGCCTGACCCTGAAGCGAGAGACGCAGGTCAGGGAGGGAGCTGGGTGCCCGCGGGCAGCTCCCTGGTCGGCTTCGTCTCCCGGAGTCCACAGGGTCCACCAGGTCCTAGGACAGGCGAGGCCTGAGGCGGGGGCGGGGCTGCCGCGTGGGGGCCTGTCGGCGGCAGTCGGGGTTTGCAGTGGGATCATCGCCGAGCGTGGGGACGGGCGGATGGACTCTCGTCCGGCCGGGGCCTCAGCCTCGTGTGTGCGGTCGCCTAGGGAGGGGTCCACTCCCCTACCGGAAGGTTCCTCTCAGTGACGTCAGCACAAGACTTCCCATCTGCCCCAGCTGTTGAACTTGGACCACAGGCCGTCTTCTGTTGCGAAACAAAGGCCTTCATTGCTGCCTGACCGGGCGCCCTCAACCCTCCAGGACCAGACCCGGCAGGGAGCCTGGCTCGTGAGAGGAGGGACCTGAGGGCCACTCCCTGCCTGACCTGACCCTGACCCTCGGTGTATCCATCAGGGGACTTCAAATGTGGATTCCGAATGTCTGCATCTGGCCGAAGTCACCACCACGGAGGGGTGGGAGGGATGGGGTGCTCTGTGCCGAGAGGCTGCCCCCAACCCCCGCTGTGCCCCCGCCCCAGGGCTCAGAGCCAGTGGCCTCAGGCGCCGGCGCCAGCAGAGGGTGGCCACTGCTTCCATCTCTCCACTTGCCCGCAGTGACCTGAGGCGGGGGCAGAGAAAATGCCTCCCGTTCTGAAGGGTTTCGGACCCTGGGGATCCCACCAAGGCCATCCTTGTGCTGTGACCAGTGTGACCGAGGACAGCCTGTCCTCAAAGCCATGCAGTGACTCACTAGGAAGCACCGGGCTTGGGGCCGCCCCCTGCCGGGACCCATGCCCTCCCCGCAGTGGGGCCCACCTGGCTCAGAGTGGCGTCCCCGCGAGTCCGGGGAAGGGACCCCCAGTTCCTGGGTCCAGTGCTGTGTCGGCCTCTTCCAACGCCTCCCTCCCCCGCACCCTGCTGCCCTGGGTCCCCATGCATCCGGGTGCCCCCCGACCCGCGACCCCTCGTCGCCAGCCGGCACCGCGCAGCCACAGCCTGACTGCTCCGTCCACCTCCACCCCCGGGAGTGGCGAGCTGCCGGTCACCTCCAGAGGGGAGAGGACGTCCCTCCAGGGAGGGGATGGGGCCTGCGGTGACGGGGCTACAGGGGCAGGCGGGTGGAGTGGGGGGGGAGCCCTCGGTGAGCTGCTTCACAGAACCCCTCCTCCCCGTCCTCACGGGGGCCCCCGCCCTTCCGGGAGCGCAGCCCTGTGGGAGGCCTGGCCGGAGGCTGGGGGGCCGTGATGCTGAGCGGAGTGCCCGCCCTGCCGACCCCCCAGGGGCCCGGGGGTGACTGCGGCCGCCAGCCAGGCCCTGGCCCCGTGACGGCCACCTGCCCGGCCCCACGGGCCCCTCCAGGTTTGGACGAGCGAGGGATGGAGAGCACGGGCCTCAGGACTCGGGGTGGACGAGGCAGCTGCCCCTGGAGGGAAGTGGAGAGAAGCCCCGGGGCTCCGAGCCGCGGGCGGCTGGCTGTGCGTGTTCCGGCCACAGGGCCTGCCGCCCTCGGAGCTGAGCATCGGGCCGCGGTCTCGGGGAATACTGGGGACGTGCTGGGAGGCTGGTGGGCGGTGGGGCCCGAACTTCAGGACCCCTGAGTGGGCAGATTGCACACTCGGGAGGGCAGAGGGGAAGTCCCCCCGGCCCTGCGGTGGCCCAGCGACGGGAGCAGCCAGGGCTCCGTTCCCCTTTCCCCCGAGTCCCGGACAGCCGTTCACAGGCTGCAGCCGCATGAGCAGGGCGGACGTGACTGGAACTTCTCTCCAGAAAGGGCCCTGGAGTCTGAGAGAGGGGTCAGCTTGAAGTTTTCTCCAGTGCTTTGTTAAAACTTTTTTTGGAACCAGTATGTCCTTTTTTAAAATTGTGGGAAAATACTTAATGTGAAACTTACCGTCTTATCCATTTTACAGTGTCCAGCTCAGTGGCATTCAGTACATTCACACTGTTGTGCAGCCCTCACCACCATCCATTTCCAGAATTTCCATCTTCCCAAACTGGAACTCTGTCCCCATGAAACACTCCCTCCCATCCCCTCCCCAGGCCCTGGCCCCCACCGTCCTGCTGTCTGTCCCTGTGAATCTGGCTCCTCCAGGGACCTCATGTAAGTGGAATCACACAGTGTTTGTCCTTCTGTGTCTGGCTTATGTCACCAAGCGTTATGTCCTCAAGGTTCATCCATGTTGTAGCTGGTGTCAGAATGTCCTTCCTTTTTAAGGCTGAATAATACTCCATTGTGTGGATGGATCACATTTCCTTTATCCATCCATCTGCCGGTGGACACTTGATCTGTTTCCACCCCTTGGCCATTGTGGGTAATGCTGCTATGAACACAGGTGTACAAATAACTGTTTGAGACCCTGCTTTCAATTCTTTGGGGTCTATGCCTAGAAGTGGGTCATATGGAAATTCTATCTTTAATTTTTTGAGGAACCACCATCCTGTTTTCTACGGCGGCTGCACCATTTTACATTCTCACCAACAATTCGAATTTTTCCACATCCTCACCAACACTTGTGTTTCTGTTTCTGTCTTTGTTTTTATGTCATAACCTTCCTAATGGGGATGTGTTGTGAAAACTACTAAGTGTCTAGAAAGTTTGAAGACCGGGAGACTGAATGCCCACATCCTTTATCCCAAGAAAACAGTTACCAAGTTCACTTTACCTCTTTCGATATCAACATACATGTTGTTTTTGGATGTACCATTTTAAAAGCAAGTTGTAGACATTTGGACACCAGATCCCTCAGCAGACTTCTGGGATAAGGAGAACGATACCATAGCGACCTCGACGCTCTCAGGACACCCGTGGCAGCAGCTGCCCTCCATCCCCACAGACGCCCGCCAGCCTGTGCACGGGGGTCGCAGCCAGCCTCGGGCTGCACTCTTCTTGATGACACTCCCTCGGCTGAGGACAGTGTCCACGCTCTGGGTCTGTGTCTCTGCTCCCCTGCAGTCTCCAGCTTGCCCGCTCTCTCCTGCCTGCTTCCCGTAACCTGGAGGTTGGCTCTAGAGTGGCCGTCCTTAATCTTCACTTTGCCCCCGGGAGATATTTGCCAACACTCAAGAGACGTTTGTGGCCATCACACCGGAGGGGGTGCTGTTCAACGCCCTGCATCGTGTAGGGCAGCCCCCCAAAGGTCAGCAGCGCCGCGGGTGAGAACCCCTGGTCTGGAGGCTGCCGAGCTCCAGGTCAGACGCCTCTGCCCGGGTCTTTGCAGCGAGTGCAGGAGGGCAGCCGAGAAGGAGCGCCTGTGACCCCTCCCCTGGGGCAAGTGCACCGCCCCTGCCGAGTCCTAAGTCACCTGGGGCCCTGCTTCAGCCCCGAGAGATAGCTGGTCCCCAGGAGCCCTTCACCTGGTGGCTTCCTCCGCCGCCGCCTCCGTCGCAGGAGGGTGGGTGGGTGGTCACACTGGGGCCACAGGTAGCGATGCCGTCACTTCATCAGCGCCTCTGCGTTTACTGGCTGACGTTCCCCTGTGAAGAAGAGCCTCCTTGGTTTCCCTTCCTCCAGTCTCTTTTGCTTTTTTTGTTGAGATTTAGCCTTAGAGTTTCTAAAATACCTCTCTGGACTTAACGGGCTTTTATTCATTCGGAGCGTCACAGTGAATCACCGCCTTTATTCTGTTTGACGCTCGGTGTCCACGGTGTGGCCGCTGGGCTCGCCCCCCACGGTCCCAGGGGGCGAGCTCCGTCCTCCCCGCCGCCCCTGTGCTCCCCCCTCGGGCTCGGGTCCACCACCTGCCTGCTTCCTTTCGGGAGGGAAAGGGTTTTGAAATCGAGGCCCAGGCAAGATCAGATGCCTCTGGTGTCATTGTTTCTAGACCGTTCCATCGAACTAGCCTAGAATATAGAGCACAGAGTAAACACACACACACAGGTGAACACGTGCACGGCGCCTTGTCACTTAAGCGTAACATCAGGAGGGCGCTTGACCGCGTTGGTTGGCTGGCCGTGTGAACCTTTTTCTCGCGCTGAAACTCTCGGTTTCTAAGAACTTCGCGACATTACTCAGTTGCTCCATCTCACAGGCCTGGGTTCCGCGATACCAGCCTCGGTCTCCCGCACGGAGGCAGCCTGGATCTCCTCGTGGTTCTCTGTGCTCAGCGCGGGCCCCACTGAGGAGCGGCGGCCAGAAGCACACGCTCAGGGCTGCCTGCAGGGACTCTTCCCCAGGGGGGGGTGTTAGCAGTCTGAAGAGTGTTTGACGTTCAGCCATGTTTCCTCAAGACACCAAAAGCGATGCTTCGCACACAGACGTCTTTCCGCTTTTGAAAATGTTTTGACATTTGAAGTGTCCCAGGATGTCGTCAGGAGCTGGCCGGTGTTGGGCTTTCTCCTGCCAAGCTGCACGCTTCCCTCTGGGGGGCGCTTCCCGCTGGTCGGGCGGTCAGGCCCCGCAGTACTGGGGTGGGGGCCGGGCAGGGCCCCCTCTCCCTGAACGAGCTCCATTTTCCGCGCTGTGTGGCCTGGGGCAAGCCGCCCACCTCTCTGGACCTCAACTTTCCTCATGTGTGAAATGGGGAAAATAAGGAAGCTGCTTCCTGAGGCGCTTGGGGGTTTGGGGGGGGGGCGGGTCAGGTCGCTGCTGCAGGCGAGGGGCACGGGTGCCTCCAGCCTTGGGCCCTGGCACGTGAGGATTTGGCCAGGCCACCAGGGAGTGGACTCCGTGGGACGGGTCAGGGTCCGCTCACATCCAAACGTGGCAGGTATCTACCGCCACTGCCTGCGAGAGGACGCCAGCCCTGTGCCAAGGGTGCACCCACCAGGGTGCAGACGGAACTAAGGGCACAGGCCAGAGGGACGACGGGGGCGAGAGCCACATGGGGCAGGGGGTGGGGGTGCGTTCAGGCGGCAACGTCAGAAGGTCACCCTGGAGTCAGCAGGGAGGGACGGCGGGAAGTGGCATCTAGAGGGTCGCCCGGCTGCCGTGGAGGGGGCCTGGGGAGGCCAAGCGGGGCGTGGGGAGTGGACCAGCGGTGGTCAGCGGGGCCGAGAAGACCAGCAGCGGAAGTCGGGGCTCAAGGGTCATTGGTTCTGGGGTGACGGGGGCTGGGTTCTCACCCCAGGTGACATCAGGGCGGAGGGAGCCCCACAGCCCGTCCACAGGTTGGACACGGGTTTGGAGATTTCCCTGGGGGAGGAGTGGCAGGAGAGGGCTGGCTGCCACGGGGGAGGGGCTGGCCCCCAGCAGGTGGAGGCCCCGGGGCAGGGGTCAGACGGGACCCCAACTGTCCGGGGCCCAGGAGGAGCGGCTGTTGAGCCTGGGGTGGTGGAGTGAGGTCCATCATTGAGTGGACGCTGGTTAGTGGGGTCACGTCGGGAGAACCCGAGCGCCTTCCACGTGGGCCCCACACCCGGAGGGAACCCTGGTCCTGAGGGCAGGGACAGAGCGGGAGGGGTGAGGAAGGAGCTAGGAAGGGCGTCGTCCAGCAGGGACCCGGCCAGCGGGCAGCGCGGGGGCCCACGCTGACCACGGCCTCTAGGGGCGATGGTGAGGCCTGGGCTTTCTCCCTCGGTGAGGGGGGGGGGTCCCCTCCTCGCTTCCTTCAGGACTGTGGCCTCCACCCGCCCCCCGGTCCACAGGAACCCCACGGGCGAGTGCGTGGGGACTCCGGAGCCCCAGCCATGCCGGCTGCCCCGTGCTCTCCGGAGCTGGCGGGCAGCCCGGGCCCAGGACACCCGCCGTCCCTCGGCGTTGCGTGTGGCCCCCACTGCGCCCCTTTATCGCAGCCCTGCACCCCGCCTCGCAGCCTGGCTTGTGATCACAGCACAGCCGCCGTCCGTGCGCTGACCTCCGGCCTCCGGGGCTGCAGCGGGTGGGGCAGGGCCTCCAGGGTGAGAGCACCTGCTGCTTGTCACTCTGCCAGGCGCGCCCGCAGGCCCCTCCCCGTCATCCCCCACTCCAGATGCCCTGATCCTCCTCCATCACGTCACCCGCTGAGCTCTGAGCCCTCCTTCCGTGCCGCCCCGCCCCCGTGCCTTTGAACCCCACCTCGGCCACCCGAGGTTGGGGGTGTGCTCCTCGCGCCCCAGACCCCGCGCCTCTGCTCTCGGCCGCCCCCTGCTCCCCAGCGTTGGGGTCACCTCCCAGAGGGCGACCCACTCTCGGGCCCTCAGGCCCGTGGGCCACGCCCACGTCTGGACTGAGGGCAGCGCGGAGGCAAGGAGGCCAGCGCCAGGCACAGGGGTGAGGCCCGATGGAGGCCGCCTCCTGGGCCCGCTGGTGTCCCAAGGGCTGGCGGCCGCGCGGTGCCTCCCCCTCTGCCCTCGGAGGAGCTGGAGCCCGGCACTCAGGAGTCCTGCAGGGCTCTGCTGGCCTGGCTTGCCCAACCTGGCCTGGAGCCCACTTTCCCTCGTTGACTGTGGTCTGGGACTTTCCTGGTCAGGCTCCTTTGCCACAGAGACACTCCCGGGGAAACCCCGTGTGAAAGTGAGGTCACCAGGTCAGCCGGCGGCACGGGAGAGTGCTGGCCTGCCAGCGTCCTGGGGTACCCCGCCTGGGTCAGCGCCCCCAGAGCGCCCGTCTCTGGGGCGTGATGCAAGCTGCTCAGGGGAGACATACTGTGCTCGAGCATTTAGTGCCCCCAGTCCTGGGGCGTGCTGGGCGCTGGCCTGGGGTGTCCTGTCCCCCAGTCCTGGGGGCGTGCTGGGCGCTGGCCTGGGGTGTCCTGTCCCCCAGTCCTGGGGCGCGCTGGGCGCTGGCCTGGGGTGTCCTGTCCCCCAGTCCTGGGGCGCGCTGGCTGCTGGCCTGGGGGATGGCCCCTCTCCTCCTCTGTGGGTGCAGTCTCGTCGGCCCCCCTCTGGAAGCTCCGGCTCCGTGGCTGCAGCGGGATCTGGTGACGGGCGGCAGGGCGGGGTGAGGACACATGGCGGGCACGGCGCTGCCCGTCAGACCCCTCAGACGCCTGAGGAAGAAATCCCCTTTCCTACTTGGGCTGAAATAAGCCTTGAAAATGTCGGAGGGAGCGGGGCTTTGTCGGGACTTTCCTGGGAAGCGGCCTGGGGACTTGCCTGACTTTTTGTTTCTCCACGTGGGAGCCGGCCCCTGGCACAGGCAGCAGGAGAAAGCGAGCTGCTCTCGCTGAGCCCCTGGCCGGCCCGGCGCCGGGCAGGGTGGACGCCGCAGCCAAGCGTGTGCCCGCGCGCTGCCCGCCTCTGCTCCCGGCGGCCAGGGGCGCGTGTGCTGAGTGCCACGTCCCTGCGGAGGTGGGCCCTGAACTGCTGGTCAGTGAGGTTGGCGGCGGTCGTCACAGAGGCACGTGCTCAGAGCCAGACCAGCAGCCTGGGCTTCAGCCCTCCTGGCCGTGGGAGCAGGCGGGTCCCCCCCGGGCCTCCCCCTCGCCGGGCCTCAAGTTCCTCCAGTAGAACCTGCAGCCTCTGGTCGCTGTGGCGGGGATGGGTTCGGGTGCCCAGCAGGCCCCTGGGGCTCCATCCACTCCGGCCCAGGGCCCCCAGCACTTGCTGGCTCTGGGGTGTGCCTGCCGCTCCCCGCCCAGCGCCCAGCGTACACATGGCATCCTGGCACCTGGGGAGGGGGAGGGTAGGTAGGTTCGCAGGTAGGTTGGGTGCTCCGGCCGTGGGAGAGTGTGTACCGCGTCCCTGGCCGTGGGCAGCCAGGCATAGTGCCATACCGGCCTCGAGCCTCAGGCGAGGGAGGGGTGGGTCTGGTGGGCAGCAGGCGTGACTTCCTGGGGACGAGCAGCCTCCTGCCAGGCAGCGTTCCTCGGGGCCAGGACCAGGGCCTGTTGTCATTAGGGCAGCATCTGATTTTTCTAAAGGAACCGACTTGCAGGAGAATTTGGACAGACGACATTCCTTTAAACCCCGGGGCGATCTGGAAGACCCCCGTGTGCCCCGAGGGTGGCTCAGACGAGCCTGCTGGAGGTCGGGTACTCACCTGGGTCCCCCTGCCCAGCCCTGGACCCCACAGCGCCTCGGGCCCATCTCTTTTCAGGTGGTTCGGTCCTGGGACTTGTGTCCGCGCAGCTTTATTGATTTATACGTATTACGCATCATTGAGAAACGTCGGCTACAGCGTTGACCTCCTTCCTCCGCAGAGTCCGTGGACTCAGGACGGGTCTTTCATTTGCAGGCGACAGGACACAGGCCACAGTGGTTCTGCAGGTGGGAGTTCCCACCGCGCATCTGGCTGCCCCGTGAGCCGGAGCTGGTGCCAAGGGTCCGTGCCTGGCGTGGCCCACGGGCTGCTCTCTGGGCCCGAAGACCGCCGCCCCATTTTCTGCCGAGCAGGGCACCCGAGCCACCCACAGCATTCGCCCTCAGCACTTGGAGACGGAACTCGGACACGATGAAACCCGGCCAGGTGACTTCTCAGTGTGACATTCGTGACCAAGGACGGTGTGCTGGCCCTGCAGCTGTGACAGGAAGTTAGATGTCACCCGTGTTTTAGTGCAGGTTCGCTCCCAGGCCAAGCGCTTTGCGGTGCGTTAAAAATGTTATCCCTTACAAAAATACGTGTTCTTACAGAAATGACATAAGCGATGTATGTCGCTCGTTGAGTGGAGGCTGACATTGGCCTTTTTTATATCTAGTTTAAATTTTATTAAATAAAGCTGTCGTGAGATGCAGATAGGAAATTAACTCTTTTTTTTTTTTTTTTTTTAGCCTAAACTCATGTCTTTATTGAAAACAGCAAAATGGTGAAGGGGTTTGTGAGCCAGAAAGGCTGGGGGACAGAGCTGGATGCCGGGGCTCCTGGGGCTGCTGGTGGGGCCGGGAGCGTGAGGGCGGCGTGAGGGCAAGCGCAGCCCTGGGGTCACAGTCTGCCGGAGAGGGCTGCTGGCTGCAGGCTGGGGAGGCCGAGGGTCCCAGCTGGGGGCCGAGCCCTTTCCCCCTGGTCTCCATCCTGAAGTCTTCCTCGTCCGTCCCTGCCCCAGGGGCAGTCAGGGAGGGGATGTGCCCCTAGGGGACTGGTGAGCTGTCCACCCGAGGGTCCTGAAGGTCCATCCTGGGGTCTGGGAAACTGCTCCTGGGGCAGCAGAACCCCGGAGTGAGGACGGGGGAGGGCCAGGACTTTGGGGGGTGGGGAACCTCCCCATACAGCAGGCAGCTGAACCGCCAGCTGCCACCCCCAGCCTGTCCCCACCTTCAGCCAGGGACACAGCCGCAGACAGAGCCAGGGAACCGCCAGCCACTACCCCTCACCTGTCCCCGCCCACCGGGACCCTCGGCCTGCCCTGCTCCTCGGTCAGGGACCTCCAGCCCTGCCTGCTCTGTCCCCGGCTTGTGCTGCTGCCGTAGGTCCGGGGGGGGGGGGGGCGGAAAATGAGCGCTGATTCCCTGTCGTATTTAACAGGCTTCCCGTCCTCACTGGCACAGTGAACATCTCCGTTACGCCATTCTATATGACCGGCCCTGGGTTAATCAAAACAGCCCTCTGGAGTCTGGGCCGGAGCACACTGACAGCTGGCGTGGGCTGGCCACAAACTGGGTGATTTGGGGTTCTTCTCCGCACTCTTTTAGACTTTCCAAATTCCCCACAAAGTGCATCAGAAACAATATCATGTATCCCAACAGCCGGGGAAAGGTGTGTCTTGAAGCCGCACACGTCCGCATTTGTGGTGTGACCTCACGGGAGCAGACGCGTCTCTGAACACAGGCCGGGTTCCCGTGCCCAGCGCTCACGTCCAGTGCGTCGTGTCACGCCGGGAACGCGGGCCCCTCTGCAGGTGTGCGGTGGCGGGCGGCTTCCCGAGCCCTGGCGGAATGGCCGGGTGTCCGTCCACCCACAGGATCCTCCCTAGGCCCTCCCAGAGCTGGTGCCACTGCACCCCATACAGACCCAGGAGCCCACACTCAGCCAGGCCTGCCCCGCCTTCATGCGGGCTTCCTGCAAAAAGGAAAACTTTCAGATGAGAAAGCTGAGGCTGGGGGAGTGGAAGGGGGAGTTGATCACATTTCCAGTTACTTCGATGGGCAGAAAGAAGACTCCGGGACAAGCGTCTCGGTGAGGTCAACAGAGGAGCCGAAACGCCCTCTCCCCGCCCACGCCCACCCGTCTGGTCCCGGGGAGGAAGGCAGTACCCCCGTGGTGCGGTGGCCGCGCTCTCCCGGCCCTGGACTTCTGAGGCCCGCGTGCATTTACGTGCAGGTGCGTGTGCCCTCGTGTTCGTGCGTGTGTGTGTGTGTGGATTCACGTCTACTCAGCAACTCTGCTCCAGGACGGAGGCGTCTTTATCTGGAGGCTGTCATGGGCCCAGCAGAGCAGAGGTAACCGAGGCGTGACGGGTGCTGGGGAAGGTCGGAGAACAGCAGCCTTCCCACAGGCTTCTTGCCCTGAACCAGCAGTGCTTGCCCAGAGGGGCTGCCTGGGGGGCCCTCAGCAGCGCCCCCCACCACTGCCAAGACAGGTCAAGTGCAAATCAGCCCCCTCCTGCCGCTCCCCTGGAGAAACCCTGGGGCTGCAGGTGCCAGCCAGGGTGCCAGGAAGGCCTGGGGAAGGAGGCCGGCTGGCCCTGGCGCCCAAGGTCAAGGGCGGGCAGACGCCTTCCTCTTTCCCGCCGAGCAGGTAGCGCCTGCTTGGGGCCTTCCAGGTCTGGAGGAGGGCTCGCTCACTTCCTCGCTGAGCCTGTGCTCGCGGGGGTGGAATGTTCTCCTGGAAGCTAGTCTCCATGTGCTGGGTGTGGAGTTTCCCAGGCGGCAGCCTCAGAGAAAGTAAACACAGCGGGGCTTGCCCGGAGGAAACGAACCGCCCCAGTGGCCGGGTCGGGGTTTCCCGAGGCTCCTATGACTTCTGGCCAAGACCCACACTTTCTCCAAGTGCTTCCTCAAAGACCTGAATTTGGGGTCCGTCTACCCACCACGTCTGGGGAGACGACAGTTCTGGAACAGAGGTGATGGTTGCACAGTTCTGTGGATTACTTGGTGCCACTGAATAAATATTTAAAATGGTAAATTCATGTGGTGTGTATTTTACCACAATAAAAATAAATGAGTAAATGGGAGAACCCGCAGGCACTTATCAGCTCACTCTGTAGGTGGCAAGTCCAGCCCGGCGTGGCTGGGTCCTGCTCGAGGTCGCTGGCGAGGCCTGTGCTGGCCGGGCTGCGTCCTCGGCTGGAGCTCGGAGCCCCTTCCACGCTCAGTGCCATCACTGGCAGAGCTCAGGTCTCTGCGGTTGCAGGACCGAGAGCCCCCTTTTCTTGCTCGCTGCTGGGCAGGAGCTGCTCTCTGACCTGGACGTCGTCCTAGGTCCTTTCCTGTTGGCCCTCGGTACCCCAGCCAGCAGCGGCCTGTCGACTCCCGCGGGGAGAACTCTCTGCTCTCAAGGGGCTTGTGTCCCGAGGCCCCCCGATCCTCTCCCTAATGAAGGTCCGTGGGGTCGTAACGGAATCACAGGCTCGGATCTCTTTGCCAAGTGTCCACGATCACCGGGGCAGCATGGGTCCGAGAGCCCCCAGTCCCCTTGCTGACGGAGCGCCGGGGTCGGCTTGCTGTCCCTTCAGCCTGAGTCCCTCCAGGCCTTCTCAGGAGGGACTGCGCCTGAGTCACGGGAGCCCATGAGACGCAGGTGCAGCTCGGGGGTCCGGGGTTACCCTCCCACGGTGCCCAGGCTGCCGTCCACATCCCTGAGCAGTGCGTCCACAGCTCACACCTGTGTCACCCCCTCCCCACGGGCACTATCCGACCCCACCCCTGACCCGGGGCCAACGAGCACCCCCCTGCCTTCCCAAGCTGAGCTTAATGTGGCCCTGGTCGGAATATGGTTCCGCCCACCAGCTGCCATGCTCAGGAGGCTGTGTCTGTGTGTGTGTGTGTGTGTGTGTGTGTGTGTGTGTGTCTGTGAGTGTGTGTCTGTTGTCTGCTTGTATCTGTGTCCGTGTGTCTGTGTCTGCTTGTATCTGTGAGTGTGTGCATGTGTGTGCATGTGTACAGGTGTGCACTGTAGCCCGTGCAGACCCCGGGGTGGCAGAATACTGCTGGTGGCATGTTCTGGCCCCGACGACACCGCTGGGCAGGGCAGAGCAGGAATTAGCTGGTAATTAGCCCACATGGACCCCACGATCCCCGAGATCTGCCCCCTGCCCTTTGGGGAGAGCAGGACCCGAGCGGCTTCCAGGAGCCTGGGCTGCACACAGGGTGGACCCGTGCAGGCCTGCAGGCCGAGGCCCGTGGGTGGGGTGGCCCCGGGGGAGCGGGAGGCCCCCAGCTTCCGCTCTGTCGCTGCTCCTGGCTCGGTGCCTCTGTGCCACCGGGTCTCTGCAGCAGAGTCTGGTTGTGTGAGCGTCTTTCTGACTTTTTGCCCCTTTTTAGCCATATCTGCTGTACCACTCAGGGTTCATTTCCCCCCCTGTTTTATTGAGGAGCAATTGACACCCGCCAGGGTTCTCGGCTGCAGGTAGTGGAGGCTCTCTCGGCCTCACAGGGCTCTGGGGTCAGCGGGGAGGCAGGAGGAGCCCGGGCCTGGGCCGCCCACCAAGCGCTGCCCAGACGGCCTGCTTCTGGAGCACATGCACCAGACCCCAGGTTGGGCACAGGGATGTCCAGTGGCCAAACTCAGGCCCCAGGCGGGGCACACTGGGCCTTTCCGTGGCCCTCGAGCCCGCGTTTGCAGGATGCCAGCAGGGTAGTCGTGGACAGCGGCCTGTCCATCTGCACAACGGCACTTCCCAGTTACATGGTGCGGTTGGCGTGGCCCGTGCGACGTGGACAGAGAGACTGAGGACCTCGGGTCCCTGATGGCCCTGTGGACTCGGTGCCACCTGTGGCACCCGCCCCACTTCCTGGTCCCCCGCCCCAGTCTGAGCAGCCCTGGTCTTACCTTGGTGTCTCCTGGGCGAATCCTGCAGCTTGCGCCCCATCTCCACGGGTTTGAGCTTAGCCTGCAGGCGATTCCAGCCCTAGCCCTCCTCGGAATCACCCACTGATGCCCACGGAGAAGGGGCAAGCTGGCCACGTGGAGCCCTGCCATGTTCCACCCACCAGGCTAAACAGACAACTGCCATTGCGGTAGCCACTGGGTTTTGGGGTGTCCGTTGCAGAGCAGTGGATAAACAGAGCACAGCCAACAATCACATTTGTGAAGATGGGAGGTTGACTTTCAGGGGCCGTGTGCCGACATCTCAGTGGATCTGGTCTCTGCTTTCATCCTGCCAGGTCTTCTGGGGCCCTGGCCCCCCAGACGCTGGCCAGACCTGGCCCTCACCCCACCCATGCCCGCTGGAGTATTTACACCGTGGAAAGTGGCAGATGCGAAAAATCAGGGCTTTTCTCCCAGGAGAGGCCGTTTGGTCCCTGGGGTGGCTGGGCAGCAGAGCCTGGCGGTTCTCGCTGGCCCCCCACCGGGGACGCGGGTGGCTTTCTGTCCACCTCTCCCCCTGGGCTGGTGCTTGCGGATGTGCTGTGCTGGCCTCAGGGGCCGAGTTTGGGGCTGCTGCTCTGTGACCCAGGGTGGGACGGGTGCAGTCGTGTGAAGGGAGCCGTTTGGGGAAAGCGAGAGGCGTGAGCAGCGCTTGGAGAAACGGCGTGTTGGTGGCAAGTCTGCCGTCCCTGCTCGGTCATTTCTGAAACATGATTCAATGAAGGAAGCTTTTATTGGGCCCACGCCGCTGCGGGGTGTGGGAGTGGGGGAACCCGTGAGGTGCTGGGGGTCTCAGTGGAGTTCTTCAGCTAAAGTGGCCCCTGGCCGGGGTCCCACCCCGTCCGGCCATCGCCCTGCTCACCCGGGTGGGGACCGAGGCCCAGCAGCCGCAGAGCCCATGCAGGAGTCAGGCCAGCCACTCCGGAGCTGCGAGGCCACACGACGGAGCCGGCGACGGGGAGGGTGGCGGCACGGCGCCCAGCTTCGCGCGCACCTGCCCTGCCGGTGTGCTGCTGCCCTGTGGACTCTTCACCAGTGGCTGCGAGTGGTCTTTGGACGGGCGGCAGGCGGGCCAGGGGCTGTCACTGTCCCGTGCGGTGAGCTGGCATCACTGACCGAAGCTCGATCCTGAAGTCGGCCTTCGCCCCACAAGGTGACGACTGGATTTTGTGTCTCTTACTGTGGTACAAGTCCACAAATATCAGCTACGGGGCACTCTTGCCGAAACTATTTAACTTGAGTCTAACAGGCCTTCAGAGCGAACTTCCAGCTGTAGGAATGACAAGGGACGGGACAACCAGCGACCAGGCAAACCCAGGCAGGGGGGCTTCTCCCGGACACCGGCGCTGGCTCCACACATCAGTGTCATGGAAATGGCATGTGGTCTGGGAACGCCATGCCCGGGGCTGTCACAATCCGTGTGCGGTCTGGATCAAGTCCTCTTCGAGAGAGACCAGCTGTGGAAGATATTCTTGGGCAGTTTGGGAAATCAGGACATGAACTGGGGATTAGACATTACGAAAGAATTTGTCCTGATTTTGTTAAGGTGATGATATTCTTTGTCTATGGGAAACATTTGTATTATTTTAGAGATGCAAACAGAAGTATTTCAGGGAGGAATGGCATGATGTCTGTGGTGTGCTGTCAAAATCTTCAGCATTAATAAAGTAGAAAGAAAATATGCCAGTATTTAGGGTGAGATTAATGCCTTTGGGGATCCCCTTACCCCTGCTCCAAGTACGTAATTCAGAATGAAACTTTATTTTTTTGAAATGTAATAATAAACATACACACAAATGGTAGAAGTAACTCACGTTATGTGAGGTAAGATTAGGTGATTCACTCTCCTGAAAGGAGAACATTTGCCTCTCCTTATAATTTCTTCAACAACGTAATTTTTATAGGATTGATAAGGCATGATGGTTAATTTTATGTGTCAATTTGGCTGGGCCATGGTACTCAGATATTTGGCCAAACACATCTGGATCTTGCCATGAAGATTTGTTTTTAGATGAGATTAACATTAAATCAGTAGACTTTGAGTAGAGCAGATTGCCCTCCAAAATGTGGGTGGGCCTCATCTAATCAGTTGAAGGCCATAAGAGAAAACACACTGAGGTCCCCTGAGGAGGAAGGAGCTCTGCCTCCAGATGGCCTTCAGACTCGAGCTGCAGCACCCACTCTTCCTGGGGCTCCGGCCACCCTGCAGATTTTGGACTTGCCAGCCTCCACAAGCACATGAGCCGATTCCTTAAAATAAATCCTTCTCTTCCTCTCTCTGCATAGCTATATACCAATATAGATATAGATATGGATAGGGACATAGACATGGACATATCCCCTATTGGTTCTGTTTCTCTGCAGAACCCTGTCTCATACACAAGAGAAATGGGTAGACTGAATGTTACAAGAAGCTGCAAATCCACAAGAAAGTATGGAGGGACCTGGCAGGAGGGAGGCTGCTGAGCTAAGGGTGCAGGTCATGGGAGTGGGATGGGGACCGGTGTTCCTTCTTATATGACCTGTGTCAAAGGGCCCTGGGGTGGGCAGGGGACCCTGAGACTCTGGTGCTAGCTGTGACCATGACAGCATCCCCACCACTCCCAGGTTCTACCTACCAGATTATGCCTGTCTGCTAGGAAGTGAGACCCCCCAAGAGCCATCGTTCCTTCAAAGGTGAAGGTTTTGGCTTTAGCAATAGTTCTTTTGTAATTTTTGGATTTTATTCACAAATTCTACTTGAACTTCACTCTAGCTTCAATCACCTTGATTCCCCCATTCACCATTTCCTGCTTGCCCTGGCCTGTTTGTGGGTCTTTATTTTGAGTCACCTCTTGTTTGCCTGGGTAATTTTTTGAGTTGTTTTTTCAGGAAGGGAATGTTCTTAGCACAATTTCTGAGCCCCTGGTGCCTGAGAACCTTTTTTTCTGTTGCCTGCACACGTGCAGAAGGTCACCCCACAGTGACCTGGCTGGGTACAGAAGTTGGGGCTTGCAGCCATGGCGCCGTGGCCATCCTCTGTTGTCTCCTGGTATTTGTGCAGAACTCTCTTGGGCCACTCTGAGTTTCTTTGTGTGTGCTTGCCTGATGTTTTATACTTGAGATTTTCACCAGACTGTCATTAATTTTGCTTGGTACCCGATGAGACTTTTTGTTAAATGGATTGAGATTGGTCTTCAGTTCAAGAAAATTTCTTCTACTGTATCTTTGATTACTGTCTCTGTTCTTTTTGTTCATGTTTCTTCCTCTGGAAGAGCAATTCTGTACCTGGCGAGTGTCTAGCTTTTGTCTTCAAATGTCCTTTCAACTCACGACTGTGTCTTTACCCCACACTGTTTCCCTAGTTCGTCTGCTCTCTTCTCAGTGGACATCTGTCTATCCACGAACTTGCTCTCAATTTCAGTCTGTTTCATCTGCGTCTCAGCCCTTATTTCCTACATTAAAGGATTTCCTAAATTTTATTGACTGAAAATAACAGCCTGGATGTATCATTCTTCCTTCGGAATTTTTTTTCATGAGTAGGTGCTGTGTTTTCCTGGGTTTATGAAACAGAATAATGAATGGTTCTGTGCTGGTTTTATTTTTCTTTTTACTGCTCCCTGGACAATCAGAATCTTACAGAGGCTGGTGTTTCCCCCGACACAGGGAGAGCGGGTCTTCCTGACTCTCCTCCGTTTGCATTTGGTGGCTACGTTCCTGGTTCCTGCTGTCACTTCGTGGGCGGTGTTTGCAGCTGCTCCGGGGACGGGGTGGAGGAGGGGCCCTGGGAAATTCCATGGTTCTCTGTCCTGTGGACTGAAGCCCAGCGTGGGCCGGGTCCACTGCAGGCTGGGTCCACCCTCCACCCTCCACTTGGGCCAGAAACTCCTCTGTCCCGCCTGAGCCCTGCTCCATCAGGGAGCTCGTGCCCAGACTTCCGGCCCAACAGGCACAGACCCAGCTCTGACAGGCGCTGTCACCGGTCAGGGAAGCACTTTGCTGCTCGGCCCCGCCGTGAGCTTCCAGCTCTGCCACCTGTACCCAAGGTGCTGAGGTCCCCTGCCCGGGCCCTGGCTGCCCTCATAGCTCAGCCGTCACGCCAGGGGCGCTGGGGTCCCGGACGCCTCTTCCTCAGTTCCTGTCACCTTCCTTTGAAACAATCAGCTGGCACCAGCGTCCAGGAGGCCCTGGGTGAGGCCTCCGCTCACAGGCCCGCCACGCCTGGGCTTCAGTCAATGGTGTGCACGGGGCACCCTAGCTCCACAGGCCCTGTGGTCTGTCTGCACTTTGGGAAGCTTTCCACCCAACCAGGTGAGCCTGGGTGGAACAGGAGCAGGGCCCTTGTTGCTGTCAGTGGGCCCCCAAGTGTCCCTAGACTACTGGCACAAGTTTGCTCCCGTGTACAGACACTTGTCCCAGAACTTTGGGACCTGGAGACTTAGGAGCGGGGGGGCAGCCTGTAGACACAAGCCCTTGCACACCCAGCTCCGGGACCCAGCACCCCCACCCCCTCCTCCATGCCCCATGGGCCCAGGAGAGCCCGGCTCACACAGTTGCACAGGTGAAGGTGTGTCAGTGAGCCTGGGCCCAGGGACAGGGGTGCTTCTCCCCAAATGCACTGTGCTGTCCTTACCTGTCACACTTAAGCAGGCAGGTGAGGGGTCAGGAGCCCAAAGGGGAGCCTGGTCACCTGGGTGGCTAGTTGTCTGGCCGTGGGCGAGCTCTCTAACCGTTCCCTGCCTTGATTTCCCCATCTGCAACTTAGAGGCAGTCATGGTGCCCCTCCAGCGGCCGAGCGGGAAGGTTAAAAAAGCTGTTTTGCTTATTTTTACTAGTATCGTGACCACCAAATAAAGACGCAAACCACTCCATCTTCTTTGAGGCCCCAGCATAACCTTGGCTGATGTGCTCTTAGCCCAGCTTGCCTGGCATGCCGTTTGCTGGCCTCCTCGGAGGGGCCAGGAGAGGATGCGGGTACGGGGGAGAGAGGTGGTCTCTGACCTGCCCGTCCTCTGCCTAAACTCCTGTCCATGGACGGCCGGGCCCTGACCTCTGACCACGGTGGGCACGGGGCCCAGAGGCCCATCAGACCCCTTCCTCAGGAACGTGGAGCTGCGGCTACAGCCGCCCACCCACGATGCCTGGACTGAGGGTGACACGTTCTCAGATTGGGGGTGGCCCAAGTTCTCACCCTGCGGACTAGAGCAGGAGAGGGCGATGGGAGGGGGTGTCCTGCCCCAGAAAGGAGCAGAGAGGAGGGCTGAGACCAGAGTCCACGTGTTGGGCATCTGCTGCTTCCGGCCAGGGCTGGGACACCCCAGTCACCCTTCTCATGTATGCCCTGTCTGCATCTGCAAGACTGAGCTGCGTTCCGTGACCTGCAGTCAAACTGTCACAACCAAGAGCAAACCCTTCTCCTATCCTTCGGTCCCTCCAGCGACACGATGTTCTCCATCTCCCAGAAGTTTCCCAGCCCATCTGGACACAGGACTGATTTTTCACCTTCTGTGCCTTCACTGAGCCCCCTGGTAAGGCCCTTGGTGGAGGTCCTGTGCTCCTGTCACTCACCCACCTCGTTCACCCCTGGCTCAGGCCACAGACACCCTCTGTATTCCCTCAGGCCTCCCAGGGGGCTTTTGTTCTCTGATGCTTAGCCTGTGTTCTCTGCATCTTCTTCCTTCACTAATTTTTCTTCTTAATGATGACAGTTGTCCTGCTTCTGAACCGTCCTTGCACTGCGAACATAAACCCTTCTTGGTGATTGTGTATGATGATTGGATACTTTGGCACAATGTTTAAATACATTGGTAGAGTCTTTTGGCAACTATTTGATCTAGAATGCTTGCATCAATAGACATAAGTGAAATAGCATCATTTTCACATGCTATCTTTATGAAAGTTATGTTTTCATAAATTAAAGGAGGCTTTCCATCCTTTTTCTGTGGCCTAGAAAAGTTTACACACGTTTTAAATATCTATTTTAAAAGTAAATAAAATTTAGTTGAATTTGAAATTCAGGACTGGAATTTTTCCAAAGATAGATCTTTAGTCACCTTTCTAATTTCTTCTGTGGAAGTTGGACTTTATAAATGTCCCAGTTCTTCTAGGATTGATTTTGGTAATTTCTGTTTTGCTGGAAGAGCAACCATTTCCTCCATATTTTCATGGGGATGTGCTTGACTCCCTCTTCTGCCCAGCCCTGCTTCCCTGCCCACCCCTCTACCATGACTCTGGGCAGGGGCCGGGCAGGGGCCATGGGTCCAGCTTGGGTCCGAGGTCTCCCTTTGGATTATGTCAGGTTGTCACATGGCTGTGCTTACTGATAGGACACTCTCACTTTGGAAGAAAACAATGGGGTGTGTTTTCAGGGCAGTACAATAACAGACATTTTTAGGGACAGGTGAGAAGGGCGTTATCTTTAGCATTGCCGTCTTAATCAGCAAATGCCATTCCTACCCCACCACTTGGGAATAGTCTTCACCAGATATTATCTTATTATTTGAAAACTGGTTAATCAAGTTCAGGGCCAGCAAGCTTGGGTAATTTCCAGCCTTCCTAATGCACAGTTCATGTCCTTTAAACGCTGATTGTTATTCATCAGCTTTTTATAAAGGTTAAATTCCCTTTAATGTCTTAAGTTCTATTATAATTTAATATATTCTTTTTTCTTTTTAAGCATTTCAAATACCTGACAAGAAGCATTTACACCACAAACACACCAAACCTCTCAAACACTTAAATTACTCTTATGTATGTAATAAATCAGGCTTATAACAAATCAAGTTAACGTACACATTCTAATACTGTTTTACACACTTAAATTATTTAACATCTCTCAGCTTAAAATCACAACTCTAATAGAAATAATAGGTCATTCCTAAACTTAATTTTAAAGAGAACTAATACAAGAACATTGATATAGTGCATTATTTCTATTAAATTTTTTTGTTGTTTCGCTACATTATAGCTTAACGCTAACTTTGATACCTCTATAGTGCATTATTTCTATTAAATTTCTTTGTTGTTTCGCTACATTATAGCTTAATGCTAACTTTGATACGTCTATAAAGAACTTGCTCTGTAAAGCTTAACATTCTATTATAAAATATATATGTAGTTAAGTTTAGCCTCTTTATTTTTTTAAATTGTGGTAGAATGTATACAACATGAAATTTACCATTTTAACCATTTTGAATGAACAGTTCAGTGGCATTAAGTACATTCACTTTGTTGTGTAACCATCATTGTTGTCCATCTCCAGGACTTTTTCATGTTGCAAAACTGAAACTCTACACCTGTTAAGCAATGCCCGTACCCCAGCCCCTGGCAACCACTGCTCTGGCTCCGTGAATTTGGCTCCTCCAGGGACCTCAAGTAAGTGGATCATACACGATTTGTCCTTTTCTGTCTGGCTTATGTCACTGAGCATGATGTCCTCAAGGTTCATCCATGTGGTAGCAGGTGTCAGACTGTCCTTCCTTTTTTTTTTTATTTAAATTTTTATTTATTTATTTATTTATGTATTTATTTTTATTTTTGGCTGTGTCGGGTCTTCGTTTCTGTGCGAGGGCTTTCTCCAGTTGCGGCAAGTGGGGGCCACTCTTCATCGCAGTGCGCGGGCCTCTCACTGTCGCGGCCTCTCCTCTTGTGGAGCACAGGCTGCAGACGCGCAGGCTCAGCAATTGTGACTCACGGGCCCAGTTGCTCCGCGGCATGTGGGATCTTCCCAGACCAGGGCTCGAACCCGTGTCCCCTGCATTGGCAGGCAGATTCTCAACCACTGCGCCACCAGGGAAGCCCTCTTGTGTGGTTTTGATTTGCATTTCCCCAGTGATTTGTGATACTGAGCATCTTTTCATGTGCTTAGTGTCAATTTTTATATCTTCTTTGGAGAAATTCCTATTCAAGCCCTTTGCCCATTTTTAAATCGGCGTTCTTTGGTTTTTGTTGTTGATGTTTTAGAAGTTCTTTGTCTATTTTGTATATTAACCCCTTATCAGATACATGATTTGTAAATATTTCTCTCATTCTGTGGTTTGCCTTTTCACTCTGTTGATCGTGTCCTTTGATGCACAAGAGTTTTAAGTTTTGATGTAATCTAATTTCTCTAGTTTTTTTTCTTTTGTTGGTTTGTGCTTCTGGTGTCAGATCCAAGAAACCATTGCCCAATCCAATGTCATGAAGCCTTTCCTCTGTTTTCATTTAAGAGTTTTACAGTTTTAGTCCTACATTTAGGTCTTTGGTCTGGTTTGAGAAAAGTTTTGTATGTGCCATGCGTGAGGTGAGGGCCCAGCCTCATTCTTTTGCTCGTGAATATGTTGGTGGGCTTCTTCAGGAAGAGTTAACTGTGCTTTTTCACTGGAGATTTTCCTGCGTTCTAGTTTTGCTTGCCTCCAGCTGTGCTTCTGGCACATTGTGGGCCTGGGACAGAGTGAATGTTTGATTAAGACCATTTGTTTAATCTTGGCTTGGATTTGCAAGTAAACACAGAGACAGTCCTAGACATCCTAAACCACTTGATGAGTCTCAGCTAAAAACAATAAAAATCCACATACGGATGGAAATCTGACAACGTCCTGCCACTGTACCAGTTCCTTGCTTGCTCACTGACAGTGGAAAGGCTGGATGAGGGCATGGGTTCTGGCTTGTTCACACTGTGGTGCCCCCGGTCCCCGCTATCCTGAGGCTGCCCCGCGTCCCCCTCCCGCCTGGCCTCCTCCCAAGCCAGCAGCAGACAGGCAAGGGAAGTGGGATGCTGAGAAAGGCTGAGAGCTGCACGCAGCTCACTGGCCAGGTGCGACGGCCGAGGTTGGATGAGCCGGAGAGCCCAGCAGTGGCTGCTGAATGATGTTTCTCGTTCCTCTTCCTCTGCAAGGACTTGGGCTCCCTTCACCACGAGACACACCAGCCAGTCTCCTGGACCTGCTGGCCCTCCCCTCCTCGCTTGGCCATAGGCCTGGGCTGGTCCCTGCTGGGCTGCCCGGTCTGGTCACTGGTCTTGCCCTTGATGGCAGGTCATTCTTGGTCTCGTTTGTCACCCGGAACGGCTGCATGATGCACGGTTCGCATCCCTGGGCCTGTGTGCTCTGGGCTCGGGCGCTATCTGGGGTCTCTGGGGAGGCGGCACCTTCTGTGGGCTGGGGACCAGGGAGGGGCCAGGGAGGGAGCCTGTGTAGAGGGAGAAGCCCCTCCGTCCCTGGACACAGGGCTGAAAAGGCATCTCCCTCATCCATTGCTGTGATGTCACATGAATGGATGCGGAGCAGGGGCCCCGGGCACCAGGCGGCTGTGAGTGGGCCTGGGAGGGGGACCCCAGGTCGTCCGGGTGGGTGGCTGCAGTGGGGCACCGACCCCGGCTGGCTGTGCTTTGACCCTGTGTGCATGGCACCATGGTGACACCACACTGATGCCCCGGGGCACCTGTCGTATGCTCATTTTTTAGAGGAAGAACATGGAAGCAGAGAGGGAAGTGGCAGGGCCTCTGCGTCCTCACCCTCACCCTTACCAGGCCCGTCTCACGCCAGCCTCATGGCCAAGAGACCATGGCATCCTCTCTGGGCTCCTGCGTACGCGGGTGTCCCAGCTCTGGTTCCACAGCTCAAGGGTTCCAACCAAGATGGGTGCCCTCTTGGGGGTCAGGCCTGGGGACTGGACTTCCCTGGGGCAAGGGGTCCCCCTCCTCCCCCACGGGAGGGGCTTGTGTCCCTCCTCTGTGTCGCGGAGGCTTGGCAACACAGCTGGACAGGTGGCCTGCTCCACGCAGGGGGGCCGTGTGGACTCACTTCTCGGGCCACGGGGCAGGCCCAGCTGTACATCTGCAGCCGGGTCCCTCCAGGTGCGGTCCTCTTCTGCCCCTGTTCAGTTCAATCCCACGGCATGTGGTGGCGACCAGATATAGGACCACACCTAGGAAGGTGACAGGTGCTTTCTCGCAGCCTCAGAAAACCCAGGTTCTGCCCCCGCTGCCCGGATGGGGCTGCCTGGCGCACTGCCCTCCGCCCACCCAGCTTCCGTCTCGGAACCGTCCAGCAGCTGCAGGCGTGGATGTGGCTCCCACGGGTCTCCCCAGATGCACAAGCTCAGATGTCACAAGCCAGTGCCCAGGGGTCGCCAGGCTTGGTGTCTAGCAAGGCCTTCCGCTCAGAGTTCCCGAAGCAGCAGGGAGTCTTTCTTTTCTGTCCCCACAGAGTCCCAGGAAACCCAAGAGGAAGGGCGCCACCCCAGATGGACCTGCGAGCAGCCCCGGACTGATTCTTGGCCTCCCTCCCCACCCCAGGCCCCCAGCACCCGGGATTGATGTCTTAGGGGCCCCTTGGGCCTGCGGGAGAACGTCCCACCCCAGGCACATCTGGACCTGAGGACCTGACCACCTTGGGAGGCAGCTCTTCTCAGGGTCCCTCCGGGAGAGACTGACCAGGTCGGTGATGACAGAAGCTGTTGGCTGTCCTGGCTCGGGGCCTCGCCTCCCCTCCCCCGCCCCTTCCTGTTCCGTCCTGCTCCCTGGCCCGTTTCCATGCATCTCATTTATGCTTTTCTGCTGGGGAGCGGGCAGGGAGGAGTGACCAACACCCTAATCCACCCCCTGCTGTGGGAGACATGGATGTGGCTTGAAGGAAGATGGATGGGGGAGTGTGGCCAGTGCACTGCTCGCCCACAGTGGTCAGTGTCTCCCTGACCCCACAGGCATTGAGCTTGACCATACGACTTGCTTTGGCCAGTGGATGTAGGCGTGTCTGAGCCAGAATAGTCCACATGTTCGGTTCTTCCCCTCTTGCTCTCTCGTCCACGGTGACAACAGAGGTCCCAGGAGATCCTGGAACAAGCAGTCACTTGGAGCCAGCCGAGCCCTCTGCTAGAGTGGACTCAGTCCTCACATACTGTAACGTAAGCCTCTGAGCTGCTGGGGCTGTTTGTTACTGCAGCAAACGCTGACTACTACAACAACCCAAAGGAAAGAATAGCTAACAGTAGAATTTGAGGTGCCAAATTTATTTTGAGAGAGGATACCAACATGTCACATGACAGAGGCCATGAAATAAATGAGGAGGACACAGTACTTAGTGACATGGCAGGGGGTGGTGAGCAGGGAGGACCCAGAATCCAAACTCAAGTGACCAGTGAAAACACACGAGAGGTGGTTCTGGGGATGACATATCATCTGATCCTGGCCAGCAGGGAGTTCCAAGGGGCAGGGCTGGAGATGGAGAAGTGTTCTCTGTCTCGCCTGTGACCCTGATGGCCTTCATGTGTACGAGGCTGGTCCTCCTCCTTCTGGGAACAGGGCTGATCCATGCCCCAGCCTCCCACACGGTCAGGTGTGGGTCTGAGTGCAAGCTGGTGGCATTCAGGCAGAAGTGACGTGTCCCCCCCAGGCCTGGCCTTAAAGCCCTCCCCCGCCTGAGCCCCCAACTCTTCCTAGTCCAGTCTGGGTGAGAGGAGGGCAGAGCCATGAGAGGGGAGGAGCCTGGGACCCCCAGGGGCTGCGTGGAGCCGACAAACTGGACTGGACTCTGACCAGGTAAGATGCAAACTTGCCTGGAGTTAAACCACAGGCACCCGCTTCCCCGGGGACGGGAGGCCTGCCTTGGCCGTAGGATGAGCCTGGGGGGGGGGGGTGGGGCAGAGTGAGGCGCAACCCCCACCCCGCCCCAGCAGGTGGCCGCCTCCTGTGTCTGCAGGTCCACTTGGGCCCCACCTGCAGCTAGCACGCTCTTCTGCAGGCACCCACCTCTCACCTTCTGTGAGCCCCTCGGTCCCCGATGGCCCATGGGATGACATTTGGGTGCTGAGGCTGACCCGGCTGTGCACGGGGCTGCCGCTCACCTGCCCCTGGGTCTCCAGTGTTGCCCCCCACCGTGCCCCCACCGACGTGGTCTCAGGCGGCCTCCAGACCCCTCCCCATCCGGCACTGCCCCTCCCCCCCTTTCCCAGACCAGTGTCCTTCACAGGCCCCTAAAGGAGTCTTGAGAAATTCTGTGGCCCCCAGTACATTTTTAAGTTAACAGCTGAGGAAACAGACAAAGACCATCCAAGTCAAAGGCTCTTTATTCAGGGTGCTGGGCAGGGACTCGCGGGCAGGCAGCGGAGGGGGCGGTCTGGTGCTGGGAAGGGGGAGTCGGGGAGCCTAGGGACGCCGAGGGCCTGGGGGGCAGGGGGTGTCCAGGAGCTGCCTGGCTGTCCCGGAGCACATCTGCTCCCTCCCGTTGGTCCTGAGTTGGAAGCAGGGAGAGAAATTAGGGAAGCTGGCGGTCACAGGTCAAGTCTTATCCGTTCCCAGCTGATTTTTACTGGTTGTTATCTGGCTTCCTGGACTCGCAGATGACCGCCGTCTGGCCTTGAGCCGCTGTGACTCACAGGCCCGTCCCAGCTGGTCCTGGAGATGGCGGTTTGGCCACCCGGGCAGGTGGCTGCAGGGTGTGGGTCAGAGTTTCATCTTTTATGTTGTCTGGCCATGGTCCATGGGGAAATTCAGTCTCTAACAACTAAAATTTCTCCTCCTAAGTTTAAGTGGTAGCATCTGACATATTGTAGAAACCAACACTGAGACAATACCTCCGAGGTCATTCTTTTAACTGAGTGCCAGCGTGTGTTGTATGGGCCAAGATGAGGGTCACTCGGAATTAACTTCCTCAATGAATCGTGAACAAGGAGAGTCAACATGCTTTGTCCTGTCACCGTGTTTCAGCAACGCAATGTCATGCGTGGCTAAAGGGTGGGCTCTTTGTGAAGCGGGGGGCTGCCCCAGGCATGGTGCTCCTGGTGAGGGGTGTGTGTGTGTGTGAGAGCTCGCGTGTGAGCCCGTGAAGGAGCGTGCGTGTGCGTGCCCGTGTGTGTGTGCTGGGGGTGAACTAGACTCCATGCTCATCAGTTATCAAACAAGGATCCGGTGTGAATCAGGTAGCATGACTGACCCCATCAGCCCAGAGGTCAGCTTTCCCGTGTTTTCAGCAGACGAAGGGGCAGGTGTCACATCCTGCGGGTGGGGACCCGGCTGGGAAGCAGCTTGCTTCTTCCAGACAAGGAAACGCTACTTCTGCCCAGGGTGACGTGAAGACGCGGCCGTGCAGGAAGCTGTCCCACCCACTCACAGGTCAGAGCCTTGCCTGGGTGCTTTTCCTCCCCCCGTGTCACACCCTCGGAGGGGTGTTGAGATCAGCCGAGAAGGTGGGCACCTCTGAACTTGGAGAGTCAGTGTTGGGGTCCCCCAGGGGCTGGCTCCCTGACCACAGTTGGGGGGCCCAGAGCATCGCCTCCCCTCCTGCCCCCTCACTCGGGGTCACCCCAGAACCCCTGGGGACGTGTGCAGGCCACCAGGGATGCCGGGGCAGGGCCCCCTGTGAGCTGACTCCAGAAGGGAACACAGGGATGTTGAAGCTCTGGCACCTGGTCCCCTCCTTGTGTCCCCGGGAAAGAGTTCGGTACTTCTGTGCCCCCAGTTTGAAGGCCACCAGCCTAGAGAGCCCCCTCTGTCCTGGCCCCTCGTCCCCCGGGGTTCACCTGGCCCTGGGTACCAGCTCCTCCACTGCACGGTCACATGTATCTCAGTGCATCACATGTAGACGCATCTCCTCCGACTGCCAGCGTCCTGGGAAAAGGGGGACATAGCATTCATTCTTTTTTGTAATTGAAGAAATATTATTTTATAATAACTGCACTTAGTAAAACAAACAAACAAATCTGGAATGTACAAGACACTCTCTGTTCCCACCCCTCCCCCTCTGGGGCTGGCCCACTGAGATGACCACGTCTAGCTCTTCTCTGAGGGTCATCTCTGCTGTTCTTTGTATTTTTTTCACTGTCAAATACTTCCCTATTTAACTGGAAAGCTTTGCTGCAAACTTGCACAAAATCTAGTTGAGGTGCCCTGAATCGTGGTCCCCCAGAGGCGTTCACATCTTAATCTCCGGAACCTGTGACTATGTCACCTAGCAGAGTAAAAGGGGCTTCGCAGATGGGATTAAATTAGGGTTCTTGAGACGGGAGATTATCCTTATCAGGAGGCGGAAAGGTCAGAGAGAGAAGTGATGATGGAAACAGACCAGAGAGGGCAGAAAACGTGACGCTGCGTCTTTCAAGATGGAGAAGGAAGCCACAAGCCAAGGACAGGCAGGCGCCTGCGGGAGCTGGAAAAGGCAGGAAATGACCCTACCCTGTGCCCTCCCCGCCCCCCGCCCCAAGGAATGCAGCCTCCACACATCGATCCAGCCCGCTGAGGTTGACCCCTGACCTCTGTATCTGCAAGATAGTAAATTCGTGTTGTCTTAAGCCACTCAGTGGCGGTAATTTATTAGGAAACTAATATACTCTTGTTATCAAAATACCCATAAAACATTCTTAAGCAGCATGATTGGAGACATTTGTGTAGTGGTTACAGAAACTGGCATAACAAGACTGCATTTAAGAAAAACCAAATTAAAAATGAGACATAATTGTTTAATAATAATAAACAGCTGCAAGTACATCTTAACAAATGGAGTGGCCTCGGTCCAGAACCTTGACACTGATGTTTATTTTGCCACTTAAAAGAGTCAGATGACTTTCATCTTAGTTGCATTATTAGGGAAGTTTCAGCATTGTGTTCTTGCTGGCAGCCGCAGCACAACACATCTATCCAGACCCCGGCAGCTGGCTTCCAAGTGTCCAGGGAAAACAGGCTCCAGCTGGCTTCTGCTGTGGAAGCCTGGTCACTCCAGGAACAAACTGAGGCCCAGTGGGGGTGGGAGAGTTTGAAGGGGGACCAGTCCCACTTTCCCTCCCGTCTGCCCCCACACCACTGGGGTTTGGGGAGCCCCTAAAATGAAACCAGCACGATGCAGGCTGCTTTGCACCCTGCATCTGAACCATTGGGGTCGACACCTCGAAGAGGCACCCAGATCTGTCACATTGTCATTCTCTCTCAACTTCGCAGGACCCCCATCATCGAGGGGCTCCTCAGGACCGGCCAGCGTCCCACTCACAGCTGGGAGTGATTTGATCAGCACCAAGGGCTGAGGCTGTTTATGAGATGGAACAAAGTAAACAAAAGTTCTACTTTGTTGTTTTTTTTTTTTGGGAATGTGAAATTCCTTTGGAATGCTGTTCTTTGTGGTAAGACTGGGTTTAATTGTTGCCATTCCTGCTGCTTCTTACAAGAAAATAAAATTAATCTATGTTGGTTTCTAAAACAAATATTAAAATCCCACATAGACTGTTGAGAAAGAAGATGTTCCCAGACCAGGTCTGGGGCAGAGTGTTATTTTGTGTGGTGCCCTTTGGATCCCTTCAAGGGAGAGACTGGCACTCCTGACAAAATGCTTGAGCATGTTTCCGAGTGATTTTGATGGGCTGGAGACCCCTCTCTGAGAAGTTAGATTTACTCCACCCGAATCATTGGTCTGCCCGGGAACCGAAGGACCCTGAGCTTTGTGGGATGCTTTTACGTATATATTTATTTAAAACTTAGTCTAACAGCAATCAGCCAACCATCTTTTTTCTTTTCTCTAAAATATCTCTGGCAAGAAGAATCCACGTACAAGCTTTTATGGAACTGGTTCTCTTCCTGGCCAAATAGAAATAAAACTTTGCCACATGCTCCTGATCAATTCATTGGAGAAGTAACGCCTTATCTGTGGCCTGAGATAGTCAATGTCATTTTTTTTTATGGTATGACTCTTTGACTATAGGGACCCCAGAGGGTCAGCCATGGCATAGCCCATTCTGCCAGTCAGTAGGATGGGGAGGGGAGGGCAGTGGGGAAAGGGTTGTCACAGCAGAGAGGGAAACCCAGGTCCATACTGCTACTTCTTGGCTTACAATTTTTAGACTGATTTGTTGGCTTCTTGCTTTGAATGATTATATTTTAGCCCTTCTGCACCCTAATTTCTCCTCCTTATCCTCTCAATGTCATGATTTTTAATCAATAAATAATGTTTGTGTTATTTTGATTGAAAATAGTGCTTATAGCAAAGGCCAGTGGTAGACTATGATTACACTTCTTTTCTGATACTGCTCTATGTTTTTCCTGGCCTTTCTACATGCCTTTGTTTTTTTCCTTACACTGTTTTAATCATATCCTCATTTATTTCCAACTCTCCATCATGTCAGGTGTGTTAGTTTCCTGTGGCTGCTGAAACAAAGTACACAAACTGGGTGCCTTAACACAACAGAAATTTATTCTTTCACAGTTAAGGAGGCCAGAAGTCCAAAATCAAGGGGTCGGCAGGGCCATGCTCTCTCTGCAGAGCCTCTGGGGGAGGATCCTTCCTTGTCTCTTGCAGCTTCTGACAGTCGCTGACAATCCTTGGAGTTCCTTGGCTTGAAGCCATATCACCTCAATCTCTGCCTTAGTGGTCACATGGCATTCTCTCTGTGTCTGTCTCTCCTCTTCTTATAAGGACACCAGGCATATTGGATTAGGGCCCACTCCGACCCTGTATCACCTCACCTTAATTTGATTATATCTGCAAAGACCCTAATTTCCAAATAAAGTCGCAGTCACAGGTACCAGGGATTAGGACTTACACATATCTTTCTGGGGGACACAACTCAACCCATAACCTCACGTGTCCTATCACACTCCCCCGGGATTTCCTTCCAGAGCCCCCACCCTCCTGCTCCACGCTGGACGGGCTGCTCTCCAGACCTGCTGAAAGGATTTTCCTGGATTTCCCGACACTGTCCCCATGAGTTGGAGAGACTGTTTTAGGGACCCATGTCTTTTCCTTTCTTGATTTATCTCCTCATTTTGCTGAAGTGTGTCCTCAAGGAGTGTCCTACGAAAGGGTGCGTGGGCAGTACATTTTCTGGGTGTTTACATGCCTAAAAACAGCCCTATCCACTCTCATGCTTGATGGATAGTTTGGTCAGTGAATGAATTCTCAGCAAAAATAACTCCTGCCAGCATCCAGAGGAACTGCCCTGCTGCCTTCCAGCCTCTCGAGCTGCAGGCAGTCCATCCTCGCTCTCTGTGGGTGACATGTACTCTGTTTCTCAGAAATCTTTCAGGATCTCCTTTTCCCCCTTGATATTCTGAAATTCACGATGGTGCATCTGATGGGGGGTTTATTATTATTATCATTCATTTTTTTGGGCGCTCAGGTGGATCCTTGCAGCCTGGAAACTCGCATCCCTTCAGCTGGAGAAAGTCTCTTCTGTTACATCTTTGGCAGCCTCCTCACCCATTTTTCTCTGGCTTCCCTGGCCAGAATTTTGGGTCATATTGTGCATCTGACCTCTTCGATGGACCCTCACTGTCTCCTGTCCTTTCTTTCTTATTTCCTGTCTTCTTTTGCTGCTTTCAGAGCGACCTCATCTTTATCTCCAACCCCTTGAATTTTCAGCAGTGCTTTTATTTTAGTTTCCGAGAAGCTTTTTCTTGCACTCAGTCCTGGTTTATGGAGGCAACGTCTTCTCTGAGGACGTTAGCAGCTGGCTGCTCGACTTTGGTAAGTTCTCCTCCTTCCTTGACTCACCTGTTTCCCTCAGCATCTTTATTTTCCCCTGTGTCTTGGTCTCTCTTTTATGTCACCGGATGACCCTTGGTTGTCTGCTGTCTCCAAGAACGAGACGATAAGGATCCAGGGGGAGGTACTGACCTCGTGCTGGGGGCCCTCTAAATTCCTGAATGCAGGCAGACTGTGTCAGGGGTTCATTTTGCTCCTGAGACAGCCACCCAGGCCAGGACTGTTGCCCCCTGCCACCCCTGCCCAGCCCACCTTGGGAGCCTGGCAAAGCAGGGGTCTGGGAGTGAAGATCCCTGGTGGGGGGCGGGGGTGTCGTGCCGGCATCCACCGAGCGTCTCCTGTCCCTTGGGGCTGTGCCCTGGGTCCCCTTAACACTTTGGCCAAACCTTCTCCCCCAAGGCACAGGAGGCCAAAACCACTGAGGATTTTCAAAACTCTAGGATGTCAAGGAAGAAGAAAGAGCAGGTGCTTTTGGGATGTGTCCACAGCTGAGAAACGCCCAAGCAGGCCCCTCTCCCGGGGGAGCCAGGCAGGCTGCCCATAAATACATGCTGAGCAGGGTGAGGAAGGGTCGCCCTCTCGGCCGGCGCTGCCCTACGCTGCGCCTGGCTGACCCTCCTCCCCACCTCTAAGTGAGGGCGGGTCCTCTCTCACCTCCTCCTCCACCTGCGGTGGCCTCACCCCTTGGGCTGGAAAAACCCCTGCTGCCCCCCACCACCCGCCAGCCAGGGGCTGCGTCCTGCGTGTCCCTGCTGGGCTGTCCATCCCCTCCTCCTCCCAACCTCTCCACTCTCCACCCAGGCCCAGGGAGGACTGGGACTTCGTCCTGTCTGCTTCCTGGTCCCCAGGCCAGCGGGGAGCAGCCTCAGAGATGCTGCAGAGGGAGGGCAGGGCAGTCGTCCGCTCACCAGGGGGAGTGGGCTGGCCCCAACGGGGCCTGAGGCCGGGCGGGTCTGCAACTGAGATGACCCGGAATGGGGGAGGGGGAGGCGAGGAGGGAGCCACTTCCCCTCCCAGGCCCAGAGCGAGGGTGGCCCCTCATCCTTCCACAGGTGTTGACGGTGACAGCTACGGGACAGGCACTGTCCTGGGCGCTGGGGACACGGGGTGGAGAGGACAGAGTCCCGGAGCTCGGGCCTGAGGCAAGTGCAGAGCAGAGCGGCCATGAGTGCGGTGCAGGGGGAGAGTGGGTCTCTCCGAGCAGAAACAACTGAAGTGAGCGGCGTGTGCCTGCCGACCCCTTAGGAGAGGAAGCAGCAAGTGCAAAGGCCCTGAGGCAGGCGTGCCCTCGGCCAGCTGAAGGAACTGCAGGAAGGGGAGGAGGAGAGGGCAGAAGGTCGGGGTTGCGTGGTGGTGGTTTGGGTTTTCAAGGTGGGTCCCTCGGTCCCTCAGACCCCCTGCTCACACCACAGCCTACAAGGTCCCCCAGGTCCCGTGCCTGCAGCCCCTGATGACCAAAGGGCATAAAAAACACGTCTGTCATTCTGGGGGCCTAGAAATGATTTCTGAGGACCAAGTGTAAGGAAATTTGGAAAAGCAACAGAGATTCAGAGACGAGGGGCAATGACTCCTTCTGGGGTTTCTGAGTCTAGTCTCTTATTGCCTCTGTAAACATTAGATAACTGATAGCAATACAGGTAAGTCTTACTTATAGACAGTGGGTTGCATGGTGCCCCCAAAGAGATATGTTCACACCCTAAACCCTGGTACCCACGCATGTGACCTGATTTGGGAATAGTCTTTGCAGATGTAATCAGGTAAGGATCTTGGCATCAGATCATCCTGGTTTAGGGTGGACCCTAAATGCCATGACTGTGGTCTTCGCAAGAGAAAGGAAAAGGAGATTTGAGGCACGTGAACACAGAGGGAGAAGCCATGGGAAGATGGAGGCGGTGACTGCAGCGCTGTATTTACAGGACCAGGAACACCAGGGATTACTGGTAACCGTCAGACGCTGGAAGAGGCAAGGAAGGATCCCCCCAGAGCCTCCAGAAGGAGTCAACCTGTGACACCTTGATAGGACTCTGGCCTCGGGAACTGTGAGAGAGCAAATCTCTGCTGTTTTAAGCTGTCAGTCTGTGCCCCGGAGACCAGTCGGCATGCAGATGAACTAGGAGCCAGTCGACTTCCCTCCACCCCATCCGTGGCTCCGTCCATTCCTTTTCTCCCTGTAAATTGATGCTTTTTCACTCTCTTTTGAACTGGCTGGACCACCTTACCAGTTCCTTCGCTAAACTGAGTTAAATAAAATCTTTAACGTGCATTCATTTTGAACCTGCTTGAGAGTCATGATTTTGCCTCTTTTTGAAGATTATCTTTTACACGAATGATATAGGGACGGCAAAATAGAAGCTTCTGGATGTGAAACGAGTCTCTTGGCTGCTGATCTGAGCACATGCCCCATCGTTTACTCGTGATTGAGGAAAATAAAAAACTAAGTCAAAGTGGCTTTAACCCCACAAGGCACATCAGCTTTGGAACCAGAAGAAAATGACCCCCAAGCAGGTCTGCTGGGGTCTGGTGAGTCCCTGGCTGTGGGGCCTTGAGGAGGACACACACACGGGAGCCTCAGGAAGCGGCTGGGACGGGCGTCGGGTGCCAGCTTGGCAGGACCGGCTGGCTTCCTAACGAGGCGGCCTGGCGGGTGAGGTTGGCGTTGAGGCTCCTCGGGCTGCACCCGGCCCCCCGGCCCAGGGCCACGCTGAGGGCCGAGGGCAGGTCTGCGTCCCCACCAGAACCTGGAGGCTCTGTGTCCCCGGGGCCCCCTCGGTGGCAGTGCGGGGACGTCGCAGCTGGAGCCCCGGGCCGCGAACCGCAGGCCGCTGCCCCGGCTCAGCCCAGGCCGAGCAGGTAGCTGCCGTCTCCAGCCACTTCCACCAGCACGCCGCCCCACAGCCTTGCTGCCTCCCCTTCCTTCCTTCCATGTCCCTCCACCCAAATGCCAGCTCTACAGCCCAGGCTGTTGAAATCAATAAGGGAAAGATGACAACAAAGGCAGTAATAGTAACCCTAGCGGCCGTCGGTGGAGGCTGGGCTCAGGATGGCTCTGTGGGCGATGGGGACACTGTGGTGACCTCTGCCCTCTCCCGAGGCTGGCTCTGTCCTGGGCCCACCCCACTCACTCCCCAGCTGCTGGCCCAGAGACTCAGCAGCCCAGCAAGGCGCCCTGGGCGCAAGGGGACCAGCTGGGCTCAGAGCCCTCCATCTGTGCAGAGAGGGGTCCTCTCACCCCGCTGCAGGTGGCCGCCCAAGCGTTGGTGCGTCACCCTTGTCTCTGGTTCCTCCCGAGCATAAACGCACACCTGCTCTTGCCCTCGACTTTTCTGGAGGGGTTTTCCAAAGTGGGACGGTGACCTCACCTCCAGGGCAGGGGGGCCAGGGCTGGGGTGACATAGCATCTCCTCTGGCCTCTCTTTCGTTCTTCTTTCACTGGCTCGTTCACCGGCGTGTCTGTCCCCAGCGCTGGCTTGGGGTCAGGGAGGCGGGTGCGTCTGCTCTGCGTAGCGTGCGGCCAGCGTCACCCCCACCGGCGGCCAGACCACTGACTCGGACCCCGGGGGCAGGCGGCTCAGACACGGTCGTTGTCTGGGGATGCGGCTCGGTGGACACCAGAGTTCTCACCTGGCGTGACTTTGACCTGCAACGTCTGGAGACATTTTGGGTTGTCACTGCCAGGCGGTGGGTGGTGCCAGGGTGCCGCTCAGCAGCCGCAGGGCCCGGGACAGAGCGACGTGACCCCAAACTTCCAGGGTGCTGTGTGGGGGCCCTGCTCTGGACTAGAGATGCGCTGACTTCCTCAGACTGAGTTTGTCTTGCGTCCGCTGCCCGGTCTGTGCAGTGGCCACGCCCCGTCCGTGACCGGCCCCTGCAGCACACCCGCGAGCCCACTCTTCTCTCTTTCCAGCCCTGCACCATGGGCCCGCCGTCTGCGTCCGCCTCCTTCTCCCTCCCCTGGAGACGTTGCTCCCGGCCCCTCTGGGGGGCCTCCCGCCCTCCTTCCTGGGGTGCACGGCCTCCGAGTGACCACAGAGGGCGAAGGTGTCAGCCCGGCGCATCAGAGCCCCATGGCTGGGGAACTGATGGCTCTGTGTCCCCGGGGCCAGGCCTGGGGACCCACGGGGCCCACACGGCCTTTCTGCCTCCTGTCGAGGAGCTGGGCTCCTGTCACATCAGTTCCCCACTGGAGCTGCGGGGAAGGCTCCACAGGGACATGGGGCCTCGGAGCTGGTGGGCACAGGAGGGGAGCAGAGGCCGGACAGGGGAGGGACGCTCTGGGGGGAAGCCCGTGGTGGGTGAGAACAGGGTCTCTTGGCGGCCAGGGACGGCCTGAGTCCCTGGAAGGGGGGCATGCAGGGAGCAGGGGGCACGGAGCCCTGCAGGTCTGGGACGGGGGTCCCTGACACAGCTGTGTGGCTGGAAGGTGTGTGAAGCTGACCAGCGAGGAGGGGGTGAAGGCCCAGCCTCGGGAGGTTAATCTGGACGATGTCCCCATGCAGGTGTTCTCCCGCATGTCCCTCCCATGCCCGTCTGCTCGCACAGGTGCAAGTCTCCCTGGGCCCACAGGCAGGGCTGTTCTTACGGGGTTATTCTGGGCTCCTTATTCTAAATCTTGCTTTCTCACGTACCTCCAGGTCAGAAGATAAATGTCTGGCTTGTTCCATCACCACAGAGCAGGGCCCTGGGGGGTCAGGACCACAGAGCAGAGCCCTGGGGGGGTGGTCAGGACCACAGAGAAGGGCACTGGGGGTGGGGGTCAGGACCACAGAGATGGGCCCTGGGGGGTTTAGGACCACAGAGCAGAGCCCCAGGGGTGTCAAAGCCTCAGAGATGGTCCCTGGGGGTCAGAACCACAGAAGAGGACCCCAACACTTGCACGTGGGCACCTGACGTGGCCACTGGGACCTCTGAAAGCCAAGGGCACTGACAGGTCATTTCCAGGCCTTTCTCCGGCTGAAGCACAGGGGTGTCAGCTGTGTCAGAGCACATCATGAGTCCTCACCTGGAAGCAGATTCTGGAAGAATGTTCCCCAAGCTCCTGACCAGCCTGGGAAATCCTCAGAACTCCCTCCTCCCACCAGCCACAACTAGAGAAAGCCCGTGCGCAGCAATGAGGACCCAACGCAGCCAAAAATAAAAATAAATAAATAAAATAAAATAAAATAAAAAGAAAGAAACCCCTGTAGAACTCTAAGACATGGCCCCTCAACCCCGTCTCCTCTTTTATTCCCTCTAGAGCTCTGATCTCTCCGTGTCGTCATGTTTACCTGACTTCTGTGCGGCTCACCTATGACCTGATGCCTGGAACGGTTCCTGCCCCCTGCACGGCTCTCTGTGAGCACGTCCCCTCCTGGGGGTTGGGGTGGGGCTGAATGAGCGACCCTGGATGGATGGATGAGTAAATGAACAGAACTGGCGCCTGCCCGGCACCCAGAGTGCTGCAGGGGACCAGCTGCACGAGAAGAGAAATATCTGGGAGCGTGAGCCTCACCAGACAAACAGGGGGCCTAGGCTGAGAAACCTCAGTGTTAAAAATAGAGGTCGTTAAAAAAGTGTTTTTAACCAACGGATGGAAATTCCCTTAATCGAAAGGAGCTGCTGCAAATCAAGCCACAGAAGCGATGTCCAGGAGCTGAGGACCGTTTCTTGAGCAAAGAATGCCATCTCTGGGGACTTCCCAGGGGAGGGGCTGTGAGCGAAGGTCTGCAGGCACTCAACAGTCTTTAAAAAAGAAAGGACACCGACAATCTCTTCCTGGATTTGGCAAATAAATGATGGGCCCCATGCAGAGGGGCGTTGTTTAGGGAAAGTGCCCTCGGCCAGTTTGTACTGGGGATTTTGGGGGACAGAACAGCACTTCACCGGGTAGGACAATAGGACAGGAAATGCAAGGATCCAGATAACTAATTTGGGGGAGGGTCCTGAGCTAAGAGCGGGCATCAGAGACCCGGGAGCCTGCCCTACCCCAGCCCGCATGTGTGTGTGCCTGGCTTCTCCCTGCAGTTATTTGCAAGCTACCAGCCCTATCACAACCGGCTGCAAACTTACTGAATGTTTAAGACTGTTTCCCACCGCCTGGGGTCTGTGGTGCCCAGAGAGCCCAGCTGCAGAAGGAAGGCACACGCAGGTTCAGGTGCGCAGCCTCGGGTCCGTGGGTGAGCCCACCTTGGACTTTTTGTGCCCTGGGTGCCTTGCTTGTCTCGGCCGGGGGCGGCCCTGTTCTCGGGCCAGCTCAGTCACTGGCTTGCTCGCACGCCCCCCGGGCCTTGTCTTCTTTCTGTAAAATTAGGAGGCGGGAGCCACGGTTAGCTGCGTTGCCCAGTCCCGGGAGCCAGGTTTCCTGGGGCATTGGCAGCAGCGATTCTTAGCCTGCGGCCCAGCCCAGGCCTTCCGGTGTAATTGGCCCAGTTTGCAACTTTGCTGAAAGCTCCCAGGCAGCCTTAACGGGACCTGGGGCGTGTACCCGAAATCTAACCCACTGGGGGACACCCAGCAGCCCAGATGGTGCAGCAGGGGCGTCTTGGGCACAGCAGGAAGAGGCTAGACTATGGCATCGGAAGATTCTGCCTTCAGCACTGTGATGGGCGGTGGGTCACGCACGGCCTCCCCCGGGAAGCAGCAATCATGCGTGTCCCACTTGCATGACAATGTTATTAGGAAGCTGTGACTTCCGTGCCATGCAAATGTTCGCTAGTCACGGTGTGGCTTTAGGAAGACACAAGGCTGGGGGCCATGCACACAGGCGACAGAGCGTGACGGGCTCTGCCCTCTGGGTGAGCACCTGCAGAGTGGCCACCACCCTGCTGGAGGCCTGGACCGGGGCACAGCCTGACCCCTTGCGAGGGAGCTGGGGGGGACGCCCGTCCTTCTGCTCTCCTGCCCCCACGCCCACTGGCTGAACCCAGAGGGGAGGGAAGAGCCAGGCACGGTCCTGTGATCCGAGGTCCCCCCTAGGTGTTCTTGTCTGAACAAAGGAGCCTGATCTCTTCTTTACGGGGTGAAACCAGGAGGTCAGCCCGAGAGTCTAGTGGGGTCCAGCTAGCCTGGAATTGTTTCAGAAAAAAATTGCAGGCGTTTTGGAATTTGATACAAACAATTTAAAACTAGTTTGTGTATGTACCTAATCACACCTTTCCATCCACCGTGGTTTCCCATCTACACCTTAACCTCCGTGTCTGCTTCATGCCTGCATTTGCCTCCCTGACCTACCTGCCTAGGGATGTACATCTGCAGGTAATCGGTGATCTGCACCTGCTGACAAGCCCAGGGCTCCAGGGACCCTGTGGCCTGAGGGATGGACCCTGGAGCGTCCAGGCTGCACATCCTGACGGACTGTCCTTGGGCCAGACCGACTTCCTCTGAAGGACTTCAACGGAGGTCTGGGAGGGACGAGCCGCCCTTCCCCCAACCTCATGGCCCACCTTCTCATCAGACACCTTGCAGCCTCCCTGGGAAGCCCCTGGAGCGAGGCCAAGGGGGAGCCGGACGGCTTAGAGCTGGAACTGGAACTGGGCACCGGATTCGGGCAGCGCTGAGCTGCGTGTGTGGCGTTGAGCCCACCTGGCAGAAAGGCTGCCCCAGCTCTGACCAGAGGGTCTGCCTCGGTGGCCGGGCCTGGTGGTCCCTCCCCCAGGGTGGAGCTGTCACAGCCCAGCCTGAGGACAGCTGGACACTGGGGCAGACAGGCTCCCGCTCTCCCCGTCCCCCCAGTATCTGACAGTGTTGCCCCCCCAGAGACTGCAGCCCCCCACCCCGTCTCCCTGGAGGAGGAGGACCGTATAATCGTAAATGCAGACCTAACATCCTAACAGCATCCTGTCACTTTCCTGAGCATCACAAGCTCTTTCTCATTGGTCCTCACAGAGCCCTGGGTGGGCGGGTGGGCAGAGTGCAGCACTGCCCCCGGTGGAGGGGCCCGGCTGGCCCATCCCAGACCCAGGCCCCTCGCTGTGGCCGCAGAGCTGCCCTCACACCTTCTGGGAACCAGGGACTGCCCGCCATTCTCCCGGTTCTGGGAGGAGTGCCAGGCTAGCTTTGGGAGCGCTGCACATGTAAGAGGGTCCTTTCTGACTTGGCTTCTTGACTACGAAAGTGTCACTTCCTTTTTTAGGTGCTAAAGGCAGACAGGAAGTTTGGGAAGTAATTTCAACCAAGTCTGTTGCTTTGCCTCTACCCGGGCTGAGCTTTATTGAGATTCTCCCAGCCTGCGGGCCGGCGATTGTCAGGGACGCCTCGGGCCCAGGCAGGTGTGCACGATGGTTACAGCCTGGTGCAGACCTGCCCCCGTGACCCACCATCTGTCAACCCCGAAGCCCAGACCCCGCCTGGAGCAGATGCCCACATGGCACCCACTCGCCCCGTGGACAGGGCCACTCTCCCCAAGAAGGACGGCACCAAATCCACTGCCAGGGCCAGGACGCCAGCCAGCAGTCCCCTCCACAAAGTCCTTCCAGGAACGTCTTGCTAAAGTCAAAGTCACTAAGTCTGATTCTGTGTCATGACTCTTCCCAATGAAAAACAATGCAGGATCATGCCTTCTTCAGTACATGGCAGGTCCCCCTCTGGCTGTGGGGTCTCCCTCTGAGTATGAGGTTTCCCTCTGGCTGTGGGATGCCCCACCCCGAACTGTGGGCCTCTCATCTACAGCCAGGAGCCTTTCCCAGACCTGGGACCTTGTAGTTAACAGCTTTTTTCAGTGCCCTTTGTCACAATACGTTACCACTACTTTTTTTAAAAAAATATATTTTTTATTTTTGGCGGTGTTGGGTCTTCGTTGCTGTGCGTGGGCTTTCTCTAGTTGCGGCCAGCGGAGGTCACTCTTGGTTGTGGTGCGCGGGCTTCTCATCGCGGCGGCCTCTCTTATTGCGGAGCACGGGCTCTAGGCGGGCGGGCCTCAGTAGTTGTGACACGCGGGCTCAGTAGTTGTGGCTCGTGGGCTCCAGAACGCAGGCTCAGTAGTTGTGGCGCACGGGCTTACTTGCTCTACGGCATGTGGGATCCTCCCAGACCAGGGCCCGAACATGCATCCCCTGCATTGGCAGGCGGACTCTCAACCACTGCGCCACCAGGGAAGCCCTGTTACCACTACTTTCTGCTTGATGCTTTATTTTATTATAGAGGGTGAGGGAGTCCCAGGTTTATCCCATCATTAAGTAATGGTTTATAAATAATCCCTCCCAAGTTGGGGAGATTTTGCGGTCCTCCAAAGCACAAAGTGCAGGTTCTCCCGTCAACATCCCCTGACCCTGGCCAGCTCTCCCCCCTTCCCCCCTTCACCTACCCGTTCCCACCTGGCCCCCCAAAAAGGACACACTAAATCCACACACTGACGTGAACACTTTTCCTTCCCAAAGGGGTCTGCTTAGACACCCAGGAAGTGAGTTTCTTTTTCAGATTTGGAGGTTTCATTGGAAGATGATCAGAGAACCCAATCACTTAACAAAAGTAGAAGGTTCCAAGGTTACGATCGCAGGCGTGGGTATAAACGGAAGATGTCTCAGGTGCTACACGCTTCTGTGCACACAGCCCCAACGTGTCCAGCGGTTGGGGGCAGAGGTGGAAAGTCCCCGGCGACTCAGGTGCGAGGCTCCCGGGCGGGCTGAGACGTCAGGGACCCGTGCCTTCCTATGCTCTGGCTGCAGCCGCCCCCCGTCTTGTGTGTCACGCTGCCTGACCGAGTCCCCACAGGAGCGGCCCTCAAGCTGTTGCTGAGGCCGGGGGTCCCTCCCGGAGAGGACACCACTTTCAGGGCAGGAATTGCTGCGTCTTCCAGGTCCGGACACAGCAGACCCGAGCGTGCTCTGCGCGGCGGGGTCTGCTCTCTGGGATGCTGGCGTGCTGTCCTCTCCTCCCGTGCTGTGCTTCGCTCACAATTAAGTGAAAACTTGGTCAGAATCCAGGCTCTGCAATTCATACCTCACCCCTGTTTTTTAGGCAGTGGTTTTTTTTTTGTTTTTGTTTTTTAAAGTAACTTTTTCCCTTAAAAAACTAAAGAGTGGCTCCGAAGCCTCTTGATTTTGGAGTCTGCAGTGGAATCCCGATGGTGACATTTCTGTCTGGGTCCGGGTAGAGGCTGGCCTCCACAGGCACCGGGCCTTGTAGGGCAGGGGGTCTGCAGTGACCCTGGCCCTGGCCGAGGTGGGAGAGGCGGGAGCCACTGAGGACACAGTGCCTGGCATTTGGGGTTAAAGAGGATTTGCTGGACCGAGGTCCTCCCGAGCCTGAGCCCCGTCACTCTCACAGTCCCTCGTCAGCCGCCTTGGCCACGGCTGCATCTTCCCTGTCACTCCTCCAGGGTCAGCCACTTAGAATGACCCCCCGCCCTGCCTGTCCTCACCCTCAGCTTCCTCCAGCCTCAGCCTGGTCCCTGCGGCCTCCTGAGATCAAAGACTCCGTTTCCCAGCATCCTTTGCAGCGGGGCCACGTCCGAGTGCACGTCCTGGGGGGCTGCCCACCCACCTGAAGGGCCCCGACCCAGCGGGCCGGGGGCACAGGTCCCAAGGAAGGCCCAGAAAAAGGTGCGGGCCTGCCCCTCCCTAGGCTGTGCCAGCCTCCTTAGCCACCCTTGTGGGCTTGGTGCCGACTGCAGGAGACTGGCCAGGAGTGGGGATCACGGTGAGGACGACCTGGGGTGCCAGGGCCAGTGCCCGTGCAAAGGGAATCGTGGTCCCCGCTGTGATGCCCCACGAGGACGCTCCTGCAGGGGCAGGGGCAGGACCCGGCCCGCTCGGGGGCGAGGGCTGGGGTTCGCCCGCCGGGCCCAGCTTGTGGTGGGTACCCCTTGCAGTGGAGGCATGAAGAGGGCCGTAACCATGCGCGGCTGTCACACGGGGCAAAGGCGCAGCGGCCGCTGGGCCAAGCCTTCGGGTCTGGACCTCAGCCCGGCTGCAGGCCGGTGCCCAGGTCCCCACCCTCCCTCTCGCCCCCCCTGCCCTCCGTCTCTGCCGTTTCCTAAACCTCCTCGTGTCCCTTCCCCATCTCTCCATCTTTCTCTCTCCTCCTCTTGGGAGCTGTAGTGAGTCACACAGGGTCCCCCAAACTCACGTCCCGGAACCTCACTTGGAAACAGGGTCTCTGCCGATGTCACTAGTGAAGATGGGGTCACCCTGGGTCGGGTGGCCCTCAATGCAGTGACTGGCGTCCTTGTAAGGGAAGCAGAGCGCCAGAGACTGAGGGCTGTGGGCTGCACCAGGGGCCACCTGCAGCCACCAGAAGCTGGACGGGACACGGAAAGGTCAGGGAAGCAGCCCTGCCGACAACTTCATCTTGGACTCTGGCCCTCCAGACGGAGAGGGAGTGGGGTTCTGTTGTTTAAGCCGCCCGGCCCCTCCCAGGAGCACACAGCCTCACAGCCTGGGCGAGTCCCGCCGCCACCCCCCATGGCAGGCAGACCCCACACAGAGGCCCTACCTGTCGGGGTCCCTGGGTCAGGGCCCAGCAGCCCTCCCAGGCTGCATTTTAGCCAAATCACAGTGTCCTTTTCTGGGTTCAGGTGAGGGGGACCGGCCCTGGATCTGCTGAGAGCCCACGGGGCAGTGCATTTGGGACATTTTGAATCACAGGGGCACAGCTGTGTTCTCTGAGAAACTCTCCTTCCTCTAGGCCAGCAGTTTCCTGAGTCCCCCCCTCCAGCTGCCTCTCAGAGCACAGCCCGTGCCTTTGTGGGGGACTACCCCTACCCCCTGCCTGGTCCTGGCCCAGGAAACCCCACTCTGGTGTGACAGGTGCCCCCCCCCCTTCCTGGTCGGCCCCCTCCCAGCAGCCTCGGGCACCTGCGACCTTGGGGTCAGGAGGCCCACGGAGCAGGGATGAGTGATGAATCACTCTCTGGTTGGGGCGGGGGGGAGGGCCGGGCTCAGGCCACAGGACAGTGTAAGGGGGTAGAGAAGGGCCAGGAAGGTGAGGAGGGAGGGCAGCGGGGGAGGGGAGGAGGATCCTGGTCCGTTCCTGGCCTGCACACTCCTTGGTCACTGCCCCAAGACCCAGATCGGGGTCTTTGGAGCCTTGGATCCTGGTGTGGCCCTGCGTCTGGCCCTGACACAGGCTGGCTGACCAGGGGCCTGTGCAGCTCCTGGGCCTTGCAGCTTGTCAATGTCAGTCTTGCGGGGCCCATCCCCCCCCAGGAAATGTGCACTGTACCCTCCCAACAGGGGTGTGCCAGAAGCCCCCTCCCCAAAGCTCAGGGTGGGCCGCACCTCTGGTCACTGGGACAAGCCCCTGAATTCCTGACACTGAAGACTCCAGCCTCTTGCTTCTCCCTGATGACGGCAGGACCAACACGGATTCAAGGAAACCGTGCCACGTTTACTAGTAACTACAGAGGCTCTCCCCATGGGACTCGGGAGTCTGGAAGGGGCACCGGGAAGCTGGGGATCCAGGGGGCGCGGCTGTGTCAGGGCTGGAGAACGGACACGTCGGGGCAGGCAGGATGGCTGTGGGCCAGGAAGGCCACGAAGGCCACCCTAGGGGGGCAAGACTGACCCCTTCAGCCCCAGATGATCTTTGGGCTGCGGGGCGGGGCGTCCGTCACCAAGGACAGAATCACCCCAGATCACGTAAGCTGCCTTCTCGTTGGAAGCGTCCTCTTTCTGAAAAGTCTGGCCTGGAGGGAGATGAACACAGGATGTGCCTGCCAGGCCCCAGTACTGCCCGGAGACGCCTGCGGGCCCCGCCGCTGACCAGCGGCCAGCGTCACAGCACTGGGGCTGTGCAGGGCAGTGGCAGAGCAGGGGGGCCTTCTCCTGAGGTTCTCCAAAGCCTCGGCTGCCCTCCCCAGGGTGAGGGCTGCGGTCACGGGGAGGGTCCGAGCTGCAGGCGGAACCTGGCTCCAGCCTTCTCACCTTGCGGGAGGGTGAGGCGCTCTGGTCCCGCGGCTGCTACTTCCCTTCCGTCCCCTGCCCTCCAGACGAGCCCCCACCTGCCGGCCTGGCTCCGCCTCCCTGATGGGTGTTCCCTGCGCAGCTACTGTGAGCAGGGCGCTGGGGGCAGGGGCCATGGAGCCCCAGAGACCAGGACTCCGGTTGCTGGGACGGCCAGGTGGCCTCTGCCCCCATGGCAGTGCCAGCACCTCGGACTCTTGCGCCCAGCCGGCTCCTGACCTGGAACGTTCTCCGGGCCTGGCCCTGAACCATGAGTCACCTCTCCTGTGCCCCGTGCGACGGGGACCGGGACAGCGGATCGCTGCCCTGCCCTCCCCGGGAAGGTGACACGGGATCCTCACCCTCGGGTCACTGACCTCTGGGTCCCTGTCCGTGGTGGGACGTTGAGCAGCGTCCCCCCTCACCACCCGTCAGAAGCCAGTAGGGACCCCCAAGAGTGACAACCAAAATGCCTCCACACTGACCAATGTCCCCTGGGGGATGGGGCCACCCGGGCGAGGACGGACGGGGCAGGCGCAGGGTCCCCGACGGCAGTCAGGACGGGCTGAGTGGACCGAGCCCGCACGCACACTGACCAAAGCTGCCAGACGCAGGCACGCCGACTGCTTGTATTCTCCAAAACCAGGCTTCCAGAAACGTCAAAACGTGGCGCTCGCACGCTGTCCACGACACAGCGTGAGGAACAAGCAGCGGCCCCCAGGGGGGACAGGCCAAGGGTGACCCGTGCGAGCTGGGCAGAGTGCACCGTGGCCCCAGAGGCCGGAGGGAGCGGCGAGGGTCCGCTGGGGCCCAGCGGGGAGATGATGACTCAGGGTCCGTAGCCTGGAGGGCGTGGCCTCAACCGCCCGGGAGCCCGGGGTCCAGGCAGAGCCCACAAGCGCGACGGGGGAGGGCCCCGGGCGGCCGCGTCACGGGGCCGGAGCGGGAGGCCGGCCTAGCCGCTTCCCCAAGAAGGAAACCCCTTCTGATAGGAAAGCTGGAAGCACACTCGGTCTGCCTGCGGCTGCCCCGTCCTGCCGGGCTGAGACCCCCGCCCCGACCATCTCCAGGGGCCTCTCAGGGTCGGGCAGGACGGCGGAGAGGCCCCGAGGTGCACCCGTCCTGGTGTCACATCACAGTCACTGGGGACAGGCCTGCGACCGCCTGACGCACCCCACCTGCTGCACTCAAGGGCCCCTCGGGCTTCTTGATCGTGGTGCCACGAGTCACCTTCTGTCATTCTTTGAGGAAACACACTTGTCTTCTAATGCTTTCATGCTAAAGTCCGTGTGGATCCCTCATGACACCTATTTAAAAGCCACGTGAGGGCTCTTTGGTACAGAAACAGACAAAAACACATGCACAGTTTCCTGGGACACTGTTGGCTCAGGCTCCGTGCTGAGCCGGCCTCATTAAGTTTGCTGCGAGTCTGGGTCTGGGGAGCACAGGCCTCACGTGCCCGTTGGTGCTGATGACCCCAGGGGCAACAGACCCGTTTCCTGGGGTCATGCCCACCGGGGTTACCTGGCAGCCACCTTTGCAGAACCTTCTGGAAACAGTGAACTGCTAGACGCAATCCAGGAATCAACGTGGAAACCGCCTGGGCAGGGTCAGGGCGTCGGGCTGCCGCCTCCGTGGACTTGGCCACTGCCCCACTCCAGTCACCCAGGGGGCCCGGCGGGCTCCGAGGAACCCGGCCCGTGAGGTGAAGTCTCCGTCGCGACTGTGCAGGTCCCCAGGGGAGGCCCGCGAGGGGCCCTGGGTGACGGTGCGGGCCTGGCAGGGGCTGCCCAGCAAGATTCGAGGGAATTGCTGCTGCGTTTGAAGAAAGGCTGCCATGCGGCCGGAAGGCCGCCCACCGTCCACTCATGGCCCCAGTTTGAACGACTGTGACGGTCACCTGTCCGTGCTGGTGTCTGCTGGAGACGTGTGTCCCAGCCCTGCCTGCCTGTTCCCTGCAGCGGAGCCTGAGCCCCGGGCCACCATGCCCAGCTGCACCGCCCAGCACAGACCTTCTCCCAAAATTCCACTGTGTTTTTTCGTTGTTTTTTTTTTTCATTGTGCTTTTGAGGAGGGAAACCTAGCTTTTGACCAAAACAAATGAGGTCGGGTTTTCCTCCCAGGGAGCATTCTGGAGGGACATGAATTCCAGGGGTTTTTCCGGTGCCAACTGCTCAGTGCTTCAGGACACGTGTGCACAGACGCCGGGTCCTCGGGGTGGAGACTGACCGGCAGAGCCGGCGCGTGGCCCCTGCACCTGGAGCGAACACGGCCTGGCACAGGTCATCCCGGGAAGAGAGCGGCCTCAGAAGCCCGTCCGGTCCAGGCTGCTGAGAAGCGCTGCAGGTTCTCGGGGGCTGGCGGCGGGAAGGAGCCGTCACAGCCCTTTTCTTGTTCTGTGTTTGGCAGCGAAGGTGGGGAGCCCACCTACTTGGGGGCACGTGTATCCCCGAGGAGTTGCCCACCTATTGAAAGGGCCGCTGGGATCAGGGCAGTGCCCGCCACGTGCTCCCTGGGGTCAGCGTGGTCCTTCCAGGGGGCGCCCGCGTGTCCCCACAAGGCCAGGTGGCCCACTGTGCGTGCAGCCCCAATACGGGCGCAGATGGTGTCCTCTGCCCAGCCTGCCCGGGTCAATTCTCAAGCTGCCGTCCTACGTCCCCACTGGTGGCACGTCCTGGGGGAGCTCTCGTCACACGTGCTCTTGGAAGGAAAGAGGGGAGAGGGCCGTGCGCAGAGTCAGCTCATTCTCACTCCGGAAGCAGACACTCATCCTCTCAGGAACCAGGACGGTGAAAATAGGGTTGAAAACGCCTGCAGACGGGCGCCCCGTCGGACTCTCAGGTCAGCAGGCCCGGATTCTTTGGCAAGCTGTGTCCCACATCGTCTGAAAGTGGCCTCGGGAGGGAATCTGCTGCGGCACCAGGCAGCCGCGTGCCCCGGAATCACCTGGGTGAACAGGTGGGCGGGCACTGCCGTGTGCATCGTGCTCACCTCGGGCCCACCCTCCCCTGACGACCCTTCTCACAGGTGGAGAAACGGGGCTCAGAGCTATGGTCGTTGGCCTCAGGCATGGAGCCCGCCGGCCTGACCACAAAGGCCCTGGCAGCCCGAGGCACCTGCCAGTGGGAAACTGAAACCGAAGGCCCTGCGTGTGGCTACTTTCCCAAACTGGGGCGGGAATCACTCTGACCTTTGCTCTGGGACTGAGAGGTGCCTGCACAAAGGGTCTGGACTCAATGGAGAGTCCCCGCCCCCGAGGGGTGGGGCTGAGACGGAGGGAGAACAGGAGGACGAGCCGGGCAGCTGGGGAGGGGCAGCGGGCTGTGGTCCCAGGCTCTCTGCTAACATGTATGTGTAGCTGTACGTTTGGAAAATCCCATGGCACAGTGTCAGCAAGAGAACGGGCTTACACGCCAAGGAAGGCCAGGGGGACAGGCCTTCGCTTGGGGTTTCACTGTCTCTGAAACTGGAAACGCCTATTTCCTGGTCATCGAGTAGCACCCGTGCGGAAAGGCGGGCACAGAGAGAGTGGAGTGCCCAGCTCGCCCGAGCCTGTGGACCTGCAGTTCCTCCACGGGTCTCCTTCCCTCCTGGCAAACTGACCCGTGAGCTCCAGCTCCGGCCTCGCAGCTTGGGCGCCTGTTGGGACAAATCAGAAACACTCAGGACGGGCCGTGAGGGGGCCTCTCTGAAGACCCCAGGGGCCCCGACGCAGCAGCGCCCCACTCCACGGCTCCTCCAGCTTCCTGCTTGGGTGAGGGGCTCCTCAGGCCGCCCTGATTTCCAGGACGAGACGTCGTAAGAGGTCAGGGTGGGAAGCACTTCAAGATGCTCAAGGGCCTTCAGCGGCCTGGCTGGGTTGGCAGTGGGGCCGTGGGCAGTATTTCTGGGCAGACGGCATTGGCAACCAAGTGGAAGCTCCAGGCGGCCTGTAGAAACCCTTCCCGTCAGGCAGAGCTCCCACTGTGCACGGGCTCTGCAATCCAGCCGCACCCCCTTCCCCCCCGCCCCCAGGAGTCCAGGAGGAGCCCGACCTAGTTAATAAGACCTTTGGGGATGCCCGCTGACCTCCACCACCAGGCCGACCTGGGGAGACTGTGCTGGCCCCCCCGAGGGGTTCCCCCGAGGCCCCAGCCCTCAGGCCCTCTTGTGACACCTGGGTGGTCCCAAGGTCCACATTCTAGGCTCTTCTGCTCCCCACTGTGAGTTCTGCTTCTTCGTTTTACACGGTCAAAACCCAGACTTTCTGGATCTGTCTTCGAGCTTGGCCAGAACTGAACAGACGGCCTTGAGGGACTGAAGGCAACTCGGCTTCCACAGACACACCACGTCCACATTAGGAGTCCGCCGTCCCCCCCTGACCCAGAGACTGGACTTCCCTTCTGGGGCGCAGCTGTGTCAGGATCTCGGAGGCAGAGATCACACCCAGGAGCGCTGGGGTTGCTATCCTCACGCGCGTGAGCACTATTAAACCGCGCTTCCGTGAGAGCAACACCACGCAGAGCTTGTAAACATCCTGGCAAAGGCCAACCCTCACCCCAACAAAATAAATGTGCAGTGTCTGCAGCGCGGGCTTCTCCGATACCTGCGTAGCTTCTGTAGGGACATCTGCTCCTGCACAGCCAGCCCGTGGCCACGGCCATGGCCACGGCCACGACCAGCACGGCAAGGACACTGAGAATGGGCCGGTTCACCGCATCTTGGGTGTCATCCACTGGGTCCTCTGTAATGCTGTCCTTGGTTCCCGTGAACGTTTCTGCAGGAAAGGAAAGTAACCCAGGACTTGTAGGGTCAGGAGGAAAAGGGGGTTTCTTCATCCTGAAGGAGAGAGCGCTAAGGGAAGTATTGATCCACCAAACTTTCCCACAGGTATTCTGTGATTTTTAAGCTATAAAGCTGACGGAGAGAAGGGTTTCCTCTTTCAGGTGAGCCTTCATCTCTTCCTGGGATGTCACTCCCCTTCACCCTACCTGTGTGACCTGTAATCCCAGCCCTTCCTAAAGGTCCACACCTGGGAATGGGCATGGTGGGAAGTACAGTCTTCCTGGCTTTTAAAACTAAACTTAATTTAATTCTTTCTAGCTTAATTGCTGGCTTTAAAAAAAAAGATGGTGAAATTCACATAACATAAAATTAACCATTTTGAAACGAACAGTTCAGTGGCATTTAGTACATTCACAAGGTCATGCAGCCAAAACCATTATCTAACTCCAGAACTTTCCACCACCACAAAAGGAAACCCCCTACCCATCAGCAGTCACGTCCCATCCTCTCTCCCAGCCCCTGGCAAACTCTAATCTAATTTCTGTCTGTTTGGATTTAGCTATACGGGACATTTCGTACAAATGGAATCATACGCTACGTGGCCTTTTGTGTCTGGCTTCTCTCACTGAGCACCAACTGCAAGGTTCATCCACGTTGCAGTGTGGTCAGTGCCTCAGTCCTTTCCGTGGCTGAGGGACGCTCCCCTGTGTGGATGGACACAGCCCTTCGTCCATCCGTGGACACTTGGGTTGATCCCACCTTTTGGTTATTGTGAATAAGCTGCTGTGAACATTCACGTACAAGTATTTGTTTGATTCTCGTTTCCAGCGCTCTGGGGCGCATACCTAGGGGTGGAATTGCTGGGTCACATGCTAACTTTTAAGGAACAAGCAGACTGTTCTTCACGGCGGCTGCACCATTTCCCATCCCGCTGGCAGTGCACGAGGGGGCCAATCCTCCTGTGCCAGTGTCCAACCATTGTGCCCCTTGAGAGTGGTTCTCATGGGCAGACAAGCAATAACCTCCCCGGGCAGCTTGTTACAAGTGTCCCGTGTTTGCCGAAACCCGGAGAAGCCATGAGCCAGACGGTGGCTAGGCCTCCCACGCACCTTAGAACCATCTGGAAGCTTTTCAACATGTCCTGTTGCCTGCACAGCCCAGAGGTGCTGATTCAGAGGGTCTGGGCACAGGGTGGGGTGATGGGGGTTGACAGGCTTCCCAGTTGTCCCCCAGAGCAGCTGGGCCGAGACTACGGCCCCAGGAGGCCCTCCCGTTCCCCTTCCCCTGCGCCCGGCTGACCGGCTGGGACGCAGAGGCCAGCGGAGGCCTTTGGTGTAGCCAGAAAACCGTGACCGCTGAGTCCCAGGGCTGCGCCTGCATTCCAGGAAGGCGAGTGCCCGGGCACGGGGGCTCCCAGCAGCTGGGCGGCTTCTTGGCAGCAGGCAGGCCCCCGACACCCCCATCCTCCAGCTCTCCTGCCCCTCCTTCCCTGGCGTCTCAACACTGGTGACAGGGACACACAGGCTGAGAGAGCCTGTGGCTTCTACGAAGGAGTCACCCGCCTGCGCCCTTCCACAGGGGGCCTGGGACGGCAGCCAGGCCCAGCCGGACCCCCTGGTGGAGGAGGGTTCTGGCGTCCCAGGGGGCACACGTCCAAAGAGCTGGGGCGGTGGCTGTGCAGGAGGGGCTTCAATCCTGACGCTGCCGCCGCCTCGGCCTGCAGCTTCTGAAATGTTACATGACCTTTCGGAGCCTCACTCCCTCATCTGTGAAATGGGTCACCAAAACTGAACCCCCCCCACAGGGGGGGGTTTAAGCGCCCCGAGCACCTGGCCGGCCCCTGCCCTCCATCGCACGGTGATGCCTGTCACCTCCTCTTCCTGTCACCACCTCTGAAGCCGCTGCCGAGTCACCTCAGAGGGGCTTCGTCTCCCACCTGAGAAGATCCCCCAAGTCACCCCTGGCCCCCAGCCTTGGGTTGGGGTCCGTGTGCAGACCCCGGGACCTTACCTGTCTGGCCGCTGGTCAGGTTCTGGTGAAGCAGCACATTCTCGATGCAGCAGCCCACGTCGACGGTGCTCCGCCCGATGCGCAGGACGCTGACCACGTTGTACAGGCCCCGCGCGTTTAGGGACACGGTGCTGTTCTGCAGGGTGGTGTCCAGCAGGCTGTTGTCCGTCTTGTTGATCCAGTACACGTTGGGCCGCGGGTAGCCATTCGTGGACGTGCACGTGAAGATGAACTCCTCGTCCTGGGATGGGCCGCTGACCACTGGCATGCTGTAGTTTGCTGCAGGGGAGGGAAATGGGCTGAGGGGTGCCAGGTTCTGAAGGTCAGAGAGGCGGGGGGACACAGTGCCAAGGGCCAGGGTAGCGGGGAGGCAGCCGTCGTGCCCCGGACCCCGGAGCAGGGCCGGGACCAAGGCTGTGGTCTGGGCAGCAGCGCGGGCCCTGCTCTACCAGAGTCACGCCCCACCCCCCCAGCCCACCAATAGGGGCGCTATGAGCCGGGCGGGCAACGACCAGCACCCACGTCCCACCCCAAGGGGGTTGGCCTCCTTTGAGTCTAGTGACACAGTCAGCTGGCAATTCACCCGTCTCTCCACTGAACGGTGCCCCGAGCAACTTGGTGGAGGGGCTTTAATTTTCTTCCTAAACTCTGATCTCATTTAGTGCCTTATATCACTCCCTCCTAATTTCATTAAAACATCTAGTTTGGGTTGAATTGCAGAGTTTCAAGGCAAGGACAGCAAGCTTAGGAGCTCTTGTGAGAAAGCAGGCACCTTCCAGGCTACTGGAAAACTTTCTTAGGAGCTGAACGATATTTCCACCACCTAAGCTGCGCACATGGTTTAAACAGAAGCCCGCTAGAAGAATCTGGGTTTCCTTTAAGGGAAGACACGGGTGAATGAGCCACAGAGAACAGGTCTTACTGACACTTCTTCCGGGACGTAAGGCTGGGATGGAATCAGCTTGGCAGCTCCTCCGTCTTACCTGCCACGTTTAGCGTGACCGTGACTTCCAAAATCTTTTCTAATTCTAAGGATTTCCGAAACACCAGGCAGTTGAACTTCTGCTCGTCCTGGGGGGTGACATTGTGCAGGTGCAGAGAGAAGTTGCCCTGCTTCATGCCGTCCAGGGACAGCCGGGCCCGGCCTTTGTAGTGGTTGTCACCGTGGCCGGCAGAGCTGTTTCCCGAGAGGTAGTAAGTCACCACGGAGTTGGTGTTCCGTTTGCCCGGCACGCTGATTTGCCAGTAAACATAAAGGTCATTTAAATCGAAGCTGTTTCCTTTAGGGTAAATGCAGCTGAGCCAGACATCACTGCCCACCATCGCTCTGACTTCTTCTTCTTGAATCTCTGCAAGCATCCAAAAAGAACAGAATTCATCTTCCGCACTTGACTCGTAACTTTGAAGTCACCCTATTGAGTGGCGGGGGGAGCTTCTGGGTTGCAAGACTCAAACCCCAATTCTGACTCATTTCAGTAGGGAAGGAATGTATTAATAATAAGATGCACAGGGCTTCCCTGGTGGCGCAGTGGTTGAGAATCTGCCTGCCAATGCAGGGGACACGGGTTCGAGCCCTGGTCTGGGAAGATCCCACATGCCGCGGAGCAACTAGGCCCGTGAGCCACAACTACTGAGCCTGCGCGTCTGGAGCCTGTGCTCTGCAACAGGAGAGGCCGCGACAGCGAGAGGCCCGCGCACCGCGATGAGGAGTGGCCCCCGCTTGCCGCAATTAGAGAAAGCCCTCGCACAGAAACGAAGACCCAACACAGCCAAAAATAAATAAATAAATAAATTAATTAATTAATTTTAAAAAAAAAAGATGCACATAGGAAAGCAACAATAGTTTAAAAATTGGGACACTGGCGGTAAGCTGCTCTGATGTATCGCCAGGGCTGGTTTCCTGTCTCATGTCGGGGGCCAGCCAGGACTGCTCTGTTTTTGCTACTTCTTGGGAGTTTACAATGAATTCAAAATAAAAAGGTTTTTTAAAAAAAATTCAGACATTTGAAAAGAAAACATCAGCTTCTCAACAATATCATTATAGTAGTGTTTGCAACTCCATCAGAGAAGGCAAGGTTTTGTGGTCTGTTACAACCACTCAAATGCCAGCAGGGAAAGTGGCCGTGTGCCCTGACCCATAGCCCTGTGGGCTGAAAGGCCAGGCAAGGCCTCAGTCTCCGCTGTGGTACCATAGCCCCATTCTGTGCTCTTCTGGAAGCTGGTGGCTTTGGGGAGCAAAGCAGTCATGAGAAACAGGAAGCCCAGCTCCCAGCTCCTCTGGAAAGCGGAGGTTCTGAAACACTTGGGGGGAACTGCACTCTGCCTGCCCCAAACACAACACAAAACGAGAACCACGGGGTCTGGCCGAGCGCTCCCCTTGGTGGCTCTCAATGCCACACATTACCCTGGGCTTGGGGGCCCCTGGAAAAGCAAGCAGGGCTGTGGGGAGGACCCCACTGGCACCTGCACCCCGCGGTCCTCACTGCTCAGCACTGAAGGGCTTGGAAGTCTCCAGCAAGAGCACCGTCTGCACTTACCAGCTCGCAGGCCACAGAGCAGCAGCAGGAGAAGTCCAGGACTGGGAAAAAACAACCAGAAAGGCAGGTGAGCCCCGCTTCTCCCGAATGCGGTCAGGAGCCGACTACACCCACCATCCCAGCGGGAATACACCCACAGCCAGCCCATCAGCCCAGGTTCCCGGGCAGCCAGGAATTCAGGGAGAGGAGACAGCACCACCCCTCCCCTGCCCAGCAGGCAAGCCCCAAGGGGCTGGCAGCCCCTGCAAGGGACCAGCTCCCAAGCTAATAAAACGCCCCTCAAAGCAATTATGAGAGTGTGATAAAGGGTATCGAGGGGAATCACCAGCCCCCTGGTGGCCTGGCTTTGCAGGGATGGAGTCAAGAAATTGTATAAAATCGGAAAAAAAACCACTTTCGGGGTATTTGAAGTTTGAGAGACAGAGAAGATGTAAGATGCCCCCACCCCCACCCTGCCAGGGTCGGGTGAGCTCCAGGACAACCTTCTGAAGGAACGTGATCAATCTGAAACCAGATCTGGCGGCTCCAGCGGAGCTGGTGGACAGCTCAGGCCTGGGGGCCGGCAGATCCCTCTCATGACTCCCAGGGTCCTGGCACCTTCAGCCTGGGAGCCTCTGCGCCGTGCACGCCTCAGCGGTGGCCCCTGCCTCACCTGTCACCACTCTGCCCCTGCCCCAGCCCACTCCTCGTTGGGTCAGATAGGAGAAAGCACAGACGGGGCCCCCTGCTCAGGGGTGTGGGTGGCAGGTGGCTGTGACATTGCAGTATTTTTATTTCCCGTTCTTGAGGGAATAGTCTTTACCTGTATTTCCAACTGGGGAGACTGGGGGGTGGGGCCCTGGGGTGGGTGGGCTTCTGGGCTGTGCGTGTGGGACACCTGGGGATGGGGTGCCTCACCAGCTCGTCAAGGGAAGCACAGGCTGCCGACGCTAAGACTGCCCTGAAGGGGGCATTTTGGCAAAAAGCTGTTGCCTCCCCCTCAGCTGGAGAGAGACCAGGAGTGACCAGCTGGCCGGCACCTTCCCCAGTTTGCCTTTGCTGATGCAGGAGGGGGAAAACCCAGGCGTGCGGGGGGCATGTCACCAGTCGGTGGGCACCAGACGGCATAAGAGCGACCTCGGCGCAGCAGAGTCACACCCTTCTTTCCTCTGGGCCACCGCCGGGGGCGGGGAGGGGAGGGGGGGAAGTGAGAGTGGGTCGCTACGTCTTCTCTCCCAGCTTTCCTCTTTCCCTCCCTCGGCAGGGACCCCGCCCCGAGCACACCCGTGCACTGCCACCTTCCCGCGCCGCCGGGCGGACAACGCCGGCAGGTAACCGCGCCTCCCGCGGCCCCGCGCGGTGCCGCCCCCGCTCCCGGAGCCCGAGGCCTCCGCTGTGCCGCCGGGCTCGGTTCCCCGCGCCCAGAGGGCGCGTCCGCGCACACGCTCACCTCCTCGGCCGCATGGTGGGGGCGGAGACCCCGGGCCACGGGGGAACTCGGACGGCGGGAGCTCTCGGAGCGCTAGAGACCTCGGACAGAGGGAGACCTCGGGCCGCGGAAGCCGTCGGGCCGCGGGACAGCTCCGAGCACGAGCACGAGCGACCTCGGGCCGCGGGAGCCCTCGGAGCGGCCAGCACTCGCCGCGCTCCCGCCGCGCCTCGGAGGCTCTGGGCGCTGAGCTGGTCGCCGGCTCAGCGCCCTCCCGATCCGGGCCCCGCCCCTGGTCCCACCCCCGGCCCGGTCCCTCCCACGGCCTTGGCCACGGGCCCCGCGCGAGGGAACGGAAGCTTGGATGCTGACTCCCGAAAGCTCAGCCCTTCCCAGGAGGGGGCGTAAGTCGGGGCCCCGCGGGTTGCAGGGTGGGGCTCCAAGTCCGCCGGGCCTTGAGCCTGGGCGCAGTAGGTGCCCCGGCAAGTTGGCGGCAGGGAAGGTCCGGTGGCGGAGGGCGGCCGAGGGCGCTGCGGGAGGGCTTGCCCAGCTGGAGGGGCGGTGGGAGGCTCAGTGCTGCCCCGGAGTCGCGCAGAACGTCCCCGGCTCCGCCTGCGCTCGCCCCCCGCCCCTGCGGCCTGAGAGCCAGCGGGGCGCGGCGCGCTGAGAGTCAGGCTCACGCCCTCCCTCCCGCTCTCGGGACGCCGTCAGGACCTCCAGCGCTGGGTGAAGTCAGAGCTCCACGACTGTTCAGGGACGAATGAATGAGTGGCAGGAAGGAGGGAAGGCAGGCAGGCGGGCTCCACCTTCCAGTTCAGCCCTAGTCTCCCCGCACCCAGCCGTGCTGCCGCGTCCTTTGTCAGTCCTGGGCCACCTGCCGCAGCATATTTGCCTATTAAAGGCTCTGAAAAGCCCCCCGCGTGGAAACCAGTTCGTCTTTGCTCCTCCAAGCGTGTGGGACTCGTCACTCTTTTTTTTTTTTTTTTTTATTCTCGTCTGGGAAAGGCGGCGTGGAGCCCCGGAGCTAGGGGCAAACGCCCTGTTTCCTTCCTTGCCCACCCCTCCCCGTCTACACGGCCTCCTCTCTGCAGGCCCAGCTGAGGCAGTGCTCCCCCGCCCTCCTCCCGCACCGGCCAGGTGCCTGCCGGCGAGGTGAGTGGGTGGAGCCGTGAGGCAAGAGGCCGCCCCCGAAGGGCCTGGGCTCCCAGGCTCCCCACCTCAGGTCTGGAGGCTCCCGTCGGGTGGAGCAGGTGCCAGGGGTGTGTCCTGCGGCCCAGGCTGGTGGGGGTGCTGAGGCCAGCCTTTGGGGAGCAGGAGAGGCAGGGTGTAAAGTGAGGGCAGAGCCCAGGGGGGCTCCCCTGGCCCCAGCCACCTGCATGCTGTCATTCTTTCAACAAAGATTTAGTGCCCACCTACCACACGCGGCCTATGTGAGTCCTAAAGAGAAAAGCTTAAGATAAGAGAATCTCTGCCTGGTGGAAATGAACATTTCTGTGGCGACAAGAGCAAACAAGACAAGGAAGCAGAAGAGCTGGGCTGGGAGACGCGGAAGCTGCTGCGGAGGAGGGTGGGGGCTGCAGGTGGCCGGGGGGGGGGGGGCCTGCGGTCCTAAAGCGCAGGGACTTCGCCCCTCCCAGGTCAGGCTGCAGGTTGGGGTGGGGGACTTAGAGAGGCCAAGCAGGATCTATCCTCCCTTTGGTGGGGGGGAGGAGAAGGGACAAGGGTCCCGGCCAGGGCTCCCGTTCAAGTGTCCAGTGAGGGCACAGACAGCCTGAACTTGGGTGGGGGGCATCAGGAAGGGGTTGAAAGATGGGGGCCAGGAGGAAAAGTAAGATCTGGCCAGGAGAACCGGGCGTGGGTATAAATCAGATCAGAGATGGGGTCTCAGGACGCTGCCCATCCCCAGAGCCGGAAAACCAATGCCGCGTCTAGAACAAACGCAGCGGGGACACTTGGTGATGAGGTGGTCACCGTATCAGGCCCAGCAGGGCTGGAGGGGGCGTGATATCGGTGGCCTTAGATCCCCTCCCCCGGGGTTGGCAGCAGCTGGCAGAGGAGGACCGCGTTTGGGGAGGGCCAACCCAGCATCACCCGCAGGTGGGGAGGAAGGGACAAGGGACCGGCTGGGTCCGACACCTCCCGCCTTCCTGGGTCCAGTCCCGCTCCCACCAAGATCCCCACCCTACCCGCAGTGCTGGGGAGCGGGAGGGGTGGACCCCACACGCAACCTCGGGTCCTGGGGGATGGAGAGTCCCCCTCGGTTAAAGCCTCCCTCACAGTGTCGGCTCACGTGGAGCGGGGAAGGAAAGGCGCCCAGTTGGCGTCCTGGGCTGCAGCCCTATCGTGCAGCGGGGGCACGGCCCCAGGGCAGCGGGGGAGGGAGCGCGGGGGGCTTCAGGGGGCGAACACCGCGGAGCGGCCGGCTGCTGTGGGGAAGGGGTCAGGCTTGGCTTCCTGGGAAGCCCTCCTCCCCGGACCCCAGAGGGCCAAGTGCTGCTGCCAGGCCCACCCAAGAGTGGGCACCCTGGGCCCAAGGAACGCGCTGTTTGTTGAGCAGGCAGGCAAGCGGTAGGGAGTGCAGCTGGGCTGGAAGGGGATATCCGAGCAGGACCGGGGCGGCGGCGGGGAGGGACACCCCGGGAGTGGGTAGAAGATCAGCCCCAGGAACCTCAGACTGGTAACCCCTCTGTGCCTGTGTTTCCCCGTTTGCGAAGTGGTGATAGTTATATAACGTCTTCCTCATAAAGCAGCTAAGTTGATACGTGGTGATTGTGAGTGAATACACATAAAGCATTCACACCAATACTGGCACGTGGCTTATAAACAGAGGATTTCAAGACGAATGAACACACAGAACAGCCCTCAGGAGGCTTCCTGCGGGTGAGGTTAGGTTTTCCTCTCTTGCGCTTCACCCGTGACTGTTTCTCAGGCAGCGGGGCGGGGGTGTGTGTTGTGGGGGGGCCGGAGAGAGAAGCCCACCCGGAAGGCTATCTAGGCTAACCTGGGAACCAAGCCGGAGTTGCTTCTGTGCTGAAGATTCAAGGCTCTGGGTGCAGACGCAGAAGCAAGACCCCATTACCTCAAACTCGGGGCTTAAAACAACAGAAATGCACCCTCTCAAGTTCTGGAGGCGGGATGCCTGAACCAGCGCTTCTCGGGGGGCTGGAGGTGAGGGTCCTTCCTGACTCTTCCGCCCCGGGTGCCCCAGGCGCCCGCTGGCTTGCAGCTGCGTCTCTGCCCCCATGGCAATGGCCTTCTCTATATGGGGTCAGGTCTCCTCGGCCACCCCTGGCGAGGGCCTTCGGGATCACACATAATCCAGCAGTCTCTCCATTTCCATCTCATCACAGCAACCAAGTCCTTTTTTGCCCTGTAAGGTGACATTCACAGGTTCTGGGATTTAGGACAGGAACATCTTTCTGGGGTCATTATTCAGATGACCACAGGGGGTCACAAGGGGCCTCTGTAGGTGGGATTAAATACTTAGAGGCAGAATCTCAAGGTATTTGAGAGAGAGCAGAAGATATAAAGCTGCTTTGAGAGGCTCTGGGCCCCGCCTGGGAGCACGCTGACATAGAGCTGACACTGGCAGATCGGGCCCCTTGGCACTGGCTGCCTTGGGTGGAAGCAGCTGTTCCCAGCCCTGTCCCATCAACTGCCGACACGAGTGCCCGTCTCTGTGGTCAGTTTGGTCCCAGAGCTTGGCCTCCCTGGAGGGTCTCATCTGTGCTCAGATGCTCCTGTCCCCACTGGCCCTCCGTGTTTTCTGGGGCTGCCATGACCTTGGTTTCATGACAGACCTTTAGCCCCTGGACGGGAGACCTGTGACATCAGAGCCCGGTATTGTCCTCCTGCTAGCCTGGAGAGAAGGTCTTCATGAAGATGAAGATGTTTCTATCGGCCAGGGCTCTCCGTGTGTGTGTGGGGGGTGTGTGTGTGTGAGAGAGGGAGAGAGAGAGAGAGAGAGAGAGAAATAGGAAGAGAGACAGTTTATTCAAGGAATTGGCTCATGTAATTATGGTGGCCTGATAAACCCACAACCTGCAGGGTGAGCTGGCCAGCTGGAGGCCCGGGAAGAGCTGTGCTCGGAGAGAGTTCCTTCTTGCTCAGGGAAGATTAGGCCTTTGATGGCGTGGGACTGTCTCAGTCTGATGCGGCCACTATGATGAAATTCCACACACTAGGCAGCTTGTAAACAACAGAAACGTCCTGCTCGCAGCTCTGGAGGCTGGAAGTGGCAGGTCAGGTACTGGCAGGGTCGGGTGAGGGCCCCTTTCACGGTCACACACTTCTCGTGTGTCCACACGTGGGCAGGGGGGAGGGAGCTCCCTGGGGCCTCTTTTGTAAGGGCACTAATCCCATTTTGGAGTCACCTCTCAAAAGCCCAACCTCCTAATGGGATCACCTTGAAGGTTAGGTTAGGTTAGGATCAACAGATGAGTTCAGACCACAGCACCCACCCGCACTGTGGAGGGTAACCTGCTTTACTCAAAGCCCACTGACTTAAGTATCAGTGTAATCCACAAAACCCTTCACGGAAACCTCCAGGATAATGTTTGAACAAATGTCTGGGCACCGTGGCCCAGCCAAGTCAACACATAAAATTAACCATCACAACTTCTATTCTATTTCAAGATACTTTTAAAACACCCTTCAGAAAGTCCAACTGTAACCCCACCTTTCTTCCACAAACCACTATCAGCACCAGCATTGGTCCCAAGCTTCCCCAGGTCACAGTGTAACGCCCAGGACAAGCAGAATCTATGTGCCTATCTGAGTCTGGGTCCCTTTGGGGAGTTTTCTGGTTAACCTGGAAAGGCCCCTTTGGGATTCATCACACGTGATTTGAAGCCGGCTCTGTGAATGCTCCAATGGTCCTGTCCTCACCAGAGCCCGGGGCAAACTGGGACCCCGCCTTGTGCAGGCAAGTCCCTCTGGGTTAAGGAGGACCAAAGGTCACATGCTTCACGAGTGGACCTGGCCTTGGCCTCCGTGCCCTCTGTTCAGCCTGTCCTACTTGGCTGACCGAGTGGGTATCTACACTTTGCAAAGGTTTGGGATGTTTCCTGTGGCTCTAATCAGGGTGGGTGATTTTAACCATCAAGGCACATGGCAGCCGTGACGGCATCGGCTACGTGTACAAATGGCACAGGTGCAGCGCGTGGTTATAGCAATGTGTCCTGCTCGTCTTTCTCACATACTTTCCTGTGTCCTACAGAATAAAATAAAGGCTGTGCTTATACACAAAAACACCAAAAAATGAACCACAACGATCATAATAAATATATTTTAACTTCCCAACTGGCACAAAGAAACATTTCCAGCAGCACAACGTGCACGATAATGTCAGGGTCTTGTCCAAAGTTAGACCCAAGGCTTCGCCCCCCCTCCCACCAAAGGTCATGGTGGGGTCAGGGCCCTGTATCTCCAGACCCAAAGGGATGATGGGTCTGTAGCAACTACGGGAAATCCAAAGTTAAGCAAATAAAATAATAATTTGAAAAGGAAAAAAGAGACAATGTAAGGAAAGTTGTCTTTGTTCTAGGAAAAGTCTTTTTTTTTTTTTTTTTTTTCACAGTATAATGACTCATTTATAAAGAGGAAGTGAGTTCTGTTGAAAAATACTTGAAATATTCTCTCAGGGGGAGAAAACAATTCTTCACCAGCATGGCTGGGCCCTGGGTGGGGGGCTTTGCTCTCTGCCTGTCCTGAGCCAGCAGGGATAATTCCTCCTGGGAATCCAGAGCTGAATGCCTGCTGTGAAGGAGAGTGGGGGCTTGGTACCCACCCAAGGGCTCCTGGGAGACCGTGGGCAGGGCGGGCACCTGGAAAGCTGGGGGGTGCCAGTCTCGCTAGATTACCCGAGGTCTCTGAGAGAAAGACCCCACCTGCCTTCTGTGAGTTTTTCACCCCATGGTGGGATGACAAGCATGTCCTAGGCAGTAGGGGACGATGGCTCCCACACCCCTCCCAGGGAGGGGCCTGTCACTCGAGACGGGTGCACAGAGGGTCCCCAAGGGCAGACCACCAGCCCAGCTCAGCAGGTCTCACTTTCAGGGTGGAGAGGCCACCACGGAGCAGAACCACAGAGAAGGGAGGGCGGGACTTGCGGGCAAGGCTGGTCAAGCGGTGTTCCATGGCCCTCCCGAGGGTTCTGCTGCAGCCGAGCTGAGCACGGCTGCCTGCGGGCCCCGGGCTGCCTGTGCCGGAGGGCCACGCAGCAGGGACCCCGCTCGTCATGTGATGCAACCCTGGGGACTCAAGTCTCGCAGATGTGGCGCCTGGCACCTCGCTGGACTTGGGGAACATTTCTCGGCTCAGTTTGGGGGGGGGGGTGGTGAAGGCCACGGACAAGGTGCCAGAAACACACAGCACCCCTCCTGGTGCCCTCCCTGCCCGCCTCCGTGGGGCAGCTCCACTGTCCAAGGGAGGCCGGTGCTGTCTGAAGGCAGCTGCCCATCATCCCAGCAAAACCGTCCCTACTTCCGGTGAGGGGGCTCTCCCTCACGACTGAGACAATGTGAGCCTGAAGGGAAGCACCTGCTGCGTTCCTGGGGCCCAGGCCCTGCCACCCACCTCCAGGGGAGAGAAGTGGGGAGACACCGTGGAGGAGGTGGGGTGACCCTCAGGTCTTCCGAAAAGATAATGTTTCGGAATCTGCTCCACCTGGCTCCCCACCTCCCCGCTACAGTCCTGGCTGGGGGCCTGGTGGGCGCCACAGCGTGAGCAGGGAGAAGGCTGGCACTGGGAGGTGGTGAAAAGAAGTTTCCAGGCGCTGTCAGGAGGAGGACCCATGGCTTACTGTCCTGGAAGATGCAGGCAACGTTGGTCCAACACAAGGGCAAAGGCCAGACGCATGGGGCTTGGGGGAGGAGACGGCCTTCTCCTCAAGGGCTCTGGGGGGCAGTGTGTGGCAGGGACAGTGGAGGAGGGCAGGGTCCCGGGAGCAGGAAGGCTGCCTGGAGCAGCGGGGCGGCCGGACCAGGGCTGTGGGTGTGCAGGGGTGGCGAGGGGACGTGCGTGAGAATCGCCAGTCCTGAGAATGTTCCAGGAGCACAGAAGGCCGTGTGTGCGTGTGTGCGCCTGTCTGTGCACGAACGCGTGTGTGTGCGTGTGCACTTTGTGTGTACTCGTGTGTGTGTGTGCACGCATGCGTGTGCGTGTATGTGTGTGTGTGAAAGCCCAAGGCAGGCCTGTTTGAGGGGCTGAAAGAAGCTCAGTGCGGCCCAAACGCACACAGTGGGGTGCCCGTGAGGATGTGGGCTTGTGTGAGTGTGTGCTCTGTGTGTGATGAGTGTGAGCCTGTGAGTGAGTGCGCGCTTGTGAGTGTGGGGCTGTGCGGGGCGAGGCAGGTGCCCGGAGCCTGGGGAGTGGGGACTGGGACCGGGGCACACGTGCCGCGTGGCTCCCATCCAGGGGTTCGTCCGGAGGTGAGACGCTCAGAAGGCACCAGTGCAGAAACAGGGAGAAGGTCCCCAAAGTGGAAAGGGGGCACCGCTGACCTTGAGCTTGTCCAGAATTTGTGGGGCGGCCCCTGACCTGGGCACAGAGGCTGCCCCGGGCACGGCTCTGTGTAGAAAACCCTCCGCTCTCTTGCACTCTCAGACTTGTTTCCCTAGTGAACCCGAAGCAGCCGGTGTCCCTCCAAGATTCCAGGGACCGCAAATGCACAGGAAATACCTCTTCACGGCGGGGATATTGGTCCACACGTGCACGGCATTCTGGATGGTGCTGCCATAGACGTCCTGGATGGTCACCGGGTCAGCCTGAGGGATAAAAACATCAGCTCTGAACTGGGGGGACCCACAGGCCTCAGCCACCGTGGGCACCACACCTGAGCCCAGAACAGCGTCCTGGGCCTCCCAGACCGATTATGTCTCCCAGTCGACATTGCTTACGTGTCACATCTTTTTTCTTATAAATCACCTTATAAGGAAAAAAGCCGAGATGTTATTTTAGACCTTTTAACTGGTAGATTATTTTCACTCCCACAGGTCACCTGGCCCAGGGACCCCCCCGCCTGCTCCACGGCAGAGGTGGATTCCCATGAAGGACAAAGAAGTCCTTGCTCTTTGAGCCAAGAGATACATCCTCTCAGGCAGATAAGAGGCTTTGTGGGCAGACAGCAGTGTTTCCTAAAGGGCCGATGCTTCACGATGCCCACAGGAGCCAAGGGAGTGCCTAGATCCTGGGGCCACAGTCTCCCTAGAAAGCACCAGAAGGTCACGGAAGGAGGGGCTGGGGGGGAGCCGTGGCAGGAGGGAGGTCATCCAGTCCCCGACACCCAACCAGGTGGCCCGAACTCTACCTCTCCAGACTCGGAGCGGTGGGGCGTGCAGAAAGGCCCACGTGGACCATTCCCAAGTCTGACCATCCCTGGACACATCAGTCTCCTCCCGTGTCCAGACACCTGGCCGGGAGGAGAGCTCACACCTGGATGTACCATCAGGCGCAGGGCAGAAAGAGACAGTCCTGTATTGGGCACGTCTAGCTATTGCCTGCCATCAGCAGGAATGTGGTTCCACAGCAAGGTGGGAGCAGTGACAGGACACGTGGGAAGGTCTCTTTTTTTTAATAAATTTGGACTTTAAATTTATTTATTTATTTATTTAGTTTTGGTTGTGTTGGGTCTTCGTTTCTATGCGAGGGCTTTCTCTAGTTGTGGCAAGCCGGGGCCACTCTTCATCGCGGTGCGCGGGCCTCTCACTGTCGCGGCCTCTCTTGTTGCGGAGCACAGGCTCCAGACGCGCAGGCTCAGTAGTTGTGGCTCATGGGCCTAGTTGCTCCGCGGCATGTGGGATCTTCCCAGACCAGGGCTCGAGCCCGTGTCCCCTGCATTGGCAGGCAGGTTCTCAACCACTGCGGCACCAGGGAAGCCTGGAAAGGTCTCTTTTTTGCCTACTTCTGATTTGGGACCAATTCCAATCTACCAAACGTGCTCACAAAACAATCAAGAGCCGGTATCCTTGCTGCCCTCCAAGTTTGCTGATGGCTGGCACCCAGGTTTGGAGACTGTGCGTTTTGTCTGGACTCATGATTACTATTCATAGATTTTTCAGTAAACAGGTCACCTTACAAGCCTCATCATGACTGCTGGTATGTGGTGACATGTCAGTTTTTAAAAATTCCAGGCTTCCTAAAAAGGAGAAATAACCACGGATGCGGAAGAAAGTAAGAGAATCGTGAGGCCACTTTGCTCAACCCTATGAAAATGATTTTTAGACTTTAATTAAACGGGTGATATTCCGGGAAAACATAACTTACCAAATTGATCTCAGAAAAGATTGAAAATCTTAACAGATTAGTTCCCACAGAAGAGTTGGTCCCGTTTTAAAACAATGGCAACAACGACCAATCCCGGCAACTGCACAGGAAAAGTCTGTCAAATTTTAAAATATTTTTATGAAGCGAACTTAACATTGACATCCCAACCCAATAAAACTAGCACAAAACAAGAAAACCTCACACACCCACCTCTCTCGTGCTCGTCAAAGCAAAAAATCCTACAGAAAATGCTGTTCACCAGATTTCAGCAATCCGTCAAAACAGCCATACACCACAACTAAGTGGGCATTTTCCAGGAATGCAAGGACGGATCACTATTAGGAAATCTATTAGTATATTATATCCTATTAATAGATCTAAAGAAGGAATTTAATTATCTCCTTAGACGTAAAAAAGAACATTTGACAGAATCCAACAATTATTCTTGATAAAATGGCTCAAAAAATAGAAATCAAGGGAGACTTCTGGAAATTTCCTTAACATAGTGAAATTTATCAACCTCGCCCTCAAAGCCAGCATCAGCTTAGTAGAGAAACACTGGAAACATTTACGTGAAAGTCAGGGACCAGGCAGGCATGTCCCATCACTACTGTGATTCAATGTGAGACAAGAGAACGTATCTGAGGTACAAAATTAGAAAGAAAAAACTATCACAACTGGCAGATAATCTGCTCAAATACCTAGAAAGTCTAACTGAATCAACTATAAACCACTATCATCCACAAAGTAATCCAAGAAGGCAGCAGAAGCTAAATTAATGTAGAGAGATCAATAGTTTCTTGAATCAAACCAGTAAGATACAAAACCAGTAAGATACAAAATGGAAAATCCCAACTGCAGAGGAGGGAAGAAGAACAGGACTTTTGGGAGCCACGGCGAGGGAGGGCAGAGAGCTGGGGACACCCCGTGGCCGGGTGAGGGAAACGGCAGCTCGGCCGCCGGTGGGTCTGCGCGGACACCCTCCCAGGACAGCGGCAGGCATCCCTGAAAACGGCAAATGGACCCCGCAATCTCACTTCCGGGATCCACCCCGCAGACGTCCCCACTCACGCCCCCTCCTCATAGCATTGTTTGTAAGAGCAAGAGATTGGAAACAGCCCAACTATCTGTTCCCGGGAACAGGTTAAAGGCATTTTTCACATCCATACAAAGTAAAACTGCACGAAACAAAACACATACGTCAAAACAAAGAGTGAGAAGGGTACTTTTCCAACAGAACAATTTCCAAGGTTAACGGTTAAGTGAAAAAAGCCCGACGCAGGGCAGCGGGGCGGGCAGATGTGTAGGTTTGTGAAGACGTCCTGGAGGTGGCCAAGGACCCGAAGAGAAGTGCAGTGGGGACAGCAGGGGTGGGGAAGCCAGGAGACTTTCACTGCGGGGACCCCCGGCCTGGCCTGGGGCTGTCCTGTGTGGGGGTCAGCTGGGAGGGACGGGCCAGGTCAGCCCTGGACAAACCGGTCACTGAGTCCAAAAGTGGCTGCTCTAACGGTCAGGACTTGGGCCTGGGGACAGAAACAGCAAGGCCATCGGTGCCCCAGGATGGGTTTGAGCGTGTGTGTGTGTAACTGACCGGTGCACTGCGCATTGCAGTGTGCGAGTGTGATGTGTGTGCACGCGTGAGTGTGCGTGTGCACAGATGGGGTGGCGGGGAGGAGAAGGACATGACCCGAGGTGGCGGGATCTTAAATCCAGAGCAGTGCAAAGACACTGTTGGGACCTCAGTGGTGAGACGGCCCTCGCGGGCCCTGTGAACTCTGAAAACCCAGGCCTCGGGACCGGGACCTAAGCGGTGCCCCCCAGGGGCCCCAAGGGTCCCTCGGGGAGGCCGCGGCCCGCACCCACCTCCAGAAAGCGAGTGGCCACGATGCGGTCATCCTTGGTCAGCACCAGGTTGTCCACGAACATCCAGAAGAAGGGCTGGGGGCTGCCTGGCCGGGGCCTCGCGTACTGCAGGATGCGGTGGAACTGGTACAGGTACCACGCTGGGGTGGGGGGCAATCAGGTGGGTCTGGGCTCTGCCTGGAGGGACCTGGGACGCAAGGGCGGGGCTCTGGTGGGGGCGGGGCCGCCTGCTCCCCGCAGCCTCGAGGGCACAGGCGGGCGGTAGGAGACAACGCAGGTGCGGGAGGCTGGGCGACGCCCCACAGGGACACACAGCCCTGCGGACAGGGTGGGAGGGACTCCAGGCCGCCCTGGGGTGACGGACCCACTCGCTGTCTTGGTTGTGGTGATGGCTCACAGGGTATGCACTTCAGAACCCACCACGCTGTACTCACTGAATACGGACAATTGACGTATGTCTCTGATACCCCAATAAAGCTGATTTTTTAAGAATGCAGACAGTTTGCAATTCCTGCCCTTCCTGAGGAGGGCGTGGCGGACAGGAGACTCTGGAATCTGTGCAGAACGCCACGGTCTCTTACCTGGGGGATGGTCGCAGGCGTGGCCCAGCGGGGGCGTAGAGCCGTAGGCGAGGTCGAAGGGGCCCCATCCTTCCACCTGCAGGAGAACACGGGCGGCTCAGGAGGGCAGAGAGCTCCTCCCCCCGGGGCCCGGCACCTTGTTTGTCTGACCGTGTGATTCAGGCTGACCCTCATGGAAGGGGTCGGGGGGCGGTGAAACCCACCGGGTCAGACCCGCCCCTTGGTTCAGGGGGTGCAGGGAGCCCCGCTTTCTCTATCATCTCAGGGAGGCCGGCCCTCAGCAGAGCCCTGGGAACCTTTGTGCTGGGCGTCGCCCTTACAGACCCTCCAGGGAGGGTGACACGGGGCCCCCAAGGATTCATGCGGATTCTGTGTGTTGCTGGGAAATACAGGTGGAAGCCCTGATGGGTCACCGGGCAGCAGGCAGCCTTCCCTGGCAAGCGCGAGCCGCCCCTGCTGCACCTCCCCCGCCCCCCAGCCCTGTCCAGGCCCCTACAGTCCCACCTGAGCTGAGACGCTGAGGATGCCCTTTCCCCCATCAGGGGCCCAGGTGACTGAGGGACCCGGTTAGAGACTCTAGCCTGTGTCATTCTTCTTGGAAAACAATTGAGAGACCCAAATACTGGATCCCTGGCTTTCTGACAGCAGCCCGTCCAGAGCAGACGTGGCTTCCCTGGACCCTCCCCAAGTCACTTAACAGAAGCCAACACCCGACGTTAGCCCCCGGCCTCACGTGCCCCTGACCTCACGTGCCTTGTCGCAGTCAGCTCTGACCCTGACCCGGGCGCGCTCCTGGTGGCAACTGGGCACCGGGCTCCAGTGAAGCCTGCTGACCGGCGCAAGTACAGCAGGGGGTCTGGACAGGAAAGGGGTAAGGGGGCTAGAGGAGGTGAGCATGGGCTGGGGGCCCGGGACCCGCATCCCAACACTCTCCACGAAGGTGGCTACTGAAATGACCCCAGGAAAGGTCGTGAAGGAAGCAAGGTCTTAGAGGGAACACCCCGCTGTCCCTGAGAACCCACCGGTGTGCACTTTAAATCCCCCGACACCCGCAGCCAGGTGTGGCTGTGTAGACGCGGAAGCCGGACACCCCCATCTCTAGGGTGGGCTGCACGGTGGGAAAGCCCATTTTACAGGCCTCGTGAAAAAGGAGTGAAGCCAGGACTGGTCGCTGGGGAACTGAGCGATGAGGACACACGTGAGCCACTGTCGCCCCTGAGACGTGAAAGCTCGTTACGGGAGGGGGTGTCTAGACCCTCGGCTGCGCCAGCGAGAGCCCCTCCGTGTCTGATCTGTGCTTGCAGCTCTGCTACTTGGGGAGGGCTCGTGTCACTCTCCGGTCCCGCCTTGACCGTCCTGCCCTGGGAGGGAGGACCCCGCCCTGGGGGGCCTGGGACGAGCGTGCGGCTGGGCGCAGGCTCCAGAAATGCTTCCTGGTGGGACGTCCGAAGGGGCCGGAGGGGCAAGAAGAGAGCTGTCCTGGGCTTAGGGGCAGGGCAGACCCCAGGGGGACGGAGGAGGGGGGCGTCTCCAGTCTCAGCCAGAGAGGAGGGCTGGCCCCTGGGACACGGCCCCCCGGCCAGACGGGGAGCAGAGCTGAGAGGCCCTGCCGGCAGCCTGGGGGTGAAGTGGGTCCCCCCACATTGGCTGCTTCCTTGCTGCCACCTTCTATGGCCAGTACTCCGGCCCCTCTGACCCCGTGTCTGTGGTTGTCGGGCTCTGGGGATGACAGGCTTTAATTCTCGTGTGAGAGGCTGTGTGGGCGAGCGGGTGACGGACCAGGTCTTCCTGCCCTGAGGCCACAGAGGAGGCGTCCTGGCCCTCGCCCATCTGCAGCGGCTCTGGCCCAGCTGCTGAGTCATTTTTAGGCCCTTCCTCCAAGGCCGCCGTCCAGGACAGCAGGAAATAGCCTTCGAGGGAGCCAGAACATTTCATGACAGCGCTTGGAGAACATTTTCAAACAATCAGTGGTGGTTGTGTTCAAGACTCAGCACTTTATTTTAGAGAAAGGGCTGGGGGGGGGGGGGGAATCCCCCTCCCTGGGCGGCACCATCACAGGTGGTGGGATAGGCCCCTTGGATTTCAACACGTCGGGCAGGAGGTTTGGCCAATGGTTCTCCTCTGGGCGGTGGGCAGCGGGGGGCCGCGGACATGCCTCTCTCAGCTCTCCCACCGTGGGGGGTCGACACCCCCCAGGTGGGCCCTGCTGGGGACGGAGCATCCGGGCTGCACCTCCCCCTCCTCCTCCTGTCCAGTCCCCCCCACCCCAGAAGCACCACCCCCCCACCCTGCCGTCTGCTCTCACGTTGGTGCCTGGAGAAACACAGCAGTACTTACGTCCCTCCTTACTACGTTGGTGACATCATCCAAATGCTTCAGTTTTCCCAGCTCAGAACCATAGTCCAAAAAGCCCAAACTCATCAGCTCTGCGTGGGGAGCAAAGGGGACACACAGGGCTGACACTGGTTTTTGACCGAATGTGGAACTGAAGGGCTGCCGTTAGCCAGCAGACTTTATCTTTTCAACGGCATGACAGGGCTGAGCAGGCAAACTCCGCCGAGTACTGATTTCAGAAAGTCAAGCAATTTGTTGCAAAACCAGGCCCTCCTGGCTGCAATGTCACTCTCTGGGTTAGGAAACCACTGGGTGATGGCAGTCCACGCTGATGTCACCTGGTTGGGCTGTGTGACACGGCTGAGTTGCAGGGGTGTTTGCAGCCTGGGCATGGGACAACTAGCCCAGAAAGAATCTTAACAAACTGAACTAAGGATGCCTCGTCCGGGCAGGGACTTGAAGGCTGGGCGGCCATGGGCTTCCTTCAGGGGAAAGCTGTGCCCACTCTGTGCGTCTCAGCCCCCAGATCCCTAACACGGGTGTGCATGAGGCCACTGTGACCACACTACGCAAGACACGGGACGTAGTGCCAGAAGCGGGGTGGACCCCTACCCCCCATTCCATTTGGCCAGAGACAAGGAGTACTTTCATGGATTCTTCTTACATCTGCCGGGCCCAGGAGAATCCATAGTATTTCCAAAGGCACCAGCAGGTGGGGTCTGCTCAGGGTACAGAGGGGCAGGACACCCAGGCAAGGCTGGAATGCAGCACGTGACCAGCCTGGGCAATCTGGGAGATTTGGGCAGAGAGGGAGGGTGCAGGGAACCCTGCGAGGGGTGGGGCAGCCCTATAAGGTGGCCAGGTATGTGGAGGTGTCTGAGGTTTGGTGGCCGTGGGCAGGGCTGTCCTAGGCAGAGGGCCTGGGCCCCACGGCCCTCACTACAGCATTTCACACCCACCGTCTTGCTACGTGAATTTTCTTTCCAAGGCATCTCTGCTGAAGGAAGGAGCCCCAGGTGCTCCTGCAACCCTCCCCTCCTGAAAATGACCCTCAGGCCCCCAGCCTCAAACATGCAGCAAGTGCAACACAGGGGACATTTCGACCCCGCCCACCGCCCACCCCCCCAGTCCCCCGTGGGTCTCACTCCAGGCAGACCCATCTTCCATTGTCAGTCCTCAGACATCACTGTACCCACCTTTCTTGATGTTCCCAAAAAGGGACAGCACCCGGACGGGCTCTCTCTTCCACACGGGCACAGTTTTGTACATCTCAAGGGGACTCTCCTATTTATTTTTTAAAAAACATGATGTTCTGTTGACTGCTTGGTTATAGAGCTCATGAGTGACAAGAAAACTTCTTTCTGGCTCTGCAGAAGCTTTTCCCCTGATGAATGATGGCACACCCGCCGAGGCGGCTGGCCCCGCCCTGACTGCGCTGACCCCCAGGCCTCCGTGAGACCCCACCCATCCCCCAGGACAAGGGCTTCTGCCCTCCACACCAACCCCCCAACCTGGGCCATCTCTAGCAAAGGAAAGGCAGGTGCGAGGGGATTTTCCTGATGGAGAAAGAAAATAATTCTATCCCGAGAGAAACCACTTCCCTTGTATTTCTCAAACCTGGGGGATTCTGAATACCCACGGCCATGGAATTCACCCGACCCCTCTCCGTCCCCTCTGCGGGCTCTGAACGTGGGCCTCAAGCCACACAGCACTCCTGAAGGCTACCAGTGTCAGGCGTCTCCCAGGCCAGGCCTGAGCCAGCCCCTGAGTCCTGCCATGAAGGAGCCTGGCTGAGGACAAGGAGCCAGGAAGGCCTCGGGTAACACCCGCCCTCCCCCGCAGGGTACCCTGCCGGCAGAGACCCGATGGATCCATTCATGAAACAAGCACCCCAGCGCCCCCTGACCCCCAGGAGGTTGCACTTGGGAGTGCCTGGCCTCCCACGAACTGAGGATGGGATTCCAGGCTTAGGCAGGGGCACTGCCTGGGGGCAGGGGGGGCGTCCCAGGAGACCCTGAGCCCCAGGGGGAAGGGTCTGCCCAGGGCTGGAGCAGGTGGACGGCGCCCAACGCAAGCAGCGAGTGAAGCGGCGGGCGAGTGTGGGGGAGGGCAGGCTGCCCAGAGGAGGCGTGGGGAGGCGAGGAGGGCAGGGCGATCCCGCGCAGGCACAGCCCTGAGGGGCACTTGGGGACACACGTCCTGGTCCCCTGCGGCAGCCGCAGGAGCAGTGCCTCCTTCCCGCTTGCTCCGGCTCTAGTGGCAGTAATACTAGCTCTGAGCATCAACCCCTTCTCCCTTCATGAGAAACCCGTCCTGCAGTCTGCCAGCACGGGGTCTGTCTGCACTGAGAGGGAGGGCTTCTGCCGCTCGCCGGACCTAGAGAAGGCTCTACGGGGAGTGCAGGCGCCTTGTTCCGAAAAGCACCATAAAGGCACCTGCTCCCATCTGGTTCCAGGGAGCGCAGGGTGGTGGGGCTACCATGTGGCCCCGTGGGTGGCCCAGCAATGCCGTGTGTGTGGCGACTCTCCAGAACCAGCCTGGCCACGCACCACAGGGGAGACAGCCCGAGACCCCAGGCCGCCCCGGTGAGCACCCAGCCCTGCCCATCACGTGGCCACCCTCCCTCTGTGCGTCTCTGTCCCCTTCCTTCCTGTTAGACGACACCAATCATTGCATTTCATGTCACCCTAATCCAGGATGACCCTACCTTAAGATTCTTAACTAAATTGAGCCTGCAAAGACTCCATTTCCAAAATAGGCCATGTTCACAGGTAACAGGGGTTAGGACTTGGATGTATCTTTGGGGGACAGAGCTCAACGCACCATGATGAGCCCATACTCCTGCCTAGCTCCCGGCTCCCGACCTTGATCCTGGAAAGGACCCACGTCCGTGCCAGCTGTCCGGGCTGGACCAGGAGACCCTGCCCGGGCGTTTGCTCCCATTTGCTGGACCTAGAGGCACACCTCTGCTGGGCCCCTCTCCTACGTCCTACAAATGCCTCATTCCCAGGCTTGGAAGAAACAAAACTGCCATGCGAAAGTGATTTGTAGAGGGACCTCCCTGGTGGCGCAGTGGTTAGGAATCCGCCTGCCAATGCAGGGGGCACGGGTTCGAGCCCTGGTCCGGGAAGATCCCGCGTGCCGCGGAGCAACTAAGCCCGTGAGCCACAACTACTGAGCCTGCGCTCTAGAGCCCGCGAGCCACAACTACTGAAGCCCATGTGCCACAACTACTGAAGCCCACGCGCCTAGAGCCTGTGCTCCGCAACAAGAGAAGCCACCACAGTGAGAAGCCCACGCACCGCAACGAAGACCCAACGCAGCCAAACATCAATAAATTAATTTTTAAAAAAAGAAAAAAATTTAAAAAAAGAAAGTGACTTGTAGAAGACAGAGAGCATCTAGCGGACAAAGAGGAGATGGGAAAAGCGCATTTGCTTAAAAGCCCTTAACTTCATTGCGTAAGGGAGCGGACGGGCATTTTGCAGCCCGTCACCAGAGGAAAGGAACGCCCGAGCACCCGCTGTGTCCTCACCGACTCCCGGTCGCAGAAGGCCTTCAGCCACCCCCGCCACTTCTTCCTCCTCTGCAGCAGCCCACTGCGAGGGAAGGGCAGGCACAGGAAGCAGACCCAGTTACTCATGGCTTGCACTTTCCCCGAGGCCCCGGGGCCCACCAGGCTGTCGACGCACTCGAAACAGTAGCACCTGGAGTCAAACAGAGAACCACAGCGACAGGACTGCCGCTGCCTTGGCCGCCAGGTGAAACCCCGGTGGTCCTGCAGGCAGAGGCAAGCCTGCTCCTCGCTCCGGAGTGAGGGGTGGAAGCCACACACGGGCTCAGGTGAAAAGACGGAGCTGGCAGGGGCGGGAGGCGAGGCTGTGGCCCGGGGAAGGGGGACCGGTCCCTCTTGGGGACCCAGAGCGACGGGAACCCAGCCATCTGCAGAAGACAGCAGGGGGGCTGTGGGCAGTGACAGATTTCAAAGACTCCCCTAAGCCAGCTGGCTCCCTCCTCCAAACTCCAGATCCTGAGAAACCAGGCAAGATCTCTGCAGGAGCACCCACTGCGGGGTCGGGTCGGGGCTGCAGACTTGGGGCGGGGCAGCAGTAAATACCAGGATGGCCCAGAAGGACTGAGGGGAGGGGACCACGGGTGAAGCTCAGGCTGGCGTGTAGCAGGGAATGAGTACGCCTTGCCTGACCCCAGCCGCGTGGGTTTCCTGTCACTGCCCTACTTAACCACGGAGGGAGCAGCTATGTCTTGGCGATAAAAACAGAAAGGAAAATCACAAGCACAGATCTTCTGACACCCCCCTCCCCTAAGTCAAGGCTCTACACTAAATGAAACATTTGAGATGGAAATGGAAAGCTTTGGAGAAAGTCATACTTTTGGGGGGTGAACCCCCTTGGACTCCAGGATGCGGAGCTGAGAAGAATGGGGGTTTCCCAGGCTTGTGGGCAGTGGTCCTTCACCCCTTGCCCGGACCCCCGGGGCCCCTGGCCTCACCGCGTGCAGTCGGGGTTTTCGCAGATGAGCAGCGTCTCTCCCGCACAGCATATGGAGCAGTAGGACTGGTACCCGTCCTCGTCGTACAAGAAGAGGCACTCCAGGAACTTGTCCTTGGTGAGGGCAAAGCCAGGCTGCCTCCTCTGCTCCAAGGCCGCCACAGAGCCGCCCCATGCCTCCCTGCTTACCTTGCACGGCGTGCACATCCCTCCCTCAAACAGAGGGTGCTGCGTGTGCACCTGGAAACTTCCACAGCAGATACACATGTCTGAGGCCAAAACCCACAGGGCAACATGTCACGATGCCGTCAGGCACAGCAGCAGACTTAGGAACAAGTTCAACAATAACAAAAAAAGTGCAAGACGTGTACACTGAAAACCACAAACTAGTCTTGAAAGAAATTAATGATCAAACAGATGGGAGGGCATCCCATGTTCATGGATCAGAAGACTAAATAGTGTTAAAATGGAGAGCCTCCCCAAATCTGGTTTTGAGAAACCAGATCCTTCTCAAAATCCCAGCTGGCCTTTTCCTTTCTTTCTTTCCTTTTTTTATTTTTTATTTTTTAGAAATTGCTAAGATGATCCTAAAATTTATATGTAAATGCAGGGGATCTAGAATGGGCAGACCCAAAGAGAAAGAAAGTAGATTCGTGGTTGCCTAGGGTTGAAAGAGGGGAGGCAGAGGGATGAGGAATGAGGACTGACTGTTGATGGGTACCAGTTTCTTTTGTGGATGACGAAAATGCCCTAAAATTAGATTGTAGTGATGGGTACACCTATCTGTGATTACACTAAAAGACACCGAAGTGTACACTTCAAATGAAGTGTCAGGGTCCTTGGGACAGGTGGAGGGGATACGAGCTGGGCACCAGCGGCGTCCACGGCCCTCTTCCAGGGATGGACAATGAGTGAGGCTGCAAGTCTTTCCTCAGCTGGCTGACATCCCTTCACCTGGGCAGGTGTGCGATGCTCACCTTCTATGTCTCGCTGGTTAACCTGGACTTCATATGCAATAAGATCTGGAAAAGAAAATAAGTAGCCCCTTCCTCTGCCTGTCTCCTAATTTAAACACCTCAAGAGATGAGCCTCACAAGTCCTTGGCGAAGGACTTCTGAAGTCACAGGAACCAGAGGATCAGCACCGCCTCCCCCCTCCCCCCGTCCCCTCCGCCTTTCACGGTGACATATTAAACATCTGAGCTGGTGGGGTGGGGTGGGGGAGGCTTTGAGTGGGGCCCTCTTGCTCCTGAATGATGTGGGAGTATTCCAGAAGCCGGGAACCCTAGACACTGCCCAGGCCTGGGGTCAGCACCCCAAGTGATGGATCCAGTACCTAAATGAGCCCTCACCTCTGCGGAGCCTGGGTGACGGTGGGGATGACCGCTCGCTGGAGCCCACCAGGATGACGTCCATGCTGTGCTCTGCTTCCGGGTCCAGGACTGCAGCAGTGGCCGTGGGGACACCAAACCAGGAGACAGGACGTGCACCAGACAGGGAGAAAGTGTCCCATCAGCCTCCGTCTTGGAGCCCCAGACCCCCAGCACGGGGACTGAGCAGACCACCCAGCCCAGCCCCTACCCACCTCCCACCATGACACTCACCCCTCTCGACCCCCAGGGTCAAGGAGCAGGAAGACCGGTGGGGAGTGCCAACCTCGAGAGGGGACTCGGTGGGCGCGGTCAGGTGGGCCGCTTCTCCCCACAAATGGGAGGGCAGGGGGCCTCGAATGGCCCAGGGTCCACCACGGCCCCTGCCTCCTTCTGTGTCCTCCCTAGCTGTGCGCCCCTCAGCCACCCCCATGCTCCTGCCGCCCCACTGTCCCCCAGACCCCAGCCTGTGGTCTCTCCCACCCAACCCTCAAAGGCAGGGGGACTAAGGAGAAGAAGAAAGGGCCTCACTGATTTCACAGGGCGGGGGCCACGGCTCCTCATCCAGCAGCGGGGCTGGGTCAGGGTCCGAGTCAGCCAGGGTTTCCAGGCTCAGGGTTCCCGGGGAGGAGAGGGCCATGGAACCTGGGAAGGGGCCTTCCAGAAACCAGCAGGAACCTGGGGTGCTGGGCCCGCTGGGCGTGGGGGGTGCGAAGGGTGACGTGACGTGCGGGGGCGGGGGAGGGGGGAGGGTCGGGGGAGCCCTCAGTGCCACTGGGTGTTGGCTGGAAGGGTGGGGGGCTCGTGTGGGTGTGCTCCTGTTGGGTGGGGTTAGGGAGTCTGGGGAGGGGGGAGGGGGAGGAGAGTCCCCAGGGTGGGGAGGGGTGAAGAGAGCCTCGCGGGCGGGGTGAGGGGGGCTCAGTAATGGGGCACTGAGTGCGGGGGTGGGGGGTGGGGGGCTTAGGGGCGGGGCTGAGGTTTGGGGGGAGGGGGCAGGAGGGCAGGTGTGGGCAGAGGGAGTTCAGTGGGCTTAGGGGCGGGGCTTAGGGCTGGGGGAGGGGGCAGGAGGGCAGGCGTGGGCAGAGGGAGTTCAGTGGGCTTAGGGAGCTCAAGGGTGGGGTTGAAGGTGCTGGGTGAAGGTTGGGGGGAGGGGTTACTGTGGTGGGAGGGGCCAAGGGGCAGTGGGGGGGAGCTCAGCTGGGGCCTGGAGGGGACATAACTCCCCCCCCTCTGCTGGGGTGTGGGCTGGGCCTCCCGACCTTCCCGTAAAAAGCTCAGTGCGAGGCGGGGGGGGGGGGGAGGGGGTAACTTTGCAGTGAGAAACCTGACAAACACAGCTCTGCCAGGTGGTCAAGGTCGACGTCAAGAGTGGAGTGGACAGTACTGCCCTGGAGGCGCTGAGATGAGGATGGCCTGTCACCTCTGTGGGCTCCTTCCCCACACATGACCCTGCCTCCACCCGTGAGAAAAATACCAGAAAATTCCAGGGGAGGAACAGTGTACAAAATACCTGCCCAGGACTCTTCAAAACTGTCACGCTCATCAAAAGCAGAGAAAATCTGAAAAACTGTCACAGCCAAGAAGAGCGTAAGGAGACATGATGACTAAATGGGACAGAAAAAGGACATTAGGGGAAAACCAAGGGCATCTAGTAGACTATGGCTTATCAGCGTAGTGAATGTTGTATCAGTATTGGTTCATTAATTGTAACAGTTGTATCACACTAATGCAAGATGTTAATAATAGGGGAGACTGGGTGGGGTTTTGGGGAATTCTGTCCTAGCTTCACAAATGTTCCGTAGATACAAACTATTCTAAAATAGTTTCTGTTTTTAACAACACAGTATTATTGACTATAGTCACCATGCCGGTACACTATATCCCTATCTATGGGAATTTATTTATAACTGGAAATTTGTATCTTTTGACCCTCTTCACCCATTCGCCCACCCCTCAGTCCTCACCTCTGGCAACCACCTTCTCTGTTTCTATGATTTTTTAAAAATATTTATTTATTTATTTGGCTGCACCAGGTCTTAGTTGTGGCATGTGGGATCTTTAGTTGCAGCGGGATCTAGTTCCCTGACCAGGAATCGAACCTGGGCCCCCTGCATTGGGAGCGCAGAGTTGTAACCACTGGACCACTAGGGAAGTCCCAGGTTTGCTTTTTTTTTAATTCCACATGTAAGTGAGATCATATGGTATTTGTCTTTCTCTGTCTGACTTGTTTCAGTTAGCATAACGCCCTCAAGGTCAATCCATGTTGTCACAAATGGCAAAATTTCATTCTTTTTTATGGCTGAGTAATATTCCATTGTATACATACACCATATTTTCTTTATCCATTCATCCATTCATGGGCACTTAGGGTGTTTCCATGTCTTGAATACTGTAAATAATGCTGAACATGGGGGTGCAGATATCTTCTCAAATTAGTGTTTTCCTTGTTTTTGGATGAATATCCAGAAATGGAATTGCTGGATTGTATGGTAGTTCTGTTTTTTCTTTTTTGAGGAACCTCCATACTGTTTCCCGTGGTGGCTGCACCAGTTTACATTCTCACAACCGTGCACGAGGATCCCCTTTTCTCCACACCCTCCCCAGCACTTGTTATTTCTTGTCTTTTTGACACTAGCCACTCTGACAGGTGTGAGGTGGTAACTCACTGTGGTCTTGATTTGCATTTCCCTGATGAGTGATGTTGAGCACATTTTCATGTACCTGTTAGCCATCTGTATGTCTTCTTTGGAAAAACATCTATCCAGATTCCTTGCCTAGATTTTATATCAAATTGCTTGTTGTTTTGCTATTGAGCTATATGAATTCTTTATATATTTTGGATATTAACCCCTTATTAGATATATGATTTTCAAATATTTTCTCCCATTCAGTACATTGCATTTTCATTTTGTTGATGGTTTCCTTTGTAGTGCAGAAGATTTTTTAGTATGATTATAGTCTCATTTGTTTATTTTTGCTTTTGTTGCCTTCACTTTTGGTGTCAAATCCAAAAAATCATTGCCGAGACAGATGTCAAGGGGTTTACCACCTATGTTCTCTTCTAGGAGTTTGTGGTTTCAGGTCTTATGTTCAAGTCTTAAATCCATTTTGAGTTAATTTTTGTGTGTAGTGTAAGATAGTGGTCCAGTTTCATTCTTTGGCATGTAACTGTCCAGTTTTCCCCAACACCATTAATTGAAGAGACTGTTCTTTCCCCATTGTATATTCTTGGCTCCTTTGTCATAAATTAATTTTCCATATATACGTGGGTTTACTTCTGTGCTTTCTATTCTGTTCCATTGATCTATGTGTCTGTTTCTGTGCCAGTACCATACTGTTTTAATTACAGTAGCTCTGTAATATAGTTTGAAATCAGGGTGTGTGACACCTCTAGCTTTGTTCTTCTTTCTCAAGATTGCTTTGGCAATTCATGGTCTTTGTGGTTCCGCATAAATTTTTGGATTGTTTTTTCTATTCCTGTGAAACATGCCATTGGAATTTTGATAGGGGTTTCATCGAATCTGTAGATTGCCTTGGCTAGTATGGTTATTTTAACAATATTAATTCTTTCAATCCATGAGCATATCTTTCTAAATATTTTAGAATATTTATTCTACAAGAGTTTATTAAAACTTTTTTTAGTGGAGGGAAGAGAATACTGATGATGACGATGAAATCATTTTCCCCATGTTTGAGTACATTGTCTTGGTTGCCTTCTCCTCCTTTTACTTAGTTTAGCTTTGTTTTTTAACTAGGACTCCAGATTAAAAATTATTATAAGGACCAGGAGTGACTGGGGTGCAGGCCTCTGTCACCTGACCACACCACCCAACTCCCATGTCACACCCCTGCTCCCCACTCTGCCCTGTCCATGTTGTTCCTGTAACAGAAGGGGAATGTGGGGATTCCAGGGGCCCATTCCAACTCCACGGAAGGGACTATCTTCTCGTTGTTGGACCCAAACAGCAGGGAGGGCGTCCTGGGGGCAAGATCACCTGGCCTGGTGATGTAGAGCAGAGGTTCCTGGAAGGTTCCACCTACGGTACGTGGACAAGTACGGGGGTGGGGGGAACCCAGGACACTCCCGGGCAGGTGCCTTCCTGTCAGGGTCTCGGGTCACCGTATGCCCTGCTGCAGCTTGGCAGAGACCAGCACTGTTTGGGGGGGGGGCATGGGGTGGGGGGGCCCTAGTGGTTTGGAAACAGGCCTCAGAGGAGCTGGCCTCTTGGTGACCAGCTCAGTCTCTGAGGCCACCACCAGCATCAGACCCTGACATGTCAGGACCCTCTGCCAGCCAAGGGTACCCCTGTCCTCACCCATGGACACCCCAGGAAACCTGAAAATCACATGCATGGGAGCAAAGGGCAGGACACAAAGCAGGCCTCCATCTCCATGGGGACCACCTGCCAGCTCAACCTCCCCCTATGGCCCCACACCCAGCAGTGGCCACGCTCTGCGAGGGGCAGTTCTGAAGCTTCCTGGGTGAACCCCAGTCCCTCCCAACCCAGCCCTGGCTGCCTGATACCCCTGCCTTCCCTGGCCGGGACTTCTGCAGGGCTGACGTGGGCCCAGTGAGGACCTGCTGACGCCCCTGCGTGAGCCTCCACACCGTCAGAGCCACAGTGGGCCTGTGGTTAGGTCCCGCCTGGCCTGGTGGTCACCCTCTGGCTGCTGGCCTGACAGGGTGACCCACAGCTTGATCTCAGTTCGGTTCACAGGCTTTTGGGCCCAAAGGCATCCTGAACGGCACCTGACTCCTGTCGGGCTCGGCCCCTCACCCAAGGCTGGGTCTGGGGGCGGCTATGTACGGCCTGGGAGGATCCTGTCCTGGTGCCGGGGCACCGACCAGGTTTCCTGGCGATGGGGAGAGACCCCCTACCCTGCTCGGTCCTCATGCTGTCCTTCTGCATTCCTGCACAGCCCCAGAGTAGCAGGGGGTCTCGCGGCACACATCAGGCATCTGGAGAGGATTTTTGGGCACATGAAGCAGAGGGGGGGCCTGGCAGCGGGTGGAGCCGTGCCTCTCTGGGAGCGTACACTGGTGGGGGGACGATGGGACCACTGTCCAGAAGCTGCATGAGGGAGGCCACAAGAGCACGAGGGCCATCAGGGACTGGGGTTCAGATCTTTCCCTTTGTCTGCAGGTGTCAGGCCTGGGCTCCTGGCTGCTTGTATGTCATTCAGGCGGAGGCGCTGCAGAGACTGCCCCGTCTCCCGGGCTGTGGGCCAGGGCACGGGATGAAGTGGGGGGGTGCAAAGCCCAGCGCCCCCACTAAGCGGGCTCGCGACTCCAGGTCTTCATGCTTTCACTGCACGTTTAAGCTCCCAGGGAGACAGGCTCCTGGGGAGACCGGCTGGGCTCAGTCATCCTGCGTGTCTGGAGCTGATTCCCCCACTGGTGCTTCAGGCATACGACTCCACATGCAGTGTCTATAAATGTTCCATGAAGGGAAGAGTCTCTGTTGAAATAGGGTTGGGGGAAGTGGAATGTTAAGTGGGTGCGTTTCCTGCGGGACTTATCAGAGCCTTTATGATGGAAGGCTCAGTGATGGAAGTTGTGAACCTCCAAGCAGGGGATGGTATACAGCCTGGCCCCGACTGATCTGACCAGGGCATCCTGTTCCCAAGGCTGCCCATGACCGTGCTTCTGGAGGGTGGGAGAAGCTGCCGGCTGTTGGCCCAAGGCTGGGCACATCAGCAGGTGGGCTGCTTAGGTTGCAGCACTGACGACCCAGGACCCAGGGCTGCAGCAGCAGAGGCTGGTGTCCTGTCCCCTCCTCCTGACCCTCATGGTCCTGGCCCCTGTGGGGCAGACTGACGGCCAGTGCCCTCTCCTATCTGGAATGTGCAGCCAGGGCAGGGGAAGGGAACACAGGGACCCGCCCATGTTTCAGTCACCACATCAGGTCACATGACCCACCTCACACTAGTGGGAGGGGAGTGGTGGTGTTTTGTGATGCTCTCGGGGGAACGGATGGATGGATGAACGAACATTCATTCTTCTCCCCAAGACAAAGTGCAGTGGGGGTAAAAGAGGAATTGGCCTTTGTGTTGGCCTGACCACGAGGTGACCCACTGGTCCTCAGGCTCTGGTCTGACCCTCCGCCCAGCCTGCCGCTGTCTTGACCACTAATGATGCTTTCAATATGCAGAGAGAGAGAAGGCAGCCACTGACGGCTCAGAAGGGCCTGGCCTCACAGCCAGGTGTCCTGGTGCTCCCGGTGGATGCCAGCGACCTCACAGGGCACAGCCTCAGACAGGCCACTCTGTGCAGTGATGAGGGGAGTGGAAAAGACAAGACCCCTTCCCAGTCTGTCTGAGCACAAAAGCTGGGGCCTCCGCCACCCACAAAAGTGACCAGACATCCCCCCCTCCTGGCTAAAACGGTGACTGCACATCTTCCCAACTGCCCGACGAGAGGCCTCAGGGCGCCAGGTCCCTGCACCTCCCCTTCCCAACAGCACCCCATCCAGAGCTGCCGTGGGGAAGCCTTGGGAGCAGGGCTGCTGTCTGGGACCCCCGTTCGTGGTGGCGTCATTGCGCTGATGTCCCTGAGAACATGGCGATGACCCACCCGCTTACTGGATTTAACCTGCCCTTCCTCCAAGCCCACTTACGCCAAGGGAGTCCCCTCATAGTACATTTATAAACACTCAGTGGAAAACACCATTTTTATTATCTGTGCACAGGCTATACGTTTTTATAGACTGATATTCAAAAAGTCCCAAAGTAGATGGTGAAATGATGCTGGATTCCAGCCCCTGTTGCTGTTGGGCTGTGGAATAAAACTTATGAAAATCAAGTGTCTCTTCTCTGCTTCTTTTTCTCTTTAAACTCTTGAGTACTTGTCTTTTTCTTATTGATTTGAGAATTCTCTGTATTAAAGATATTACCTAATCCTCATATACGTGTCACATGATTTATCGACGGGTCCATCTACTGCCCCCTCCAACATATTCCATGCAAGGCATTTATCACCTAACAATCCACAGTTGTGTTTGGATCTCGTGCTAAGCTTTGCATTTCGCACCAGCCATCTGTGTCTCTCTGCACCAGTCCTCCCGCCCTCCTCACTGTAGCTTTTTAATACTTTATCTGGGGCAGCTTGATCCTCTTCAAAGGTGTCTTGTCTCTTGCTCATTCATCTTCCAAAAGAACATGAGACTCAACTTCTAAAACCCCTTGAGTAATTCAATTGGAATTACATTCGTTTTAGAGAATAATTAAGGAAGAACTGCCTTTAAAAAAAAATTGTATGGAAGTATAGTTGATTTACAATGTTGTACTAATTTCTGCTATGCAGCAAAGTGATTCGTTATACGTATATGTATTCTTTTTCATATTCTTTTCCATTATGGTTTACCGGAGAATACCGAATATAGTTCCCTGTGCTCTACAGTAGGACCTTGTTGTTTATCCATTCTATAAATACGCGTTTGCATCTGCTGACCCCAAACGCCCACTCCACCCCTCCCCCACGCCCCAGCCCCCTTGGCAGCCACGAGTCTGCTCTCTGCGTCTGTGAGTCTGCTTCTGTTCCGTAGATATGAAGAACCGCCGTTTAAAATGCAATTAAGAAATGAAATCCAGAAGCATGGTGTCTCTTTCTGTTTCTTCTTTTTAAAAAATTATATACGTTAATTATACCTTAATAAAATGAGATGCAAGCAAATAAATAATAAAAATAAATAAAACGTAAAATGTGGGTACAGCAGATCTCTTCCTATCTTTATTCCTAATTATCTGATATTTTACTTGGTGCTATGAATATTTTCCATCATACTTTATTTCCTATTTTTCACGTAAAAACTAATCTGTGCATGTTATTAAATTCAAACCATATTTAAGTGTACAGGTGAAATAGTGAAGCCCCATCTCACCATCTCCCGCCTGCCCCAGGGCTCACACCTGTTATGTCTCCTTCCAGACGGAGAGGTTTTCTTTCTCCTTCTCTTGTTTTCACCACAATAATCGAGTCACCCTGTACGCACCGCATTGCAATTTGCAGCACATAGTAAACACCGTGCAGGGCCCTGCAGCCGCCCCACCTTCCCCCTGGCTCGGCCATTGTCTGGAGGGTGGCCTTGATGCTGACCTGTCTCCGCTGAGGGACATTTTGGGGGTTTCCCTTCCTTCACCCTCACACGTAATCCTCAGGGGACTCCCCTTTGACCCCGGAGCAGGTCACTTTTCTGCTTCATTCCCTGCACGCTCAACGGGACGGGAGCTGGTGGGGACCTGCTGGAAGGGGTGTCCCCAAAGAACACTGGTGTCAGTGTGCGTTTTCACGGCCCACCGTGGCCCAGGTCCCAGCCTGCCAGACTCCCAGTGGGGCCAGTGGGTGGCCAGCATCTGCACGGGGGATTCAGGGCCACAGGCGGAGGCTGGGGACACTGGTGTGGCTGTGCCAGCCAGAGGCTCTTTGACCTGGAAACTCCCTCCACGCTTTCCGCTCCTGCACAGTGACGGCTGGGTCCCCGTCCCGTCACTCCAAGGTCATGCTCTTCCCAGCGCCAGGCCATCGGCACGTCCCAGGCTGGCTCCCCAGCCGGGCGAGGGCTCATCCTCTTGTCCACTTAACATGTCCTGATCCTGCAGAGGACGGGCCTGGCAGGGGCTGGGCAGGGCTGCAGGCTGTGGCCAGGAGATACCAAAACCTAAGAAGATGAAATGGCAACTCCCAGACTCAGAGAAAATACTCAAAACATTTTCACAATATCTGACAAAAATCTGTATCTAGAATATGTAAAGAACTCTGACAAATCAATGATACAAACAAATCATTTTTTAAAACAGGCAAAAGACTTGAACAGACATTTTGCACAGGAGGATACACCAGCGGCCAATAGCACAAGAACGTTAGTCATCAGGGAAATGCAAATCAAAGCCACAGTGAGATGCCACCATACACCCAGCAGAATAGCCATAATCAGACATCACCAGGAGTTGCAAGGATGTGGAGCAACTGGAACCCTCACATGTTGCTGGTGGGAATGCAAAATGGCGCAGTTGTTTTGGAAAACTCTGCGTTCCCTAAATTCATATCTACCCTATGGCCCAGGAATTCCACTCCTAGCTATTTACTTACCCAAGAGAAATGAAAACCTTGGTCCAACAAGGACTTGGACAAGAAGGTTCACATTGGTTTTGTCCACAACAGCCCAGATGTCCTCAACAGGTGAGCGGATGAACAAGCTTGGGAGGTCCGGACAGTGGAAGGAATGAAGAACCAGTACTCACAGCCACATGGAAGAACCCAGACGTACTCAGAGTGAAAGAAGTCAAGTGGGTAAAGTTTCATACCAGACCGTTCCCTTTACAGAAAGTTCCAGAACAGGCAGAATGAATCCACAGTGACCCAAAGTAGATCAGAGGTCCCTTCCAGGAGGTGGCACCAAGGAACTTTCTGGAGAGATGGAAATGTTCTGTACGGTGATAGGGGTGTGAGTTACACGGGTGGGCCCATCTGCCAGACTCAGACAGGCACGGGTGGGGCTCCTCGGCCCTTGTCCACACGCGGCACACCTGGCACAGCTGGGATCCGGGGAAGGGAGCATGCCCGCTGCCCTCTCGCTGACGCCTTTTACTCAAAGGAGGAAGTGAAGAAACCCTAGAACCTTCTGTCATGGCGAAACCACCTGAGCAGCTGTGCACGGGCTGGACAAGCGTGCGTTTAACACATGCTCGAAAGCAGCAGTGTTAGTCTGGGAAAATGATAGATGTGCTTTTCTCTATTCCTCTTGCTAGGTCTAACTCAAACCCCTGGACGTTATATACAAAACTAATATAAGAAAACTCTGAAAGGCAGAGAGAGGAAGGCAGACCAGCCAGGGCCCTCAGAAAAACATGGTGATGAGTCCCCTCTTTTGTTCTGTTTGTAATTTTTGCCTCTCATGCCCCAGACCTGCTGTTGGAGATACCAGCAACGCAGAAACACCAACAGGCACAGCCAAAAAGAGCCACCCAATCTGTCGAAGGCCCGAATGGAATAAAAAGGCTGAGCCTCCCACAAGTGAGAGGAAGTCCCCCTGCCTGACTGCCTTGAGCTGGGACATCTTTTCTGGCCTTTGGATTTGAACTGAAACCTTGTCTCTTCTGGGGTCTCCAACTTGCTGACTGCAGATCTTGGAACTTCTCAGCCTCCATAACCATGTGAGCCAACTCCTTATAGCAAATACATATTATTTATATAATCTCTGTGTCTTTAGAGAACTCTGACTAATGCAGCCTTATTTAAAGTGTTTCAGTGAGCAATTACAAACGCATTAGAGACAAATGGAAAGTTAGCAACTCTCAGTTAAGAAATAGAAAGTCTCTGGGGGACTTCCCTGATGGTCCAGCAGTTAAGACTCTGTGCTTCCACTGCAGGGGGCACTGGTTCGATCCCTGGTCAGGGAACTAAGATCCCACATGCCGCAGGGTCAAAAAAAAAAGAGAAAGTCTCAACAAAAGAAAAAAATATATATATGAATATATATACATATACATGATATAAAGAAGGGCCAAATGAACATAACTAAATAACTAAAATTTTTAAACCACCATGGAGGGATCAGATGAAAGGATAAGCGGACTGGAAGATAGAACAATAGAAATTACCCAGTTCAAACAACACTGAGAAAACAGACTGAAAAAAGTGAATAGAGCCCAAGGGACCTGAGGGGCTACATAAAAGATTTGTGTCCTTAGAGTCCCAGAAGGAGAGGAGAAAGAGGATGGGGCTACAAAGTACTTGAAGAAACAATGACTGAAAAGTTCCCAAAGTTTGGCAAAAGTCATAAACCCCTATACATTCAGGAAGCTGAACATATAGGATAGAACCAAAGAAATACGCACCCAGACATATCACAGCATAGATTCTAAAAACTGAAAACATGGAAAACTCTTGAAAGCAATGAGAGAGATCTGACATCTTGCCTATAATAGAAAAAAAAAAACAGTTTGATAAAAAGTAATAAAGATTTATTTTTTAAAAATCTGAATCGTACCAATTTCAGAAATTACGGAGGCCAGGGACTTCCCTGGTGGTGCAGTGGTTCAGAATCTGCCTGCCAATGCAGGGAACACAGGTTCAAGCCCTGGTCCGGGAAGTTCCCACATGCCACGGAGCAACTAACCCCGTGCGCCACAACTACTGAGCCTGCATGCCACAACTACTGAAGCCCACATGCCCAAAGCCTGTGCTCTGCAAAAAGAGAAGCCACCGCAATGAGAAGCCCACACACCACAAAGAAGACTAGCCCCCACTCGCCACAACTAGAGAAAGCCTGCGCACAGCAATGAAGACCCAACGCAGCCAAAAATAATAATAATAATAAAAAATAAATAAATTAATTAGTTATTTTTAAAAAAGAAAGAAATTACGGAGGTCAGAAACAAGGGGCACAATATTTCTCAAGTGCTGAAAGAAGAGCCCTCCCAACCCAGGATTCTACATCCAGTGAAAACCTTCTTCAGGGATGAAGAGAAATCAGGTCATTTTCAGATAAAGGAAACTGAAAAAAGTTGTCACCAGCAGACCGACCCTAAAAGAGTAGCTAAGGAATGTTCTCTAAACAGAAAGAAAATGATAAAGAAGGAATTCTGGATCATCAGAAAGGAAGAAAAGACAATGAGAAGACTAAAAATATGAGTAAAAACATTTTCTTTCTTCTCTTGAGTTTTATACATTTATATTTGACAGTGGAAGCAAAAATTATAACACTGATGTAGTTCTAAAAGTATTTAGAATAAATGTTTAAGAAAATTATATTATAAATGAGGAAGCTAAAAGGATGTAAAGAGAGGTAAGCTTTCTACACTTTACTGAAACTGGTAAAATCTTGACCAGTAGATAGTGATAAGTTATGAATGGATAGTGTAATACCTAGAGCAACTACTAAAAATTTATGCAAAGAATATAAAATAGATAAACAACAAGGTCCTACTGTATAGCACAGGGAACTATACTCAAAATCTTGTAATAAACTATCATAGAAAAGACTGTGAAAAATTATATATATATATATATATATATATATATAAAACTGAACCACTTTGTTGTACAGCATAAGCTAACACAGCATTGTAAATTAACCATACTTCAAAATAAATAAATAAATAAGTTCTGCAAAGAGATACACTCAAAGACACTACAGGTAAATCAAAATAGAATTCTGTAAGATGTTCAGGTAACCCACAGGATGGCAGGAAAAGGTAATCAGAGAAAACAAACAAAAAACAAAAGTAAAATGCCAGATTTAAGCCCAACATATCAATAATTACATTAAACGTAAATGTTCTAAACACACAAACTAAAAGAATTTGGTAGAGTAGTTTTTAAAAAATGACCCAACTGTATGCTGTGCACAAGAAATTCACTTCATATATAACCATAAAAGTAGATCAGAAATAACAGGATGGACAAAAAAAGGTATACCATGCAAACACTGATCAAAAGAAAGTAGGCATGGCTCCATTAATACCAGATAAAGTAGACTTTAAAGCAAAGAAAATGACCAGAACAATGAAAATTGACCCTTTATCATCATGTGATAAAACAGTCAATCCACCAAAAAGACATACAAGCCTAAATGTGTATGCAACAAACAACAGAGCAGCAAATACATGAAGCAAAACTAATAGAACCTAAAGAAGAAATAGATAAATCCAGTGTAATTGGAGACTTCAAATCCTTCTCTGAGCAATTGATGGAACCATGAGACAAAAAAACAGAGAAGCTCAACATCACCATTGGTCAGCAGGATCTAATCAACATTTACAGAACATGCCCCCCAAATTACAGAATACAAATTCTCTTCAAGTGTCCACAGACATAAACCAAGATAGACCATCCCTTAGGACCTAAAACAAACCTCAACACACTTAAAAGAATTGGAACCATACAGTGTGTGTTCTCTGATCACAGTGTGTGTTCTCTTGGAATCAAACTAGAAATTAATAGCAGAAAGATAACAGAAAAGTCTCCAGACGCTTGGAAACTAAACATCACACTTCTAAATAATCCATGGATGAAAGAGAAAGTCTCAAAAAATACACTGAATGAAAAATGAAACCACGACATATCAAAGGTTGTGGGATGTGGCTCAATCAGTGCTGAGAGAGAGAAGTTTATAGCGCTAAATGCAGACTTTAGAAGAGAGGGTTATAATTATGCACTCACTTCAAGAACCTATAAGAGTAAGAGCAAAATAAACCCAAAGCAAGCAGAAGGAAAAGAATAGTAAAGATAAGAGCAGAAATCAATAACATTAAAAATAGAAAAACAACAGGGAAAATCAGTGAAACAAAGAGCTGGTTCTTTGAGAAAATTTTTTAAAAATCAACAAATGTCCAGAAAGACTGACCCAAAAAAACAAAAACAAAAACAAAAAAAGAGGCAGAGAAAACACAAATTTCCAATTTTAAAACTGACACAGGCAATGTCACTGTGGACCCTAAGGACATCAAAAGGAAAATGAGGGGAGATTATGAACAACTCTGCATTCATAAATTTGACAACTTACATGAAATGAACCAGTTCTTTAAAAACCACAAACTGCCACAACTGACCTGATATAAAATAATTAGAAAATAGCCTATAACTATTAAGGAAATTAAATTCCTAATTTAACCCCCCTCAAAAAAAAAAATCTCCAGGCCCAGATGGTTTCACTGGAGTTTCTACCAAACATTTAAAAAAGAATTAACACTAATTCTACACAATCTCTTCCAGAAAATGAAAGAGGATGAATACGTCCTGATTCATTGTATGAAGCTAATATCACTCTAATGCCAAAACCAAACAGACAGTCACAGAAAGAAAACTACAAGCCAAGATACCTTGTGAATATAAATGCAAAAATCCTTAACAAAATATTAGAAAATCAGATTCAACAAGATATACTATGACCAAGTGGAGTTTATTCCAGGGATGCAAGTTTGGTTCAATATTCAAAAAATCAGTCCATGTAATTTGCCATATTAACAGCCTAATGAAGAAAAATCATATGATCATATCAATCAATGCCAAAAAAAGCATATAACAAAATTTAATACCCATTCATCATAAATACTCTGATAAAACGTAGGAATAGAAGGGACTTCGTAAACTTGATAAAGGACATCTACAAAAAACCTACAGCTTTTCCTCTAGGATCAGGAACAAGGCATGGACGTCCACTCTCATCACTTTTATTCAACATAGTACTGGGAGTTCTAGCCTGTGCAATAAGGCAAGAAAAGGGGGAAAAAGGCATACAGATTGGGAGGGAAGAAATCAAACGGTTCCTATTTACAGATGATAAAATTGCCTTTGTAGAAAATCTCAAAACAAAATAAAAACACTCCTAGAACAAATAAAATGAATTCAGCAAGGTTGTAGGATGTAAGATGAACATGTGAAAAATCATTTGTATTTCTAAATACTAACAATGAATAGAGACACAAAAATTAAAATTAAAAGCACAAAACTACTTACACTTGCTCAAAAATTTAAATCTTAGGTGTAAGTATGACAAAACAGGTATAGAACTTGTGTGCTGAAAACTACAGAACATTGATAAAAGAAATCAATTAAGTTCTAAATAAATGGAGAAACATACACACATGGATTAGAAGACTTAACATAATAAAGATGCCAATTTTCCCCAAATTGTAACTTCTATCAACATCCTAGCAATAATTTTGTAGACAGAGACAAGATTATTCTAAAATTTATATGGAAAATCAAAGAAACAAGAGTAGCTAAAACAATTTTGAAAAAAAATTAGATGAGAGGAATTGGTCTACTGGGCTTCAAGATTTATCATATAATTACAGTAGTCAAATATTTGTGGTATGGATGGATGGACATACACAGAGATTAATGGAACAGAATAGAGAACCCAGAAATAGATCCACACAAATATGCCCAGTTGAATTTTTAAAAATTAATTAAATTTTATTGTGGTAAAATATACATAACATAAAAGTTACCATTTTAACCATTTGGAAGTTTAAAATTCAGGAGCAATTTGTACATCAAAATGTTGTATTAATCATCAGCACTGTCTATTTCCAGAACGTTTTCATCATCCCAAACGGGAACCCCATACTTACTAAGCAGTGACTCCTCCTTCCCCTGCCCCCACCTCCTGGAAATCTGCTTTCTTTCTCTGTGGATTTGCCTATTCTGGGTATTTCACATACATGAAGTCACACAATAGGTGGCGTCTTATATCTGACTTATTACACTTAGTCTAGCATTTTTGAGGTTTATGCATGTTGTAACTGAGCGATATTTTATTGTATGGATGGATCACACTTTATCCATTCTTCTGTAGTGGGACAGTTGGGTTGTTTCCATCCTTTGGCTGTTGTGAGTAGTGCTGCTATAAACATTTGTGTACAAGCTTTTGTTTGAGTATCTGTTTTCGATTCTTTTGGGCGTACACCTAGGAGTGGAATTGCTGGGTCATACGGTAATGTTATGTTTAACTCATTGAGGAGACACCAAACATTCTTCCAGAATGGCTGCACCGTTTTACGTTCCCACCATCAACGTGTGAGGTTCCGATTTCTCTGCATCTTCTCTAACACTTGTTATTGTCTGTTTTTTGATAATAGCCATCCTAGTGGGTGTGAGGTGGTATCTCATTTGGTTTTAATTTGCATTTTCGTAGTGAGTAATGATGTTGAGCATCTTTTCTCGGGGAAACAGGTACAGAGAGGGTCACACAGCTAGCTGGAGGACAAGAGGGTGTTAAAGTCCTGGCAGAGAGTCACCAGGAGACTGAGCCTCCCCGGGTGCCCCACCTCCCAAGAAGGCCTCAGGGGGCAGGCCAAGGGCCTCTCCTGCTCTGCTCCTCCAGCTGAGGCCAGGGCTGGCATTCTGAGGACCCTGAGGGCATTCTAACTCAGGATTCCTGACCCCTGGGACCCCAGCCCTTTTTGGGGAGCCACAGAGACTGAAGCCTCCTTCTGGGGCAAAAGGAGAAGATTGTAGTGTCCAGGCTTCCTTGAGGGGCCAAGGCCAGCAGCCGAGGGACAGGACCCCCTCCTGTTCCCACCCTGCCACTGGGGCCTCCTCCTCCCTGATATCTGGGCATATCACTCAGGGAGCATTTCCTCCTCCTTGCAAGCTGGGAGTGCCTGACATGACCTGGGCACCCAAGGAGTGTCCTATGTGCTGAGAGCATGGACCTGGACACCATCCTTCCAAGGCCATTTAATAGCTGTGTGACTTTGGTCAAGTTCCTTAACCTCTCTGTGCCTCAATCTCCCTATATGTAGAATGGGGACGCTAATAATGTTGAACAAACAGGGTGGTTCTGGGATTAAGCAAGGGCAATTGCAAAGTACTCAGAACAGTGCCTAGTGTGTAGTGGGGCTGGCGTGTCTCATACGTAGAAGCTCCTGTGCTCACTCCCTTGCAGGTGAGGACACAGGCTCAGAGATTCGCTACTGAGGGGTGGGCAAGTTGCTGGGCTGCTCGCTGTCTGGAGAAGGAGCTGAGGCTCAGGCCCCGAAGGCAGTGACCTGGCTGAAGGCATTGCCGGCCCTCGAGGGGCCCCTCTGTGGTCGTGCAGGCCGCCTCCACACACCCTGGGCCGCTCCAGGTTGCTAGCAGGTAAGGGGCTGCTATGGAAACCCCCGGCGTAGTGGAAAGTCCGAAACTCTACAGGAGCCTGTTCGCTAATCTCCAAGCCAGAGCCTGCGTGACGCCCGAAGCAGCCAGGCCAGCCTCACGACAGAGGCACCTGCAAGGGTATCAGGGCTTTAAACAGTGAAGTGAAGACTTTGCTCTTCTTGGCAGTTTTTAATTTCCCTTGAACCGTTGGCTTGTGACTAAAGCGTTCCCTAGGGACCACTCAGCCCCCCAGGGAGAAAATGTACTGGGTGTAGAGTGACGCTGGCCATCACGATGCTGAATCGGGGCTGTGGGCCGGTCACCCCAAGGCCACAAACAGCTCCCTGGCATCTGGGTGCTTCTGTGTGTGAAATTTGGGGTCACGCAGGACAGGCAGGAATGGCCCCCAAGCCCCACATCTCCACGGCTGCACCCACGGCACTGCAGCCTGTGGGCTCGGCGCCCTGGAGGTGGGCAGTGCCAGGGCCCTGCTCCTGACTCAGTCCCCAGAACATTCTACAGGAGAGCTAGCCCGAGAGCTCCAAGCTCAGGTCCTGGCCCTTGAGAGGACAACGCCCTCAGCCCTCACCACCACCCCCTGAGCCGGCCCCAGGCTGACGGAGCTCACGTCTCCACCTCCAACACCGCTGCCCCAGGCTTGGCGCAGCCCGAGGCCCAGAACTGAACCGTCAGGGGCCCGGGCCTGGAGGTGGGGACACAAAGGCAGGGCTCCCAGGTCAGGAGGGGACTCACAGTGCCCCACCCTGGGCTCCCACCTCAGTGTAAAACATGAGGGCCGACGCATGTAAGAAGTCTCGGTGACACCCCCATCTCATCGGTCACGAGTCCCTCCCCCTGCCCCGTGTGGCCGGTCCCAGCCCAGTGCTGGACCTGACCCCAGGCTTCCTGGAGCCCCCGCTCACCCTCCAGCCCCGTCCCCAGGCGCCCAGCTTCTCTCCCTAACACAACCTGGCCAGACAGCTTCCTCCAAAGGTCCTCCCAACTCTGCAGGCTGACCACAGGGATGGTCCTTCCCACTGTGTCTTGCATCCCTGCCCCCTACCCAGACCATGCTGTCTGGGCCCCCGCGAGCTCAGCATCCCTGGACGCCCCAGTCCACTGCCCCGGCCCACGAGTTGCCTGGGATGCTGTTCCCATCTCGTGGACTTAGGGACCCCTGCTGCGACCCTCCAGGAAGCCTTCCCTACTTCCCCCCGGAAGCTTCTGTCCCCCAGCCTCTGTCCCCCACCTAGGAAGACTCCTGGGGCGCCCCTTCCTGGGCTGTGAGCCAGACAGAGACAGAGGTTCCCATGGCCCGTACACAGGCATGTCTGTCCATGGGGCCAGCTGCCTTCTAGAAGCTTTACTTTCTAACACACCTGGAGGAAGTAGAAGGTGGCTATCAGCTGGGGACTCCCAGTGGAGTGTGCTTATTTTAAAAATGAGAGGACTGGGAGCGACCTAGGTGCCCACTGGCGGGTGAGTGGATAGAGGGGATGTGGTGCACACGTACAGTGGAATAGTACTCCGCCACGGAGAGGAACGGAATCGGGTCATTTGCAGAGATGTGGATGGACCTAGAGACGGTCATACAGAGTGAAGTAAGTTAGAAAGAGAAAAACAGATATCGTGTATTAACTCATATATGTGGAATCTAGAAAAATGGTACAGATGAACCTGTGTTTGCAAAGTGGAAACAGAGACACAGAGAGAACAAACGTATGGACACCAAGGGGGGAAAGGGAGGGTGGGATGAATTGGGAGATTGGGACTGACGTATATATACTATTATGTATAAAATAGATAACTAATGAGAACCCGCTGTATAGCACAGGGAACTCCACTTTGCTGTACGGTAGAAACTAACACAACATTGTAAAGCAACTATAGCCCAATAATAAAAAAACAAACAAACAAAAAATGAGAGGAGTGAAGGTCAAAGAAGGAAAGCAACTTGCCCAGCATCACCAGCCTCCAGGCGATGCCCAGCTCTGAACCCACTGACATGCACTAGTCATACCCCAGGTCCTCCATCAGGTGGGTACCTCCTCCTACAGCCCCAGGCTTGGGGCTGTAGCAGCTGCTGCGGCGGTGGCAGCGGTGCCCACTCCCCACCAGGGACTCTGCCCCCGCGCAGCCCCGTGGAGGCTTCCCGTGCTGCCTCCCCCAGCTGCTGGGGCACCTGGGCAGCCCCTGCTCGTGTCTGACACTGGGCCCCAGGTGAGGTGAAGACACCTGTCCTGGCTTTTCCCCATTTGAACAGGGCCCTGTGGGATGCTGGCTGGAACCACATTTTGGGAATTGAGTCCAGAGGCTTCTTTAAAAAGGAGAGAAAAGCCAGCAGCCTGCGGGCGGGTGCACAAGGGGGCTGGCAGGTGGCTGGGACCATCTCGCACTCGGGTTACAGGGAAGTTTCCGTTCCGGCCCCTGAGGAAGCTCCCTGGGCCCTGATTGGCTCGGGCTGAGCGGCCTTTGCTCTCTCCAAGGAGAGCCCCGTATAATAGAGACCCGGGCCGTGAGCTCAGGCCCGCGGAGGCCGGAGCAAGCGCCTGGGGCTCCCTCTTCCCGGGCCAGGTGTGCCCGCCCAGGTGCCCGGCGGCGCAGGGGGCGCGCCAGGGCCAGGAGGCTGACACGGCCCAGACACCCCACAAGTCCGGCGGCACCCCGAGGCCGCGGGACCCCAGGCGGGGAGAGGGGGGACCCAGCGCCGCGTCCCCGACCCCGCAATGGCGGGCGAGGCCCGGGCCGGTGGGGACACGGCGCTGCGCCGTCTCCTGAGGCTGCACCGCACGGAGATCGCCGTGGCCGTGGACAGCGCCTTCCCGCTGCTGCACGCGCTGGTCGACCACGACGTGGTCCCCGAGGACAGATTCCAGGTGGGCCCCAACCAGACCAGCAACCCAGCAACGTGCCCCAGCCTTCCCAGCGCCCGCGCCCAGGAGCCGGCAAGGTCGCCGAAGACCCGCTCCAGAGGGACCCTCCCCAGCCCCGCCCCTCCCCACTCTCCCGCCCCCAAGCCCCAGCGCCAGGGGTAAGGTCCCTGCCGCTAACGCCTCAGCCTGCCCCACGCCCCACCGGCCAGCGGAGCGAATGGTCTCCAAGACAAGTTCCGGTGCCCCGCCCCCCACAGATCCCCAAAGCCCCCTCCCAGCCCTTCCCAAGCCCCCCTCTAAGTAGAGCACATTCCCCTAAGATGAATTCCAGGTGGCCCCCACCTCACCCCAGCACCCCCCTGCCAAGCCAAGGGAATGGACACAGGTGCCCAAGTCTCCAGCGGCCTCCTCGGGGTCAGCATTTGCCCTCTGGTCCCGCAGTGGAGGTGGCAGGAAGGGGGGTTCCTGGGAAGGGCAGGGCCCCCATTCCCACTTTGCTTCAGGAGACGCTGCGTCTGAAGGAGAAGCAGGGCTGCCCACAGGCCTTCCACGCGCTCCTCTCGTGGCTCCTGACCCAGGACACGGCCGTCATCCTGGACTTCTGGAGGGTTCTCTTCAAGGACTACAACCTGGAGAGATACACCCGGCTGCAGCCCATCCTGGACAGCTTCCCCAAAGGTGGGGGGCACGGGGGGCTGGGGTCCCGGCCGGCTCAGCCTCCCTCACTGGCTGGCGGCTGGAGTCATCCTCTGAGCCCCAGCTGGACTGTGTGAGGGGAGGCGCGGGGCTGTTTAGGGAGCCCCGGACATCACCTGGACCATCTTGGCTTCTAAGAGCAAAGAGCTGAGGCCTCACCTGCCTGAACGGGGCGTCAGTTCTGGGCTTGAAGCTCAGCCTCCGGCCCTGCACACGCCCGCAGATGTGGACCTCAGCCAGCCCCGGAAGGGGAGGAGGCCCCCGGCTGGCCCCAAGGCCACCGTGCCGCTGCCCAGGCCCCCCACCAAGAGGAAGGCCCTGGAGGAGCCGAGGGCCACCCCGCCAGCAGCTCTGTCCCCGAGGGGCGCCTCCAGCCCAGGTACCCAGCTTGAGGAGCCGGTGGGGTCACAGATCCCCTCACGGAGCCCTACACCCCCTGACCACACCCCCTCCCCGACCTGGTCCGGGCGCATCTGTCCCTCCTGCTTGGCCCAGAGCCAGCCTGGCAGAGGTCCCTCTGGGGACTTGGATGGACACCCTGTATGAGCCCCGCAGCCCTTGTTGACCCCCGGGCCCTGTGAGTAGGCAGGTGGGTGTACTTCCTTTCTCCTGATGTGGACACCAGAGCCCGGTAAAGCAAGAGGACGCACCAGAGTCCGGGAGACCCCACCGGGCACTCTCCCACCTGCCCCCTGGCCTTGGCCCAGCAGCGGGAGGAGGGCCAGGCTGTCCCTGCTCCCCCACAGGATCCCAAGCCAAGGCCAAGCCCTCCAAGAAGTCAGAGAGCAACGCAGAGCCACAGCGCCTCCCGCTGGGCAACGGTGAGCCAGGCCCCAGGTCTGGGGGTCAGGGGCCCGTCTCGGGAGCTGGGACCATGCTGGCCTGGGGTCACCCCACCTGTGCCCATCTGAGTGCCCCATCCTTCAGGGCCAGCTCGGACTCTGCTTCCTCTGGAGAATCCCCCCTGTCCCTTGGCCAGATGCAACCTGGGACCCGGAGACCTCCCGTGGGCCCCTGGTGCCGGCCTGAGGGCAGGCCCTGGGGACCCTGCCTCCCTCCCAGCCCAGCCCAGGGCCACATCCCAGCGTCTCTGTTCATTCCTGCCAGCTGGGTTCGGACGGCTCGTACACCACACACCAGACCACACCACATACGTGTACACACACACGCACACGCACTCCATGGCCCGTCTCTGCACTTACATGTGGGCTGTCTGTCTGTCTGTGGAGGGGCTGGACCCCCTCCCCGGCCTGCCCTGCGTGGAAAGAAGGAAGGATTCTGCTGCCCAGACACCCCTCACTCCCCACTGCCCATGCTCAGGAGCCGTCGTCCCAATAGATGACCCCCCATTTGGTGCTCCCTTCCCCAGGAATTCAGACCATGTCCACTTCGGTCCAGAGAGCCATGGCCGTGTCATCTGGGGACGTCCCAGGAGCCCGCGGGGCCGTGGAGGGGATCCTCATCCAGCAGGTGTTTGAGGCAGGTAGACGGCGCTGGGGAGGGGCTGCCAGGGGATCCACGTCCCCGCTCAGCTCCCTGGTGGCTCCAGAGCAGCTGGGACACGGACGAGGCAGCCCCCACTCCCTGCAGGCGGTCTGCTGTCTCTGGAGGGGATGGTCTGGGCAGGGCTTGGGGCACCCTTGGACTCTAAGCTGGACAACCTGCGGCCCCGGCCCCGCCCGCCCCATCCTTGCATCTCCTCCTTTCTCCACTCTGTGTGCTGCACACGCTCTGGGGGCGCCGAGGACCCTGGGAGCTGATGCGGGCTCCAGTCTCACCCACCAGGGATGGTCCCAAGGAGCCCTACAGCAGTTTCCTAGGGCTGTTATGATGAGTTGCCACAAACTGGGTGGCTTAAAGCAACAGAAACGCCAAAATCAAGGTGTGGGCGGGGCCAGGCTTGCTCCCTCAGAGGCTCTAGGGCAGAGTCTTCTCTGCTTCCTGCAGCTCATGGCAACCCCCATGCCCCGGCTTGTAGTCACATCACTCCAGCTCGTCGCCACAGAGCCTCCTCCCTGTGTCTCTCTGCGTCCTCTTCTCTTCTCATAAGAATGCTGTCCTTGGACTTCGGTCCAGGGCAAGCCCATCTTAACATCTGCAAAGACCCTACTTGCAAATAAGGCTGCATTCCGAGACTCCAAGTGGACGAGACTTCGGGAGACGCGCTTCCCCCAGCAGAGAATCCCTCCTGTGTTCAGGACCCTGGGCCCGGAGCTGACAGGGGTGGGGTTTGTGGGGGAGGAACAGCAAGCTGTAGAGCCTCCCTGCCAGGCCCCCCGACCCGTCTCCTCCCAGGTGGCTCCAAGAAGTGCATCCAGGTTGGGGGGGAGTTTTACGCTCCCAGCAAGTTTGAAGATCCCGGTGGGGGAAAGAACAGGACCCGAAGCGGCAGCCTGAAGACCCTGGTCCGAGCCAAGGGGACCCAGGCTCCTGCCCCTGTAAGCGCTGCTGGGACCGCCCCTGGGGAGGCCTGGCCCTCGGCCCCCTCCCCCAGCACCCAGGGCAGCAGCTTCGCGTCACCGTCACCTCCGGTGGGGAGCTCTGCTGGGGCTGGGGACTGCCCCTCCCGCCCGAATGCCTCCCCTGCTGGTGACCCTCTCTCTTCTCCCTGGCAGGGTGGAGGCGATTCGAGGGCAGGCCAGCCGGACAGGGCCCCGGGCCCCCCTGCCCTCCCCAGTGAGCCCCAGCTGCACCAGGTAACGCCCAGAGCACCCCCAGGGTCCTGAGGGCGGGGCCTCCTGCCGATTTGCCACGTGTCCAGGGCAGTCACTCCAGGGACGGGAGGGCAGAGGTCTAAGCTCCTGTTCACAGGATGGAGCACCTTATTTTTCATAGCATTTTTTTCTGATAATACCCAACTGTAAAAATTCACGTAAGTTAGAGCAAGTGAGTCCTCCCGGGCTCTTAAAGCCACAGCATTTGGTCCAGCTGCCAGCTGTCCCACGCCTCACAGGTGGGCCCTTGGTGTGGCTGTGTCCCCTGCCAGCAGCCAGGAACCCAAGCACCACGTACGCCCTTGGGCTCCCAGCACCGTTTCTGCCATGGATCCGCCAGGCGCTGTGCTGGGCCCCGGGGAACCAAGAAATGAGGAGGACTCGTGCCTGCCCCCAGGAGCTCCTGGGCTGGTGGGGTCTGGGGGGGATTGCTACCATGAGTGCGCCCGTCACTGTGAGGGGCTGCCCAGCTCTGTAGTCCCCGGGGGGCTTCTGAAGGAAGTGGCGTCCAGGGGGGCACGGTGGGTGCCATCCAGGCGAGGGCGCAAGCAGGCCTCAGGCGGAGGGGACAGCGGGTGCCCAGGGCCCACGGGAACACTGCTGGGCCTGCCCCTCCGCCGCCCCGTGGGTGTGGGCGTGCGGTCTTGGGGCCGCCTGGAGCACAGGCACCCGCAAGGAACCAGCCTCCCTTAGGGACCGTTCTTCCCAAGAGGGGCGGCCCAGGAGGGGTTCGGGGCTAGAGCCTCAGAGGCGGAGGGGTCTTGGGGAGCCCTGGGGAGCAGGCAGCCAGGGCGGGGTTTCAGGAGGGAGCAGGCGAGGGGAGTCTCTCGGGGAGGGCGCTGCCCCATCCCGGGTCTCCCAGACGCTGCGTGTCTCTCCCCTGTGTCAGAAGAACGAGGATGAGTGCGCGGCGTGCGGGGACGGCGGGGAGCTCCTCTGCTGCGACGGCTGCCCCCGCGCCTTCCACCTGGCCTGCCTGACCCCGCCGCTGCACCGGATCCCCAGGTGGGCCCGGCACCGGCCTCCCCACCCGGCCTCGCAGCCTCCTCACTCGCCCGCCCTGAGTGGGAGGCCGCCCAGAAGTCTCTCCACGCCAGGGATGGGCAGTGAGGCCGGCCTGGGAGGGGGCCTTGGCTCAGGTCGCCGGGCGGTGGGGCTGGGGCCCGGGATCCTCCCACCCACCTCCCCGCGTGGCCACGCTGTCCCCCGAGCCTGGCCGGCAGGGCCTTGAGGCCCAAGGCAAGGAATGGCCATCCCGTCCCATCTCGCCCCATCTTCCCCCAGCCCAAACCGCCACAAGCAGCTGACCACCAGCACTAAGCAGAGTCTGACTCCAAGTCGGGCTGGGGAGCACAGAGGCCACAGAGCTGCCCCCCAAGGACCGGGGGGTGCCCATCCTAGGTCCAGCACAAGGCCCCCTGCCCTGGCCCCCCGGGAGAGCGCTGTCACTACCAGCAGCTTCCACAGGTCAGGGCGACCTGGGTGCGGGGAGGAGCACCGGGTGGGCACTCTCGCCCCGACCCTGCCCTGCTCACCGCATGACCTTGACCGGGTCACATCTCTCTGAGCTAAAACAAGGGGTTCTGGCCAGGCCATCCCTCGTCTCCGCTCAATGCTGCCTGTCTTCCATTCTCTTCCTTCCTGCCCTTGACCGGCTCCTGTTCTACTGGGCACCGTCCCCCCGGGGAATCGAGGGAGGGTCCCAGGGATGTAACGAGGCCAGCCTAGGGAGGCCCCGCCTGCAAGGCAGGGCCCGTGAGAGCCAGGCACAGGCACAGGCCGCTGCAGGTTTGCGGGTGTCGGGAAATCTTGGGGCTCATCTGAGAAGCACGCGGGGGACGTGCCAGGCTGGCGAGGGCTGCCCCACTGGGGTAACTACCCCAGCATCCTGGGCTCTCCTGCTCACCGGCCGGGCAGGCCCTTCCCCTGTGGCTCCGCCCATTCCCCTTAGTTTCCCCATCGGGGAGCGGAAAGGGTGACCTGGAGGAGCCCTCAGGCCTCCCCTGTGTTGCGGGCTTGGGAGTCTACCGTCCCCTCTGCCTCGCCCTGCATGTCTCTGGCCGGTGACAACGCGAACAGCGGGACCTGGAGGTGCGCCAGCTGCCTCCAGGGAAGAGCCCAGCGGGATCTGCCCCGGGCTGAGGAGCCCGGGCCCCAGGAGCCGCCTGCAGAGACCCCGGTACACACAGGCCCACTCCCAGGCCCTCTGTCCGCCGGCTGCCTGCCTCCTGGCCACTCCTGTGGGTCGGGCCTGCGCCAGCCAGAGAGCCATGTGCCCCCCACCCTGGCCTGGCCCCATCGATTCCACTTTCGCCCGTGGGGCCACGGGGGCGCAGGCCACCGGGAAGCGGCCCTTACAATGGCCCCGCTTCTCAGTACTCTGATTTGGGGGCCTTCAGCTCTGTCAGCCCAACACAGGGGACGCACTTCGACCACCGATAACATTCTCCAAAAATGTTTTAAGTGTTCTGTTACCGCAAAGTCACAACGGATACGATGCGTGCCCCAGCATACGCCGAGTGTGTACTCTGACAGCCCGTGAGGGCCACGGGGCCCCGCCTTTAGATGGGGAAAGGGTCAGGGAACTTGCTGGGACCACAGAGCCAGGAACCGCACCCGGGCCTTTCCCACCTAGTGTGGCGCTCCTCCCCCCGACACCAGCCCCCGGTTCCCGGGGCCCCAGCGGTCATTAATGCCTGGGTGGTGCTGGGCAAGTCCCCTGCAACACCTCTGAGAACTGACCCTCCGGTTCCAGGTCCTCCTGGCACTGAGGTCAGTGGGAGAGGAGGCGAGGGGACCACCCAGGGAGCGCCCCGCTGGAATGGATGTTGCAGTCACCTACAAGCACCTGCTGGCCTCACCTCCTGCAGCCCCCCCGCTTGTGCTGGACCCCTCGGCCCTGCACCCCCTGCTGTGTGTGGGCCCTGAGGGGCAGCAGGTGAGCGGGGTGCTGGGGTCAGGGTGGCTGTCTTCAGGGAGCTCAGGGTCTACAGGGGCAGCCAGGCGAGCCTGAAACAGGACCGTGACAGGCGGGGGTAAGGAGGTAGGATTCAGATGGAGGTTAGGGGTGGGGGCCGGGGGAGGGGGGCTGCCAGGAGCAGCCAGGCTGGCCAGGGGGAGGGCGGGTGGAGGAGGCTGGAGGGAGGCCCAGGGGCTCTTGGGGTTGCTAGATTACCCAGAACAAGGTGCGGGCTCTGCGGGGGAGGGTGAAGGGAAGGGGGCTGCTGGAGGGATTCCAGAGGACTCGACCTTCCTCTCATGGCTCTTGAAAGCCCCCTCACAAGGGCAGGACGATAAAGGGGGCAGAGTTCGAAGCCCCAGGTCTCCCAGCCCCTCCTGCCTCCTCTGGAGCAGACGCCCTTCTGCGTCCCCTTGACTAGCCCTGAAGGGGGTCCGGGTCCACCAAGGGGGACCGAGACGGGGCACCTAGTTTCGCCAAGCTGCAGCCCAAAGGTGCTGGGGCACCCTTGACCTCTCCAGGCCTGGATCCCGAAACCTCGGACTCGCCCCGCACCCCGTGCGCCCCTCCCAGCCGTTCAAGCCCGGGCGGGGTCCCGGGGCCGTGCGCCCCTCCCCGGCCCCCGGTCACCCCGCCGTGGTCCGTCTGCAGGGCCCGGCGCCCGGCGCGAGGTGCGGGGTGTGCGGGGACGGCGCGGACGCACTTCGGTGCTCACACTGCGCCGCCGCCTTCCACTGGCGCTGCCACTACCCCGCCGGCGCTGCCCGGCCTGGGTGAGTGCAGGGCCGGGACCGGGAGGCGGAGGGGGAGGGGGGGGAGGCCCGGCGCCCTCCAACGGCTTTAAGATTCCGGTGTCCAGAGGGCACTCCCAGCCCTGCCCCAGCCCCGGCAGCGTGCAGCCTCTCCTCCGCTCGCCAGGGCCGCCCTGCGCTGCAGGTCCTGCTCCGGAGACCCCGCCCCGGCCCCCGGGGAGGGGGCGCCCGCCGCGAGTCCCGCCCCGAGCCCCGCCCGCCCGGCTCCCGGGACCCCCAGGCTCATCGCCAAAGCTGCCGCCGCCGGCCCTGGGGCGCAGGTGAGGGGCGACGCCGCGGGGCTGGGGGTGGGGAAGCACATCTCCAGGGGAGGCCCCGGGCGCCAGCTTCGCGGGTGTGCCCCAAACCTCCTGACCCTGTGTTCATTCTGTACATACGATATATTTGTTTAAATTGACTCCCGTCTGATAACTTAAATCTGCCGAAAAAGGCAACCCTCCCAAGCCGCGGTGGCCAAGAAGCCGTCGGTTGGTTGCAGGCCCAGAGCTCCCCTAACCCCCCAGCTGCCCTGGCCCCTTCCGCACCCCCCAGAGTGCCCCGTGCAGGGAGCGCCGTCCTCGGGGTGGGGCGGGGGCAGGGGAGAGTGGAAGGAGGCGCCACACCAGGAGTGAGCACGTGTGGCTCCACCCGTGTCATCTCGCCTCCAATCCTCCAGCAGCCTTGGGCCCTGGGACCTTGGGGAGGAGTGACCAGCCTCACTGAACCTTCACTTCCCAGGGCTCCCTCAGAGCCGGGGCGGGGGTGGGGGGGTTCCTGTGTGTCTCCTGCTCAGAGGCCTGCAGAAGGTGGCGCATCTGCCCCGACTGCCCGCAGCAGGGGCCTTCCTGCCCACATCCCTGCCCCTGAAGAATCCTCGGGGGCCCAGGGTGGTGATGTCCTGCCCCCGTCCATGGTCCATCCTACCTCCCAGTCCCGCCTCGTAATCCCCTGCACACACAGTGGGTGACAGGGCACCCCAGGCACTGGGCACAAGAGGGCTCACACCTACTGGCGTTCCACTCCTTCTGGAAGCCTCGCTCCTCATCCCCACCCCTCTGCACTGTGCGTGCCAAGCCCTCACCCAGGGCTGGTGGTGTCAAGGGCTGGAGGAGGTGCCAAGATTTGGCTGATTTCAGCTACAAACTGGGCGATTGCATATGGCTCCACTTAGTATGGCCTCGCTCCTCCTAGCCTGTGAGCCAGGGGGAGTGTGCCACGTCCCCGGCTCTGGCCCTCGCCCCTCAGGGGCACGGTTGGCCCCACAGGCTTGTTGGGTGGCTGAAGGGCTGGAGTGGGAGCAGGATCTTTCCTGTCTGGGCCTCATGTTTCCCATCGGTGACAGGGTCCCTTCCAGCTGGTCCTTGCCCCAGAGGGGTGGCAGGGACCTGGGCAGGCAGCCCCGAGCTCGCCTGCGTCCCCTCGCCTCCGGAGCTGGATGTTAGAATTCAGTTCCCAGGGTCCCGCCTGGAGGAGCGCGCAGCACCCCACTGCCCTGGCATGGACACCTCCCCTAACCCCTGCTGCTGCCTCTGTAGGGAGCCCTGCTTCCGTGGGGATGAGCCCGGCAGGGCTGCGGAAGTTGGGTTGACCTCATCCCGTCATCCCGTTTCTGGGTTCCAGGCGGGGGACGATTCTGCTGCTCATGAGCCGGTTCTGCACAGGGATGACCTGGAGTCCCTCCTGAGTGAGGTAACACGTCACCTGGCTGGGGCTGCACCTGCCCCCCTCTGCCTCCGCCTCCACGGCTTCTGGAGCAGCCAGCTCCCGGGCCATGGGAGCAGCTGGAGACCCCTGTTCTGGGCACATTGGACACCACAGGCCCGTGTCACCCCAGATGGCACTGGACCCTCCACGCACCAACGAGCCAGAGCGGGCCCCGAGCTGCTCCCCTTTCTAGCTGCCCTGGAGGTCCCGGGGGCCTGGACCCTGGAGAGCTGGCGGCTGCAGGAACCGGCACCAGGGCCACTGAAGCCTGATGCGGAGGCCGTGACTCTCCTCGGGGGTGGGGGTGGGAGCTAGGCACTCTGGGACCACGCCCCCTCGCAGATCCCTCCCTCCCCCTCCTCAACCCAGGCCCCTCCACCCGACGATGAACAGCTAGAATCACAGGGAAGAAAAGGTGGCTTTTAGAAAAGGTTAAAGTCCTCCAGCCACCCCCAGACCCCAGTGGCTAGTACATGTCCTCAGGGGCCTGGCGTGGCATGGTGGGGATCCCAGCTGACCACGGGGGCCCTGCCTTGGGTGCTGGGCCAAGCACGGGCAGGTCCCAGACACTGAAGCTGTCTTTAGAGGCCCCAAGAGGGCCAGGGGTGACCCGAGGTGCCAATATAGGTGGGCAGAGTGGGGCACAAGCCCCTGTGGAGCAGGTCACCCCCGTTCTGTTGGAATATCAGGCATTCCCACGGCTCCCCCAGTCCCGCTGGAGCGCCAGGCCCTGCGCAGAGCTGGGCAGAGTGAGGGAAGGAGCTGGCCCTGCCGAGACACGCGGGAAGAGGCCACCAGTTGGCAGAACAGCCGTGGTGGCTGTGCCTGGGCTTACGGGAAGCTCGGAGGAGCGTGGGATGAGGCGTGCCCCCCGACCGACGTCCGGTGGGGCCTCGGGCCTGTTTCCGCACCTTTGAATAGGAGGGCTGGGTTGGATGGCGCCTTCCCATCACGATGTTTATGACTCAGGTGGCCCCGGAGGCCAGGGCAGGCCGGATGTGGGCCCGGCAGGCACACCTGTCCCCTGAGGTTCTGGCCAGGGCCCAAGCCCCGCTCTCTGCTCTGTCCTGCAGCACTCCTTTGACGGCATCCTGCAGTGGGCCATCCAGAGCATGTCCCGCCCGGTGGCCGAGGCGCCCACCTTCCCCTCCTGATCCAGGACCCCAGCCTTCAGGCGGCATGGGAGAAGGAGGGGAGGCACCGGAGGACGCTGCCAGAGCCGGAGCAGACCTCATATGCACGGCCACTGGCTTGGAAAGGGACCGAGGGGGAGGTTAGGACCAGGAACTGAGGTGTTCCAAGTGCCGTCAACAGTCAGCTTGTCAGCAGCCGTGCCTGTGGCGGCACAAAGCCATCGTGTGTGCTGAAATTAAAGTCACTTCTGTGGGTTCGACATGCTCTCCAGTACAGCGTGCTTGTTTCAGGGATGGGGGTCTGTTGCCCTGTGTTTCTGGTGCCCGTCGTGTAGGCCGATTTGGCTGTAACGGGAAGAGAATGCTGTGAGTAGAATCCCTCTGGTCCATCCTCTGCTGGAGCCCCCAGGGCCTTGCCCCGCCCCCAGCACAGCCCCTGCCCCACGTGGTCTGGTCCTGCCCACCTCTGCCCCCCGCCCACATGCTCCTACCTCCTCTGCTCCTCGCAGGGCCAAGCTCATCCCCACCCCAGGGCCTTTGCACGGGCTGCCCCCTCTGCTCGGAGTTCCCCTGCCTCGGTGCTTCGCGCGTCTGTTTTCTCACCTGTGAGATCTCAGCTCCTCATTGATTCATTCAGAGTCATTTATTCGGGAAACCTTTACTGTGGCTCTTCTATACGCTGAGCATTAGGGGTCCTAGAGGGACATTCCGGTGACAGATCACTCACAAGAGGAGGTGACCTCAGACAGAAGCAGGAAACGGGACAGGGGTCAGGGGGCCGGAGTGTGCCAGGGGAGGGGCTGGAAGCTAGAGTGGTGTGTCCGGGACAGACATCAGGTCAGGTGACGGGGGCACAGTGTGCCGCCGTGGACAGCGCTATGTTTATTTTGCTTGTGGCGCCCACCACTGGGAGACAGCCCGTCAGAACTGAGTTCTTTCCTAGTGGTGTCTGTCTCCCCTGAAAGCGGCCACTGCGGGACCTGGGACCCTGTGTGGTTCTCAGCCATGTCCCCAGGACCTGGCACAGCCGCTGGGTCGGTGTTGGTGGAAGGAGATGGCAGGGCTGTCGTAGCCCCACCTGCAGAGCCCCCCGTGGTAGAAGCCCTGAAGGGGGTCAGAGCCCTGGGGAGGGAGGGGTAGCTGCAGGCCTCATATGCATTGGGGGCAGAGGTGGGATGTGTGCTGATTTGGCACCTGTGGCTTGTGTCCCCACCCCGGGCGGGGGGGCCGGCAGGGAGTAGCAGCAGGAATAGGGGTCCCAGCTCAGGACACACAGCCCTTGGACTTCTGGGGGTCTCGTGGCTCACTCAGACCCTCTGGAGCCCCTCTGTGCCGGGCACACATTAGGTGGCCTCTGCGGGGGTGGGACAGGGCATGTCGGCCCACCAAGAACAGCACTGGGGAGGGGCTGGCCGATGCCCTCCAGCGTAGGGGGTAACTGCCCCAGGCCACAGGGTCGAGTCGTTTATTCAAACAGGGACCCACTGGTGAGGACACTAGTGTCATATGAACGAGTAGGCAGCTGTTCCAGGCCAGGCCCGGCTAGGCGGGCAGCAGTGGGACAGAGGGAAGTAGAGAGTGATGGCAGGAGGGACACAGCAGCCGTGGTCACATGTGGAGCGTCCCAGCTTGGAGGCCAGGTCACATTTGTGGACAAGGGAAGAGCCAGAGGAGGGAGGAGACCAGAGTCGAGGCTTGGCGGGTGGGGGGAACGCCCCGAGCAGGGTCCTCCGGGGCGGGGGGAAGGCAGGGGGGGAATGGAGCGGAGGCCCTTCCCGACTGGGGGGGGGCCCTGCTTACCTGAGAGCTGCTCCTCCCCACAGAGCCCAGCTGCTGTCTCTGCCCCCGGCCGCCACCCACCCACAGGACGAAGCAGGCCTGGATGAAGTCTGCAGAGGCCGGTGGGGACGACGTGGTGTGGGTACCATGGCAGTGGTGGAGGGGTATATCGGGGAGCTGACCAGGGTGAACCCAGGTGTCACAGACACCCAGCCCATTGTTGTCACACCCTCCCAGGACCCCCACTGCTGCTGAGCACAGCCGCGGCCGGCCCTCCTCTGAGCCCACTGCAGCCCCGGCACCACTGGGTCTCACGTTGGGCTCTGGAGACCCGGCTCATCAGAATCCTTCTACGGACGGGTCCACGGAGACCCTCCACCGGGGGCTCAGTGCTCCCTTTGGTGGCCTGCACTGCACCCGTGTCACTTCCCACAAGTTCAGGAAATGTCACTTTCGGGAGTTGAGCACGGGGTGGGGGGTGCTCACGGCAGTCCCGAGTCCGTCTGTCTGTCCGTCCGTGGTGTGCGTGGAAGGAAGTGTGGGAAGCAGGAGGCACGCAAGGGCCGTGAGCTGCATCCTTCCCTGCCGTCAGCAGCCTGAGTTTGCTGGTGCTGCGTTTGTCCCGCATTTTAAGCGTAGTGGACACGAGGACGAGAGGACGACTGCCCAGAGCAGGCCCTGCCCTGCTGCAGCCCCTGCGCGTTGCTTTACTCCTCAGGGGCCGACCGCCCATCCCCTGCTCCCGTCTGTCTGTCTGTGGGGCTGGAAGCCGGTCTTGCTCATCCAGCACCGAACGACTGCCGGCTACGTAACGCCCTGAAGCGTGTGTCTGCCCAGTGGGTGAGAGGGCATCAGCCAGCGGTGTCATTTGTACATCCTGTCCCCGGGCTCGTTTCTTGGACTGCTGTGATAAAGTGCCACAGACCGGGGGGCTCAAATAACAGACGTCTATTCTCTCCCAGTCCTGGAGGCTGAAGTCTGAGATCCGGGTGCGGCAGGGCTGGTCCCTCCCAACTCCCCCCTCCTGGGCGTGTAGACCACTGTCTCTTCCCTGGGTCCTCACATGGTTGTCCCTCTGTGCAGGGCAGTGTCCTGATCTCCTCTTCTCATGAGGACACCGGAGCCCATCCTAACAACCCCATTTACCTTGGCCACCTCCGTGAGATCCTGCTTCCAAGTACAGCCACGTTCTGAGGTGCTGCAGGCTGAGGCTTCAACATGCGGGTTGGGTGGGGACACAGACGCTGTCCTTGACCGGACTCCGCTCAGGCTCCTCTGAGTCGGCTCAGACTTGGCCTCTGTCCCTGGTCCTTAGTTTTGGCAAGAATCTTGCCAAGTCAGTTTCGGGGAAACCCCACCCTTGGACTCTGCTGTCTCTCGATATCTGCTGCATTTCTCATCCCCACCCTCAGTAGCTGGTCACCTGGCCCGCCCTCAGGAAGGGTCCCGTCGAGGGGCTTAGCCACATCCCCTCACCTCAGCGTTAGCTCTTTGTAATTTCCATCCACTGGCCTCACCTTGCTCCTTGGCCATAAATCCCCACTTTCCAGATTGTATTCAGAGTTGAGCCGGACCTCTCTCCCCTCCTGCAAACCCCATTGCAGGGGTCCCCCTAGAATAAAGTTCCTTGTCACCTTAGCAAGTGTCACGAGTACCTGTTTCTTTAACGGGGACAGGATTTGGCCATGACCCCAACGTCGCTCTTTCCATCTGCACGAGGCTGGCAAAGGTCTTATTTTCCCCCACTAAGCTAAGTTGGAGGCTTAACTGTCAGTGTTCTGAAATTGATAACAATTTGTGAACAAGGGGTGTGAATTTCATACCATATCGTGCTGGACCCCTGGATGGGGTCGGGGGTCATCGCTAACAAGCAGTGAAGAGCCCGGTGCAGGCGGACGTGTCAGGGGCTTGGTGGGCTTGGGAGCAGACAGTGCTCTGGACACGGTCAGAGTCGAGATAACCGAGCGGGGCTGAGCTCTTGGCTGGTGGTCTGAACTGGACTGGACGCAGCCTCATTCACCCCGTCAGCTGAGCTCCGGTCATCTGTCAACCTGCAGCTTCCAGGATGGTCGCCTCACCTCTGTTAATTCTCTCGGGACTTGCAGCCCCTCTGGGAGGTTGGTGGCAGCACCGCAGGTAGGGGTCTGACAGGGGTCCCGGGGACAGGCGCTCAGGGTGGGACCTGGCGCCCGGGGGGGCTCTGATGGCCGCTCTGTTCCACCTGCGGCTTTTCCTGCAGCTTTGCTCTAAGCTGCCGGGTAACTGATGTCCACAATGGTGAGCTCCATGCAGCCCTGCTGAAGCCCCCCAGCCCTCCGACAGAGACCACCCACCAGAGGACGCCCATCCCAAGCATAACACATCCCAGTCTCAGGGAACCCCCTTGTTCTCGCCACGGCCTCCTCTCCATCCCTTCAGGGCACAGTCCCCTTTGCCTGGTCACTTGCTCTCTGACCATCCCCTCCAGACAGCGTGCGCCAGGGGCAGGTTTGCACAGAGCCCAGGCTGGCCAGCGCCGCACAATTAGTGAATCCAACTCTGAAAATGGACTAAACGTTCAGTATCCAAGGAGAAATAATCCCAGAGATTGGGATGTTATCCAGACAGACAATAAGAATGATAAACACAAGCCCGGTGGGTGAACAGATACTTATTAAATTATATTTATATATATGTAAAATCTATGTATATACACAGAGTGCATATATATGTATCTACACTCTGTTTATCCATCTCCTTATCTCTTTATGTATAGAGAGAGCGTGTATGTGTGTACTTAGAAAGTGTCTATCTACCTATCTATCTATGACAGAGTACGTACAGTTGACCCTTGAAAAACTCAGGAGTTACCCCTGTACAGTTGAAAATCTGAGCATAACTTTTGACTCCCTTGAAACTTAATTACTAATAGTCTACTGTTGATCAGAAGTCTTACCGATAATATAAACAGTTGATTAATGTGTATTTTGTATGTAATATGTATATATACATATATTTTATGCATTCATGATGTACTTAACTTTTTCTTAACTTTTTGGATAATTCTAGGTCATGTGGCTCGTCTGCAAGTTTTTTTAAATGGTCACAAATTTCCAAAAGTTTTTCCAATATATTTACTGAAAAAAATCTGCATTTAAATGGACCCACAGTTCAAACCCATGTTTTCAAGGGTCCCCTGTATATACATATACATTTAGAAAGTGTATATTTATATATATAGACAGAATATATATAAAAAGAGAGCATATGTATATAGACATATGTATGAGTATATGTGTGTACACGCGTACATATGTGCATATATACATGCATATGTATATGCATGTATGTGTGTGTGTATAGAGGGGAATACTGGAAGAAAACACTGAAAAGATGAAGACAGTGTGTTGAAACAAGGATTATAGATGATTTTTCCTTTGTAAACTGTTCTGTCACTCTGGCTGATTTTTAAATAACTTAAAAAGTATGATTTCCAAAAGGCACAGCCGCTTCCCACCGTGTCCCTGCGTCCTGGCCGAGGCGGGCTGGTGCTGCAGGTGGCCAGGCTGTGCTCTCCGTGGCTGGGCAGTCGCCCCCCTTCTGCCCCGAGCCCAGGCTGCCTGGCTCCACGGATCCCTGCACGAGCGGATGTGGGAAAGCCAAGGGCGTCCTCCTCCCATGTGTTGAAGGGCAGCGTTCCATCCCAAGGAGGCTGAACTCCTGGCACCCTGTTCTCTGTAAATGGCTCCCGTCATTCCAAGAGGGGTCGACGTTACTTTAGGGGGCGATCAGGGGCAGCCCCAGGGATGGGGGTGGGACAGGCGCAGCAGCAGTGCTGCCAGAGCTAAAGGGGCGCCCAGGAGGGCAGGGCGGCAGGGGGAAGAGGATCTCCAGCCCCGACTGCCTCCCCATCTCCCATGGGGTGCAGGAGCCCCCCTCCCTCATCCCCCACCCCCACGCCCAGACCCTCCTGCTGGGCCTCTTAGACACCTCACAGATCCGTCCCCTCTCCACCGTCACTGCCCCAGAACAGCCATCACTGCTCATGGCCCCCAGATGCACCCCTCCCTCCATCCTCCACTCAGAGCCGTCTTCCTGAAATGCCTACCCTGTCCTGAATGGAACCTTCGGGGGGCTGGAGAGGGGGGCACGGGGCCATCTTGCTGCTCTCTCTGCCTCAGTGCACGCTTGAATCCTCCACGGCAAAATGGAAAAGCAAGCCAACAAACCCCAGACCACGGGCCTTCAAGGCTCTCCCGAGTTGCAGGGGGATGATCAAAACCCCTGTTCTGCTTTCAGCCAGGTCTGCCCTGCCTCTCTCCCGGAGGGGCCATCCTGAGCACTCATGGTCCACCCATCCCCCACCTCCCTGGGCAGGGTCCCCTCCCCACGTCTCTGTCCAACTTTGTACTCCATGTGCAGCACCTGTCTCTCCTGGGCTCACAGACTGTGAGCCTGGAGCAGGCAGGCAAGGCTTGTGGTTGGAGCCCAGGAAAGGGTCGTCCCTGTGGTTGACGGGCTGGGATCTGAAGTGCTTCTGCAGCCAGTGCAAACAACCAGGCTGGGCCAGTACAAGGTCGGGGTCCCCCAGTATGCAAGCCGATCTACTCCTCACAGTCTTCCAGAAGAACCCCGGGCATAAACACGGGGCCCCGCGGCCAAGCGTTGAGTGGTCCTGAGGCCTCAGCAGATGTGCCTGGTGGGAGAGGAGGGGTCAGGCTGGCTGAAAAATGGAGCCCCACATCCCTCCCTCACCCCAGCAGAGGTCAGGAGCTCTACTCTGGAGGTCAGGCAGAGTGTCTGGACCTGGGAATGCCATAAACAACCGAGGCAAGGGGTCCACGTGGAAAGTGCGTGGCCGGATCAGCAGGCAGAAGGCCGCATGTGGGGCTCCACCCCCTCTTCCTTCAGCTCCTGACCCGATCCTCCCTCCAGACAAGAGACTGGAAGATTCTGTTCTTGAATCTGACCAACCTAAAGGGACAACAGTTCTGGGGGATACCCAAAAAATGGCCCAGAAAGCTCACCCTGCAGCAAGACTCAACAACCAAAAGTCACCTGTCACATTCAGAGGTTCTACCTCTTAATCACAGCTGGCCAAGGATTCCCAGACATTAAAGAAGGCCCCTAGGATGGCAGAGACCAAGACAAAAGGAAAGAAAGAAAGCAGCACAGATGAAAAGAGAGACTCAGAAGGGAGGAATGAATGTTAAAAAATCAAATAAAACTATAAGATTCTTAGAGAGATAGGCCCTGTATTCATGAAACAAGAACAAGACTCTGTTAAAAGGAACAGCTCTTGGAAATCAAAACCATGATGGCAGAAATGGAGAACTTTACACCAGGTTGGCATAGCAAGCTGAAGAAAGCTCTCTGAACGTACAGCAAAAATGAGTTATAAAATAGGAAAGTCAAACTAAGACTTTCTAAAAATGGAAAGTAAAACTGTATAGGATATCAAAATGTAAATACCAGGAGTTCCAGAAAGAGTAAAGGGAAAACGCAGAGAGGAAAGAGTTGTCGGGGAAATGGTGCAGGAACTTGTCCCAGATAGAACACACGCATTGCTGCCTTGGAAGGACCCAGAACGTGCCCCGCCCCACACTGGGAAGCAGACCCACACAAGGCATTTCCTGTGGAATTTCACAGCCCCCGGGAAAGGAAGGTCCTGCACGCTTCTAGGGAGAAAATATTGGGTCCTATGCACACACAGAGTAGTCAGGCGGCTTTGACTTCCCAGTAGCAATACTGGAATCAAGGAACGATGGAAGCCACCTTCAAAATTCTGTAGGACGATGATTTCTCACCCAAGATTCTACACACAGCCAAGTCTTCAATCAAGTACCAGGGTCGAGAAAGGCCAATTTCACACAGGCAGAATCTCAAAAACGCCCTGAGCCCTTTCTCAGGAAGCTCCTGGAGGATGTGCTCTGCCCAAACGAAGGAGGACGATTTGGGAGCTGGTGACCACGAGGTCCACAAGGGAAACTGATGGTGACAGAGACCCCAGGACGACAGCTGTGCGCCCAGTGGTGAGGCCACCATCCACACCAGGCCGGGGGCCTCAGGGCACAGAGAGTTTGAGAACTGCCTGGGATTCCCTGCCATTCTTCCATCTTCTTAACCTGAGGCCAGAAGTTCAGTCAAGTGGCCCAGATTCTTCTCTGTGCCTGACTTGGCACAGCTGTGACTAATGAGGTCCCTCTTTCCCCTCTGTGATAATTTAAGAAATATTTGTTGTTATTCGTGATAAGAATACTTAACATACGTGTACCCTCTTAGCCACGTTTTAAGTGTCCACTACAGAATTATTAACTTCCAGCACCAGGCCGGAGAGTGAGCTCTGGGACACACTCGTCTTGCAGAACTGAAACTCTCTCCCTTTGACTCATACCTCCCCCTTCCCCGACAATGGAATATTTTTACGTAAACTTTGTATTAGAACATAACACATATAAAGAAAAATGCACAAATCATAGGTGATCAGCTTGCTGAATTTTCATAAAGCAAACACACCTGTGTCACCACTCAGTTCAAGAAACAGAATGTTACCGGGACTTCCCTGGCTGTCCGGCAGTTAGGACTCCACACTCCCAAGGCAGGGGGCCTGGGTTCAATCCCTGGTCAGGGAAATAGATCCCGCATGCCGCAACTAAGAGTCCGCATGCTGTTACTAAAAAAAAAAAAAAAAGACTGCACACCGCAACGAAGATCCCGTGCGCCGTAACTAAGACCCAGCACAGCCAGATAAATAAATTAATTAATTAATAAATAAAAAGAAAGAAGCAGAATATTACCCACCCCCACCCCCAGCCCCCCACCCCACTGGGTGTCTTGGGCCCTGTCACGATGGATGCCTTTCCTCAAAGCCCCCGATTTGGTTCATGGGGACTCTCCCACCAGCGACCAGTCTTCCTGAGGGCAAGGGTCCAGTCTGTCTGGTGACTGGGCTGGATTCCCACCTTTCGGGGGGCCTGGATCCGGGGAGGGGCTTCGTGGCTCCGAGTGACTGACCCACTGACCACCCAAGGTAGAGCCCCCTGTCCTGACCCAGGTGCCCACCCCACACGATGCCTGGTGTGCAGGTTTTCCAAGGGTCCAGCAAACATTTGCTGAAGTGAGGGATAAATGAATGGATGGATGCTGGCTGGTTTTCCTCTTAACTCTTTTCGCATCTTAATCATGCACCCCTCCGGGTGGGAGGGCCATCACCGGGGTTGCCCCGAGTCGGGGGTAGGGCTTCTGTGGCTCCTGCAATGAACGAAGTTGAAATAGACCGGCGCCTAGAATAACAAATTCCTGCAAAGCCGGGCAGGCAGCGATTGGCAGTGGGACTCGTCTGGCCTCCCCTGGCTGGCCTTCCCTCAGGTCTGGTCACCGTGCTTGACCAGCTTTGCCGCAGGTTGTGACTAACAGACCCAGACGGCCGCGATCCGCCCCCTCAATAAACGCGCCCCTTGTTAGACTGAACAGGTTTAGAAACTTGAACAAAAAGGCCGGCACTGCCGGGTCGAGGCCCGGTTCCCCCGCCCAGGTGCCGGGTGCACGTCGGCCCCGCCCCGGCGTGGACAGCGGTGACCTCACACGGCGCGGGGCGGAGCGCAGGGCGCGGGGCGGGACCAGCGACAGCGGCGGCGCCGGGCGGGAGAGCGAGTGCGGCCGAGTCGGCGCCACCATGGCCACCGTGGATCTGGAGAAGCTGCGGATGTCCGGGGCCGGCAAGGCCATCGGCGTGCTGACCAGCGGCGGCGACGCGCAAGGTGGGCGCGGGCACGCGGGGGCCGATCGCCGGCGGGCGGGGGTTCTGCTGTGCCCGGGTCCCTGGGGCGCGCCCGCACCCTCGGCCGGCACCTGGGGCACGCGGTCAGCGGGTGCTCCTCCTGGCCTGCGCCTCCCGCCTCCTCCTCCCCCTCCCAGCCCCGGTCCCCTTCCCGGTCCGCGTCCTGGACCCGCCCCCGCGCGCCGGGGGCCCGCGTACGTGCCGCCCACCACGGCCTCTGCGCCCCGCCCGCCGGGGGTGTGTCCGCGCGGCCGGCCGTGGCCGGGACGGGGTGCTGTCGCCGGCCGCCCCCAGGCCCTCCCCGCACCCCTTCCCGGTGGTGCGTGTCGGAAGCCCCATTTCCTGGAGGCCGCTGAAGGCTGGGCAGGTCCCCGCAGGCCCGCAGAGCGCGGGCTCTTCCTAGTTCTGAAACACGACCTGGGGGCACAGTGCTTCCCGGAAACCACTGCCTCCAGGGCGGCTCTGGGGCATTTTCTTTAGTGCAGGGCTGTTCCCACCCCCTTGTACAGGGGAGGCCGAAGGTGGTGGCCTGCCTGCTGGCCTGCCCAGGGTCCTGCAGCTGGGACCTGGCAGAGCTGGCTGAGTGCCCCTCCTGGGGTCTGTCCTGGTGCCCTGGACTTGTCCTGACTGCTGCTCTCCGGCGCCTCTGGCCTGGGATGGCCAGTGTCACACCTGTTGGGCTCGGCCGCATGGCCACGCCACACACCTTGAGCCTCAGGAGACACCTTGACTAGCCCAGGAAGCAGGCCTGGAAGGAACCTAGCCGGCCCTCTCAGGCTGCACAGCCGGGCCTGGTCTGCCTCCTTCCAGATCAGAAAGTCCAGACACATAATTCCTCTCCCTGCCTCAGGCTCCCGACTCCCCGCTCGCCACTCGGAAGCAGGGAAGAGCTAGGAGGAAGGGGCTTTCACAGGAGAGCAAGCCCGGGAAGGCAGAGACGTCAGCCACTGTCTGCGTCCCAGCCTGTGCGGGTTCGGGCTGAGCCCTCCGGACCTGGCCTGGCGGGCGGACGGTGTGCTCTGCTGCACGTCCGCGGCCCCGCGTGGCCAGAGCACTTGCCTGTTGCTGGGCAGCGGCGGCTCCCTCTCAGGGCATGGCCAGTGGGCCGGGGCCAGGTGGGAGGAGAGTGGGCTTGGAGGGTGGTCTTGGGGAAGCATTGTCCTGTGAGACTGGACCACGGGAAGGGCCTGGTATATGGAGGACAGACACTTCCTGAGAGGCTGGGCCCGCCTCTCCAGAGAGGCCCTTCCTCTGCGAGGCCCCAGCTCCCCTCTCGGGCAGGCACAGGGGTCTCCACCCAGGCTCCTGTCTGCACCATGGAGACAACAGCTCTGGAGGGAGGGCTGGGAAAGATAAATGCACGTTTAGGCAGGGGAGCCGAGCCGGTGGGTGGCACAGACTAAACAGGACGAGGGATCAGTGGGGGCAGCGGCCTGGGCCGGTGGGCCAGTGGAGGGCAAAGCCTGTCTGACCTGTGGGTCTCCCCTTGGCCAGCCCGGCCCTGATGCCCCACATGGAACGGGCAGTGCTTCCTGGACACCCAGGAGTGTGGCCGTCAGCGCACTGCCGGCTGGGCTGTCGGCCACCTCACCTCACGCTGTGTCCTCGCTTCCCTAGACCCCTGGCTGTAACGTGGTTTTCCGATCGGGGCTGCGAGAGAGGAGGGCTCCGCAAGCTTCCCCAGTTTAGGGCCCGGGCTGATGCCTGGGGGAAGATGCCAGGGCCAGCTGGCTCTCTGGGGGGAAGGGAGCCTTTCTGTATTGTAAGTTCTGAAGGCCAGCCTGTGGGTGTCCGCCCCAGGCCCGTGCCCTCTAGCCAGCACTGCTCCGGGGAGCTGGCTCCAGACGGTGGGTTCTCGGTTTGCCCTCAGGGGCCCCCGCTGCCTTCCAAATAGAGGCCGATCTCTAGGGACCTGATTGGTGCCAGGCGGGCCCTCCCCGCGTGCCCTCCCGGGTGGGCGTGGGGCTGACAGCCGCCGTGGAGAACGGGCACCCACCCCGACCTGCACTTGCCTCCCCGAGGCTCAAGTCTGCATTCGTTGGAGTGAGTGGAAACCAGCCAGCCTCGAGGCGGTGGGGGGCAGGGGAGCGGGCAGACCCTGTCCCGGTTGGGCCGGCCTTGACCAGCTCTCTGACTTGACCCGAGTACGTCCCTCGGGCCTCAGTTTCCCCTTCTGTAGACAAGCCACCTGGCGGGTTCCTCCAAGCCAGCCTGAAAGTCACGTCCTCTGCCCTTCCCGTTGGCGGGGAGTAGGTGTCCGTGCGTTGAGGGAAGGTGGTCGTTACGGATGTTACTTTGTGCAAAAGTGACTAGAAAACTATAACATAGCCCCGCCGCCCACTGGTTCCACCCCTCGGTCTCGCCCCTGGGGCGGACCCCACCCTGTCCCTCAGTAACGCGCAGGACCTGCCTTTTCTGGGTTGATCCGTGTGGACGTTGACGTCTTGTATTTGCAGTGAGGACCGCCCCCGTCTCGTTATGTCCCAGCCTGGCTCCACGTCTTCACATCGGCTGATGATTAAGTGTGAATCTGCGGGGCCCCGTGTCCTGCCAGGATCACCTCTTTCGTGTACATTTTGTTTTCCCGGAAACTAATTGTGATGAAAAGTCACCTTATGAACAAAGGCATCCACCTTCGGACATCAGTTTGGTTGTGGTGTCGATTTCCTCCAACAGGAAGTCATCTGTTGCAGTCTCCCTGGCCCATTGGAGGCTGGAGGGTGGGGTGGAGGGGTCCAGGGCTGGTCCATCAGTGGGAGGTGCAGCTGCTCTCCTCCCTGCTCCTCTGGCCCTGTGGGGCTTGTGGCTGCCACACTGGCTTTATTTTGAGGAAGAAAAGCAGGTTAAAGGGCAATTAAAAAGGCCCTTTCAGGGAGGCAGCTTACAGTGAGGTT